>NC_083455.1:1351503-2027255 GCF_023558535.2 Drosophila nasuta | reverse complement strand
CTTCTAGATGGATGGATAAACAAGCAAGAAAGTTACTATATTCAGTAAAAGCAAAACAGTCTCATCCTTATAATATACAAAATTCATATATTACAAAAATACTAAAATATGTCTAATGCTATATTTGGTATATTGATATAGTACTATTACTGAGTTACTTTTCAACCACCTACACACAAAGTATATAGCACTGAATAGAAATGTTCGATACAAAGTGGGGGACATACATAATTAGGGAGACAAGCTATGTATGTATAAGATTGTATACTGAAACGCAAAACGATATTGCCTAGATGGGACTGCAATACAAATCGAATCGAATATCTCTACTTCACCCACTGAGAGGGAACTCAATGAAAGCTAACTATATACAAGCACAATCTTAAATCGTATAGAAGTGCTATTGGGGCATGTACTAGGCCGAGCAGTTGGATGGGAATGTGCAGCTGACATAAAACAACTAAAAATAATACAAATACAAAGCGATAAATCTTGTAGGTGAAAGAAAGCCAAGAACGAAGAAATGCAAGCGCTCAATTCAGCTGATGCTGTCTCAAGGAAAGAGATTGGAAATGGTAAAAGGAATGGGAATGGGATTCTAGTATATCAAAACGGGTGAGGAGACAGGGGACACAGACTTCGGCGACTATCCAAAGTACTTTACTCTAATGGCAGTCACACGCATTACCAAAAACAACAACATCCAAAATCTATTCTTAACGAGTCTTCGAGAGTATAACGAATTAAAGGGGAGAGCGATGGCGACGTTTTTTTTTTCGAATCGCTTTTGAATAAATTTAGTCACAGATCTCAGTGTTGTCGCTGCCTTTCTTTATTTTTTCTTTCCTTTTTAGTTTTCTTCTTTCATTTTGGTAATAACATTTGTCTAGTTGGTATACTTATGTATCTACAACCTATCTGCATGTGTGTGTGTGTGCATGTGTCTAGGTTAGTGTATGATCATAATACATAGATCTTCCTAGCCGATAGATAAGTAAAAAGAAAGCATCTTCTTCATTATGACCACGATGGCAACAGCGAGGGGGAAAGGTATCGTCTTCCATGTAATAATTTTCCGACGCTTCCAGCGGGCAGGCATTAAAAAATGCACCGCTGTCAGTGTCGGCCTCAGCGGCAAACCGCTCGATCAAATTATGTTAATTCGGGTTTAGTGCGAGTATCAAATATTTATTACAGCGGCAATGAAAGAGCCAGCAATACACAATAAGAGAGAGCCAAATATACTTGTGGCGTAGAAACCGGAGAAAACAGTCGCTATGTAGTCACTAATACTATGTGCAATGACAAAGACTTGAATTAGATATATGGAGGCGGAAGCATCTCAATACACTGAGAAAATGGTTCTATCGTATAATTATGTAATTTCTAATGTAATTGCAAAAATGAACTGAATGAAATCACAAAGTAATTATAATAATTTTGTTGCAAGAAATAAGAACAAGATGAACTAGACACTTTCTAATAGCATATTTACTGACTCATGGAATTTTTAAAATATCAGTTTTAGTAAAAGGAATTCAGAACATTTAGAAAAGTTTTTTTTATTTATTATTATTATTATTATTATTATTATTATTATTATTATTATTATTATTATTATTATTATTATTATTATTATTATTATTATTATTATTATTATTATTATTATTATTATTATTATTATTATTATTATTATTATTATTATTATTATTATTATTATTATTATTATTATTATTATTATTATTATTATTATTATTATTATTATTGTTATTATTATATTATATAATGCGATATTTACGACTTTTATAGAGCCTTATATAGATTTCAATTTAGTTATTTCTTTGAGTGTATAAATATCATAAAATGTGTGCAAGTTGACTCTTTTATATCCATTTGTAGACTCGTTTTACTCATATCAGTGTGTGTGATTGTACTTTTATATGTTGGCAGTACGTACATTGTGAAAAAGTGTGTGTATGTGTCTGTGAAACAGTGTGTGTATCTCCTACACACAATAAGCAGACCAACTATAAAACTTGTATCAAATCGAACAAAACAAAAAATAAAATTTTTATTGCATTCCAGCACTAAAATCTTTGGTTCGATCGTGTGATGCTCAGAGCTGGCCACTAGTTCAACGACAACAGCGCAAGCGTAAGCTGTCTCTGTCGCAGTTCCCCAATTCTCGCCTATCTCCCTCTCTCTCTCTCTCTCTATGTTTTTTTGTCTCTCTCTCTCTCTGTCTCTCTGATCTGTCACAGTGTATCGCCATGTGAGACTGCGTATTGATATTGATTGTCTCCCCGAAAACCTAAAAACTGAATTGAAACTCTGCCATTGCCTAATATTCCATTAACGGGCTTATTAAGGCAACACGTAGCATTGCCAAGATCGTCGGCAGAAACAAAAACAGAAACAGACCCACACACATACACATACACACGCACTTGCGGACACTCGCACTCACACTCGTGTGCGTGTAGTTTAATAAAAGGTACTGATGCATAAATGGGTGTTTGTATCTAAATTGATCGAATTTGGGGACACACACAGAAGACAACGGGGCGAACACGAGAGCAGCAGCAGCAGATGAGCGGGACGCTGTGCAGGTAGAAATTCCCCCGTGGGCACCATTTGATATAACAGAAAGAAGCCAGCATTAACAACTCCAGCTTCGACTTTGACTGCGACTGCGACTGCGAATGCGACTTTGGAGTTGGACTTGGACTTCGACTTGGGATAGCTGTTCGGGCTCTGTTAAAGCAGGTACATTTTTATAATTTCGTTTCGTGTTTAATTAAAGGTGAAGTTTTAAAGAAATAATAAAGAATTATCGAAGAGCTGCTGGCAACAGAGACCGCTCTACAGATGATGCCCAACGCACAGACACACACGCACACATGCACTCGCATACATTGATCGTAAAGCGATGAGACGGGCGACTCTTCCCCCGGCACAGTTGGCTGAAGGGTGAGGGAACTATTGAGAGTCCGATGATGATCATTATGCCATAAATAAAGATCCGTTCGGTTTCGTTCCGTGCATCGGGCAGCTATGGGAAAATTATATAAAGCACTTTTATTGTAGTACAACCTCTTTTTTAGAGCTTCACTCTAAAAATTCGATTATACCCGTCTCTCTCCCTCTATCTCTCTTTCTTCCTGAATGCCTATGTGTATGTCTAGTCTGCCTTTGGGTCTTTGTCTCAAGACTATAATTATGCTCAGTTATGATCAAAGTCCAGTTATCACTGCTCATGAAATATCTCAAAGCTCTGGCATTACACCAAAAACTTTTAATTACTTTTTGTTTGGATCAAATCTCTACTGATACTCGTAATTCTCCTAATTCGTTGATTGTTTTTGACGTTTTAATATTTGTATATTATTGGCTTTGCGCCATGTTATCAATAATACATTTTGTTTATTTCAAATGAATTCTGAAAAGTATTCAAATCATATCCATTCGAAACAAAAAACATTTAACAAAAATGAAAACTATATTTTGTATAAACACATTTTAAGCATATGAATTAGGAAATTTGTCAATTTTTCATAGGACAAAGCGAGCGAAACGAAAATGTTTGACAGCGTAGATGACAAGTGATGTCAAGAACTGACAACTCAAACTAATCATTTCAATTGGTGCTGCCTCCGCCAGCAGTCGGCAGATCGAAGGCAGATCGTCAGAGCAGAGAGCGAACGCGTGCCAAACACTCGGTGGTTCTCCTTGCCACCACGAACCGTGACGATGATGACTATGCTGTGTACAACGATGACGCAGCATTCGTTTGGTACAAACATTTTGACAAATGCTCTTTATTGTTATTGTACCCCCTACAAGACTAGGATCGTGTGCACACGTGAAACACGAACTAAACGATATTAAGCGATATAAAGACAAATGTATTAAGCAAGTATCTGCAAAACATAATATTTCTTACAAAGCAGCAGCTAAAGAATCTGACCAATTGTTCGGCATTGAGGTAATTGATGAACTCTGGCACGGGCTGGCGTTTATCATGCTTGTACATCTTCAAAGTAGAGTGTTGCAGAGTTGTGCCTGCCTTGGAGTGAAGTGGAGTGGTGTACTTAGGGTTTTATCGTCGAGCCTTTCACCCAATGAGCCAGCGGAGAGTCAACGAAGCGTCGACGCGTCACAGCCGCAAACATTTTTACGACATTGACAACAAGCAACACCCAGCACACAACGCAAGACGCACAACAAACAAATGACAACAACATGATGAACAATTTGGGTTTTAGTAGTAAAATCGAGTGTAATAAAAATCTCGTAATTGTTTTTCTTCTTTTTTTTTTTTTTTTGGCAAAATAAACAGTTGAGGCCCTTGGTACGAAGCTAATTGATTCACACTTTCTTTTTGGCTGTAAAAAGAGATGTATTCTTCTCAAGATGCCACAGCGTTGGGTCGGGTCAAAATGTTTTAGGGTTAAGGCAAACTATTTATAGTGTGGCGACGCGACGCTGCTCTGATTAAATCTTTATTGCCTCACCAAAGTGACATCAGAGTATTATTTAGTCTCGTATTACTAATACTACAACAAGTCGATTAATTGGTCAAATCGAACATGGCAAGTAAACAGCACTTGGTAGTAAAATAGAAAGAAAGATACTCTCAATATAAAATATAATTGTATTATATATAGCAAGCATTTGTATTATAAGATGGAATTATATATTGATTGACAAGGAATTAATGCTTAAAGACCAGTGTAAATTTAAAATGTTGAATATTTACTTAGATTGTTCAAATTCACTTTCAGTATACAATATTTTTAAAAGGAGAAAATTATTATTTTATTTATAATCGTTTCGTGAACATTTAATGCTTTAAAAAAATATATCAATTCTGTTTGGGGACAATCCCAAACAAAACGAACCGAAATTAACAGTTTTGTAAGATCTGAAATCCCAATTACAACTGATCGGTATCAAGGTAGTAAATGAGTGAACCTACTCAAGTATAGTAATTCTATTGCCCCTCTTTAATTTAGACAAGATGATGAGGCACAATTGTAATGACGTCTAGTTTTCAGTTTGATGTTGATCTGTTGCCACTGCTTCTTGAGGGGAGGCTCAGTCCAAGACAATGGCACAAAGACAGAGGTCGAAAACAGATAATGACGTGACGTCAAAACATCAACATTTCAACGTGATGGAGTGACGGATGGCGCGTGAGGATCTCAAAGAAAGAGTGGAAACTCCAAAGTGATACTTGTTGTGTTTGCCTATAGAATTTGGGTTTGGTCTTCAGTTTTCAATTTTGGGTTTACGTTTTTAAGATTGGGGTTGAGTTCCCATTCATTCATTCTTTCATTTTCTATGCCTGCCAGTAGCCAGATATAATTATTCAAAGCGCATCTCACTGATTTCTCTATTAGCCGTCTAACCACTTGACATTGGATCACTTAACACGTGCCACCTGCTCTAGCTTTGAAGGATTAGATGCATATAATTCCCATCATCCAGTCATTGCTGCTGACACGCCGCTTTTGTCCCATTGTCAGTTTATCCTTCCGAGTTGTGTGTGCGTTGGGCAAATATTGCCCTTAAAATGCTTGTCGAAATTCCCCATGAGCTGAATGCGCTTTATGAACCCTTGACAATTGAGATACCGCTGGCGCTAGACCGTATCAGAGTATTAATTGAGCTGCGACAATAGGAGGAATTCCCAATAGAATCTAAGCCAAAGACCTACTATATACAAAGGTTTTGATAGACAAATGTGCGAAGAAACGTACAAGAATAAATATTATATTATTTATTTTTAAATTTATTATAATCTTTTTATATGTAATTGAATTGGTCAATATTCGAAGAACCTGATTAAAAAGTATACTTCTGTAGATTTTGTAATATTAGTCAGCTTGTCAAAAAAGATTATCTAGAGGAGGAACTGTCATTGTTCCCTTTCGTCGTCGCTTAGACAACCATTACTCATGTGTCATCGTGGATGTCGACGAATCCATCAGGGCTATTAACAAAAACCGAAGTCAACCATGCTGAGGTGAAGCAACCCAGCAAATGAAGAGGCGGCCAAGCGTTGGTTGGTTGTTTGGTTAATTTGTAGTCATTGCTTGCAATCGCTTATACAGGTAAATAATAAACAAATTACACTAAAAAGTGAAATATATTATTTAAAATGAAATTCGGTAGGTCGTCGGTAAATGCGCCTCTTTTCCACTGAATTTAATTAGCGAGCTAAACGGAGGTGGATGCGCTCGCTTGGACGCTTCGTTGGGTTTTTCTTACTATTTTCAAATGCTTCTTCCTCCGCTCGATTTTCTTTGAGACTTTCAGTCGGCTGTCGGACATTTCGTCACTCATCGCTGAGCAAATGCCACACTACATTTTTCTGTATCGTTTTATCTGACCTCTCGCATCTGTCTGAGTTGAATTATTTAAATTAATAAAATATGCTAAAATGTGTTACAAGTGTGCGAGAAATGTACGCATTCAGTGTGTCTAATGTAATAGATCATATAATTAAAAGAATTATGGTGGAAACATGCGACTGCAGCACCACCGTCACCACTGTTTGCCACTCTCCTAATGTTGCCAACAACAATGACAACAATTGCGACAAACAATAGCAAATAATTTTCCAAATATGTTTCTGTCTATTTGTTGTGTTGGACGTTTTTTTTTTTCGTCTTTCCTTTTCCGTTGTATAACCACCACAATGCCAGGGAGAAGGGCACGGTGGAACTGGCAGACACTAGATGATTTAGGGTCAAGTATGATCCAAGTCCAAGTTGGGAAAGTGCGCTCAACTTTCGGGTTGAGTGCAGCGCCAATAAATTTGCATAAATTGTTCATACTTTTGGTGAATGCGACCCAAATATGATGCGGAATTACGAAACTCTAAAAAGAAAATAAATTAAATCGCGTGCTTCCCCTTAGTTCTTCAATTCGTTCGTATATATTGGGAAAAAGCGTTCTACGTAACACCTTGTACTGAATAATTCATATCTACATATATATCTATATCTATATCTATATCTATATCTATATCTATATCTATATCTATATCTATATCTATATCTATATCTATATCTATATCTATATCTATATCTATATCTATATCTATATCTATATCTATATCTATATCTATATCTATATCTATATCTATATCTATATCTATATCTATATCTATATCTATATCTATATCTATATCTATATCTATATCTATATCTATATCTATATCTATATCTATATCTATATCTATATCTATATCTATATCTATATCTATATCTATATCTATATCTATATCTATATCTATATCTATATCTATATCTATATCTATATCTATATCTATATCTATATCTATATCTATATCTATATCTATATCTATATCTATATCTATATCTATATCTATATCTATATCTATATCTATATCTATATCTATATCTATATCTATATCTATATCTATATCTATATCTATATCTATATCTATATCTATATCTATATCTATATCTATATCTATATCTATATCTATATCTATATCTATATCTATATCTATATCTATATCTATATCTATATCTATATCTATATCTATATCTATATCTATATCTATATCTATATCTATATCTATATCTATATCTATATCTATATCTATATCTATATCTATATCTATATCTATATCTATATCTATATCTATATCTATATCTATATCTATATCTATATCTATATCTATATCTATATCTATATCTATATCTATATCTATATCTATATCTATATCTATATCTATATCTATATCTATATCTATATCTATATCTATATCTATATCTATATCTATATCTATATCTATATCTATATCTATATCTATATCTATATCTATATCTATATCTATATCTATATCTATATCTATATCTATATCTATATCTATATCTATATCTATATCTATATCTATATCTATATCTATATCTATATCTATATCTATATCTATATCTATATCTATATCTATATCTATATCTATATCTATATCTATATCTATATCTATATCTATATCTATATCTATATCTATAATATATATCGATGTCTACCATTTATTTGATCTATGCGAACTCAATACAATGTAAGCTTGGCATATTTGCAATGCAATGTGAGTGGAATATAAAATTCAGAGCAGAGGATTTGGTTCCGACACTTGCTGACCGCAGTCATTGCTGCGCCAAGTGTGTGCAAACAAAGACAAAGGAACTGGGAAAGTGCCACTAATTACAATTCACATACACGGGATACAGACATAGACCACACATACAATATTTGCATCTGCTGATGGATGGAATGGGGGACATGGAGATTATTGGGTCCAGAAACACTGGCAGCTGCTGGTCAAATGGATGTGGAGTTGGTCAGGATGTTTGTATAAGGGAATGCACCTCGGACTCGGATTAGATTTGCCCATTTTATCGATGTATCGAATTTCCCTCCTACCACTGCTTCGGCAATGCATTTGACATTGTTGTTTCGGCCCAAAATCGATTTTATTCAATTGCGGCTTGGGTCGGGGTCGAACTAGACCTGTGGCTTTGTCACCCGGCCGTGACCACAGTCGACATCATATGTGTGTGTGTGAGTGTGTGTTTGAGGCCCGCTCGATGATTTCATTTGCGGCCTGTGGCATGGGTGGTTTGGTCTAGGACTCGACTACCTGTTTCGCGACAGTCTTTCTGTCCAGGCTTAGCTACAGCCTTAGTTGCGTGTCTTTCAACACGTCTGTGCTGTGCGTGCCTGTGTGTGAGTGCGAGTCTGTTTTTTGTTGAAATTTGAACACCAGTGCACACTGACTTGAAGAAACACAACAACTTGAAAATTGGAAAATTGAACACAGACATCGAGAGCAACTGAAAATTCACACGCAAACGGCGCACAGTGACAGGTACAAAACCGAGGCGCTGAACGGGGGCTGTGAACAGGGAGAGTCGGAGTGTTGAGAAGACAAAACTGTATGTCCTGGGGCAGGAAACGAGCACGCTTGACTTTCACCTGTACTGGTGGCCGACGTCATCACTAGATGTCGCTGTCTGCCAACACGTTGAGCAGGTGGAAATGGAAAAGCCTCACCACGGTCTGTTTCGGGCGCTGACTTTTCTCGGTCAGTCTGGGTACTGGTAGAGCAACCAAGCGTTCTATTAAAGGCCATTTACATGGCCTGCCCAATTAATTCACAGTTGCATTCTCTTAGCCAATTATGTGGACTAACAGCCCAGCGTTAGCAACGAATTACATGGAATTCAGCAGGCCTTGAGCAACTTGAAGTATTCCATTAAAGTAAACCCGTTACCCATGGGATAGAAGGGTATTATAACTTTAACTATAACGCCAGAAAATGTACTAGTATGTAATTACCCTATAAAGTATATATATTCTTGATCAGCCGAGACGATATAGCCATGTTCGACAGCACTTGTTATGTTTTCAAGCAGACCAAGTTTGTTTAAAATTTTTACCACACTCACTTCCGCCCCCGTTAATCGATAAAAATGGTATAACAAGCTTAATTTTAAAGCTAGAGTCTCGAATTTTGGTACATACAATAATAACTACAGCATTTATGATTTTGGTTACGATCGGAAAAAAATTGTCAAAATTATTAAAGAAATATTTTTGTATGGAGAAATCCGACTTACTAGAGGCGTTAGTTGCTTTTGCTGACAATCTGGTATATTTTGCACTTTATTTTGAATGTGGTACTATACCAATATACCAAATATACCATTTGGTATATTTAAAAAATAATGCAGCGCTGTCTTGCTTTAATTTAAAATGGGTAGCGGGTATCTCACAGTCGAGCACACTGTAACATTCTTACTTGCTTAAACTTTGTAATAGAATCACTAGTGCACATAACTTCATCTTCTGAGAATTGGTTATATACCTGAATACCAATTTCGACTACAATCGATGTGTTGAAAAATATCTGGCTATATTTGTATAAGGTACATGATAAGCAATGCCCTTTATTATTTTATTCATTTTTAATATTTAAAATTACTTTAAAATTTATGAGGCTGGCGCCAGCCATTAATTGAGGACAAATATTGTGTTTACGTTGCGGTTTAATTTTGGATGCAACTAGGCAAAGTTTTCACAGTAAGATTGATGAACTTCGTTTAATGGATCATTTCCATGGCAGGTCAAACAATTAAGTCGGAAATGCAGTTGAGCCATTTGTGCCACATCATGACGATCATGTGGCATCCCTCCCCCGCCAACTGCAGATCAATGAAACACTGCCGACTGGCAATTAATCTCTTTGCCAAAATGCCGACCAGTTTGCGGTTCTACATCCACATCGACATCCAGATCCAAGTCCAGCATCAACTTCAACGATTCGCTCCAAAAGCGAACTCCATCTGCATCCACGTCACACTTCAATCAGACAATAAAAATATTGAAATGAGCACAGACTGAAGAGAAGAAGAGACCGGACTTGCCTCGACAAAATGAATTGCGAATTTCGCAGAATCATTTTAAGTGAAGTTCATTTTACGCTCTCTGTTCTCAGGTAATCTGGCAAATGAATAATTGATCGAGCTCTATAATTAACGGGCTCACTCAATTGCCCAGCCAACTCTTTTGAAACTGAAATAAAACCTAAAATAAAATACAAATACTCGTACCCAAAAACTTCGAAGAGCTGAAGCTCCGATGTTTTGACCACATACGTTCCCAGGGTCACTGAATTCATGTGCAATTTTCATTTGTATATTTATATTTGCGTTTTTATTTTCAATGTTTGTGCAGCTTACGGAAGTTATGAAGTTGCCTTTCTGCGAATTCATTCAGTATTATTTTTTTTTTTCTTGATAATATTGCTATTTGCTAAGCTTTTGGACCAATTCGAGGGAACTTATTTGAAAAATTACTAGACCATAGGGTATATTTTAAACAGATTTTAGAAAAGTCATTTTTTTAGTTTATATGTAGGCGTGATCATGACCTTAACAGTTGTATTTTGTTTAATAAAATGTTTTGTTTAATTATGTCAGAGTTAGTATACATCAACCACGTGCTGAAAATTCAAAAGTAAACGGTAAAAAAGTCAATTAAAAAAAATAACTAATTTAATTAATATAAGACGCCCAACATTATAGCAATCTTAAAAGCCACATGTTTCTCTACACTAGAAATATAAAACAAGTAAAAAGTTGAGTGTTCTCGACTATTTGTTACCTGTTTCCCATTTTCTATAAAACCATATTATACAAATATTCCAAAATATTCTAATATATATCGAAGTCTATATTTGGGATATCTATTGTTCGTCTAGTACAAAATTTACCGGATTGTCAGCTAAAGCAACTAAGACCTGTTTACATTAAAAGTTTTCCCCTTTACTAAAGTATTTCCTAAATAAATGCTAAATTTTTTAAATGATCGTAACCAATTTTTCAAGAATCATAAAAACTATAGTTATTATTGTATGTACCTCAAATCGTCAATCTATCGTGTTCTTCGTCCATTTACGAGAGCGGAAAAGTATATCTCTATCTCTTTTAGGCTCTGAGATTCAGTGTTTTATACGGACAGATGGACAGACTGGCAGAAAGACGAACATGGCTATATCGTCTCGGCTGCTGATGCTGATCAAGAATATATATACGTTATAGAGTCGGAGGTGACTTCTGCTGTCACATTAATTTACTCTCTTTATTCGGGTATAAAAACACGAATCAAATAAAAATTAACAAAATAAATTTTCTATAACGGAATTGTTTATTGTAGAAAATTTAGTAGCATCACCGTTTAGTGAGTGTAAAAATCCATTTAACATTTTAAGGGTCAAGTAATACAAGATGAAGTTGGGAAACTGCCCTAACAAATTGCCGTTTTCCTTGTTAATGATCTGGCCAGCATTATCTTACATGCATAGTATACTTGCATTTTCCCTGGAGTTGGATTTACCACTTAGTTGCTTATGCATACATAATATATGCACAAGCACAGATATAATTGATAATTTAATTTTTAGGCCATTATTAATTCGATTACTCAACGAGCAGCCGGCGGCAGCGAGACATAAAATCAGGTACATATTCAAATACAATGATTGGATTGAAAATCAGTAAAATGGAAGAAAACATTTTTCGTCTTACTGAAGTGCTGTCGATTTTAAATTCATTAATTGGAATTCAAGGCAAATAATAACTGCGACTAAACCGAATTCATCTTGCACTAAATTCAGTTATCGAATCTTTCGAGTATTATTCAAGCCGTCAACAGGGCATCATGGAACTGGTTTAGCTGCGGACCGAAATATTTATAAGATCTTACTTATTCACTAAGATCCACACCTCGTTTACCACCGATGATTGTGTACTACGTTAAGATCATTGTATAAGTTTTATTTTATTTATTTTCATTTAATTTTTTTCATTTCATCTTTTTTTGTGTACTGGTTTGTTTATTTTATTTTTTGCGGAAGTGTTATGTGCCCGTCACGCCCCCCAAGCCGCGGAATCGACAACCCGCCCGCAATTACGACTAACCGTTTGGTTGTGGAACCAGTTCTTGCCAACGATTGGCCATTAGCATCGGCATCATTAACGTCATTAGTTAGTGCCACATTTTGGATCATCCCAAATGCTTTTGACACTTAACGATGTCACTGCGTTCGCTCCACTCAACTCAACTGCTTAGGAAAATGACAACTTTATAACTGTATAGTATTACTAACTTAAATATACTATTCTACATTAACAGAATTATATTATTAAATGTACACTTACCTATTTCACCTGACAATTTTCTATAATCAATGTGTCAGCAAGTAAATCCCAAAAATTAAGCATTCAGCAATGAATCAGCTTAAAGTATCTAAATCTAATAGTCTACTGCAAAGTATTGAATCATTCCATTATCCATAAACAAAATTAATTCTATAACATTCTTTGAATTCTGAATATTGTGAATTTTGCTTGCTGATACGAATTTATTTCCCTATTAAATCGTATACCCTTAATTGAACATAGCCATGTTAAAGCTTGTGAGTGCCTCGACAATGTAAAACAAAAATATTCAATATAAATGAATTAATTTTGGATGCAAGAGATTAAAGCAAAACCCCTCTGACATAATTTAGAGTTTAGTTCAATAATGGCAATTACAATAAAGGCAGAAATGCTAATCAATGAAGCCTATTAGCCAAGTCAGTAAAGTTAGGTGTGAGTGTGTGTTGGCTTAAAAATAGATCATGATATCATTTGGTGGTGTAGCCAGTCACAAAAGCACAGCAGCCACACCACAAAGCCAGAAAGATGTCGTCGGCACATAAACCGCACCACAAAGTAAGTAGTTTCTGTTTAGTTCAGTATTCAGTGTTTAGTGTTCAGTGTTCAACTGGGTTTAGTTGCCAATTTAGTGACAAAACAAATAAAAACAATAAAATTTGAATATTGAGGCTACAGACCGGCTAGAGTTCGCACAACTGAGAGCTGAGAGCTGAAAGCTGGAGAGTTGAGCAGCTATTAAAAATGATTATTGGCCCATCTTCATTAGGATTCCACATGCATAAATTGTGTGGCCCAAACAGCGATTTATCGAAATCCGGCGAATGCTTATAAATGCGTACTTCAATCGAATTTATTAGCTCTGCGAGCATAACTAAAGTTGAGTCTCAACTACAACACAGATTTACATACAACCCCAAAAAATGGAAGAGAATTAGAGATCTTTATACCATATATGTATATAGTATTTATGTTGCTTAGAAATATCTCGAGTTCTTCTTACCTGTTGCTGAGCAGTTAACAGTTCACTTTGCTGTAAGTCGTTGTCGAAGGCGTGGCTTTTGGCCAAACTGACGTAATTCACATCCAAATGGGACAGGGAATTTTCCTGTGATTTCCGCGCATTCATCACACGATCTTTTCCCAACGTTTCGCTTTCTGCTTTTTATTTTATTCACATTTACACTCTCAATGATTAATGCGGCGTTTTAAATAGCACTTTTCGAACTTTTTCTATACTTTGTGGCGCAAATTGAAACCACGAATTCTGTAAATTGTTGGTGCAAACATGAAAGATGATGAGTTGTTATTGTTGTAAATCAAAGTGGAACAGATCCGAAGAAATTGTGATGCCAAGTATAATACTGAATATTGTTGAGATTCACATAAGTGAGAAGAGTTTGAAATGAAGTTTAAGAAAGTATAATTCTTTCAAGAATACTAAGAGTTAAAAAAAGTACCCGACTGTGAAAAACCCAGTACCCATTTTAGTAAAAGCAAAGCAATTATTCCTAAAATATACCAAATTAGTATACCAAAATATACTTTAAAGATATTGTAATCTATATTATATATACATTACATTAAAATATACCATAGAATGCATAATATACTAAATTATCAACCAAATCAATTAAGATCCGACAGATAAACAATTGTAACTCGATCTGAGCGTTGTAATAATTAAGTTGGAAGAAATTTATGTTATTTGAACAAAACATAACTAGGACTTAAGTTGAAATCTAGCTATAAGTACATAGATTTCTTATTACTTGAATGCAAGATATAGTAGGGAAGCCGTCCCGGCTCCAAGTTGTCGCATTGCAACCAATTGCAGATGGGGCTGAGGGGCGTCTAACCTCATTTCCGTAGTGCCTCTTGACTCTATGTGGCGCGCCTGATGAAATTATAAACTTTTTAACCAAAAGCCGCCTTCTCTCGCCAGGTACAAAGCAGAAAAAAGGGCCACGAAGAGGGCCGCATGGGGTGGTGGCACTTGAGGCAACAAGAACAAACCTGCCACCTGCAGCCTGCCACATGGAACATGGAACATGCCACACGGTGTAGACAGGCGTTGAGGAGAAGGACGAGAACGTGGCACATTGAAGCGATTCGGTGAAACAATGAAGCAAAGGGAACGGAATGGAGCAGAGGACCATGGATGCCTCCTACTGTAAACGGGGTTAATAAAGTTGCGCATGGCACGGCAGCTGGGCCGCAAGTTGGCTATATTCTCATACCCGATTTGAGTGGCAAGCAAAAGCAAAAGCAAAGTGCTGCGCATGTTGCACGGAACTGCATACAGTTAACCCATAAGTAAATGCCCTGCAGACTAGCTCCAGCACCTGCTGTTGCTGCTGTGCTGCCACCAGGTGTCGTTGACTGCAAAGCCCCTTCTATTGTTGTGTGTGTGTGGCATGCAACACAAATGTGCTTTCTGTCTGGTGGCTATCTACGCGGGATCAGCGCATTGGCAATTCTCCCGGGGTAAACTCATGAGTTCAACATCAATTCCTTCGCATTGAATTTCCCAATTGGCAGAGCCTCAGCTTCTGGCCAAAACAATTCGAAAAGAAGTCAAGGCTAAGTGCGTGCACAAACTTGAACTATTTGGCGGCAGACACAGAGGCATCTTGAGGAAGTCCATATTGGTCAGGGAAAGCCTACGAAGCAAATTCAAATTTTTTCATTAGATCGCATCTGTGAAGATAACAGAACTCAATGACAGGATATCAAGTTTGATTTATGAATGAAGGGCAATAATTTCGGAATGATGCATTATTAATTTTTTAATTTTTTGCTAGCGATGAATCCCCTTTCTGATTTCTGAGAATTATCTAAACTTCAATCATCACACAGTAATAATTTAATAGTTGAGAAAACTTTAAATCTGTGAAATCAATAATTCATTATACCCGCTACCCAAAGGGTAGAAGGCTATTATAGCATTGTGTCTGCACAAAATGTATGTAAAAGGCAGAAGGAGTCAATTCCCAATCTATAAAGTACTATATATATTACTTCATCAAAGTCAACAAACGAGGAGACAGTCTGTCCGTATGAGCACCTAGATCTCAGAGAGAGAGAGAGAGAGATCTAAGAGATAGAGATATAATTTTTTTGGCTTTAAATTTTTATTACCTCCCCCATAAATAGCATAAGAAGCACAATTTTGAAGCTAGATTTTCGCTGTTTTGTTTTTGGTACATACAATAATAACTACAATATTAATGACTCTTGAAAATTTGGTTGCAATTAGATAAAGATAAAGTTGAATATCTTGGGAAAAATGCCTACATACTACGAGTCTTGATGCTATACCAAAGAATATATTTGGCATATTAATATAGTATTACATTCAAAATATACCACAGAGTAGGACGCCTTCCAGATTATAGGCGAACTACTCTATGATATATTTTGAATGTAGTTCTATATTAATATGCCAAATATATTCATTGGTATATTTTAGTATTTTTGGGGTATATTTTAAAATGAATACCGCACTGTTTTGCTTTTAGGTTTCAGGTTTATTTACACTTTTATCGTGTATTGAAAACAAAGTAGATATTGAAACATTCCGAAAACTAAGAAGGCAATATGTGATTCCATATTTTCACATAGACTTCATTAATTTATAGTAGATATATTTCAGTACAAGAATCAATTCCTTCAGCATGGCCTTATTATTCTTATCGTTCACACACACACACACGCGCTTGTATTGCATATATAATGTATGTATATAGTATATACATTTGTACATATGTTTGGATTGAGCCTCTCAGCTTTATTGCTTTGCTCTTGGCTACATGACAGCATCATTGATTTTTCATTTTATTTTCCTCTTGGTTTCTTTTTCTTGAATTTCGTTCTCTCTTTCGTTTCACTTACTTCGTGCTTTGCTCTTACTCTTGCTCCTGCTTCTTCTTCTTCTTCGTCGACTTCTTCTTATTTTTGAAATAACTTTTCTGGCAAGCACGTGCAGGCAAAAAGGATACAATTTGCATAAAAGCGCATACACATCTACAAATTTATGTGTGTGTGTTGGTTTTGTTATTGTTGTTGTTGTCGGTTGTTGTTTTGTCACTTACAGCAGCTGCTGTCGCGTGCTTGGCAAAGCAACAACAACGAGAACAACAACAACAACAACAACACCGGCACCACACACTAAAGTGGGCAAATAACAGACAACAATTTCATTTTAATTGCAGCAGTTTATTTGAGCTGAAGATGAAGGCAGGCTAAGCGAAAGGGAAAGGGAAAGGGAAAGGGCAGGGAATGGAACAGAGAGCGAGACCGAGCGAGAGATTGCAAATGAAGGGAGAGAGCGAGCGAGAGGGCTGCGCCACATTGCGTATACGCCCGAGTTGGCCTCAGCATAAATCAAAGCCAAAAACGAAAACGAAAACAAAGGACAAAAAAACAAATGAAAACTGACATCGAAACGTCGCAACTGCAAGCTGCGAAAATGTTCTGTGAAAATGTTGAAAAGAAGAACTACAAACACAACAAAAAATCAATTTGTGTTAAAAGAAATGAAATTTCGATTTGCCGAGCTGGGCTGAGCTTGTGACCTGAGCACAGAGGAGCTGCGAGAGTTTTTGCGAGAGCTGCTGCTGCTGCCCAACGCGATGGCAACGGCAACGGCAACGGTTACGGCAACAGTAACAACAACAACAACAATAACATCAGCAACAACATTAGCAACAACAGTAACAGTAACAGCAACAGCAACAACGACAACGGAACGAGCGACAAAACTTGCAGATACTTTTGTATCTCTGACTGTACACATGTTCTTGTATGCGAGTGTGTTTGTGTCTCAGTGTGTGTGTATGTGATGTGTATGTGTGCTGGTTTTGTATTGGTGTGTGCGTCGCTCCTGTGGCTTTTACATAATTAAACGTCGGCACGCGCTAACTTTGCTTTAAATGGTGAGCGCAGCTTTAAGGACACATACACGACGCACAGGGCACAAGGCACGAGGCACGAGGCACGAGGAGAGAGACATGAGACACGAAGCACGAGGCAGGCATGTGGCAAGCAGGGGACGGGGACGGGGACGGGGACATGGGGACAGCTATGGCCACTCGCTAATGATTTCCCCGGGGTTTGGCAACATTCACTTATCACCACATTATTTTCTTCTTTTCGGCCAAGCTGCTTCTGCTTCTACTTCAGCTTCTACTTCTGCCTCTGCCTCTGCTTCGAAGGGGTCACTCTCGCACTTATCACTTACACTTACACTTGCCACTTGCTACACGTCACTTGCAATGCACGCGTGCCAGCAAACAACGCAACGTACTCGTTGTTTGCCTCTTTACTCAATTTTTTTTGCTTTTCACCGCAATTTGAGACTGCTTCACCGGAATCGCGTCCTGGCTTCAGCCTTAGCTCCAACTCGATCTTAGGCACAATCAAAATAATATCGACAGGGGCAGGCAGGTCACACACACACTCGGAGACACATAGTCACGCATACAGACACACTAATACAATTACACTAGGAACACAGACACTGACACGGTCGACCCTGGGTGTGAACGCTTACGTGGACACTGGCTGAGATACAAACGCGATGGCGATACGCTGGCAACTAATTTGGGTGACGCTGCTGGCAGTGCTCGCTTGCCACTTGCCACACACAAGCACACTTGCCACACCGCTGGGTGTCTTGGGTTCCACCAGCCAACAGCCAACAGCGGCTTCCAGCTGCCACTCTTCCAGCTGCCAGTCGAGTTCACAACCCAAAGCTTTGCCCCAAACATCAGTGTGAAGGCGCGAGACACGTAACAGGAGGCGCGACCTATCCCAAAAGCTTTTGCCAGTCGCAAACTTTCGAAATGGATTCCACACAGTGCCAACTTCCATTGCGCAGTGTTGATTCTGCGCAAGAGATACGCGAGCACGTGCCACGCCGCAGCACCACCCAGGCCCAAGTCCATGCTCCTGCCTCACCTCAGTGCCGCATGTGGCATGCCCAATACAATCCCTTCAAGCAAATCACCACTGTTATTCAAATCAGTGCGCGCTGTGGGCTGACGTTGACTGTTGACCGTCGACTCTCGACTCTCAACTCTCAGCTCTCAACTCTCAACTGTCGATGTCTAAGCCTGGACAGCAGGGAACGCAAAGTGGCTGGGAGGGGCTGGCGGAGTTAGCTGGTGCATTCGCACTTGGCTCTATCGTGTGACACGAGTCCACTTTGCCTCACAATTCTCCTCTCGTGCCTCCGCATCCTGTGCGTGTCTATGCCGAAGTCGCATAACGTTTATATTGACTTTCGTTCTTTCAAATAGGTTTCTGGGTCAGGCCAAAAACAAACACACACACACACACACACACTCCCACATTTGTTTGTGCATTGAGAAGCTTAAATACTAGAAGGAAAGCACACACACCCATACAACACATTTATTTGCATCCTGTTTACTTGAACATCCCTCATTTGGGATAATCAGGAACTGCATCTGAAAAGTAGGCAACAATCTTCCAACCTGACTGACCCACGTAACAATTTATAATTAAGCATAAATTATTGATGCTCTCGACTGTACAATACTTCAAATATTATATATAATAATAATAATAACATATTTATTGAGTAAGTAAATAAAATATACACTTGCCCACTTAACACGGACTCTTTTAGCACGAACTCGGTTTTACACGGTTACAAATTTGCTCCCATCCCCCCTTTTAACACGCTAAAAACCTCGGTCTTACACGATTTTTTGATAAGGATCCACCAAAAGAGAAAACATGTTGAAACAAACTGGATTAAACTATAAATGCCACCAAATACTTTACAAATTTTATATGGATTGAAACATATGATCTCCTTACTTATAAACATTTTACAGTTTCTATGAAGCAACTTTTTTGATTTAATACCAACTTTTAATTTTTAAAATATGAATCTTATGCATTTATTAAAGGCATTTGCATAACTTTTTGTTAATTTTGAACAAATTTTTGAAACTTTAATAAAAACAGACCAAATTTTAACAATAAAATATCTTTTTTTACTGTCAATTTTGAATTTTGCGAACGTAATCCCTTATTTTGTACTGAATCCATGTTTCGCTTAACACTATTTCTAGAATTTCTAGAAACGTAACCCCCGTGTTAAGTAAGGGCCCAGTTTATATATTTCAGAAATCGTGATTTTAGGTAAGGGAGTACAATTTACACAAATAATAATGCATTTATTCAAAATTTATACAATAATTTCAGAAAAGTCCCGGAACCTTCTTTCCGTATTTAAAAATATATACAATCTATGTCTTGATTACTGTTTAAACAATAGATAAATACGATTAAGATGATCCCTGTAAACTTTGGAAAATTAATGATTATTAAGAAGTAAGATAGAAGTTGAGTGTGCTCGATTGTAAGATACCACCACCCATTTTAAATATAAGTTAAACAGTGTATAAACTAAAATATACCAAACGTATATCGATATAATATTGCATTCAAAATATACCAAAAAAACACAAAATATACAAAATTGTCAACGAAAGAAACCAAGATCCGATTGCAACATTATTTTTTAAGCATAAAAAGCTGTTTCTTACATTTCTACAATTATCTGATCGCAATAAAATTTTCAGTAGTCATAAATACTATAGTGAGTATCGATTTTAATACCAAGTGCTGTCAAAAAAATTATAAGTTTATTAAATTTAGTCTCTCAGACCCATGTTTCGTACGAACAGACAGATCTCTCAATTAAAGAGTAATCAAAGGATCTTTAAATATTTTTAAATTTTTTTATGTGCATTCAAAAGCAAACCCATATTTTAACTATACCTAAAAAATTTCGCATGGAATTACTTCTAATAGAATTATACAATAAATAGTCTATTATCATAAATTATGTATTTTTGATATAATCAAAGTGAATATTGAAATTAAGTTTATGATCTGTAGCATCCGTTGCTCACGTCAAGACTAATTCCTTAATTTAATGATTGCTCATTCCTACAACCGATACTCAGATATATAATTATGCTTCACAACTGGTGTTATGATGTGTTAAAGCTACTTATTACAATGCTATATTAATTTCTATCCCAGATATACAAAATCGACTTATACACATCGAGTGTACAAGTTTCAGAAATTATTTCCAGAAATCAGCTTTTATTATACACATAAAAGTAGACATCCTATTTTTTTTTTGCAAGGAATAACGGCAACGACGATCAAACATAGATAATTACAATTTGGGAAACGTTATTCTTAATATCGCAATGAGAAATTACAAAAATACTTCCTTACAAACCAACATTTATTTTAAAATCTGTATTTATTTACTTGAAAATACTGATTTTTATACCCGCTACCCATAGGGTAGAAGGGTATTATAACTTTGTGCCGGCAGGAAATGTATGTAACAGGTAGAAGGATCAGCGTCAACAGCCGAGACGATATAGCCATGTCCGTCTGTCCGTCTGTGTGTCTGTGTGTCTGTGTGTCTGTCCGTCCGTCCGTATGAAACACTGGATCTCAGAGACTATAACAGATAGAGCTATAATTTTTTTTCGACAGCATTTGTTATGTTTGCACGCAGATCAAGTTTGTTTCAAATTTTTGCCACGCCCACTTCCGCCTCCGCAAATCAAAAAAATCGAATAACAAGCGTAATTTTAAAGCTAGAGTTGCCAATTTTGGTATATACAATAATAACTATAGTAGTTATGATTCCTGAAAATTTGGTTGCGATCAGATAAAAATTGTCGAAGTTATTAAAGAAATACTTTTGTATGGGCAAACACGCCTACTTACTAGGGGTCTTAGTTGCTTTGGCTGACAACCTGGTATATTGTGCCGTCTATGGTATATTTTGAATGCGGTACTATATCAATATACCAAATATACTATTTGGTATAGTTTTAGTATTTTTACAGTATATTTGGTATATTTTGAGAAAAATATCGCAAAATATATTTCTTTTATTCAAAATGGGTAGCGGGTATCTCACAGTCGAGTGCACTCGACTGTAGCTTTCTTACTTGTTATTCTAAGATTTTATTGATAATCATAAATATTAAGCACAAAATTGAAAATTTCAAAGTCAATAAAAAATATTTTTACCATTCGACATGCGAAATGTAGACACACAAAGATTGACAATAAATGTCCTACTGAAATTTGTGGATATGGCGGCCTGCAGAATTTATTTAGTGTTTTTGGAGCAGGCCTTTAGATCCAGAGTTCGTTATCACGATTAGGTCTTAAGACCCACTTTACAACAAGAAAACTAATAATACCGATAATCGGTTATTCTTAAATTGTTGTCGCTTTAGCAAGTTTTGGCAAATTTGCATCAGCTATAGTAAATATGAAACCAGATCTGTTAAGAAATGCTAACAATTGCAGATTACAACAAATGTTGGCAAATCTCTATTTTTCAATACTTCTCTATCCTCCTCTTTGTATTTGGATCTATAGTATGACTCATCCGTATGCGTTGCAAGCCCGACAAGTTTGTGCTGCATTTTGTATGCCAAAGGGTTTTGTTTATTGTGTATAGTAGTTACGCCCCAGGCTGCATCAGCATTGAGGCATCATCGGACCATAATTCGTTGGATTCGGCTTACAAAAGGCTGTGGCAAGTGGCGTCTAAAATGATGCGATGGGAAACGGGGTGGAAGGGGGGAAATAGGCCTCTAAACAATGAGAACGGTAGCCCAAAAACAATGTCAGCGTGCGCAATTTTAATGATTGCAGATATTTTAATGCGACGCAAAACAAATGCATTGTTCTCAAGCTGCTTACAAAATGTATTCTTATGGGTCTGTGTCAATGTATGTATCTATGTGCATGTTAGTATCTTTCGAGTTTTTGACGCTGCAGCGTCAGCAGCAAATGGCACCCCTGGGGAAGATGGACATGGTTATGCTTATGGGGATGGGGATGGGGATGTGAGAGCTTCTCCATGCGAACATCTGCATTTGAGAGCATCTTCAACGATTATTAGAAGAGCACTACAAATCGATGAATGCCACCTGAGCAACAACAATCATAATAGCTAAAGCAGCAGCAGTACTTTTCTTAACAACTTGCTGTACTTGGAAGCTGAAAAGAGTTTTGGCCAAATGTAAAATGATTGATTGATTTTCGCAATCATTATTGTTTGCCCGTTTTAGCAACGTTTATGTCGAAGTAATTAACACACACACACACACACACCAACAATTACACACATCTTAGACTCGGACCTGGAGCAGCCCTCGGTTCATTGAACTTTTAACTCTTGTTCGTCTGCCTCGGTGTCTCGGATACAACCCGTTGTGCCCTCCTCTATACATACAAGTATAATATAATATGTGTCTAGCTGGCGGCCCAAGAATCGTCAAAAAAAACAGGTCATGCTACTTATAGATGCAATTTTATTTTTCTTATTTTAAATACTGTATTTACTTTTTGAATTCCAACTCTTCATAAATTAGAATTCTTTAAAATACGAATCTTCGAGAAATTCAAATCTAACTTTTTGAAATAATTGGTCTAAATTGCTTTTAAATATTGCCCTGGATGTTAAGTTTAGTATAATAGACTAAAAAACACAATTAAATTTAAACCTAATTCAAAATTGGTCTTAAGGACTTTTAGTGCAATATTAAGTTATGACTTATGAAGCTCCGCAGATTACTATGTCCTATGTCTATCGACTATAGTATTGATATTTAGCCCCCTATGGGTAGATATTAGAAATAAAAAATTTGTTTCTTCTTGTAATTAATACATAGTTTCCCAAATTTTTAATTAATTTTATATGAAACTCTTTAAATATTGTTCGTACGTAAAATGACTCAGATGTAGAATAAACATGTAAAGGGTTGACACAGCATACATACATACATATGTACATATGTATGTCCAAACATTCACGTTGATATAATTTGAGCTCAAACTAAAATATTATTCTACAATTCGTCAAAAATGAATTGAACAGGGGCACATTTCAATAACGACTTAGTTACTGTAATTATTTTAATAGACCAAGTTCTTTTTAGGTTATGGAATCTGGAATATGTGAATGGAATATTTTTATGCAAATGAATCAAGAGCTTGTGCTTGTTGTCGAGACAGCAATCGAAACTATCGATAACACAACTGTACATGTGAAATACGATCGACGCCATTTTGAGAGCAGATTCGTTGTTGTATAATAGAAAGGGCAAACACAAACACATGTACATTGAAATACAGCGAATTTACGGCGAGTACATTCAGCTGAGTATGAATATCTTGCGAGTATCTTTCCAGTCTCTTGCCAACTTATTTTACATAATAAGCACTCGTATACGTACATATGTATATGTATTCAAAGTGTGTATGTACATTGAGTACGAACACATACATATAGGCATAAAATCATTAGTGTCTATTTGCGTGCGTTTGTTGAAAATAAAAAATATAAAATTTAATCATAATTAAATTCATGGTTCGTGTATCAGCAACAACAACAACAACAATAGCAACAGCAGCGGCAGCGGCAGAAACACCAACAATATCAACACAGCTCATGAGCGCAAATCAAAAACTGCCGTCTTCTCTGCACTCTTCGCTCTTTGCTCTTTCATTTCTTTGCTTAAGTAGTTTATGGTTCGTCTCTCTCTCGCACTCTTTGCATGTACATGCGATGTGCGTCGCAAGGTGAGCGTCGACTTCGACGTCGCATCGCTTCGTTTTGTTTCGCGTCGAGTCGCGTCGCGTCGAAAACATCTTCAGCTTGCGCTCACATGCATGTCTACATACACGTGAGTACGTGTGTATGTGTGTGTGTTTTCGACTGTCTCGATCGTTTCTATTGTTCACACACACACAAGTTTTGCTTGTGTAGGCCGCGTCAGGTTGATGTTGTGGTATTGGTATAGGTAGAGTTAGGTAGACAGCACTCGAAGCTGCCAGCTGCTCTCAGTGCGTATGTGTCTGTGTGTGTATGTGTGTGTTGGTCTTAATTGCGCCTCCGTTGGCTGATTGCTCGTTTACACGAGCATAATTCCATCCAATCTAATGCCGAGGCGTAATTTCACATTGACGAAAGCGCCACCCATTTTCTATGGCATATGCTTAGCTGAATCCCCCAATACACCTACAGCATGTGCGTACTTGTCAATGCATGCACATTCCTGTACAATATTGAACACTTTTTTCAAACATTTCATAAACATGTTTCTATTTTTTACATTGATAACTCCAGCGTTCGCCTCACACCGGAACTGAAAGCTTTCGCTCCTCATGTACTTTTTCTTTCAATACATTTTGAGGCATTAATAACTCATTCCTCTCCCACCACACCGCCCCTATAATACTACATATATATGTATGTACGTCTGTATGTTTCCCCTGGACACTTCTTATCCACAAGCTGTGACAACAATGTCGTGGATGACGCCTCCACTTTCTTGAGAACTGAAGAGAGGCAGAACTTTCAAATGATAAATGAAATATCATTTGCTGAGCGTCTTTTTCCATCTTGTGTTCACTTATCAGAAGGTCTTCTTCTTCATTTTATTACAATCTTCACATTTCATTTTAATGTTTAGTACTATAATCAATACATAGGATTTTGAACCTCTAAGTTTGCAGACATCTTGATCAGCATCAATGATTGAGTTAAGATGTCCTGAAAGTTTTTTTGAATATTCTTCAGGTTTTAATTCGGTGAACGGGTTATTAAAGTAACCAAAAACAAGTAAGAAAGATACCCGCTACTTATTTTCAATAAAACCATATTCTACAAATGTACTGAAAATATACTGCAAAAATACTGAAACATACCGAAAGCTGTATTTGGTACTACATTTTAAAAATACCATACAACACAAAATATATCAGATTGCCAGCCAAAGACCCGATTGCAGTAGCTATTTCTTGTCATACAAAAGTATTTCTTAAATAACTTCTCTTAACTGATAATTAAAGACACAATTTAAATAACATTTATGAGTTATAGATGACATTTTCTAGCGAAATAAATATTATTTATATAATGGAAAAAGCTTTACTAGAAAATACAATAATCTATTATCATAATAAAAGATTGTGCGTTTCATATTTGGTTCCTTCTATATATCATTTAACAGATTCTTATAAGTCACTTAACTTTATTATATGCTAAGATTAAGCTTTTACTGCTGAACTGACTGATCATTCAAACTATAGATTCTTACAGAATTGTCTCAACTCTGTCCTCATTACAAATAATAGCTATATTTTTTTAATAAAACAATTTTTTTACTTTATCAAACCTTATACAAATGAAAGTATTATTATTATTGCAGTTTAAAATATTTGGATTTTACAGCTTTGAGTTTTAAAATCATTGTCAATAGTATCTCTTAGAAACTGAATTGTGGTAAAGAAATCGGATGGTACTCAAACTACTCGACTCTGTATTTTCAGAGATATCTATAGATATCTTTGTAGCTGACAATAATTGTTCTTCTTTCGGATAGAATTTAAGCTATTTTCGCTCTTGCTATCGCTACTGATGCTGCTGCTGCTGCTGTTGCAGGAAGTCATTAAGCTCATGAGGTGGCATAAATAAAGTTTTTCGAACCGCCTTGGGTTGGGTCCTCCCCTAGAAAGCTGGAAGGTGACAGGCGGCGGAGCATTATTAAACGCGACAAAACAATATAAAATTTACTAGAGAGAAACAACACGAAATTGTCGATGCTACACGTTGCGCGTTGCACGTTGCACGTTGCAGCCTCCTCTCCCCCCAGCCCCCCTCATCGAGTGGATCCATCCAATGGACCGCGATCGCATGCAGCGGCTAATGTATCTAATAGATACACGACGGCATGTCAAATGCTACCAGCCAAGCATAAGCGAAGAGGGGTACTCAAGGGGCTTCGGAGTGTCGGACAGAAGCGTGGGGAGGGGAGGGGAGGGGGAAGAAGCTATCGCTTCGATGCGGCATGCAGCCTTGCAACGTGAGTTCCTAATTAACATTGGGATTGTAGTACACGTTTAATTTATATCTTATTGATGCCGGCGACATTTGTATTTATTTTTACCAGATGCTACACACACACCCCCCCCTCATCCTCCACCTATCCCCATCCCCATCCCCATCTCGCTCACTCTCCATGCAGCCCATAGGTACTTCCCTAAGAATCAGTGTCGCATTATTGCGAGACTTTCGTTTGAGTGCGCGTATGTGTGTGTGTGTGTGTGTGTGTGAGTGGAATTTTATTTTTATCAAAATTGTGGAAAGCTCGAAAATTTATATGAAATACGTAGGTATCTCGTCTAGTGTATTTGTATCTCTATCTGTATCTGTAGTTATTGTTGTTGTTCTTGCTGTGATTTCGGCTATAATTATTGTTAATATTTGTTGCTGTTTGTTCATTTCACGCGTTTGCTCTTATTGTTGTTGTTTTCGTCATTTTTTATCTATACTCTAATTAAAATATTCGTGTGTTTGCCTTTATTTGCTTCGCTTTGCTGTTTATATTTTTATAGCATGAACAAAATCAAAAAACAAAACTTGAGAAACAAAATTGAAAAATCTTACTTGTGCACAAAAATTTCATTTTGTTCTTTTTCATCATTATGTTGCTTGCTTTTTTCTTGTTGTTGTTTCAATACTCGACGGACATTGTCAAAAAAATAAACACTACCAGATCGTGGGAGGCTTGATTTTAATTTTAGACAAATTATCAAATATTTAGAATCTACTTTTATTATATAAAAAGGTAACACAATTTCAAATTACGGTCTTGGATATGGAATTTAATCATGTAACAAAAGGCAACTATTAAATTGCATAAAATCTCACTTACACTTAATAATTTGAGATTCAGTTTAATGAAGTATTCGAGTTTTCTTTAATAGTTATTCACACAAATTCACCGATCTTATTTTCTCAGCAAATGTGTGTATTATTTTTATTGACGTTTTCAATCTTGTGATGAGAACACCTTGTTCTAAAACATATACATATATCTGTACATTATATGTATACTGCTCACTTGTTTTATTTTTAAGCATTTATTTCGTTTATTATCGCCCATCTCTGCGATTATAAATTTATTACAAATACTTGTGTCAATTCTGCATATTTCGATGACGCTATTCGTCAGACCTGTTAAGAATAGTAATTATATTTATCACCCTATATATCCTCTAGACTTTGTAATTTAGTCGTTAGAACACAAAAGGTTACACATTAAGATACCACTTCATAACATATCTTGCGAATTTAGTTCTCACGGTTTCAATTATATTTTACCCCAAAGACCTAGTTACTAATTATCTAACATATCTTTACACATAATTCAAGAAATAAATAATATACATACATATGTTTACTTGCAAGAGTACAATCTCCAATTGTTCTCGTTGCTAATCTCAAATGTGTACGTAACATTATTACCACAAAATCAAATCATCTACAAGACTTGGAAATGTACATGTTTCGGTACATTATTTTTGTACCTTTTTGCTTATCTGTTGTATCTCAAGCATCGAACATGTTTGATGCGGCGCCGGTGGTGTCTGTGTTTTACAAAGTAATAACAGCGGGTTAACAGTGTTAATATTAGCTCTGTTATTTAATATTTAAGTCAAGAAATACTACAAACTAACATTTTGTGTACAAACTAATTTACACGAAACATGAAATGGATATCTGAAAGATTGCAACTTAATAATACTTATAATAATACTTAATAATAAAAATAGTTTAACAGAATAATATAATAATTATTGATGCATTCACATTTAACCTAGCTCAAAATAAATTAAGTTACAAATTACAAATTAAGAATTTAAATTAACACCAATATATTAAATAGAAATAGAAATGCCATCTTGTGTCTGCATTGGACAGTTTAAAATAAAATCCCAAATTTAAAATTTACAAATATTAACAAACGTATGTAATATTGCTAATATGCACATTTAACCGCAATAAACGGTTATTCCCCCTGTAATTGATGTTTCTTGTTACAACTGCGTATTACGCTGTGTGGTTCGTGCGTAGTTCTGTCAAACATCAACAACTAACATGTCTGTTCCAGCGTGCTCGGTTGCAACTGGTTTCGGTTGGACGTTGAACATTTTGGTCTGGCATTACGATTTGAAGCGTGCGTGCGTTCGTAACGAACGAGCGTTGTGTTCGTTCCAACAAGCCGAATCAAGTCCAACAAGACGACGAAAGAGCAAGTAAAAAAATTACGCGGGCGTTCTCAGTACATTTCCAGCAATCAGACGGGCAGCAGGTGTCGTGGTTCAAGTGCGGCTAATCTTCGATTTGCCTTATTTGTGATTTGTTTTGGTTTTTTAGCCAAGTTTGAAATTCGCTTGGCAATTGGATAATCTTTTCAATTGCAACTTTAACTGCAACACGCGAGCGAGAAGAAAACAAAAAACAAACAAACAAGCAAAAGAAAGAAATAGTGTTGATATGCAAAAACGAAATTCAATCAATGAATTAATAATAATAAACAGAGTTGAAGTGCAATTGCAATTACAATTTGTTTCTTAATTCCAAGCGAAACTAATGTTCATCATCATGATAATCGCAACAAAAATCAGTGACAATTTGCCTCCTGCGGCTAGCCAAAAACAATAAAAACAGCAGCAGCAAAAAAAAAAAAAAAATACGAAAAACGAAAACAAACTCACACATGCACAATGGCAGCGGCAAATTGGCATAAATAAATAAAAATCAGCGTTGCCTTTGCTTTTTTACAACCTGATTTTTATGAATGAATGCAGCAGCAGCAACTGAAGCAGCAGCAGTAGCAGCAGACGACGACGACGACGACGACAGCGCCAACAACAACGCCATCGTCGCGTGCACAGGAGCGCAGCAGCGACTCCACCCGCAACTTGCTGGGGTTTAACATAACCTCGCTACGGCCCTGTCGAAAGCGTTTATGCGAATTCGATTGCGACTGCGATTTTCGATTACGATTTCGATTCCCCTTTGCGCGTCGAGCCTTATTGGTGACACATCGCGTTCAGCGCTTGTCATTGTTGTTGTCATCATTGCTCACAAGTTCGCACTCACACACACAAAGAGACGCACACACGCAAGCACTACAGTGCAGTGACAACAATTGTCGCTGTTGCAAAATTAATAACGGAAGTTGTGCATTTTATTAATAAAAGCAAAAGCGACAAAGAAGCAAACACACACTTGTGAACAACAAATCACAACTAAATCACAGTGCATAGAAAATGCACAAAGCGTCATCTGCGGCTGTTTCTGTTTCTGTTTCTGCTTCTGAATCTTCCTCCTTCCATTCGCCGTTCGCTTTATTGTGCACTGTGGGGCCTCCTCATTGATTGTGATTGTCTCCGTTCTTACAGCTTTTTCAGTTTTGCAGTGTTATGTGCATCTCCTTGAAGGCAGCAAATTAACAAAAATATCCATTCTCATAATCGGAACAAATTCAACACCAAATTTATATACTCCCAAACATAAACACGAATATCGCGAGTTTCAAAAATTTTCAACAATATTGTAAATGTGTCGTCTAAAATAACTTCAAAAATTAACAATTTCTGACTAAAAGAACTTCGATTGTCTCGAAGGTCAAGAGCGCCAAAATTACATGCGGTATTCCCCAAGAAGGATTCATCGAGATACGTCCTAAAAATAAGTGAAGAAATCTCCGAAATAACAGAATTGGTAAATATTTGTTTGATCATATTTTGAACAAGAGCATCTTAAATATAAGAATTACTTAAAATATAATTGCAATGATAATGTTTTGAAAAGGTTTTGATTTCTGTTTTTGTGAAACAATGGGGATTTCAACAATCAAAACACAACACATAACATATCATCTCAAGTTCCATTCCTAGGCAACTAGTTATGTAGGTACATTAGAGGTGTACGTATCGTAAAAATGTGTGTATTTGGGGGAATAATGGTAATGGCAGATAATGAATAGATGAACAATATCGATAGATATAGATGGATGGTTGGATGACTAGATGCTGCGTAAGTGTAGTTTTCTCGCCCTGACTAATGTTGTTTTTTCCTATTTTTTTATGTTTTGTTAGCTAACAAAAGCAAATACAAACTTAGAGAAACCCGAAAATGTTCAAGAATGCAGAGAGGAGGCGAACAATTAACGCTTTGCTGTAATTACAGCGACTGCTGAAACAAAAAAACCAAAAATAAAAAAAAAACACACACACGGGGGCAAAAGAGGGAAAAGAAATAATGTTTGGGAACACACAAGTTACCAAAAATTAATAATCAATAACTCGCTAAAAGGCAGCCAACTCGCCAGTGACAGAAGAGAGAAGAGGGGAAGAAAGAAACAGGCAGGAGAATTGTAGAGTCGGAGGTAATTTTATCGGTCGTTGAACGAGACCGAGAAGATTTCCAAGCGAATTTCGGTAGGTTGATCTTAAAGGGGGCCTTGAGGGGGCCTGGGGGCTGGTCTCAGGGGCGGCACACGGTATGTTGTAAGATGTGATCGGTTTTCGGTTAATTACGCTTCAAAGTCGAAGTTCAGCTTGGAGGTTTGAAGTATTTTAAGTCTTCGCCAAAAGTCTTGGCTGTTGCCCGTTAGCTCGGCTAATTACATAAAAACAAGTGATTTGCGTGTGCGCTGGAGCCCAGAGGCATGCCGCTTGCCTTGCCGCATGCCGCATTGTAATTTGCAACTCACCAACTTGCGTAGCTAATTAGCCAAAGAATAGAGAATCCGAAGTCGAAGTTGAAGCCGAACCCGAGAAGTCAGAAGATTCGTTGCTGCTTCACAGCTTTCTTCACTGATATTGATTTTGCAATAAAGCATGGAAAGGAGCAAGCAAGGGTTGACCTCTTGCTATCTCTCTCTCTCTCTCGCTCTCTCTTTCTTCTCTCTCACACACACGCAATTTATCATATAAAAGAATAAAACAAAACTTTCTTTTTGGCTGCGACGTCGCCCCCTGCTGTGGTCAAGGACTCCGGGAATGAGGCACATTCGTCGTCGTTCTAGATAAATAAGCATTCTTAATTATCCCCTTTTTGACTGAACAAGAAAAAACGTAGAAAAAAATGTTATAAACAATGGAAAACCGCGCACTTAATGCGTTTTCTGTTTCGCCAACAACAACTTGGCGAACAAGCCAAGTATTTTTCTTCATATTATTCATTATTTCATTTCGTTTCGTTTCATTTTTATTTTTATTTTTGACCGACAAAAAGAAAGGAAAATGTTTTTATTGCCCGCGAAAAAGGGTACAAAATGGGCCGTCGACTTCTTTGTCGTCTTCGTCGTTAGCCATTAGCCCCGACTCCATTTGCAACCTCTTCCCCTCCACCCCGGTTGCCGCATAAAGCGTCTCAAACTTATGAAAAATGCAAAGTGCCGGCCAAAAAGTGGCCACAATTGAGTCTGGTATAGAGAAGTCCATTGGCCAAATGCCGTTCCATTGCCGTCGCATCGCGTCGCGTTGCGTTGCGGCCGTCGGTAAACGAGATTTGAAATCGGCGACCAACTCGCCTGACAGCTCAATGACTTTTCCTTTTTTACCTTCATTGCGGACATTCCTTTTTCCTGCCCGACCCTGCCCGGCCCGGCCTGGCGAAATATGTAATTGCACTTTTAGGCCCAGAAAAACAAGAAAAGGGACAAATTTGTACTTCAATTGTTTTCAAAGCGGCGCCTTCGTATCGCTCATGACTTGGCTAAAACGCCAGCTCTTTAGTTGTCGCTTACCTCAACAAACAATTCCCAAAATCTGACTTAAAAATTCAAAATTTGTGAAATGTACTTCTCCGATTGTTTCATTTTTGCCATATGAACAAACAACAACGTCGGAACAGTTCTCTTGAATATGTGTGTTTTTTGCCTTTATCTGCATGAGTTGCCAGTTTTCTTAGTGCAACTTGTATTGTCATCTTGTAGAGCCCAAGCTGCAGTTTATAAATATTTATGTATCTAAAATGTCGATTCTAGAGGCTATATTGAATACTTTCATGTTTAAAATATTACAATTCCGATTTGGAATGTGTTTATACAAATTCCTCACTTAATCACAATATATTTGATAAATCGAAATTAAATAAAAAAAAAAACAATAAACTGATACATTGTTTAATTTAATTGAATAACAATATTTTAAATATTTAACTACTATATAAAATATTAGTAATATTTTTATCTACTAATATTAATAAAACGTTGATTAAATTATGTTCTGTTATTAAATATTATATTTCAATAGTTTCGAGTTATTTACAGTAATTTTAAGGAATTCAGAAAAATACGAGTTCCGTCACATTATTTTCAAATTTTCGGTCAAGATTAAACTTTATACACATTTAATTTAAATTTCGAAATAAAAATTTATATTATGTAAACTTTTTATAAATTAATGTAAATTTCACACAGTCCGCAATGCGAAATTAAATTATTTCGACATATATAATATCTATCAGTTGCCAGTTTGTCAAATACATTATTGTATTGTTTCTTATATACTTTCGATTGCATGAACCAGAACTGACTTAATCACATACAAAGTTCTATCTAAATTTACACATACATATGTATATTTAATATATTTAGTTGTACATATATACGTATGTAGATATGTACGTATGCCAATTGGAAACAAAATAACAAAATTTTAGAAATTTGCATCCGTAAAAGGTTATTTTTTGTGCCTACCCCTTCCCCCAACCCGTTCCCCATCTGACACCGGCCCTTAGCTCATCAAGCCGCCCACCAAGCCAAGCCCACGACCTAAAAACCATTTCGCACACACATGTGTGTGTGTGTCTGTATGTGTGCTGTGTGAGAGGGGGGACAAGGGGATCTCTGTGTGGGTGTGAGTGTGAGTGGTGCTATTGTCAAATGCAATTTTCTAACGCAGCCGCACTTTCAACGTTGACAACGACAACGTCGACGTCGACATCAGCGTCAACAGCAGCAGCAGAAGCAGTAGCAGCAACAATTGCAGTTTTAAGTGAAAATAAAACACATAACAACAACAACAACAGCAAAGACAGCAGCAGCATTGGCCACCAACAACAATAAAAGCCTAAAACCTAATAAAAATTCAAATTAACATTTGAAAGAGCGAATAGGCGAGCAAGTGTGCAAGCGAGAAAACCAAGTGGGCGCCGTCAGATCTGCTGAGTGTAAGCGAGTAGGAGCGATAGAGAATCAGAGACAGAGAGCAAGCGAGAGAGAGAGAGAGAGAGAGAGCGAGCGGCAAACGAATTGAGAGCGAAGCGCACATGAATGGGACAGACAGACAGAGCCGAAAGCTTATGAAATTCTATTAATTTTTGAACAAAACTGCATGTAATGTCTGTTTGGACCCCATCCCCCACCCCACGCTGTCTCCCTTCCCACAACTGCTTCCCCCTTGAACTATTTGCTGCCGCTTGCAGTTTCCTAATCGCCACAGAACTAACTGCATGAAGGGGCGGTCGTCCGATTTTGTTTTTGTTTGCGTATTTTGTTGCAATTTGTTTTTGTTATGTGTGTACGACGCTACCCAGTGTCGCTGTTGTTCTCGTTGTTGTTATTGTTGCAGTGCAGACTGCAGACACTCGCATAATAATGCAATTTGCAAGCTGCCCATCTGTCTGCTCTCTACCCCCTCTCAATTCTTCCCTTTGCCAAATACCTCACTCTGCACACACAAACGCAAACACACAGTAGTCGACGTCACGCGCCAAAAAGACTGCACGACCAGCGACGCCGTCAGCTTCGCCGCTGTCTGTCGGCAGCCCGAGCCCCACTCACTCACACAAATGCATACACATGTACACACATTGAATAAGCTAGCAGACACACGCACACATGCACACAGCCGAGTATGCACGTACACACATACAAGCTTATAAGCATTGCAACTGTGCTGCCACCTGCAGGCTTGGTGTCTTCTGCCTTCTTCCTTCTCCATCTTCTTTATTTTATTTGCTGTTTGATTTGGCTTTGCTCGCTGGCTTCTCTCATCTTTCCTCTCTATCCCTCTTACTCTTTCTCTTTGTGGTTCTCTGTCGATTACGCTCTTGCCTGATTTTGCTGTCTCCACTCATATTCTCATTTGTGATTTTTGTTTTTGTCCTTTTTTTCGCACTGTTTGCCAGTTTTCCACAAAACAGCTGAAAAAAGCACGTGTCATCGTCATTGCTCTTGCTCGCGATGTTGATGTTGACGTTGGCAGCGGCAGCGGCGTCGACGTCGGCGTTGACGTCGCCGCTAAAGGCTGTCTGCGTTTTGTTTCCAACGCGTTTCGTGGCTGCTGCTGCGTCTGTTCATGCTGCTTCAGCTATGCTGTTGTTGTTGCTGTTATTGGTGTTGGTGCTGGTACTGTTTCTGTGGGTCTCCTTCGCTTCTATTCCCCTCGCGGGTCTGTTATTCCCTTTTCATGGTCGCGAATTCGTTTGCTTTGCTCGTTTGCTCGCTGTTTTTCATGGCTTTCGCTTTGCTTTATTTGATTTGATTTTTATGCTTGTGAATTTCCTTTTGATGCTCATCGCGAGCTGTTGTTGTTGTTGCTGCTGTTATTTCGCATTTGTCAGTGGCAGACAGGACAAAGCTGGGAAACCCCATGATGATAATAGCAACTTTGCACGCCGATGATGATGATGATGATAGTGATATTGCCTTTTTTGTTTACTTCTTTGCTTCGTGGGATTAGCTGCTGCCACGCCCCGCCTTCGCCACCATTACAAGCCTAAGTATTCCAATAAGAAATGCAGCCCCAATGCAATTTCTTTGAGCCTTTTCAGTTGTTTCCTTTGCAGCAGCAGCGAAATTATTGATTCGCAGCCACGCTTTTTGGCTGCACGCCAAGTGCAAAAAAGTTGGTTAATGCCAGCAGACAGTAAATCGACAGAAAAGACGAATTTCAAAAAGATATTTTCAAGATACATACATTGTGATGCATAGTTATTTGCTCAAATTATGACCAGAAATACAGACGCCATTGGGACGAAAGTCCGTCTGGCCCTTAGTCAATTGTGCAATCGCTGACTGCAGTCAATACTCGTTCGCGCTCCCTCTCTTTCTCTTTGAATGTGTGCATTTTGCTAGCTCTCTCTTTCTGCTGACTCTTAAGTTTTCGCCTAGTTTCCTCAGCTGAGGTTTGTTATTGTTTTCCTTTGCCGCTTTGCCGGCTTGTGAGTCGAGTCGTTTCGTTCGATGGAGTCGACAACATGAATGAAACACACACAGGCACTTGCTCGCAAGCATAGCGAGTGTGGCTTCGTGTTGTGTCGCTGGTCCACTTCGTGTTGCTTCAAACGTGTTCGAATTCGCCGCGAAGAGCGTGGGCGTCGAGTTGCGTCGTGTCACCTTGTTGAGAGGTGGAGTGCGAATGAGAGGACGAGTTCTACGAGAATTAGAAGCAACAACATTGCAACTTTCAATAAGAGAATTGTCTAAGGGCAATTGCTTCAACTACCGACCATTTTAGTAACGTCTTGCCCTCCCTCTCCCGCCACAAGCTTCTTCAGCAGTACTCTTTGCTTGACCAGAACTTGGTAAGCTGTTCATTAACCGTTAATGCGGCAGATCGTAAATCGAAATGGAAGGTGTGTCATTGCGACTTATAAATAAAATTAAACACAATCACAAGCGGAAATATTTGCGCTTCAAGTGTGGTTGTTGTTGTTGTTGTCGTTGACGTTATTCTCCCTCATCGTTGTTGTTGTTGTTGTTGTTGTTGCTGCTGCTGCTGTCGTTGTACTTTACGTCTCCTTCTACCTCTTTGTTGTTGCTGTAATTAATGGCAAACAATTACAAAAAAGAACGCGAAAGAAAATAAAAATAAAAAGAGACCCCAACAGACAGCGCATTCAAAGGTGGAATTACAAAATGAAATGTGAAGAGCAAGTTAAAAAGTGAATTACCTGATAAAGGACAAAACGCGATTTGAGGTGTGTTTGCCTCTGGCCAATACAATGCGTATCCACCTCCCCTTCACCCTCACACTTTCCCCTCCCCACTCCAATCTGCCAACTCACTCAACCAAGAGGAGGACGTGTGCCTTGGACAGGTTAAAAACCCGTGCCCAGCATGAGGCTTTACTGACAGCCACAACCGACGCACAATGGGCTCAATCCCATGGTGTAATCAGCAAAAGCTTCTCTAAAAAAACTTTTGATTCAAATAATTATTAGAAACTTTCCTCAACGTGGTTGACCAATATAACAATAGTTAGATTTTTGTCAATTGAAATGAACTTTCTACTATACTAAATTTTTAATCGAATATTTTTTTTTACTATGAGCAGTAAAAGGTAAAAAAATTTAGAAGACTCCGCAATTGTAATTTTCCTGAAATTAAATATTAATTTATTAAGAGACGATTATGTATAGCGCTATCTGCTTTGCTATGAGAATCATCTGATACATTTTAAAAGCTGATGATTTTTTAAGATGTATTAACTAAGTTTACTAAATATTAAACTGAATTTCACATCCAATCTGTAGTTGCTAGATCTAATATTATACAATTAGTTTTCTGAATCATGAAAACTATCCCAAAAGCGATTTAAGTGTAATGTCTTAAAGCAGAGTTGTTGATCAGGTCCAGTGACCATTGTCCAGTGTCCAGCTGACGCGCTTAATTAATTACGCGATTGTATTTGTGACTAACTGCTTAAGGTCCACAGTTGCTGTCTCTCTCTCTCTCTCTCTTTTTTCTTTACCTCCCTCCTCTTTATTGCCTTACCGCAACCTTAGGCGGGGTCACCGCACCGCACCGCATCGCACTTTCCCCCCTTCGCCTACTTGTACTTCACATCGGCTTCGCAGCTCCAAAACTTGCGCATTGATGAGCAACAAAAAGTTTTGTAGCACTGCAATCGCTGCCTGGCCGAGACTTCCTGCGGGAAATGACGGGAATCGAGAGAGGTCAGGGAGTGGAAGTGGGGAATTCGCTGGGGAGAAATTAATACCTACTTAAGCTTAACTGGACAGTTGACTCCGTGAAGTTGTAACTGGAAGGTGATTCACACGATTCACACGCCCAAATAAATCGTACCGAATTGTGTGTTCCAAGTACTCGACCGGGCGGGCAACGCATGAAGCGAAATGAGTCGATGGCTTAGCTTGGGGCTTACGCTAAGATCGGTGAGGAGCGGGTGCGGTGGAGTGCGGTGGTTTGTTGTGGTGTGGCCGGTTAACATGCAGAGCAATGTAGCTGCTGAATATTCAAATGGCGGCAATTATCCTTGCGGTGGTGCTGGCCACGCGACACGCCCGAAAGGACTCGCGCTGCCTGCCAAATTATGAACGAGGCAAAAACAAGGAGAAAATGTCTGAGAGAAAGTCGAAGGTGGAAATTTTTATTACCAAAAATTACAATGTGCGATGCAACGCAATATGGCAAAATGCCGAAAGGTGCAAGACGCAGGGTAACTGTGACTGTTAATTGTACCCCACACAATATCACAAAAAAAAAAGAAAAAAAATAGTAACAACTACACTACACAACGCTACAAAGCCGTGGGCTTGGACACCTTCGCGGGGTCAACAGCTCAGCTTTGTTTTCGGTCGCAACCCAGGACGACCCGTCGTCAAATAAACACCCTATGAACCCGGGACTCTCTCATCGGACTGCCGACGGGTGGTAACCCTACCTAGTCCGATGGTTGATGGAGGGGGTCTAGGCAGAGTTCCTTTTGTTGGCCATTACGCTTAATTTCATTAGAAATTCATAATTTCAGTTCAGTGTGTGTGCTGGAGGGAGGGGTGAAGGGGGCATGTGGGTGCTGTCACTTGTACATGTGTAAATGTGAGCAATAAAAAACGAATTTGATGTTGTTGTTTCGGTTTCTGTTTCTGTTTCTGTTTCTCTTTGCCAACCGCTGTGACTCCTGTTATCCTGTTAGCCCTTTTTTCTCCAACTATTTTTCTACTTTACCTCTTCGATGTTGTTGCTAGTTACGATTGTTGTTGTTGTTGTTGGGCCATTATTTTTGTCGTAATTTGTTTATAACGGTATTTATGAAATGGTCACAAGTCAACGCTTTCCAGGCTGTTGCTTTGCCATCACCCCTCACCCCTCATCCACCCTGACACACGCACTGCCCCCACTATTCTCCATCCCCATCCCCATCCTCATTCCCACTCCCATCCCACCCCGTGGCTCCCTTGTCGGATCACCCACAAAACAGTTTGGACATAGCGTCAATTATTCTTATTACGCCTATTACTTCTTTTTTAACTACTTTCGGTTGTTGTTGTTGCTTCTATTGTGGAAATCGTTGGCCTTTTATGTTAATCGCATTGTTTTTGACTGGGAAAACTCGTGTAACTGTAATTGATATGAGTCCTTATCATGCAATCCTTCGTTACAGCTCGCTTTCGTTCCTGTTATCGCCCTTTTATAAGCTCTAATTACAAGTATTACTTGGAATATTCAATACTATGAGCACTAGTCAACCAAACCAAGAACATAGCTCTCTGATTGAGATTGTATCATCATTGAGATTACCTTCAAAGTTAGAGTGTATGATTTTTACTCACTGTATTACTTTCACCTATAAAACGTCTTCATTTAAAGCAATTTCGTTTTTGAATCGTTCTTCAAGAATTTCAAATGAAAGATTTACTTGATGGACAATGTAAGTGAATTTTATGTGTGCATAATTTAAAGTCTTACGAATAAGATTCGCTTTTTTTAAGCTCGTCATTTGTTTATTGCTGTTTTTGTATTTTGTTTTTTTTTATTGTTTTGTCTAATTAATAAACTTTCACATCTGAGATTTGTTTTTGGGAAAGATTTTCACTTGCATGCAACTTAAAGAAGACGAAACCAAAAAAAAAGTCGTACTAAACATATTTCGTTGTTTAACTGTGGTCAAAAATGTCGAGTTCGAATCGTTTTATGCAAATGATTTGTACAAAAAATGCGATGAGAGGAAAAAGAAGCCACGATCAATACAGATGGCCAAGAGGCAAATGAACTTGGCTTGTTGATTTCGACATGGCCATGGAGAGTGGAATAAATTTATTGGAGTTTGACAGTTAGACTTTAATTACAGCATTTCACAGTGTGTTTAGTTACTAGAGACCACTGCTAGTCTCGACCTTAATCATCGTCATCGGCTGAATTGAAGGGAAAGCGCACTGCGATCCGATCGAATCCGATGCGGATCGGTCGGTGTGACCTTTGACCTATCTCGCTCCCCTTGACCATCGCAGGTAGTTGTGTATCTAAGGAGAGTGGTGACCACCTTTTGTGTGTGTGTATGTGTGTGTAGATATGTTTTTCCCTCTTCTTATGGATATCATAAAGCAATAAATCTTTTTAATATCTTCTCTCGTTTGTTCTGCTCGTTTTTTTACCACATTTTCTTGCCATGGGCGTACAGTTTCCCTTTCAGTTACAAATTTCTCACGTCCTTTTTTTGGCATTGCAGAGGCGTATGCGGGGGCGAGAGCGGGGAGAGTTTGATACTGGGGCAGAGGCGTTGGCATTACTCAAGTTTGTGGATTTGAAGTAATAACTCAGTGCGTCATAAAAATTTTAATTGCTTTGGGTTTTTCTCGGTCAGCCAAGTGCCAAAGCAGTTTTGGTAATTAACATTAACCCGAAAAACGTCCAAACAATGCAAAGAACCCAAGCTCTTCGTCGCCCCCTCCTCCATCCTGCTTCCCCATACTTCGGCCAGGAGTCAAAAACAACAAAAAATAAGTAAAAAACATGCCGCAAAGAACAATGAAGCAATAAAAATTGCAGCGCATAATTTTCAGCTGCCTCCATTTGGTGTCCCATTGCCCCCCACCCCGCACCCCTTGAATGCGAGGCAACCCTTTTCTTAGTGGCCAAGATTTTTGAAATTTCCACGCGTATTTGTAATTAGTTTGCTTATTGTCTCCCCCGTTTTTCACTCGGAAGAATCTTGACTTTCAAAATAAAGTCGCGCTTTTCGCAGAGTTGAGATAATTTTTAATTCTACTTTGAAATTATCTAGATTATAATTGAAGAAACACTTCCACATATGTTATGTTGTTATTAACTGATTGAATCCATATATGATTCAGTGCCACATTTTAAAAGTCTGTCTTAGACTAAATGTTGAAGCCTTAAAGAAATCATAAGGTAAAAACACTTACAAGGAACAAATAGAAGAAAAATATTGTGTTTTAAAGCAGGACAGTAAGAACTAAGTCAAAATAATGGTTTTGCTACCAATTGTTTGCTTTATGAACCCGCTCAGCTCAGATCCTTTGTGACTTACACATGGCATTTGTATTTCGATGAGGATTTGGGCATATGCGACATTTAGAAGAGAAGAGGTGAGGATAGAGGAAAAAGAGCCGCTGTCATGCAGGAAATTTATTTTTGGGATCAAGAAAATCCAAGGAAAATCAACTGCAATTGTTTCTGGCACTTTGATGTTGGGACACAAGATCTTAGCCAAGTGCTAAGTGACTGCAATTAGACAGACTCACCAAGCAGGTAGATTTGGATAAAGTTAAGAGGCAGGGGTTGGGATCGGTCACGTTTGAAACAAATCGAATCGAATCGAAACGAAACGGACAATCGAAGGGCGGCAATAAATTGTATTGCAATCGACACTTTTAACATGAACTCAAATGTTGTAGACCATTTTCAAATGCTTCTTTCTTCATTGTTCTCTTTGCAGATCACATTGGACCAGATCAGAGCCCAAAGAGCAGCACTTTATGTAAGTACTTGCTACCATATAGCATATATCAGTAGAGAGATGGTTTAAAGTCGAGTCAAATCAATTCGCTAATTGAAATTGAAATGCTTGCTTAATATGGTTAAATGCGAATGAAATTGCACCCCTCGGAGCAGACCCGGGGACTGCCCGGTTAACAATCTTAATAGAATCAAAGAGCGACGCAATATAAGTTTTAATTTGGTGTAATTGTGACGGGAAACTGGGTGCGGTGCGAGTACAGCTGCGATCCCCAGTTGATGAGGTACTCAGTACATCCATCAACGAGAATAACACAACAACCGGAGGTGAAGAGTGAGAGGGGAAGGCATGGCATGCCATCCGTTCGAAATATTGAAATCAATTAACCAAATGTCGCGAGTACTCGTCTGTTCAGCGACTCGATTAATAACTGCTTGCAAAAAGTAAACAAATCATCAAAATCAAAATTCAAATTGAAATCTTTATGCGAATCGCGGCAGATTTCGTTGTGCCAACCAGCAGATACCCTGTATCGATTGCAATCTGATCACGCCACTCCTATGCTCCACGATACGCATGGTACTTTCAAATGGCAAACAGCAAACAAATAACATGCCATCAAAGAGGGGTTCTTCCATTTCCATTTCCATTGCCAGTCCGCCCCTTGATGGCCTCCTTAAAGACTGGCGCGCCGATTTTCTGAGCAGCTTCAATTGTCTGCACTTGAGTTCAATTTCTGTTCTGTTCTGTTCTGATCTGCTGTTCGGTTGCGATTCGGTCAGCAACAGGAACAGCAAAAGAAGAAAAGAATCAAACATATAGAGATAGGGGGGAAGCAAACTACAATAGATTCGATTTGTTTTTTTTCTTGTTTTGGGGTAAAATGCTTTTAAATTCAATACACACTCACACATGAGCGAGTACTCGTTGATCATATTTTTAGGAACGCGAGTGGCCTGGGTAAATGTCATAACTATAAATTTTATTGAGATTCAAATGTACTGCGTACAAATTTAGATACAATTATTACTTACTTTACGACAACTGATTGAGAGTTGTGTGATCACATGGGGATCATCTTGACATGGGGTCTATTTTGTAGACAGAAATTAGCGGACACCCCACAGAAGACACAATATGTGAGAGATACAGATTCGTTAAGAGTTACTTGTTCTTCACTTTTAGAGTTAAATCTTAAGTTGTTCTTTAGCAAATGTAGATCACCTCGCTGGCACCCTGTTTGCGGCTTGTGGCATAAATGAAAATTGCAGCGACTTAATTACTTTTAATAAAGACGTCCGTGCGTGGAAATTTTCCACTTCATTAGCGAAAATATACTCGTTCCCGTTCTCGTACTCGTTCTCGTATTCGCATTCGTGGTTTTGCATAATGGCTCATTATGATCGACAGATGGGGACAAGAGAGCGAGAGAGAGAGAGAAACCTGCATAGATGTGGCTCTGGGTGTGGGAGGTCGCCTTAATACACACAAATTGAAAATTGATGAACTTATCCGGTATGGGGACAACAACAACAACAACAACAAAAAGATGGCAAGATGCAAGTAGATTGTGAAGCTATCACATAGCACTCGAGAGAATGCATTGTATCAATCAATGAAGATCTATCGATCGACAGCCGATCTACAGTCTACAATCTGCAGTCTTCTATGCGATGCAGCAGTCTACACATTTGTAGGAAATTACTAATAATAATGACGACTTTAATTGAATATTGCGCACTTCATTCATTGCTCATTCGATATTTGAATTTGAATATGAATTCGAATGTTCAATTCAAATTTGAAGAGGGGCAATGAGAGCATCGGCAAATTATCCATTATAAACTTTCAATCGACCATAAACACTTGGGGTCCCCTCCGGGACGAGACGGAGCGAGACACTTTGTATTGGAGCTCTTCCATTAGACGTCAGTTGAATTGGTCGATGGATCGATTGAGGTACTGACGTTATATTTGGATACTGCGGTTAATGAAGTTTCCTCGCAAAGATTATTCGCAGCGTACTTGTGGCTGTTGCCTCTTCATGTTGCCGGACCGTGTTGCGCGTTCTTCGTCTCGCTCTCTCCCCCCTCCCGCAAGCAATTCATGCATGAAAGCAATTTTTAATTTATTTTGGTTGAGCGCTTTATTTTCCTAAAATTATGACATAATCACAACAGCAGCAGCAGCAGCAGCAACAGCAACAGCAACAACAGCAAATAAAAGAGTCACCTAATAATGTCATGTGAAATTTATCGTACCCCAAACGAGTACCAGGGGCGTGGTTACCAAGCCATCGCCTGTGGCGTGAGGCGTGAGGAGAGACGAGGGGCAGGCAACTGGAAGCATGCGAGTAGACAACGCTCGGGGATGGGGGAAACCAAATATATATTTGGATGCGCCGAACACCTTCCGCTTCACAAATCAGCGCATGTGTTGGCATTGTCGAATTAGAGCAGGCAGTCGATAGGTGACAGCTGAGGAGGGGGCAAACGGGGGAGCGGTACCTTGGCTGACCAGTTGTCGGTCGGTTAATGTTAATTTTATAATTAACCTACTGCCAGAGCAAAACCCAAAACCGTCGATATATTCAAGCCAAGTGCCTCGATTATCGATTGAATTGAATACACTCATAAAATTCACTTAATGGCACAGTGCCCCAGTCTGAGACTCAGTCGAAGTCGCAGTCGAAGTCGCAGACACTGACTCCAATGCGGATTCACATTTATATGAACAACCTGCATCTGATGATAATGTTGAACATTTAAATGGCTCTTGAATATCTTCATTGGATAAGCACTTGTAAATGTTGCAATTAAAACAAAATGAATGTTTTGGATGATGGTTCGAAAATTGTCCTTTGATTCGTATAATTGTAATGCGAATCATTCCAAGTAACATCATGATTAATGGGGTTGTAATTTGAATTGACGTTCATTTATTGTTTCTAATTAAAAATAAAGTTAGAAACATTTTTAGCAGTATAACTAAATACTGATTACTGTTGAATACACTTTTCAAACCGATTCATAAGTTTTATGAATTGTAAAGTATAGAGGATATGGAGGAGGAGATCTATGAAAACCAAAATAAATTAACATTTTCCGAGACATTTCCATAACTTGCCTAAAGATCGAAAAAAGTTTTTAAATAGATAGTAGTATTCTTAGGTTGACAATCTTAGAGGTCGTTATATGATATTGGTGATGGGTTGACCAAAAGGTTTAAGGCGAACGAAATAAGAGGAGACAAAGGTTGATACAATCAAAATAATTAAATGAAATACCGTGGGCGAACTAGATGGACCAAGTATGTAAACATGATCGTTAAATTAAGCATTGAGAAAACGAAACAATACAATAACAACAGCACTACACACAGACAGACAAACAAAAACACTCGACATACGCATAGTGAGACAAACAAATAGAAATAGAAAAAAGAAAACGAAAAAGAAAAAGAGAGAAAAAAACAAGTTAACCAATGAAAGAAACGCAAATTTAATGACAAAAACGCGAACAGCTACAACTTGGCCAATACAAAGTGGCCATTGCTCGTTGCTTTTGGCCATAAGCACATTACAATCGAGTCGGAGCGAGAGATCTGGACAGCCAGAGACAACAAAGGGCAGAGTAACTATCGGACCCGATCCGATCCGATCCGATCCATTTTGAGGGGAGGGCGCAAAACGAAAACTACAAAATGAGAAACACATAAAAGAGCTCAACTCTCAAATATGAAGAAGAAAAAAGAAGCACACGAATCTAAAAACGAAGCGAATAATGTATTATTATAAGGTATGCATAGACAGAGACAGCTATAGCTACATAAAGAGAGCGAGAGAGAGAGAGAGAGATGGCAAGCGAGGCAATGACACTTACAACTCTGCCATTTTGGAGATGAAGATGATATTTTGAAATCCATATGAGCAGAGCAATAATTTTCATATAATCGTATATCCACTAAATAGATGTACCTGATCAACCTCTCTTTCTATAAGTGCGCTGGTGTGTGTGTGTGTGTGTGTGTGCTCATTTCACTTTGATTTGTTTTTTATTGTTTTCCCCCAAAAGCCAGAAGGGAAAAATCTTACTAAAACAAAAACAAATTAGTTTGAATGTTGCTCTTTTTAGTTGTACATAGATGAGCACACACAAACACACACACACAGAGACGCCAACTCGCTTTCTCTCTTGGCGTTAATTGTATTCGAATAACGATGCAGCATACCTATCTGTGTGTGTGTGTGTGTATCTTACAGATACTTCTTCAGTCAGGGTTTTGGATTCGACTGCGGCTTTTGGCTAATTTAATTTATGGCTAGTTTATGTAAATTTTTAATACCATTCAGTTAATGTTGCTGATGCTGTTGTTGTTGCTGCCATGCTCATATTTATTATTATTAGTATTAGTATTTTGTGTCTACTTTTTTTGTATCTGTATCTGTATCTGTATCTGTATCTACATCAGTGTCTTTGTTTAGTGACTGGTTTCTTGTGCGTATTTTCTACATTTTGGTTGCTGTTGTTGCTGTCCATTTCTCAATACTACCAATTTTTTGTGGAAGGTTCATTGACACCCATCAAAAGCACTGAGCGTGCAGCGACAAATGAATCCGTATCTCTGGCTCTGGCTGTCGCAGTATCTGAATCTTTTAAACGTATCCGAATCTAGTATTGTTGGCTAAAGAAAGTTGAAAACTCTTTCAGTGCTTTAGCGGCATTTGCATACATTTGGCCACATTTCTTGGCCATGCGAAACGCTCCTGATGCGCAGCTAATTGCGGCTTATTAGATGCCTATCAACTGGCCCGTCCCATTAAGTGCGTCGTTTGCTTCAAGTTGGAAATTAATTAGCACAGGTTACCAAAGAACCCCACACACTATCTCAGACTTTCGTTGGAATGAATATATAGTCAGAAACTAAATAATTCTTCGAGTGCGAGTGTAACGAAGTTTTGAGAATAGCTTTGCAGCATTGCAATTAATCCGATTCTCAAAATACTCCAAAAATATACCCCACACGAACTCATGACAAGCTGTTAACAGTTGAGTGATGGGACTTGGAGTAGGAACCGAGCTATGCTCACCTGCCTGTCCACAACTGGGGCATTGAATTCAGGTTTCGATGGCGCTTCAGAATTCCGTGGCGATTTTTTCGTTTGTCGCTGTTGTCCCCGTCGTATTCTGAGCTTTAGTTTTATTTCTCGCTTTTATCGGTTTGGCCCAGCCATCCATACTCTATCCGTATCTATATCTCTATCTCGTCTATTTGCTCATTTAATTTCGTACTTTTTGGTGCTCGGCTTTGAAATTACTCAATTAGTTTAATTAGCAGCCGGAGCGATTCGACTTGATTTGCGGTCATTTGCGAGCTCGGACTACGATTGAAATGGATCGTGTAGACAAGTTGGCACTCTTTTGCCCCTACACAAACACAGATGTACAGACATTCCTTAATAACTTTACTATGCGAGTGTGTGTTTTAACTTGCTAGCTAATTCAAACTATTGTTTTCTTTCATTTTAGTTTTTGTCTTCGATTATAGCTCAAAGTAGACGAACTAGTTTTCTCTCCGAAACTAAAACGTGTTTTCTCTCTCCCTCTATTTTTATTTATTTCCTCGTGCATATCTTCTGAATTTTGCAGGCTCTTTAAACGAATGTTTTAAATATTTTCTACATTAATTGATGAATAAGTGGGTTTGCGATCGACTAAATTATTCTCGCGTTCTATAAAAGTTTCCATACTGAAATGTTCTACTTAGCATCATAATACGCAGATTATTATGTCAACAATGCAGATCTTAAGATTAGTTTCTTAAGGTGTTTCGATATCAGCACAATGATATGTACGTCAAAGTCAAAGACGTTTGAGGGCGTTTGTCATTTATCAAAATCATTAATGCAATTACGCGACCCCGTCGGACAACTTGGACTGCGACCAGGACTGAGACTGAGACGGAGACGGAGACTGAGACTGGCTTCTTGCTAGCTAATTATTTTGAATTATTCAATTTCATGTCTCAATTTAAATTCTCTGAGGCAATTAGGAAAGTCAGTTTTGTTGTTGTTGCTGCCATCTATCTGTCCAGTCATTTTAGTTTTTGTGCCGTTGAGTGGCACTTTGATGCAATGCCTTGGGTGGGCGGGGAGGTGGGTGGAGGGTGGAGGGTGGAGGGTGCTCTACAGGGTGTGCTCCACAAATGCAAATTAGAAATGTGTGGGACCAAAATGAAAACCATTTAAATAATTGAAAATCGAACAAATCGCGAGCTGTGCCAAAAACAAAAATAAAAAAACAAATTCAAAACGAATCGAATCGAATCGAATGGAATAGAATAGAAAAAATAGGAGGCAGGCAAAATAAAAAAATGTGGAAACGCAATGCAAATTCAAATTCAAAATCCCCTTAAAACAATGCGAGTCACGAGAGGGAAGTCAGGTGATGGCAACCAAATTTGGGGGCCTGAAACTAAAACAAAAACTTAGACACACGCATACAAATATAATATGCAGATAAATATCGAATATACATATGTATATGGGTGTGTGTGTGTGGATGGACATTAGCAAATGCGCACCGGATTGTTGATGTGCAAAATCTAATTAATTATTTCATTAAAAGTGTATTTTATTGACACTCTAATTTAGATTTTTGGATACAGTTGCGTGCACCTATCTATCTATCTACAATAGCGCTCGGCTATCTATCTATACATACTCGCTTATGTACATATGTGCGATTAAACTATGTTTACATTTTTCCTCTCTCTGCGTTCGAATGTGAAGCTGTGTATGTATGTGTGTGTGTGCGGTCTATGCGGCGTATGAGCAATTTTAATTGGTTTTTAACTAATTTGCTTGCATTTAGCCGACCCTTTTATGTATGCGGCTGTGTGCGCTTTTGTGTATCTTTGCAGACTTTTATGAAAATTTGCATATTGTAAATGATTTATTTTGACATTTTCTAATCAATTTTATTTAGGCAGCAACTGCTAACATTTCGAAACAATTATACAACAATAATAAATACAAGCGTACTTCACTAGCTCCAAAGCAAAAAAATTAAATGAATTAAAATAACTACAAAGTCAAATAAAACAATTAAACTGTGCATTGTCAGCTAAGTTCAATACTCAATTATTATATATTTTTTTTGGACTCTCGTTTTTTTATGTGAAAGTATTTCTAATTGAAATCTAAACTAATAAGGTTTACAATAAAAAGTAATTTTTGAATAAAAACAAAGCAGTTCTTAAAATATACCAAATTAATATACAACAAAATACAAAAAATATACCAAAAGCTATATTTGGTATATCGACATAGTACTACATTCAAAATATACCATATATACGTTCCTTAATATATATTAAATTACTATACAACAAAATATTCCAAAGGCTATATTTGGTATATCGAAATTGTACTAAATTCATACATACATTTCCAGCAGGCACAAATTCAAAATAACCTTCTACCCTATTTGTAGCGGGTGTAAAAACTTAAGTTTTCCGTAATAAGGCTCAAAGTGAATTGATAAATCGAAAACAGTTGGAACAATAAACTTAATTCAATTGCCGTTTGTCAGATTTTGTTTACAATAAATGCGACAAAATACGAGGCAGTAAACGGTTTTCCATCTCCATAAACCTAATGGAACAATTCTATATTCTCAAATGCAAATGGTAAAAGTACTCGCCATAATCATAATCAACATCGTAAGAAACGCCGAAAATTGCTATATGAATGCGCGTATAAATATATGACTATATGCTTAGCCCATTCTCAAGTATTTAGTATTCAGTGGAGGATGATACTCCGTAGTACCTCCTTCCCTCGGTTCTCGCTCGGTTCGCTTTTCGGTCTTATGGCCATGTGCCCATGTGCTTTGGGGCCGTCGAATCGTTTACTAAGGCGCCGTATCAATTTACCAAAAATAGTTGCTGTGTTTGTGTGCTTTCTACTTGTCTAACAACAACTGTTGTTACTTGCCCGCCCTTTCGTTCCCCCGCTGCCACTTGGCTTAACTCCTTGCCACGCATATGGAAACATTTGATTGGATATCAAGCGCTTTGTGTGTTGTTTAGTAATTCGTTTTTTATTTACTATTATCATTTACATTTTTTTGTTATTATGATATGCGCCGCTGTTCTCGCACCCTTCTTTTCCATCTTCCCCACAGCTTATATGCATATCCTTCGAATGTGTGTGCTTGTGTATGCATGTGTATGTGTGTGTGTGTGTATGTGGGTCCGTTGGCCTTTTAATTTGGACGTGTCTTTTATTGTTTCACGCAAATTTTTGATATGTTTTGTTTTTTAGACAGTCGATTTGCCATTTTTAGGCGTCCTTGTTGCTGTTGTTGTTGTCAGTGCTCGTGCCAACGTGAGAAATGCAATTGCGTTGCACTCACACATACACACAGACACACTCACACATTTACACATATGCTGTCGTCATACTCGTACATGAAACGCTTCCTTTTTGTTCCGATTTCATTTACATATTTGTCTGGTTACCAACGCGGGACCGCGTTTTGCTTTGTTTTCCTTATTTTGTTTTTTTGTTGTTTGTTGTTTTTTTTCGTTTTGTTTCGCTTTAGTGCATAGATAGGGGGACGGATTTTGTTTCGTTAGTGTTGTTATTATTATTATTATTATTGTTCTTGCTGTTATTGTTGTTGTCCTTTCGAATTTATGCGATACGACGCGAATGTTTGTTCAATAAACGAAATAATTGTCGGCAAGTGTGTTATGATGAAATTGTTTTGGGTTACTTCATAAATTAGCGCACACAAACAGTAGAAGTAACTCTAACTGTAACTGTAAGTGTACCACAGATACACATATACACCCACACTCACGCAGACTGACACGCACATTAATACACAGCTCAGCAGTGGCAAATTTAAGTTGAGAACTAGTCTTCTAATAAACTGAATAATATAATATAAATTTAGATACAATTTCATAATCATTCAGTTAAAATGATATAAATAAATGTTATAATATAAAATAATAATAATACTGAGCATTATGTTCTTTGAACTCTTTTCGAGAGAAATTCTAAAAAACTAATAGGTTCATTTATATAGAATTTAGATTTTCGAATGAAACAAGTATTCTGAAGATTTAATCAATCTACATATATTGTCAAAATTCATTCATTCATTGACTAAACATTAACGCACACCTTTACTAAAAATTAAAACTAAACGATAAAATTTCAGGAGGCGCACATTAAGAACTTTTTCATAAATGTATCTAATTAATGGTTTTAAAAAGTTATTAATTTCTCGATATATGCGTATACCAAATTTGTCATTTAATCTAATATAATTTAAATATAGTCGAAAGTATTTTTGTCTTAGACAAGAAACTGCTGCTGAAGACGGCAATTTTATCAAAGATACAAACATTATTGTTTTTATGATCAATAAATCTGTAGCCACAAAGTGTGTATGATTTTCCTTTTCAAACTGATTTAAATGTTTTCCCATTGCCTTGCGCACTTTTGATTATGTTTTGAGTATTATTCTTTATTTGTTACAAACTGCTTTACGAATCGCAGGTGTCTTCTCTTAAAATGGGTACATCGAGAGCAAGTGCGCCACTCCGGTCTTGCTCTTTTGCGATGATGATGATGATGCCCATAATCGAATTTAAAGCGGCATATCATTAATCAAAACCCTGAGGCTGGCAACCCCAAGCAAGCAACCAAGATGTAAACATAGAAATCTGAAATCCAAAAAGACGGGAAACCACAGTCGAGTTTCATTTTAGATTTTTTGTTGTTATTGTTTCTTTTTTTGGAATGTGGCATGAAAAATGAGCTTGCCGCAAATGCAGGCGCCAATTGCAAACGAAAAGTTGTTGCAGTTGGCTTCTGTGATTATTTTGATTATTATTAGGGGCGTTACGCATTGCCTTCGATATTTCCATGTGAAGATCATAATCCAAGGGTCATCCCAAAGCGAAGATCAGATGAATGGGTTTATAAATATTTTGAAGTCAAGCACATCGATCAGTGTTTGTCGAAGGAGAGGGAGAGAGAATGAAAAGTACTGAGGCGACCTGCGTGTCGTCTGTTTTGGGACTTCTAATGATCTTGTACAATTATTTCGTGTTGCAAGTCAGAGCTCAAAGATCGAGTTGGCCTCGTCTCTAGGGCCAGGCCCAAAGAGCGGTGTTCGCTGCTTGTAAACGGTTAAATTAAATTGATTTGCGTCTAATGCCCCCGACAAGTGGCCCGCTCGGTGCGCTCGCGTAATTAATGATTCCATTAGACACCGCGGTGGGGCAACTTGACTAGCAACTGGGCAACTGGGCAGCTGGGCAACTGGCAACTGGCAACTGGGTAAGCACCGCCAGCGTAGTCTCGGTGCTTAAGTATGAATAATTGGTAATAGTATTTAATGATGGGGTTTCCAACGGCTGCTGAGTGAGGGGCCACCTGCCGCCCCGTGTGTGTGCGTGGACGAGGCGACGGTGGCAATTGAACCTGAACTGAGACCACGACTTATTTTCGAGCGTTTCTTTTAAACACGTTTTTTATATTTGTGCATGTGTTCTTCTTCTCTTCGATTACAGATTGAGCTGCCCTGCTCGCCCTCTTCAGCCAGCACTGAGTAAACGTTCCGTCCATGATTGTGGCCCCCACTAGTCCCGTGAAAATGGACAAAGGCCGACAGAGGTTGCCACAACTTTCGCCCAATTAGCACAGGACGCAGGACGCAGTTAAGCACTAAGATTGGCGGAACGGCAACTGTAAATATTTGCGATACGCGCCCCACAGACACACATTCATACGCACACAACTACACATACATAGAGCGGGGACAAAGCAAGCATTCGTCCATACAACAATAGCCAAATCAGAGCATTAACAACAAAAGGCCGACGTGGATCGAGTCCATTAAGACAGAGCACAAAAGACGGAAGAAGCTAACTAAGAGCGAGAGAGAGAGTGACGGAGAACTGAAGAGAGAAAGAGAGAGGAGAACGAAAGCATAGAGTGAAGAGCGAAGAGTCGCAGGACAACGGCTTAAGTTCCTATACAGATAAATGACCGAGTCCACACAGCTGCAAACGGCGGAGAACAACAACGCGGGCGTGGTCAAAATGGAGCCACCGCCACTGGCGACCTCCACCCACAGCTCGCACACGCTCACGCACACTCACACGCACTCACTGGCCGCCACGGCAGCTGGCGGCGCCGGTACGGCGCTCTCGCCAGCCACACCGCCCCTGCCCCTGCCTCCGTTGGGAGGTCATTCATCGCAGCAGCAACAACAGCAGCAGCATTATGCGCTTAAATGGAACGACTTTCAGACATCCATACTTAGCTCGTTCCGACATCTTCGGGACGAGGAGGACTTTGTGGATGTGACCCTTGCCTGCGACGAGCGTTCCTTCACCGCCCACAAGGTGGTGCTGAGCGCCTGCAGTCCCTACTTCCGCAAACTGCTCAAGGCCAATCCCTGCGAGCATCCCATTGTCATACTACGCGATGTGCGCAGCGACGATGTGGAGAACCTGCTGAGGTAAGTCCTGTTGTTGTCTTGAGGAATTACAAAGTCAGGGCAGATAACTAAAAGAGCTGAAATGCATTTTGAGCAGCTTGATGCAACTTGAACATAAACAGAACTTCAACTGCTGTTTTAATTAAACTTTTAATGCTTTTATATTGAAAAATTATTTTCTTGGATGATAAAATCGCAGTTTAACACTGTTTACATAGTTTTACAAATGTATCAATATTTTTCATATATTACTAGTCATCACAAGAGATAAGATCGATCCTTCGGTTCGTCGATGATAGAATATATGTAAGGGTACTTTTATTTTTAGGATGACGCATTATCAGAAAATATGTTTGGAAGCTGATGGTCACTTATGGACATGTTTTCTTCTTAGATTAAGCAATATGAGTTTAATAGATCTAAAATTAATTTTCTTTAACTAAAACTTGCTCCTCCAGCTTTATGTATAACGGCGAGGTTAATGTCAGCCATGAGCAGTTGCCCGACTTCCTGAAGACGGCTCATTTGCTGCAGATACGTGGCCTGGCGGATGTCAATGGAGGTTATCCCTACTCCAAGGCTCTTTCGGCCGCTTTGAGTCACAGCAGCAGCAGCAGCAGCAGCAATAACAACAACAACAATAACAACACCGCTGACAGCAGCAATCACAATAAAGTTAGCAACTATTTGCCCACAGCGCTGAGCAATGCTGGCAGCAATAACAACAGCAGCAACGGCAACAACAACAACAGCAATAACAATAACAGCAGCAGCAGCAACAACAGCAACACACACAGCCAGATTTCACCGTTCAACACGCCTCAGACGCCGTCATCGTTGCCCGTTTCGAGTGCAGCAGCCGCTGCCGCGGCTTCGTTGACAGCAGCCGTTGCTGCAGCAGCCGCAGCGACAGCATCAAGTCTGCCATTGGGCGGCAACAGCCAGGGTCAAAGCCAGAGTGGAGGCGGAAGTGGAAGCGGAAGCAGCGTGACCCCCGCCATTCAAGAGTTGAAGGCATCCGCAGCGTCGCCCGTAAGAAACTCCAATCCGAATCCAAACCCAAATCCGAGCAAAGTAAAGTGTGCAGTTCCAACCAGCTTGCACTCGATTCGATTGCCATCGCGCATTGACTAACACTAATCTCAACCCTATTCTATTCCATTCGATTCGATTTAAAGGCAAGCAGCAACCACTGGGACCTAAGTGACATGGAGGGTAGTCGCAAGAGTCATCTAACTCCGCCGCCTCAGAAGCGTATTAAGAGTGCCGATCTGTTCCGTGCCCAACACGGCATCAGTCCGGAGCGATTGCTTATAGACCGTGACTTTCCGGTGGCGGGACAGCATCCGTTGACCCGGAATCGCAGCCGTGACACTTCCAAGGATCGTGATCGTAGTCTTGAACTCCGCGAGTCGTTGCTAGGCCAGGCTCTAGAGAACAGCAATGGACAGCAGGCTAATCAGGTATGACAATGGTAAAAGCTTTCCTTTATTTGTACTTATTTTGTTCCTTTCCCATTTCCCGATTACCACTCCACAGAAACATGATCTTGGCCAGAGTGCCGGAGAAGACTCGAACAGTAGCGATACGGAGCCATCAGATCGTGGAGATGGTCAGCACGATGGCACCCTCGATGGCATGGACAATCAGCGCTCTCACTCCTTCCCTAATGCATTCCTAGGCCTCCAGGGTATTCCTGGTCTTCTGCCAGGACCCTCTGGTCTGGGGGGTAATGATTTTGGTGAGTTCAAGCCTCGTTTATTCGATTTATATTTTTTCCATATAAGAGAAACGCTTTAAGAGCTGCATAAAGCTCACTTCAATCTTTATTGAATTATAGAGTACATATGTTTGCCTCTTGTGTATGATTTATCGATTGCCGCGAACGATTTGTGTATGATTTGCAATTGCAAGAAGCTCGTAACTAACTATCGATTGCTATCGATAAACCGATAAGCCGATGAATCGCCAGGGCATTACAAATTCGACAAACAATTGGCCAACTAATCAACAAAGAACAATCTCAAAATGTAACCAAAACAAGAAAGTAAAACGTATTCATTAAGTATAGTTAAGTGCGCTGTATATCGATTGTTATCGGTTTATTGTATTCACTCACCAACATACATATTACATATCTTATATTTATGTATATTACATTCTTAAGTAGTTGTTATGGTTTATTATTTAAATAGCGCAATGAAACTCATAAAATGTTTAGATAAATCGATTTGCCTGCCTATCGATATCACACATATGTACATACATATCGCAGCCTAATTAAGTTCCACATACACGCATCCCAAATCGCGGCAATCATTGGGTCCAAATCGCCTCCGAACGACGAGTTGGTCGAGTGTCAAGAAATATGCGTCGACCACGTGTCGCATTAAGGAAGGACAACAATGAGTAAAGTTTTCTTATGGGCCGGACAACGGCTGGCCAGCACATTTGAAGTGCGATTATAAACATATTCGGGAGAAACGGGGAAAAGGACCGTCGTAATGTTCATTTACGTATGTGCAAATGCTTCGAAAAACGCACAAAAAATGATTATTATTACTATTTCTATTCCTATTTCTATTACTATTATTATGATTATGATTACCATTCGATATTATGTGGCCAACCCCTTACAAATATGAATCGTTTCTTTCCCTTACGTTTCACCTAAAAGTCAAGAATACGTTAAGGCAATCCTCTTTGTCTCTTTCACACTCACAATCGTGCTCCCAACCATATTCACTTGCGCTGTCTCACTTTCCCACTTGTGTGTGGCATTCGATTTTCTTTACCCTGTTTGTTTGCGTTGCCGAGCACATTACACGCACTTTGTATAGCATCGCAAATGTCGCATTTATCGGGCATTAAAATGATAATCGGACTAGAGATGAGTGCGTGTCGTGTCACGACTTCGGACTTCGCACAATGTATGCTGCATCAAATATTCTTTACATTCCCAAATAATATTCAATATAAAACGGAAATTGGTACTTCCTAAATTGATGTTGGAATTTAAACTCAAAAATAATTGTATTTTTTTCGTAAGCAACAAATATACTATATATATTGAAGTGAAATATTTGTTTTTACATAATCTGGTTTATTAAAATAGTTCCCTAATATATTTTTCTTCTAATTTTTTTGACTAACGCAAAAGTCGTGCTTTCTGAATCGAAACACCACATCTCTGCACTGTGACTTCAAGTAGTGCTGGGTTGTTCCCTGTTCGCCTTTCTGGTCTCAGGGCTTAGGAGTTTGCTTCCTCTCCTCTCCGCTTGGCCACCCATAACGAACTGGGCCTAGTCCGTTCGCTAAGCCGGCAATGCCATTTAATATTCAGCGCACATAGATCATTGCAACAAATGTTGACCGGCCGCCGGGTTAGTCCAAGTGACGAGCAGTCGTTTTGACTTTAGGTGGATAGGGTGTAGGATGTTGGGTGTTGGTTGCTGTGGCTGTTGTTGGGCCGACGTCCTGTCGCAGATGCCAAGGCTCAAAGCGAGCGGCAAAGAAATCAAATTTAATAAAGCATAAACATTCAATAAGCTTGGACTGGGCTGGCACGCCCCGCCATGGAAAAAGTCATTTGAAATTCTGGACAGCGTTATACGAATACGAATTCGAATACGAATACGAATACGACAACGGTTACCGTAACCGTAGCCCTAACTGAGGCTGTAACTGTAACGTTAACGGTAACGGACTTGCCACTAGGCTAACACTCCGGCTTGGGCTCTGGCCATTTGGTAACGGAATCGAAAATATTAACGGCCTGGACTAAAAAGGATAAAGTTTTGTGCAATGATAAAAATGATAAGTTCCTTTTTTTCGCTCGTTGTTCTTGCTTCTTGCGTGTTTTGTTTTCTTCTCCTTTTGTTCTTCGCCATCGCTGGGCGAGGTGCTGTCCGCCCATTCCGAAAAGGACAAAAAAGGACATACATACACACATATTTAGATTTTATTTCGTTTTATTGCTTTTTTGTGCATTCGATTTATTTGAAGACATTGGCAATGGACAAAACGGACTTGGAAATTGCGCACATGTGTGCGCAAGGACTTGAGACCTAACCTCCTCTTCTTTTTTTCTTGAACTGCCCCCACCTCTTCTCTAGCTACACCCCTGTCTATACCTCCCACTCTCTTTCTCTCTTTTCCTGTTCAGCGACGGTCCAGACGAGAGTTCTATGCCGTTTAGTCCATGCCAGCTCAGACTAGTAATATGAGTTGGGTTTGCATTTTAATATATTTGCGCCATTGGCTTGCTCCCTTCGTCCCAGTTTTCCACTCTCTCTGACCCTTCCGCGTCCTTCTCCGCCCACACAAATGTCACACACTCGCAATCAGATGCGGGCCAAGTGGTTCGAGCAAAAAAAGAATTGGAAAAAAGGAGAAATGGCACAACTACAAAGGCGAAAAAGTTTACTTTGCAAAAATCCGTTGCAGAAACATTTATAAAGTGGCCAGCCCGAAAAAGTCTTGTAGAACTAACTTCGCCAGGCAGTTCAGCGCAGGGACGAAGGACAACGGCAAAAGATGGACGATGGAGGCAAGAAAAAAAAAAGAAACAGAATAACAAGTCGTTGGAGCTCCGAGCTTGCTGCTGACCTCTTGAAGGCGTTGCCATCTCTGAGCGACATTTTAAAATGAAAATGATAGCAAAAGAAATGAGGAAGATCCAGGCAAAATCGAGAAGTACGAGTGGATGTTGCCTTCGGGGCAGTTGGCGTTCCGTTAGGTGGACAGAAAGCAGGCAGCAGGCGGCAGGCAGTCGAAACATTGACAGCAGATAAATGGCAGCCAAAATAATAACAGCAAAAGGGAGGTGTAAGTCACACACATGTGTCCCTGTGTGTGTATCTTCGTAACAAGAATGCCAAGACGAAAAAAACACTTACACCTAACGGTGATATTCAAAAGGCAAAAGCAAAAGACGTTTTGGCAGCCCAACGATCTGTGTGCCAGCTCACCACAGCGCCATCTGTCGGTCGAGAGTTAGTTGCAAGGTGCAAGGCGTCAGACTGTTCCCACCCCCGATGTCCTGGCATTCAGTATTCAGCAGCCAGCAGCTAGTGCAGTTGGCGCCAAGTGACTATGTGGGAGTGGAAAAATCATTGACATATGAGCCCAGTTGCTCATTTCTTGTGCAAACCAAATGCATAAGTTGAAAGCGGCAAAAGGGTCAAAGAAATAGACCAAAGAGACTGCAACTGTAAGGATTGCGATGCCGACTCGACTTCGACTTTGACTTTGGTTGGGATTTGGGGTTTGGGGCAGCGGAACTTCGCTTGGACTTGGCTGGACCGATTGGCGCTGGCGTAGCTAATGCGCAAAGTTTTCTATCAGTTTTATTTGCCAGCTGCTCTCGCATTCATCCCACACACAAGCACAACAGCAACTTCCACACAGAGACAAATGTGCATTATGTTGTGCCACATTCGTTGAAATCGAATTCACAACTGTCACAGATTCCAGCTAACTGATGTGATTGCCAGAGAGCATTCAAGATAAAATCGTAAGATAATTACGAAAGATTATCAAGCATAACTAACGAACGCCATTGAATTTATCGGTTGTTGATAGAATTGAAAACGACTGTTGAAAATCAATACAAGTCAAATTTTGTAATTAGTCAGCAGATCAGAAATTCTTACAAACCTTTGTAAATATTCATAATTACATAATAATGACTAATAATTGCAATAATATTTTACAAATTGAATGGTTGCAACATTAAAACTTGTTTGGGAACAGTTAAGTGGGAGCAGTTGCGCCGAAAAGTATGCAAGTTGTTAAAGAGTAAGGCGTAACTGTTACTAGTGTCAGTTCAGATGACTTAGCGTAGAGAGCAGTCAGAGTGAGACTGGGAATAGAGACATTCAATGGGCATTGAGTAGAGCGTTAAATTAGCAGCTGGCAATAAGCATGCGAGCCACATTTCTCAAGCCAAACAAAACGCGCCCAGTTCAGTCCTTTGTATGCGTGAGTGTGCGTGTTGGTTAACAGCGTGTGTGTGTGTGTGCTTGAATGTGTATTGGGGTTGGAGGTTGGCGTGTTTGCATTTAATAAATTCGATTAACAACGGAATAAATACGCTTAAATGCGGAAAATAATGAAAACTAACGAAAAGCGTTTTGTTAGCCGTCGACGTTGACGTCGTCGTAGACGTCGACGTCGGTGTCGGCGTCGCTTGGGCGCCGCTTTCATTCTATGCGGCATTCAATCATTCCATTCAGTTATTCATTCGTTTTACGAGCTGTGTTATTATTGTAAATATGTTGTTGTTGCTGCTGTTGCTGCTGTAACAAATACAAATACATTACGTGAATAAACGCACCCATTATTTCATTTCATCAAGAACCATTAACGCCAACACGCTTGCAAGCCACCTCTCCCCCTCTTCCAGCTCCCATCTCCCTTCACTTCACTTTACTTCACTTCAACATCACTACATATACAGACATACATTCACACACTCACCGCGCCTTGTGGCACACACTTGGCCAGCTTGCCTCTGTCTTTGGCACTGCCCCTGTCCTCGATCCGTATAGTTAGTTATACACTCTGAAGGCGGGACATGAATGTGTTGGCAGAAGACACAGGCATCAGGCATAGAAACTTTTGCCAGGATAATGAGTAAAATGATTGGAAATACATTTTCAGTGCGTGCGTTTTTTGCGTTGTATCTCGAACTTTGTATCTGTACCCTCTATCAGCAATTGTTACGTATCTCGCAGCTGTATCCTTAGATACATAATTAATAGTCCAACTCTTATCAGATTATCTCAATGGGTCTTTAAAAGACATTCCGAATGTCGCATAATGTGCTAAGCATTTTTCTCCAACAGCCGCAAAGTATGCAGCACTTTAAAACATATTTTATTATATGATTTGCAATTATTTATCAAATTCAACTGCAAAAATTCACCAACCTGCAATTATTTGTACAATTTCGTATTTCTTTTAATTGCTGGATTATTGTAGAAATATATCAAATTTAGGCTTCCATTACGAATGATAAATCCAGATTTTTCTGAAGCCGCCGCTAAGTATGCAACACTTTTCGCACTCACTTTTAGTACAATTTATTGCTTCGAAAGCAGAAAATAAAACTAGAGCGAGATAAAGAGAGAGAGAGAGCGAGAGAGAGAGCATGGAATGTTATCAAATTAATTTGAAAAACTCACATCTGCTGCACATCACACATACACACACATAATATATGTATGCATGTGTGTATATACAATAGAAGGCAAGCATTTATAGTTACAAAGTGCCAGGGACACTTTTGCTCACACACGGTCGTACATAAGGAAAGGGTGGGGTAAGGGCAAGCGGGCAGCAGCGTCAAAGCTGGACCGAAAATGAAACCGAAACCGAAACTAAAAACTTTTGAGTTAAATTCTGGCTCTAATGTTTATGTAGATGAGGGATTATGTCATTGTGTGCCTGAACAACTAGCAAAGGGGGGAACCCCAAACACAAACAACGAGTGAGAAGGAGAGTGGGAATGAGAAGCAGAGGAGGGGTTATAGAAGTGGAGATGGGCTGGAGAATGTCCAGCGTTGAAAACCCATTGCAGCACTTGAAAATTCTAATTTTCTGCTTAAACTTGCTATGAAATTGTTTAGCATACAGTTTGAAAATAGATGCGAAGTGAAAAATTGAAACGAAAAACATTATTATTATTATTATTATGATACTTATGTGTGAGTGCTTGCCAGACTGAGTGTGTGCGTGTGTGTGTGTGTGTGTGTCTGTACGGCATAGGGACTGAAACTCCAAGGATGGGCAAATGTTTTGTCATAGAAAATACATTAAATTTAAACAAAAATGTTTGTTGTGCTTCTTGGGCTTAACGCACACACTCGCAATCGCACTCACACACATACTCACTTATATTCATGTATAGAGTCTTGCTCGCTCAGATATAGACACAAAGCCCAGGCAAAATGCAAAACTTTTGAAAACTATTTGGTTTCGGGCTTTTCTGGCTTGGGTTGGGGGTTGCAGAATGGAGAATATAGAGTGGAGGTTGGGCTAGTCCCTTGGCTACAGCAGCTGCCTTTTGGGTTGCCAGCCCTTTTTGCCACGTCGTATTTTAAATTCAAGTGGTCTTCCACACACATACATACATACAGCACAGGCACATACATACTTATATAAAGAGATGTACACATTTACATAGACATAAGTACGTGTCGTCGGTGTTATGCTTAAGGATTTCGTTTTACCGAATCCGAATCCGTTTCAAATGCGAATTTATTTCTACAAAATATTACAAAAGTCAAAGACACAAACCATGGCTGACGCACACACATACACACATACACTCGTACAGTCACAGACTGGGACACCAACACATGAAAGTGCTTCAGCCGCATGGAAAAAGGTCATTTTTGGGGCCATAGAATTTACATAAATCCATATGGATGCCACTTGTCCAAGTGTGAGTGTGTGTATGTTCGTGTTACAGAGAGTGTGTGTGTGTGTGTGAGTGAGTCCATTTTGGTTGTCCTCCTCCATCTTTGGCAGCGTCTTTGGCCACGTGCCGTTGACAGAGCCGAACTTCAAGAAACGAATGTTCCACATGCAACCTTACGGTATTTTTGCTTATCACACAACGCTGATGCTGCCAAACCCCTCGCCGCACCCTCCGTGTATGTGTGTGTGTGTGTGTGTGTGTGTGTGTGTGTGCTTTGGCTCGCCTTTCGAACCCATTGATAGCCGTAAGCAGGCGATGAGCAAACCGAACTCTCACTCGCATAGTCGCCCAACAACGTTCAACCTTCAAGTTCCGGCGATTGTATTACCACCATGTATGTATATGTGTGTGCGTCTGTGTGTGTGTGTGTGTGCGTGCGGTTTTCAAACGGAAGTTGTACGGCAGAAGAAGCAGCGGCTGCTGTTTCGTTTCGTTTGCTTCGTTTCGTTTGGTTTCGTTTCGGCCTTTTCCATTTGACCCCGTTGCCACTTCGTCTTCTTGTCCCGCATTCTGCCTGTTAAACCGCCCCCTTCCCCCTTACTCTCACTTCTGTCTCTTAGTGCTTCTTCATCTCACACTGACGCATTGATATCCCTTTTAATGGATGAATTATTGCCGCACATGCGAAAGTAGTTGCTGTCCTGTCCCTCCCCTTACCTCACTTCACTGTGCTGAGCTGAGTTGAACTCTTCCCCTTTTTCAGGGCAAGCGACTTGAGAACGTCTCCTTATACTTCTTGAGTTTGCTCTATCCTTTTACGCACTCAGAGGGAGGGGCAGACACACACACATGGTTTGTTTGCATTTCATTTCCTTCAGATCTTCCCTAAACCCCGTGATAGTCATGGCTTGCTGCGGAGTGTGGAGTGGAGAGGGGCGAGTATGGGTGCGGGAAGCTTCTGCTTTGGGTCAGTTAATTAAGCAGCATCATACGCAATTCGAGGCTCTGCCACCCCCCAAAGGCCATCCCAACCCGTTACCCCCCGTCGCACCCCGCACAACCCATTCGGATGCGCAGGAATGCGCCAAATATCCATAATAATTGAAGGATATTACATCAATAAACCGAATGGCGCCCTTCCTACCCCAACCCCATTCTCTTTGTCCATATTTATGTGTGTAGTGACCACGCAACGCTCATGATGATGAGGGACGAGATGGTGGGGGAAGGCGGGGGAAGTGGCATGCTGACAGGATGAGAGCTGCATTTTAATATTTCTAAGTATCCTCGCACATTCGCATATAATTCAAGCATTGACAGCGCGCGCCTATTCGGGTAAGTGGCGAGGGGTTGGCGGGGGGAACTACAGATACAACGCAAGGGTGGTAGGGGACGTGGAGGGGTGTCAGTCAGGCCGAAGCCATAAACTAAATTTATTGCAAATATTTCCTCAGCAATGAGCAATTTGTGCGATCGAATCCTGTGGACCTCAATTCAAACACACACGCAATTGTGTCGGTATATGAATGTGTGTGTGTGTGTGTGTTTGTGTGTGTATGTTTAGTGTGTGTCTGTGAATTTAACGTGTCGATGATATATTTGCCGCAACGATTCATGAACCCCCGCTCCAGAAGCTGAACCCAGTTGACCGGGTCTGAAAATGAAACATTGTGCAAATTATGTGTGCTATAATTTTCGTTTTTTCTTAGCTTCGAGTGTGATTCGCCGGAAATGGCGCTGGAGTTACTCGAATACCTCTGATCTTGATGTAGAATCGGGAAGTAAATAAAATTAAAACTATTTAAAAACAAAACAAATAGCTGTCAAAACTGCAGCATTTAGTTGAATTGATTTAACCACTCAATCGACAATTTGTTCAGAATCTCCTATCTAAACTAAATCGGAATTAATATTTCCCTGAAGTCTTAGCAAATAGTTTCATTACCGCACTAATTTAATATTACATTTTTGAATAATTATATAATTTAATAATAAATAGTTTTGAAATATTTAAATACTAAAAAGAATGATTGTTGCATAATCTTCACATATAGCAGTCACTACCTAGAAGTATATAATCACTTTGTTTAATACTTCCAACTCTAATGCGTGCTGTAATATCTGAATGTTTCTTCTATCTGCTAAATAATTGGGAAAATATTAGCAATAGTAAATGTTGACTATTTCAACCAACTTCTTATAGGTTTTTCTGAATAAATTCGGTAAAATGATCTAAATATTTGTTATAAAATAAACTCGCATTCAAGCATTATATGACAATGAAATTTTATAACTTTATTCATTGCATATATATGAACTTGGTATATGCATATCGAGTTGTCTGTAGTGAGACTCGACTGTACTTACGAGCTTATTTCAATCGCACTACAAGTTTTTCAGTGTACTTATTGATTTATTGCTGCCGTATTTATTTTGCTGTGCGATTTATTTAGCTGGACACTCTACACACAAGCACACGCATACTTGGAAGCCTTAGCACACGGACACATAAAATTCTAAACAGCAGCCAAATTCACACAAACACACACAGACATAAACATATACAAACACATATACATAGATGTTGGCACTTCAATGTACGAAAATATCTGCAAAAGAGTTTTTAGTTGCGTTACCAGAAAATAACACACACACACACACACAGAACCATAGAGACAGAAAGATATATATTGTGTACATCGCACACTCGTGCATTCGACAGTAGTCGAATAAAATTACTCATACGCTCAGTCACTCTTACACACACACACACACATACACACACACATAGGAGCACGTACATGGACAGACAGGCGCACACACACAAAGCGACAGGCCGACAAAATGGTTGGCCAACGACGTCTAAACAACAACAACAACAACAGCAACGAAAACAGCAACAAAAGCAATAACAAACATGAATTTTAACAAAATACAATTTCAATACAATTCAAACTTTCTAACTCTCACACACACATACACGCACACACGCTGACGTGAGCGAGATAGCAACAGCAGAGCAATTCACCCGCTTCTCGCACTGGGTGCCAACCGCAGTGGCAACATTCCCCCCCCCCTCCCGCATCTCTCTTCCTTCAGCCGGAGAGTCGAGTCCCAGCAGTGAATGTGAAACTAAAACTTCCTTTACTCATTTCCTGCACACACACACCCCCCCGCCACATCCCCTTACCCCGGTGCTGTCACCCCCCTCCCATCACTACTGCGACTGCTGATAGTGGGCAAAAAGTATCTCGACCGAGTGTCTCGCCGGTTTTCAGTTGCGTTCTAAATTCATACATTCATTACCATCGCATTTCATTCACAGCCGCTTCCCTCCCCCCTGCCAAAACACTCTCTGCTCTCTGCTCTCCTCGCCACACTGCCACATTGAGCCACCTCTGCTCCGTTGTCCCCTTGAAAGTTAAATACAATCGTTGGTCCGTAAACAAAGCGGCGCCCAACACGAACCCAACAACAACAGCAACAAGAGCTGGCAACCCACTCACAGCATTGGCTTCCCTCGGAGACGAAAGAAAAGAGAGCCAAGGCACGAGTAGTTCTCTTGTGCTCATAAAGTAATAAATTGTACCATAAATAGTGCGGCGCAAGAGTACGTGGTAGGTGTGGACATACCTCCATCTCCATCTCCTCCTGCTCCCGCTCCGTCTCTAATGCCAGCTTCGGCTGCCTTGAAGCAATTCATCTTGTAGCCATTGCTCTTTCGCTTTGCACTCGAATGAAGTGCGCGCCCAGCTGGACTCAGTCTTGGCTTAGATCTCCATCCATGCATCCATCCATCCATCCATCCATCCGTTCATTCAGCCATTCAGCTGGGATGCCTTTGGCTCACCTAGGAGCAGCTTGGCATTCGATTTCTCCGGCAGGGCAGGCACAAGGGATCAAGCATGCCAAAGCCAGTGGAACTATGCTTATTTGCTTTTGTCACGCCCCTGCGCCCTGTACACCCGTTGCGCCCACCCCCAAGCCCCTCTCTAGATTACCCCAAACCCAAGCCGATGCTAACCACACACGACCACATCGTTCATCATTGCCCGTGTTTGTTAGTGTGCGAATCTCTCTCTATGTGTGTGTGTGTGTGTGTGTGGGAGGCTGTGGCTTTGGAGGAGGGGGGGGATTGACTGCGGGGTGTTGGTTAGTTCGTTGGCTCGTCTAGCAATGCTCTGACTGTACTAATGAATTACGCAATCTAAAACTATGTACATTTAATTCAAATTCACAAAACTGTACGCCAAACTAACCGAGACGCACACACACACACACACACACACACAACAAAAGCTACAACAACTTTTCGGGCAAACTTTTTTGCTGCCAACGTCAGCATCAGCATCAGCAGCGACGCCAACGTCGCAGTAAACGTCAACTGCGACGCTTAGGCTGTATATTTTTGGGTATAATTCAAAGCGAATACATTTCGAGGCGTGCAACCCCATCAGCATCAGCATCAGCATCAGAATCAGCCTTAGCTTTGGCATCAGCAGTTGGCCGCTTTGCGGGGAATAGTCCAAGTCCAACTCGCCCTATGCTACTGCTGCTGCTGCTCTCCATGTCCATTCCATTAGCGACACCATTGGCGTCAACGTCAGCATCCATCGCACATGTCCTTGCAATTGTTCTTGCCACGGCAACACAGTCCTGCCTCACTCCCCTCCGTTCCCCGCCACTCCACTCCACTCCACTCCTCGTGCTGGGCAACTCGACCCAACCCTGCCAACATCACAGCAACAGCCAAAGCGTGCGCAAAAAGCAACAGCAACAACAACAACAACGAAGAGGAAGCACAGTTATATTCCCATATAATATTCGTACACACTTTGCAAACATGTTTGTCGATGATGTATTATACAAAATGCCCATAAAAAGGCCCGCATGAGCGAGACGGAAGACGAAAGGCGCAAGACGGGAGCAGGCAGAGCGGTAAAGGCTCGTCTGTAGGTGTTAGTGTGTGTGTGCGTGTGTGTGAATGAGAGCATCCGATGGCGTAATCATCGTTTGTCTCTCCACATGTACATATGTATGTATCCGTGTGTGTATATGTATGTCTGTATGTGTATGTATGTGTGTGCCACTAAATCGAAATGCCAAAATGCCCATTTCTATTCTGTGTTGGCCCCGCATAAGCGATACAGACATTTCGTTTTTTGGGGTAATACATCAAACTAGCCGCATCAATAGCACACACACAAGCACACTTGCTCACTCGCACACACACACAGAGACAGACATACGGACAGAGAGGGATGTAAGGGTGAGCGTTGGGTTGCATGCGGCGTGTTAAAATAAAAGCAACAACGACTACAAAAACAATGGCCAAGTTAATATGTGTCCCTCGGTCACACACACATACACGTACAGACAGGCTGTGAGGAAAAAGAGTAAAATGCTAGTACTTCATGCAGAACCGAATCGAATAGAACAGCAACAACAACAACAACAACAACAATGACAAGGACCAAAAAGTTGTTGCCACCAAAAGTAAAGGAGATAATCTTGGCCAAAGACGAAGAGCCAAATGCTTGCCAGGAACCAACATCCTTGCCAGTCTCTCTCCCTCTCATTCCCTCCTTATCTGTCTGTGTGTGTGTGTGTGTGTGTGTGTGTGCCGACAAACTGCCAACAAACCAAGGTCTGTCGAGGCAGAACTCCGTTCTAATGACCGCCAAGATAGAATGACATTTCGGGGCTGTCAGCTCTCATTGTTGCCCCGTTCAGTTGTATTGAGCTCTGCGTGTGTGCAACCCACACACACACACACACACACACAGACAGAGAACAAGTGCACGTATGTGTGAACTGGGATTTGTGTTTGTGTTTGTGTCGAGATGTGAAGGAAGAAAACTTTAAGTACACAACGCCCAAGGAGCCGGTTGTGTGGCCCAACAACAACTCGAGTACAGTGGCAAAAGGGTTTTCATTCCCTATTCCAGAATCCCGAATCTCTAAAAACTGAAGACTATCGATTCAAATATATACATTTTTTACAACCAAATACTACTATTGCACAAATATTTATGTGCTAATAAAAAATTAGTTAAGATGGCATTGAACTTTTATTTCGCTGATTCTTTATTTGGTTTTAATTTATTACAATATAAGTTTCAAGCGTCTTTAAAATCTTGCTGTATACATTTGCATTGCAATTGGTAAAATGCAAATTCCGTACATATAAATACATAGTTTGTGGCTATTTATAGAAGATAATAGAATATATACATACATGCATATATTCTATTTTTAATGAAATCTTTTCACATAAAATATTTATTTTTTAATAAAACTATCTTTTTTGGACAGTTTTTTTTTTTAAATTAGTTTTATGTTTTAAAGATAGTTGGCAAAGACATAATAATAAAAAAAACAACATATGTACATACATTACATAATTTTGAGACAACAATTATATGAAAAGTCTTCTTTCCAATATTTGATTATGAGTTAGTTTCGATTCCTCTTGTGTCACTGTGCCTGGTGTCTTGTGAGCAAAAAGGAAAAAGGCTACATTTTGGCAATAAGACGCCCCGTTTCGGGTGCTCAGGTCTGGGCTTAAGACCCCGACCCCAACCCCAACCCCAACCCCAACCAAAATCCCAGTCCGAACCCTAACACTGGCACAAGCACAAGCAAGAGCAAAAGCAAAACCAGAGAATCGTTGGCAGAGCAACTGTGGTCCAAGTACGTGAAAATTGATAGATGAGTTATGGGTGAAAGGACGAGCGAGCGAACGAGTGGAGAGCAAGCATTGGGATGTTCGCATGCATATGTCCTTAAACACAAACACACACACACACACATATACACATAACATGTCTGTCTGCTGTGTATGTGTGTGTAGTTGCCTTTCGCAAGTGGCAATGAGTCCGAAGACGTTCACTGTCTGTCCGGCTCTACCCTTGCCTCCCTCTCCACAATGTGTGAGTGTGTGTGTGTGTGTGTGAGCAGAGCATTTTTCAACGCCCGCCACGAACGGAGGAAGTGGCACAGGGGCATGGGCAAGGGACCAGGGACGTGGGCAGGGGGGAGAGCATTAAAAGTTTTTGTATTTATTTTGCAGTCGGTTAACAATATTCCTTTTGCACACCCAACCCGCTGCCCAGTTTCTCCACTCTCCCCGCTCCCCCTCCGGCCCATATCACCATTCCTATCTTTGTACCCGTCTTCGTCCCTTGTCCCTGGTCTCTGGCGTTTGCGTGGCATACGTGTAAGAGTTTTGTAATTGTATGCGTGCGTTTTGTTTGCGGACGTGGTGAATGTCTTGGACTACGAAGACTGCCACACACATACATACGAACACACACACACATGCATGTGTAGTGTATAAGCGCAATAGGAATAGGAATAGCAATTCGAGTACATGGCAAAAGGATATGTGGGGGCTGAAAACTTTTATGTGTAATACATCAATTGCAAAAAGATAGCCAAATGCTGTTAAGTTTATATACTACACACACACACACGCACACAGCAAGAGACAGAGAGAGAGACACACACATGGCTAGCTCTTTCTCTCTCGCTCTGCGTCTGCAGCTTTCTTTTGGCTATGAGCTGTGAGCTGGGCGGCTGCTGGTTGCTGGCTGCTTGGGCGGTTCACTTGGGGCCAACTTACTTAGAAGCTTGGCCGAGCATTCGTCGAGGGCATGGAGATGAAGAAGAAGATGGGGATGGGGTGGGGTCGTCCGCATGGCTGGCAACTTCTCGAGCGCTGCGCAAGTAAAAGATACATTTATTATGTGCGAAGAGCGATGAACACAAGCGATTTATCCTTTTTAACTTTTTCCTTTGCTGCTTCTGCTGCTGCTGTCCACCCACTATCTGCGTATGTGTGTGTGAGTGAGTGAGTGTTGTGGCTGCCGTTTGTTTGTCAATGTGTGCACGTGTGTTCTTGCTTTTGTTCTTTGTATCTTCTCTCTTCTTTCTCTCTCTATTTCTTTCTTGCTTGCCCACATCTCTGCCGTGACTAATTTATTACCGCAAGCGGGCATCATCTAAGCAGGCTTTAAACTATGCAAGTGTGCGTGCGTAGATGTATGTGTGTGTCTATTGCGGGCTAATTTCCTATAGAATTTCTCAGCTACCCCCAAAAGTATGCAACACTCGACGGTCTGCCCTCACACATACACATACACTCTCAAATGCGACATATGCAATTTTTCAATCGTTTGCTTCACTTTATGACTTCTCCTGCCTGCTCATATGAACCTCATCCTGCTCAACTCCTGACGCCACCAATGCTGCAGCAAACTTTTCTCATTTCAAAGTTAAAACAACAAACAACATTATCGCCATTCGTCACCCACAAAAAAAGAAAAACCCAAAATACAAAAAAGCAACGCGTCTCGCCAAATCTCCAAGTGCCCCAAGCAAACAAATAAAAATCATGGGAAACAATGCAAATATAGCCGATGACTTAATACGCTATAGAATCTGAAGAGAAGTGACTTGAAAGCAACAAATTATTTGTTTGTAAAGAATTTTACTAAATAATTTTGAATGAGTTTTCCTTAAAATGTGTTGTTGTGGTACTTTATTACTGTACCGGTTTAACTGATAAATAACTCTAAAATCTATAAAAAAAAAAAACTAGATAATTTTACTAAATGCACATTAGAATCTAATTAGGTTTGAATTAAAAATGAACAAAGAAACAACTTTACTTTATTTCCTGGCTTCTAATCAAGTTTGCTGTATAAACACATAACTTTTGAATACTTCAATCCATTTGTGGATATCATTTGAGAACTGAGGAACTAAGGAAACTAAAATTAAAATAAAATTTAGATTCTTCTTTAAGGGATTAACCTACTTATGAGAATAGAATTTTGGGTTAAGATTCTGCAGAAATTCCTGTCTTTTGATACCTTTTAATATCTTAGCAAGGGTATCCCTGAATTGGAAAGACTTGCCTTCAAAATTTGAGCGATGGCTAATAAAATTAGGCGACCCCGCGCTTCAAGTATATAAACTCCATTAATCCAAGAGTGTTGGAATCCATGTGTTTGATTTTCCACTGACCGTGGCGATGTGTGTGCCTTGGTTAGAGGGATATGCATTCGATGTCACTTGCTATTTTGGACACAATCCTCACTCTCCGCGCTTCCCGCTCACCGCTCCCCTTCTGTCCCTCTCCCTCTGTACCTTGGCAGCGGTCTCGACGTGGTCCCGTCTTGAATTTAGTCCCGTTGTCAGTTCATATATCACGGCTGTCCTGTCGTCACACATGCTCTCCACAGCAATTTCGCTTTCAATTTCGAATGCTATCTATGAAAAGGCGAGACCCAGAGCCGCCCCTTGCAGGCCGTCGCCACTAGCCCCCTCCCGTCGCCACGCCCCCATTCCGAGTATAAAAGAAAAACAAGCAAACTTGTTTGCAAAGTTTAAACAACATTTCGTCGTCGTTTTTTTCTTGCCTTCTTTTAGTCCTTGCCTTTTTTTCTTTTCTGACTTTGTTTGGACCCACTGTACGTGCCCAGTGATAGTCGTCGCAGTCTCCTTCTCTGCTCTTTTTTTTCTTCCTTTTTTTGCTGCGTATGTGCCTTAAGATAAACAAATACAAATACAGAGATGGATTGTGCCGCGCGTGTGTCGTCCAACATCTGGATGGACAGTGTGTGTTTGTGCTAGCGAGTGTGAGTGTGCAATCTAAAATGGGTTTTCGATAAATCTTGAGCTGCTGCCAGTTGAACGCCTGCCCTCCTCGACTCGTCTCTTCCCTTCCTCCTATTGCCCGCCTACAATCGTCTTTGCTAATTAACTCGCATCTAATGAATACGGTCAACGATTTTTACGGCTCGCGCTTATGAAAATCTACTAGTTGGCATGCTGGCAACTCAATGAGAAGGGGAATAAAGAGGGGAAGGGGGAGCTCTAAGGTCAGCTGGCTGTGTAATCACTTTATCAATAATTCAATCACAACTTGCCGTCGGCACAGACAGACGCTCGTAAAAGTGCGTCGCCAATTTGTTAGCAACTTTTTGGCCAGTATACTTGAGACACGAGACGCATCTCCGCGAGTATTGCGTATTACGTGTTTTATTGCAAATTCGCCGATAAAACGGCACATAAAAATTAATAACAGACCCCTCTCCGTCTCTCGATGGGTACATTCGAGCTGCTTTTATAGTTTTATTATCTTTTAGATTTCGGGGATTTCTTGGGTCCAGTTCAAAACTCAAAAGCAAACCAAATTTGCTGAAACCGCGCTCGTAAAAATATCCCCTTCCCCTTCCCCTTCGTTTTCCCTTACCACCCTTAGCCTCTTGTGAATGAAAAAAAAGAAACAACGTGCGAACCCATCATAAAATGCAACCCACAACACAACCATTTCAACTTATTAAGTAATAAATTCCAATAAGAACAAAGGCAACCAAATTAATGCCATCTCTTCTGCCCGCCCTAGAAAAATATGCATAATAATAATAGTAATAATAATGCGAAACAACAGAGCAGACAGGAGAGGTGATAACGATCGCAAGACATCGAAAAATGACCATTAAGCACACCTATGGCAACAGAGGAAGCCACACGCCCTTGCAACCCGTGCAACCCTTTTTGCGTTGCAGGGACAAAGACGAAATGCCGCTGATACGCTTACGTATTGAACCAGTAACAGTCCCTTTCACCCCTCCTGTCCCGCCCTTCACTCTATATCATCAATGGGCCTGGCCCATTGACGCGAGTGATTTATATGAAAATATTCATTATTTGCGCGCCAAAGTCCATTTTCCAAATGCAAAACGAGGTTAACTCTCGAGCAAGCGACGCGAGAGGTGGGGTGAAAATAATGGCCGAAAGGAAAATGTTACCTCGAGCTGGCTTTATCTTTAATAAAGCTAATTTCTATTACCGCTAACAGCGGTGCGACATGCGAGTCAAAGACTCGAATCTGAATCCCAATCTGAATCGAAGCAACTTTAAATAACCATTAAGACTCGCTCAAGGGGGCGCCACATGCAATTGTTTCATCTGCTTGCCACATTCTATGTGGTTTTGCTTATACTCGTATGTCTGTGAATGTGAATGTCTTACATAAATGCGGCCAAGCTTTTCTTTTATTGGTGCGGAGGCTTGGGGATTGAGACACCTTAAGCAAAGCGGCCAACAGCGCCTTTGCGGCCATAATTGATGAGTTCAGGCCACCAAGCCCAAGTCATTTAGGGCCAGTTATAAGACGTCACACGTACATATACTTTTTGCCCTGCTTTGTTTTCAATCATTAGCTGCGCCACTAGGCAGAGCTTTATTTGCGATCCGTGATGTACATTTGAGTACTTTGATGAATACATGCAATACGCAGATTTTTTATCAAAACAAATTATGTAATTAGAAACAGAAAAATTGATATGAAGTAAATAAGTCTTTAGGGTTAGGCTAGGTTAGACCGACTGGTCCTAGGAGACGTAGAGCATGGTCCGGCCATGTTGTATGGCAATAACGACAGCATAAGCCGGAATTTTTTTCGAATGGTTAACTGAATGGTTTAACTCTATAATAAATTTATTCATGTGATCAATAGTTAAATACTACAAAATATGAGCTAAGGGTTTCAGCAAAATGTTTGTAGAATATCTTGCACTAAACCAGACTTTTAGAACTCCTTAATTCTGTTAAACGCAATTAGAGGAGATTTTTACAATCCATTGACACTCTAATAATGCGAATATATCATAAAGTTCTCTTTCACGCTTAGGTCCTCGAAATACTCTAAGGTTATTGGAGATGGTCGCTCCCAAGGAGGTCACATCGCCGCAAAGCTCAGGTCATTGCTTAACCACATGTGAAAGACACAAAAATAGCACAAAAATGGCAATGTGCATAACTATTTAGGAAATTGAGTTTGCATTTTATATTTCATTAATTATGCACATAGCAAATGAGAAGGAGAAGCAAACTGAGAATCGAAAGGGGGGCCCGGGTCCCATTACGCACAGGCCAACGCACACTGCACAGAGTGCAGAGTGCAGAGTGCAGGGAAAAGTCCTCAATCTGAATCCTTGCCAAGCGTCTAAGCTGCCTCTCCAAGCAGCAGGTAAATCTTTTGACAGGCAACCACACAAAAATGGCCGCGTTTGGGGTGCAAATCTTACGCCTGATTTGACTAGATGCATACACACACTTATATAATCAAGCATGCTGCACTTGAGCTTGCCACACATACACAAAAATGTGCTTGGCTGGTCAAAGGAGTTGAGATGAAAGTGCTGAGGACACAGGCACATCCTGTCCAGCTTGAATCCCTCTAGTGCTTAGCTGAGCAGCTGCAGCCAATCGAGTGACTCAAGCAAGCGAGTATGGCATGGGGCATGGGGCATGTTGTATGTGCAACTATTATACTTGTATGCATGTACATACTCGCACACACAGGCACACACATGTGTGCATATTGTATTTTATTCAATTTTATTGTATTTTTCACTTGAGATATTTATGCAACGTTTTTGTTTGCCTTCTCCCTTGAGTTGTCACGCACAAAGGCCGAAGTAAATTGTTTAATTTGATTTCATTTCATTTCGTTTCGTTTCGTTTAGTTTAGTTTCGTTACGATGCCAAGCGAAGCGAAGCTCTTGCGTCATGACCCAGGACATACCCATAGTCCAAGTCCAAACCCAAACCCAAGCCCAAGCCCAAGCCCAAAACCAAAATCGGAACGCCGATCCTAACCCAGTCAGGGCTTAGCTGAAAGACAGAGACACGCCCCTGTCGCCGCATCTCGCTCTAGCACGCATCTATCTGTCTCTATCACTGTGTGCAATGCAAATCTCTGGCCATCAAATGACTCAATAGACCCGCCCAGCCAATTCTCTATACATTTAATTGCGTTTTATTTTTTCCAAAATTTATTATTATCGAATATTCAAAGGATATTCAAATGCAAGCCCTGCACGTCATATCAGGCCTTTATTTACAATTCGATTCGACCGACAATATCTCGAGGACACGCGATGTGACGCGCTCTACAGAAAATTTGAGATTCTTCATTTTATCTTCAATCCTTCAGTCAATTGGCTTTCGTCACGGATTCCGTAGTCACCCTTTCGTCTCTCCACTTTCATTCTCCATGATCCGTTAGGGAGTGCTTTATTAAATGTTAAATCTAACACCTCAATTTCAAGACGGAATTCCATTTGGAAAATATAAAAATTAATCTTTAATAAGATATTAATCATAAATAAAGTAAAATATTGACAGTACACAAAAATATATATAGTTTCGATAAATGAGTAGCCTAACTAAAATTGAAACTTGTTTGCTTTTCTACCGTTACTTCTGCTACGAGAGACATAACAAATCTTTAAAAGATGTAAAATTTTGGGCCAGTGTATTATGAATATTGCGAATTATAAATCTATATTCTTGACGAACATTTGTGAGTTTCAATGCGACACTTTTATTTTTTTTGCAATAATGTTTATGGTAGAGCTAAATATGTAAATAGAGTTTTTAATATTATAAATTTCTACTTGTATTATATAGTGAATTATGTAACCGCACCTCATGAACTCATACAAATACAGTATTGCTTGTCCGCCTGCATTTTTTTTTATTAGTAATTTTACGCCTAACATAACATATTTTTAGTAATATGCAATAATTGCTAAAATATATATATATATGTATTGAATATGTTTAAGAAATGAGAAAGAGCGAAAACTGAATTGGCATTCGAACTGGTCAAATCGATGTGAGAGACTTTAGTAAACGCAATTTGAACTGTTAGAACTGAATGTATCCCACAACAAAAAGCAAAAAATAAGATGAATTCTGAATTCCACAATTGGCACAACTCCTTGAAAATTTGAACGAATGTGAAAAATGAAATTGGATAAAAGCAAAAATGCGAAATTTTTAATGCAATCTAGGGCGGATTCAGTTCTGTCTGTTGTTGTTGTTGTTGCTGCTGTCAAAATTCATGTAAAGAGTATTATCAGCTAAACAGCACACCCATAAACACTGACACCTCTGCACACAAACATACACACAACAGAAAGCAGCGACACAGAGACACTTACGAGTAAGCAAAATTGGACGAGACTCTTAGAAGAAATTGCGAAGTAACTGCTTAACTTTGACAACTGATTTCTGATTTCCAATTGACTCCTCCTTCCATAATGACGGCTGACCCGCTGCAGGCACATTCCTGAGCAACCAGCAGACCGCCATCAAGCAGGAGATCCTGGATGTGCCCTCCGAGGAGCAGCCACACGAGGCGCATGCCGCGGATCGTCAGCCGGCCACCTGCAAGTTGGCAAAGTTGATGCAGCGGCCGCAGCTGGCGCAGCTCTTTGAGCGACGCAGTAACAACAATAACAGCATTAGCAATAACAACAATAACAACAACAGTAGCCATACCAACAACAACAACAACAACACCAACAACAATAATAATAAAAACAACAACAACAGCAACAGCAATTGCCGCTCTGGCTACAAGAAGAATCGGTCGACGAACTCGTCGCCAACGCCGTCGGCTCGTTCGTGGAACGATAGTGAGGATGAGCATGAGTTTAACCAGGATGATCGCTCCAGCTCCGCCTCGTCGGCCATCTCATTGACCATGAAGCGATCCCGCCAGGCCAGCGAGTCTACGCTCTACCATACGCTGCAGCAACACCAACAACAACAACAGCAGCAGCAACTGCAACAGCAACAGCAGCAGACCGAGCATCGTACACGCCAAGAGTCGCAGGCGCAACTTAACCAGCAGCAACAGCAACAACAACAGCAGCAATATTTGGATGAGCTGCAGCAGTCAGTGTCGGTGTCACATCAGCAACAACTGACGGCCAATCTCTTCATGGCACGCACCATTGCGCTGAGTCGTTCTCGCGATTTTCCCGAGCTTTTCCAGAACACCTCGGCAGCAGCTGTTGCCGCCGCAGCAGCCGCAGCCGTCACCGCAAATGCTTCGGTCACCGCATCAGCCATTGCTGGAGGAGGCGTTGGTGTTGGTGTCGGTGTCGGCGGCAATGGCAACCAAGCGAGCGGCGTTGCATGTCCAGGTGGCAGCAGTGGCAGCAACTCAGGCAGCAATTATATGCTGCCTTGTCCGCTGTGCGAGACGCCGCTGGAGCAGCGCGTCTTTCGTCAGCACCTGGACAGGCATTATCCACGCGATAGCCCCGTCTGCCCGGTGATCGAGTGTGGACGCCGCTTCGCTCATCCAAACTCGGTGCGCAATCATATGCGAATTAAGCATACCCTGCAATGGGCAAAAATGAAAGCGATGCGCTCATCCGGCGGCCCCTTTGCCGGTGGTCCCGACTTTAAGTTCAAAAGTGAGGCGACCAACTAGTTGGCATAGCCTAGATGCCCATGTAGTGCCCGCAGATACTCGCACTAGTACCAAGTAAAGCTTTCTAGGTTGCTGCTTTCAAGTCAATGGCGACAATAATTCTAAACCTAAAACCCACTAAACAAAAACCAAACATAAAATGGAGCAAAGAATGAACTCAAGACACTCGCATCTATCCTAGATAGTCATAATGTAGCATGGTCCAGGTCGTTGGTCGTCAATGAGCAGCCCGATCTTCCCCACTAGAAAGTAATTTATTCCAGATTCGGCTAATGGTTTCATTATCCATTTCATTTAATGTCGGAACAAGGTGGTTTAAGTTCCTCAGATGACACTTTCTATATAGAATTAATAATAGTATTCATTATCTTCCCAACAAAACAGGATTTGAAACAGAATTTTGAAAAGAACTTAACCTCAATTCCGTTTCGATTTTGATTCAACCAAAATCTGGAATATTTCACTCCTTTTGATGGGAAGATCGGCTACATGCTGATGAAAGTGAATGATATGATGCTAGCATACAACAATTATTACGTTCCTATATTCAATATAGTATATAGTACTATGTTAAATAGTACATAGTACATACTGCGTATGTACAACTTTATATGTATAACATACAACAAAAGATGCCCTGTAAAGAACCCAAAGAAATGCTAATGAAATGATTATATGATATACTACTCGGTAAACTTATGAGGCGTAGCAGAGCTGCAAGATAACTGTAATTTAGTGCAATTGATTGATAATCTTTCGGTCGATTAATCGAATGACAGATTGGCTACTAGAATCAGAATCCAGTTTTGATGATAGAAACTCAACTATAAATCTCAACTCGTAACACGTAAATCCAGTATTATACATAGGAAAAAAGCTAAAACTATACACACTTTATAGTATAATATATATAATATATGTAAGCATAATCCAATTACAAATGAAGGTATGTATTTGTAGATAAAGAGCTGAAAACCAAGCAGAAACAATTATAATTAGTTATTATAAATAATGATAATGATACTACAAAATAGAATGTGCCTGCGTAATATATTTTTAGCCAAAAAAAAAAGATGAAAACAGAAAACGTGAAAAACAAACTAACTACAAAAACAAAACAAAACAAAATCTTAACTAAAGATGAATACACAATATAACTTACACTCTCTCACACTTTCACACAAACACACATAGAGAGACAAGGGAAATTTTTATTAGAACAAATTCAAGAAGTGAAGCTCAAAATTGTCGATTAAATTGAAATACTATATGTTTAAGTTTATTATTTTTATTGGCGAATTCTAAGGCATACTAGATACACGAAGAGAAGTTAAAAATGAGAGCGCGAAAACATACGTAAAAAGGTTCCTATAATGTTAATCAAAACGTAAAAATAAATTAAAAAGAAAAATGCAAAAAACGATAAACGAAAAAAAACTAAAATGTCAACTAAAATGGAGTTGAAAATCTGAGTAAGATTAAAAGGACAAATGGAGATGTTCCTGATAAAGTTTGCGGTATTAAGAATATTCTATTCCATTTCGACACGGACAATTTTACAGTTGTGTAGCCATATAATTAATATAATTATTATTATTATTAATATTATTATGTACTCGTAACAACTTTATGTATCATTTACGAGCATTTTAGTTGGCCAATTGTTTGGGGAATTCCTATGTTTAGCTCTTATGAATGTATCTGCAATTTATGTACTACTCGATGCGGCAAATATATTTTGGTGACTAATAAAGAGCAATCGAAGAAAGGTCGATCACAGAGATTCCCTTAAACTATCCATTTTTTATTAAACAAAAGAAACAATAAATTGCATGCTGAAAATATGATCAATTTCCATTTCCAACTAATCTAATGTGAAATACTATAATTGGCAATGTGTTTAAGACATAATAACTTGAAATTGCATACCTTTATCGGTAAATTTATTTCCAAATTTAAATTCATACAAAATTCCCATTCTCCAAATACTATATTACAACTTCAAATGGAATTGCGAAAATGGGAATGTTTTTCAGCTCAATTGAATACATTTAGATCCGATAAGACAGAAATCAATAATCAGTTTAAGAAATGTTTATTTATAATTTGTTATTTCTTCTACCACAGTATCGCGCCGTTCCTTAGAGATGCGTGTGCGTGCCACTGATCCGCGACCATGCCCCAAATGTGGCAAGATCTACCGCTCGGCGCATACGTTGCGTACTCACCTGGAGGACAAGCATACCGTTTGCCCCGGCTATCGATGCGTCCTCTGCGGAACTGTGGCCAAGTCCCGCAACTCATTGCACTCGCACATGTCGCGCCAGCATCGCGGCATCTCTACAAAGGACTTGCCCGTACTGCCCATGCCAAGCGCATTCGATCCGGATCTTGCATCGCGACTGCTGGCCAAGGCTGGAGTGAAAATTTCACCAGCTGAACTTCGAGCTCGCGCTTCACCCACTGGAGGCAGCGGTAGCAGCGGTGGTGCCGGCAATGGAGGCAGTGGCTCCCAGAAACTGGACCTCAGCAATGCCAGCGGCGGAATGGACGATGTCGAAGACTCCGACGATGATCCTGAGGATCTTACCACGGGCAATGGACTCTATGGCAGCAGTGCCAGCGACCTCAGTCGCTACCACGAGAGTTTGCTAAGCAACTTTGGACACGCAAACACAACCATTTCACGGATGCGTAACGAAGCTGCCGCTGCTGCAGCAGTTGCCGCTTTGGGCCAAAAGGATCTGTCATCTGGCGGGGGCAGTGGCGTAGTTCAGATGCCCAACAGCAGCAATGCGGGCCAGTCGCTGCTGGACACATATCTTCAGTTCATCACGGAGAACACGTTTGGTAAGTGTCAACAGCTGAAATCGCACAAATGCATCTCAAGCTAATCAAATACTTTCGTTGGCTACAGGTATGGGCATGTCACAGGAGCATGCAGCGGCAGCGGCGTTGCATGCCGCCAAAATGGCGCAGCTTAATGCGATGGGACACAATCTGGACAAACTGCCAGCGGGATTGCTGCCAACACAGTTTGATTTAAGCAAGCTGACGGGAGGCGGTGGATCGGCAGCTGGTTATGGTCAAGGCGGCGCTGGCTTGACCATCGAACCGATACTGAGACGTGACCAACAGCAACAGCCGAGCAGCCTATCGCCAGATGCTAATGGAGCGCTGGCATTGAGTACTGTGGGTCACATGCATGCCAACCTGATTGGCGGTGGTGGCGCTGACGATCCGGATGAGGTTGATATCGACGCCGATGCTGATGCCGAGATTAGACGCGATGGCTCTGAGCCCATGGATTTGGGTTTGGGCCTGGAGAACAATCAATCAGGCAGCAACAACGAGGTTGCCAATTCGGATGCCGAGGAGAATTACTCGGAGGATGAAGGAGTGCACAACACATAAGCGAGAGGCAATACATAATAAATGTTGAGAGCAAAAGATATTACGATATAACGATAGCAGATAATTCCTTATTACGATGTATTTGCATATTACATTGAGAGAGAGATTGATAGAGCGAAAGAGAGAAAGCGAGAGAGCGAGAGAAAGCCGTCAACAAATAAAACAAAATGAAAACAGTTGTATACCCACACAATGGAACATTTGTAACGAGTAGCCTTATCCTCATGTATACCAGTTTATGTGTACTATACGATACGATAGTTACGATAGTTGTCTAAGACTAGAAACAAATCATATAAATCACACAGATGTGTTGAGTGTGCAAAAATTGTAGTAAAATTTATGTTGTGCTTTTAAAAAACAAAATTAAATCACAAGCGAAAATATTTGATCTATATAAACAGATTTAGAGAAATGATTACTTAGATATACATTGTACTTATCCTACATGCTACCAATATACACATGTACCTGTTGTGTGTATAGAAATTAAAAACTGCGCCGAGCAAGAGAACAAGACAAAATTGAATCATTAAAAAAAGTAACAACAAGTGAAATATAAAAGAAAAGAAAGAAAATATTAAAACTCAAAATACACAATAATTACAGAAACCCCTAAACATAAACATAGATATAGATATTTAAGATTAGTGTACTAAGAACCTCGATAATTGAGTAAATAACTCTGTAAATAGTATATAAAATGTTGAAGGAGATACGCACCCGGACATAATGAATGCTCCCAATTGAATACTCTTAATCCGTCTTAAGTTTTAATAATTATGTAATTTTATCAGATGAAACAATTCAGATGTGCCATGCCACAGATAGAGCTTACATTTAACTCTGAAGACAAACACTAATACGAGCATGCCTACTACATATAGAAAATAGTATATATAGGGCATTCATATACCTATACTTATAATGCTTAACCATATCTCAGGAATTCACGTGGACGACCTTCCCGCTGCCGCAATTGAACAGCCGGAAGAATTGAACTACCTCACAAATGATTTGTGCAGTCCTTGTACTTATTATCCGTACAACCTAAAAATACTTACATACATAATCTTCCATTAACTGTACTTACACACAGTAACACACACAATTCGCACACATGACATAATTATAGCAGTATGATCTGCCTAGTTTTAGGGTTTCCATTGGATGGGTGCGCAATTTTACAAGTTTTTAATGGAAAAATGCATAGCCGCAGCTGTGAGTCGAGTCTAAAGATTTTCACCAGCTTTCGCCAAGCAATGTAAATTTAATTCTTATTATTTATACAAAAATTATGTGTTTATGTACAATAACAGGAAATAAACTACAATTTTCAATTTAAAGTCACGTCTCAAAACCTTTGCTAAATGGTAAATGTATTGTAATAGAATCAAATACCTCATCAAACTCAGATCACACACAACATACATATATAAGAACGCATCTTAAAGGTTTCTCTCCACGTGTACCATACAAAATATGTATAATCGCAATGTCATAATATCTGTATTTCCAATATGTACATTTAGTTTGAATATGCTCTGTTTATTTTAGATTTATTGTTAGTTTCACGATCGAAAATAAGACTCTACAAGAGTTAAACCCCACTTGCCTTATTATTATAACATACATGTGTTACTTTAGTAATTTTCTACCTCAATTAATTTAAACTTAAATGTAATTTACTTGCAATTTATTTAAGCGCGCAATTTTAATAATGTATTTCTTTCATTATTTAGAATTTGTATCTCTTGAACAAATCTTCAATGATAATTCATCACGAGTCACCTAATATAGCATAAATTTAATCAATATTGATGAAATATGCATAGAAATAAATTATTGAATAAAGCAAATTATAAGTAAATACAAAAATACGTTTAATTCGTTCATTTTCTCTCAATCGGTTCCTAAATATTTTTTGCTGGAAATAAACCACACGCACTCGAAACGCATACCGAATACACCGAGAATTAAGTTAAGTTGCTAGAATCACAAGAGTTAGTGAAATGAAAGTCGTTACATAAGCAATTTAAGTAGAGATCCATGTGCTTAGAAAGTTATAAATATTTATTAATATGAAAATAAAATCGCGTTATGAAGAACTACCAATGTGTTTCTCTTTAGATAAGTTCAAATAAATATTTAAATTTGAACTGCATTTTAAATTTATTTACTTTCGCCAACCCTGTCAATGTGTAAAGCAGCAGGCGTCCACAGTGAATGTCAAATCTCGGTTGTTCGATAGCAGGCAATTCTTTTGTCTGTGTTTTATCGATATTACCACGACGCTGGTTTTATGTTGATTGTCGCGTTTGAAGAAGAAGCAGCGCGAAAGCGGCATTTGTTCGAATTAACTGTAGAAAAGTCAATGTAAAATCGAAATTCATGTTAACAAGTATTGTCCTGTTTTGTGAAATATGTCCACTAAAAGCTCTATTCAAGTCTGCATTAAGGTGCGTCCATGTGAGCCGGAGCTGCCTACATTATGGCAAGTGAAGGACAAACGAGCCATTCAACCATTGGACAGCCAAGCAGATCCCTGTGTTTTCGGTGAGCAACACACACTTACAAAAGAAAAACAACAAACAATAAATATGGCCGTAAACAATATTTGCAGATTATGTGTACGATCAGGGCTCCAATAACCAAGAAGTTTTCGATGGCATGGCAAAACATATCGTCGAAGCCTGTGTGAGAGGCTTCAATGGCACTATTTTCGCCTATGGGCAAACATCTTCTGGTAAGTTGTGTATATTATTTTTAGCCTAAATTATTTATACCATGAGTTTGACCCACTTTGTTCACATTGTTATTGCCTTGACAGGAAAAACCTATACAATGATGGGAGACCAGCAGAATCCAGGCGTAATGGTCTTGGCTGCCAAGGAGATCTTCAATCAGATCACCAATCATAGTGATCGGGATTTCTTGCTTCGTGTGGGATACATCGAGATCTACAACGAAAAGATCTATGATTTACTCAACAAGAAAAATCAAGATCTTAAAATATTTGAAAGCAATGGCATGGTGAATGTAAATTGCGAGGAATGCATTATAACCAGCGAGGATGACTTACTGCAGTTCCTCTGCTTGGGTAACAAAGAGCGCACTGTCGGTGAGACGAACATGAATGAACGTTCCAGTCGATCGCATGCCATATTTCGCATAGTACGATACTCATAATTATTAACTCAACATAATTGTATTCGTGACATTCACATTTATAAATTATTTTCTTTAAGATCATTGAATCCCGCAAAGCCGATCGCAGTGACGACGATGCTGTGATTCAGAGCATACTGAACCTCGTGGATCTAGCTGGCTCTGAACGAGCCGATCAGACTGGTGCAAGGGGTGCTCGGTTAAAAGAGGGAAGTCATATTAACAAAAGCCTTCACTTCTTAAGCAATGTGATTAAAAGTCTGGCTGAGAACGAAGATAATAAATATGTTAGTTATCGGGACTCGAAACTGACTCGCATTCTGCAGGCTTCGCTTGGAGGCAACGCATTCACATCCATAATTTGCACCATTCGCCCATCAATAATGGAGGAATCGCAATCCACATTAAATTTTGCAATGCGTGCGAAGAAAATCCATCTAAAGCCACAATTAAATGAAATTGTATCGGATGCGACAATGATGAAACGCTTAGAGCGTGAGATAAAGTTACTTAAAGATCGCTTAGCCGAAGAGCAAGCAAAAAATGAAAGTCAGATTAAAGTAAGGCTCTTAGAGCAGAGAATTAAGACCGATACGCTCAAGATTATTACAAGCAATACAATTACTGATCGCAATAAAAATCGACGACGTACATGGTGTCCAGCGTCATCGAATCTGGAGGAAACGTCCACAGGCTCTCAAGAAATCCCAGTAGCTATTGGGTCGAATAAGCCCCATGCCAGTATAAAACACTCAAATTTACCGAAGCCCAGCTTCTATCCTACAACTAACCGTCCAACCCAAAGAGCTTTAGCCGGGTCCAAAACTATAAACATTATGAAATCCCTGGAAGTCAAAGAAGAAACTATGTCTGTCGAACCCAACTTTGAGCAGGCAACTCATCAGCTCACCGCAGATCACTCCAGAATGAGAACAATTACTCTAACTCCAACCTTAGCTCAAATGGGGGCAAAAGGGTGAGTACAGATTCATCTATAAAAATATTCATTCACATTTATACAATTACATTCACCCCTTCATTCATATACATTCGTCAACTTAAATATGCAAATGTAGTAGAGAATTGCTTGAACGCAAGCTTGTGGAGCTGGAAGCCTTCACAAAAATAGAGCAACAGATTAATACAGAATGGGACGAGCTAAATGAAAAGTTATCTACGGCAACAGCTCGAGTTGATGAACTGCAGACAGAGAGACAAAATTTGTTGCAGCGGTGAGTTCAGAAAGATATTTTAAGGAACCGTTGGTACCAAGTCAGGCCATTAAAAAAGGGACCTGTCCCATTCACCGTTCTTTGATTCAAATATATCTATTCGAGAATATATCTTCAAAATTGTTATGTGCGCTAAACAAAGTTTTTACATCTGACTGTATATATAGAACTACTAATTACAGTTCCGTAATTAATGTTACTCAAACCATACTCAGATATATTTTCATTATTGGATTTATTCCCCCTATCTTCATTATACTAACTTTTGTATCTGGTGTTCTGTATCTGAACTTTATATTTTTTAGAATCTATACAAAATCCTCTTCTGCTGTTCGGCTTTCGTGGTCTAAATTAACATTCGATTATTCGCCCTTCAATCGCAGTAGACTTTTACTTACAAATTTTCCCTTCCTTTCTGATCGTAGAACCATGATTGGGACATATATAATCCTTTCAGCTCAAATGAATCCATATTCATTTTTGGATTCGATTTGGAAATACTAGAAACTTCACCTTTGTCTTGCCCTACTACCTTAAATATTATTTGTGTATTCAATGTTCAAATAATTTTAATTATTATTTCATCACAAGTGAAGACAATTTTTTTTTCTATTTCCGTACTCATTTCATCTATTGAGCGATCTTATTAGCTCTGTGTTTCCAATCCTATTGTAATTTTTGGATTTCAAAGACCCATTAATTAATCGCTTTTAAGTTTAAAATACCTTTAAAATTGCCCAAAATTTTATGTCAAAAATTGAGCAGTTGCCTTAAGCAATTGTGTTTTACGAATCATTTATCATTTTATGCCGGCCGGCAATTTGAAAATGTAAAATTCACCACTGCAGGTGAAAAAGCACTTCGTGGTGATCTTGTTGAGATTCTCTTCTAATATGCTGTGTGTTCACGATGCGTTGTCATTCCGACTCATTTGTGCAAAGTTACGACGCGTGAGAGAGAGAGAGAGAGAGCGACGCACACGAAGTGAATATCAAAATAAAACAGAAAGATAAACAAAGTGTTTTTTGTATAGGAAAAAATCGCAGTAAAACCCAGTATTTGTTGTTGCGGTTGTTGTGATAGCACTGGAATATTAGTATGGGTGTTGTGATCGAGTTTGCGAATGGAAATCGACTCTCGGCAATACCACTACCGATCAACATAACGATCTTAAATGGCGGCAACGTTGTCGATAAGCAAAAGTTATTTCCAATCAACCAGCTTGAATGACGTCTTAGCCGCACCAGCACTGTGTCGATTAATATTGTGTATTGTGAACGGCGGACGAACATTGAACTGCGTTCCGTTTCAACGAGCTCAGGGCTCGTCTGACGTCGTTATTGAAGACGACGTAACTCTGATGTAACTCTCACTCCCAACTAAATTAGGCCATACAGCCGCCAAAGCGTGTGAGTAAAAATACCAATGCATCAACAAACCGCATGTACATATGTATAGTTTGTATATGTTAGGTGCAGGGCTCAACAGCAATTGGAATTGGGAATGCTGTCGTTTGATTATCTGGAGGCAACAGCTGCAGCTTCTATTTTTAGGGCGCTCGCTATAATTGTCAAAATACTGGTCTGGGAGAAATTGGACCCCAATGCAACGGGTGACTACATTCAATATGCAGTATGTTTTAAGGAGTATTGTTGAAAAACACTTTGATAAAATTAATTTACGAGCCGATTATGACGAAAAGCAATGATATATTAGTATAAAGTATGAAGCGTACGATAGGCAAGTAGTTTCAAAGTAGTAAATAATTTTTATGTACTGGAATTAATTTTGGCCTGCATTTACTATAAATCGAATTAATAAAAACAACTGCAATTATTTGTAGTTATAGTTATCAAACCTGCTACACGATACACATATTATTTCATGGTGTACTTGATAAATTATAATTTATAATTAATAATTATAATCACTTTTAGTTCGGAAGACTTACAAGCCCAAGTCGATGATCTGAGGAAGTCCAAGGAGGAAGCCGATAAAAAAATTGCAAGTTACGAAGAACAACTAAAAACGCTAAAGGCAACCGCGGAAAGATTGGACATGGAGAATCGTGCTGCCGTCGAGCTGGAGTTTGAATTTACAAGTCATAAGTCAAAATCAAAACTAAGAGAAAATGAATTGCTTACGGCGTTGTCGGAAAAGGACAGTACCATCGAAAATCTGCAAAAGTCGCTAAATGATCTGTCGAGTGAGGTACTCCGGAACAGCAAAGATGATCATATGCGTTCCATTTGCCCGGCTCTGGAAACTAGCTGCGAACTGATCTGTCGCAAATGTGTAGATTTGGAACGCCTATTAGAGGAATATAACAATAAGCCCAACGACAAAAATGGTGCTGTTGCAATTGATTGTGAATGTGAACAGTTGAGAGCAGATATCGCCAACACTCGTGCTCAGCTTGAAGGCGTTCAGAATGCCTATAAGCAAATAACCAGTGATGTGGCTGAGAAGACGGAGTTGTGCGATCGTCTAAGCCGTAATGTTATCTCTGCAGAGGAGGCCAAGTTTACGCTGCAAGGAAAATGTGATGATCTCAAGCAAGCGCAGCTTCGTCATGAGGAGCTTATAAAGATAATGCAAGATGAATATGACAAGATTCAGCAGAAGTACAACGCTTTACAACACGATTATGAGATATTGGAACGCACTGCTAGTTCTACAGAAGAAGAGCACAAGATGTTGCAGACTGAGAATGAAAGTTTGCAGAGGGAAATCAGTACATTAAAACAATGTGTTGAGGAAATGCAATTGAAACTTCTAGAAACAACTGTCTCCGATGTTCACGAAGCTCTTGTACAGCAGCTTAAGACGAGCAATGAGGAGCTCATGGCGAACTTGGCCAATATGGAGACCAAATATTGCGACTTGCAGGGGAGAATACGATGATCTTTCCAATCAGCTTGTTGATAGTGTGCAAGACGGTGATAGTTTGCGAGAACAGTTCACTGCGCTGCAGGAGACTCTGAAAAAGACGCCATTGGAGACAGATCGATTGCATGCACACATTGAACAACTAGAGAAAGAAGTTAATGAAAAAAATCAGCTTTTGGAAGCCACCGAAAGCACAATAAATGAGATGCGCGAACAGATGACAAATCTGCAGTCTGAGTTGTTGGAGAAATCTGTGATAGTAAACAAAGTGGAGGACTATCAACGTCAGATCGAGTCGCTCGAGAAACAACATGCTGAAATGACGATGGTCTGCGAAGAGCTGCAGGAGAAGGTTAAAGAGACCACTATTAACGATAGTTTGTCAAAGAGCACAAGTACTATGATTGCGCCTGATATTGATTTTGAGCAGGAGCAAGAAATTGGTATTCTCAAGGAAAGGCTCGCCCAATTGAATGGCGAACTCAAACAGTTGCAGACTGAAATTAAAAAAACAATTAATTGTGGTTCAACAAAAGGATGAGCTTATTGAAACGATGCAATTGGAGATGCAGGAGCTAAATGAGCGTTGTTTATCCATGGATGTGCAGATAGTAGAACTTCGTTCGAATGTTCAACAACAGCAACAACTGCTTGATCTGCAGGCTACCAAATTGGCAGCCGATGCCAATCGAATTGATCAGTTACAGGAATCCAATGCAAAGCTAACAGAGCGTAGCATTAAAGCAGAGGAAACGCTAGAGGAACGTCTCAATCTGGCCGCGGACATTGATAGTTCGAAAGCAGAATACGAAAAGCATCTTCAGCATTTGCAATTGACACTGGACATTGCCAGGGTGGAATTCGCTAAACAGGAGAAGATAAATAAGGATGAACTTGATAATGCTAATTTAGAGTTTTTGCAAAAGATTGAGGTAAGCGAGAGTAGATACCGAGAGAACCTCCATAAATACAATACCGAATGGGAAGATCGATTACAAAAACTCAATTCCGAAGGTGAAGCTAAATTGTTGGCTGCTAATGCAGAAATTGCTGCTGAAAGGGAACAATTTATTCAAGAAAAACACGAACTGGAATCACTCTATGATGAGAGTAAGAAAACCATTGTGGAGCTGCAAGATAAGTTAAGCTTCATGGTGGAAGACAATGAGAAAGTAAAAGCATACGCAGACTTCGAAATATTGTCTAATGAAAAGCTTAAAAATCTGCATGAAAAATATGAAAGACAACTTAAAGATTTCGAGCAATTAAAACTAAACTTAGACAGCTTAGAACTGGAAAAGAACGCGCTACAAGCTGTTGTGGATGATAACAAACAAATCATTCAGCGTTTGTCTCAAGAACTTGAATCTGAACAAAATGTGCGACAAATCGAAACAAGCAAATTGAACCGTGAATTAGAGAATGCCATAGAAGCTAATAGTAAAGCAAAGTCTGAGTACAGCGAACAATTAGAAACATACACTGAAAAAATTAGCGATCTCCAAGAAGAATTGAGACAGGCGAACCTAATGGCCAGCGACATTGAGAAACTTAATTTAGAACGGCAGCAAATACAAGAAGTTTTAGCTAAGACAAAGGAGCACAACATGTTATTGGAAAAGAAAGCAGACGAACTTGAAAGCGCATTGTTATTGGCTCAGAATGAAGTAACGACACATAGAACGCAGTTGGAGAGCTTGCAATCGAAACTAGATTATACTCAGGAAGCAAAGAATAACTTTAGTTCCGCGGAGGCCGCATATACTCAAAAGCTACATGATCTAGAAAAAGAAATGTCGGAGCAGGCACATCAATATAATCGCAAAATAGAGGAATTGATAAGTTCAGAGGCCGAACTTAACTTCAAGATGGAAGCATTGCTAAAGAGAAAGCTCGAGCTAGAGGCTTCGAACGACAAACTGGCCGCTTCGCAAGAGCTCTTGAATCAGGAACGTGAACATAACGCGAATTTGCAACAAAGCAACGATCAGTTGAAGTCGCAGCTAAAGGCTAAGCAAACTGAGTGGAACACCCTACAGCAAACGCTGCAACAGCAAGAGACGCAACTAAATATTAAGCAAACTGAATTCAACATTTTGCAAAAAAGCGCAGATGAGACAAATTCGCAGCTACTTACATTGAAGCAGACTCTTCATCAAGCTGAGTCGCAACTTGAACTCAAACAGACCGATTGTGATACATTACAGCAGTCCTTGCAAGAAGCAACGTCTCTGTTAGACAGTAAGCAAGCCGAATTTGATGCAGTACTGCTGACTATAAAGCAAATGTCAGAGGATAACAAAGAGGCCCATGATTCGTTGGAACAAGCAGAGTCGCAACTTAAAACAAAGCAGGCCGAATGTAATGCATTGAAAGAGTCCTTGCAACAAGCAACTTGTGAATTAGAAACTAAACAAGCTGCCTTCGATGCGTTGCAGATGTCTTTCAAGGATCTGCAGTGTAAGTTAGAAACCAAACAAGCGGCTGACTGTTCGTTACAACAAGTAGAATCAGAACTCAAAGCGAAGCAAGCGGAATGTAGTTCTCTGCAGCAGTCATTGCAACAAGCAACTTCTCTCTTAGACAGTAAGCAAGCCGAATTCGATGCAGTGCAGCTGACTATAAAGCAAATGTCAGAGGATAACAAAGAGGCCCATGATTCGTTGGAACAAGCAGAGTCGCAACTTAAAACAAAGCAGGCCGAATGTAATACATTGAAAGAGTCCTTGCAACAAGCAACTTGTGAATTAGAAACTAAACAAGCTGCCTTCGATGCGTTGCAGATGTCTTTCAAGGATCTGCAGTGTAAGTTAGAAACCAAACAAGCGGCTGACTGTTCGTTACAACAAGTAGAGTCAGAACTCAAAGCGAAGCAAGCGGAATGTAGTTCTCTGCAGCAGTCATTGCAACAAGCAACTTCTCTGTTAGACTGTAAGCAAGCCGAATTCGATGCAGTGCAGCTGGCTATAAAGCAAATGTCAGAGGATAACAAAGAGGCCCATGATTCGTTGGAACAAGCAGAGTCGCAACTTAAAACAAAGCAGGCCGAATGTAATGCATTGAAAGAGTCCTTGCAACAAGCAACTTGTGAATTAGAAACTAAACAAGCTGCCTTCGATGCGTTGCAGATGTCTTTCAAGGATCTGCAATGTAAGTTAGAAGCCAAACATGCGGCTGACTGTTCGTTGCAACAAGTAGAGTCAGAACTCAAAGCGAAGCAAGCGGAATGTAGTTCTCTGCAGCAGTCATTGCAACAAGCAGCGTCTCAGCTACAGAATAAGCAAGATGCCCTCGATGCATTGCAGCTAACTTTAAATCAAACGCAGCTTCAGTTAGATTCTAAGCAAAAGGCCCATACTGCTGTGCAGACAGCTGAGTCACAAATCAAAGCGAAGCAAGCGGAATGTAATTCTCTGCATAATTTCTTACAAGAATCAAGAAGCAACTTGCATCAAGTAGAGTCTCAACTTAAAGTAAAGCAGGCTGAATGTAATTCTCTGCAACAATCTTTGCAAAAAGCAGTGTCTCAGCTAGACTCTAAACAAGCTGCATTAGATGCTTCATTGCGACAATCAGATTTGCAGCTCAAAGCTAAGCAGACTGACTGCGATTCATTGCAACAGACCGTGCAAGAGCTTAAAGCCCAACTGGCGGCAAGTGCTGCAAGTGAGGAAATGGTCCTCAGAGCTAAAGAGTTACAAATAGAATTTGATAAGCTGGTAAGCCTATTGTTATACACTGAAATATATACTGAAATTGTCTAACTAATCCATCATACGGTAATTACAGAAATCTAATCAAAATAGTTTACAAGCTGAACGAGAACGTTTGGATGCAACCATTTCTAGTTTATTGGAGGACAAACGCAATTTGGAGGAAAAACTTTGCAGTACAAATGAGATTGTGCAGAAATTGGAGATGGATTTAAAAAGTAAATCAAATTGCAGTAATATTTCGTTTGATTCAACTACATCAAATACTTCACCAGCTCCTCGAAAGAGTTTGGATCGGGATCATCATATACCGCGGGTAAGTTCTCCGATTTGAAATTATAAGAAAGAACATTAAACTTTGATATGCTCCGTAGAAATCGTTAATCTCTGAGTCGGAGGTGCGCAGAAATAGGCGGATTAGTACTCACGACGAGCGACGTCAGTCATATTGGAATGATTCCCGACACGTAGCCTGTATGACAGATCCTGTGGGTAAGTTCCATATATGAAATATGCAACGACTGGTTAAGCTAATAATATTTTATGCAGATACCAACTGTAATTGCACGGAACTCGATCGTAAGTTGAAAGAATGCCAATTCGAGCTGTTCGTAAGGGAGAGCAAAGTGACCGCACTGAGCATCGAGCTGAAAAATCATCCGTTGAAAGAAGAAAATGCTCAATTGAAGAAGCGCCTACAGGAAGAGCAGCAAAAGTCGCGAGATGAAATTAAGCGAATGAAGAGTAAGAACTCCGATCTTATGAGTAAAGTTAACGCATTCTCCGCATCTGCTGCCATCTCGTCTAGCAGTAATTGCGCTGCGATTCCACTTCAAAAGCTAACGAGTGTTGAGACTCAAACAGAGTCCGACTTAGTGGTGGAGCTCAAAAAGACAACAGAGAAATTAAACGACTGTATCCAGGTGTGTCGACATCGCTACAATCATATAAAGGATCTGGAAGAGAGATTAAAACAGAATGAAAATAGCGATACTTCCAATATTTCTTCCCAGACAATCGGTCAAATTAATTTGCTTAAGGTAGGCACCCAGCATAAAATACACTTTAGATATATTTTCGATTCTATTTTCTTCTTCCTTTTCAGTCCAAATTGGAGATACAGAAAAAGGAGATAGCTACGCTCACCAATAAATATGAATACGCCAAAAAGGCTCTAAAATTGCGAAAGGATGAGATAGAAGAATTGCGCAAAGGCGCTGGCACAGCCGTAACAGCAGCATGTTCTACATAATAAATAGTTTTCCTTAGTATTACTATGTTTAGTGATTATTTGTATAGTATTTCAACAGTTGTTTACTTGTACTCAATATAATAATTTCAACGTTAAGTGTTCTATTTATAGTGAGCGTTGTTTTTATTTCTAATTCGATATCTTATCGTGACGGATTTGTGCACTTCAGGAGTAATCGATATTTCTTGTTTCGATAAATTTGATATAAATATTTGGCACGTAGCGTCGCAGTGTTGCATTATCGTCCGTTTATCGACAAGCCACCACGGTCGTATTAAATTTTATATTAAAAAAAATTAATTTTGATTAAGTTGGCCATGAATTCGGCAACAAAGGTATGTTAAATGCAATTATAAACAACGGGGGTGTCCTTATCAAAGTAACGTAATATAGTGGGTCAATTAAATCGTGCAGTAGAATGGCGGCTCTGTCTTGTCATTTTGTCTCACTCCTTCGGCTGCGAGTGGAAGCAAAAAATTGTTTGTTTCATGAGGGGAAAGGGCGCGTTTGTTTTGAATTTGCAACGCACGCGAATCCAAACAAACCGCCAGTTGCCACGATAAGCCTAATATGATTTTCATCTATACGTAGGTTGGGGAGATTTTTACAGCCGCGGGACAAGCGTTCAGCAAGCTGGGAGACTTGACTATGCAATTGCATCCAAATGCGGAATCACCAAGTGGGTAAGTGCTCGATATCTTATTTTAGTTATTTAGAAACGTTGATATGCATTGATTTCGTGTTCCCTCGCTATCGCAGCAAATGGACAGACGAGGAAATTGACATGTTGCACTCGTCCATAATGCGCTTCTCGGACGATCTGAGCAAAATCAGTTTAAGCATTAAAACGCGCACAGTGTAAGTCGAGTTACATAGCGAGAGAACATGATTACGTCAAACAAACAACATTAATCGAATCTCTTCCTTTGTTTCCATTTGCAGCTCTCAAATACGACAGGCGCTGAAGAAAAAGGCTTTTGAGGATGCTGGCATACCGGCCAAACAAGTGCCCGTGCAGCAGGTGCAACACGTCATTCAAACAGTGCAGCAATTGCCAGTTGTTCAGCAACAACAGCAGCAGCAGCCGCACGTATTCAAGTCACACATAATACAGCAGCCAACGAAACAAATTGTACTACAGCCACAGACAACAACGACAACAACAACTGTGACAATCAAACAATTTCAGCAAATGCAGCAGCAGAAAGCCGCCGCCTTGGCTGCCGCACAACAGGCAGCGGCAGCTGCGGCTGCATCCTCCAATGCCAACACGCCTACCATTACAGAGAACATCATCATACAGCAGCCCACATCAACTACGGCAGTGCAAGCTCAGCAAGCTCACACTGTTGTTGTAACATCTGCGGCGACACAGCAGCAGCAAATTATTGTACCTGCCCCAACAACAGTTATATCATCCAGTGCAACTGTTGGAGCTGTTGTTGTGGCTGACGACGTTGTGAGCACTACCTCGAATCCATCATCGACTGCAAGTGCGAGTCTCAAATGTGGCCCGGATGTCTCGATGACACTGAATCGCATTAATCTACAGGAAAATGAGGTAGACGTCGAAGAATGTTTGCCCGCGGAGGTTGTCAAGCTTGATTTTGTTAGCGAGGAGGTGGCAGGGTGAAATTTGTTGCCGGCCAATGGTGAAGCGTCGCTTGATCTAGTTGACGATTTCTATTACTAGATTTAATGTTAAAAAAAAAAAACAGCTTCAGAATTACATTCAAGTAAACTTTCATATATTTTACACCACACTAGCCTAAACTGTTAAGCGTTGTCATATTTGATACACACAAAACGCAAAAAAAACCCTGAATTGTAACGAATTGTAAAAAGTCAATACAAAATTTAACTGACACACGTTGATTGGCTCAGTTAGTCTTATTAATAGGTGAGACACAAAACATTTAGATACAATCGTTAGGCTCACTTAAAACTTAATTTAAGACGATATTCAATAGTTTAAAGAACATAACAAAAGTGTAAGTTCAAAATAAATAAAAAACAATAATACTATATCAGGTAATTTATGTTTTAGCAAAATTCAATAGAAAAAATATTCAGAGGAATTCAATTATTAAATGTATTTAAGTTATTTTTAATTGTAGTTTCTGAGGTTCACATTACGCTTAACATGTTTGTAATAGAACTGTAACAATTTTATAGTTCAGATTTTATTAACTTATTTACTTATCCGTAATCATAGTTCTGTAGAGGTAAAAAAAATGACATTGGCATTGTAATGTAAATAATGTATAGGCTATTAGCCAAGTTAATTCCATCGAAAGAGTATATTGGCTGTCTCGACGACAGCCATCTACCTGTGACCAGCATACCTTTCCTGTTTTACTCCTAACTTTACAGCATTGCAATATATTTAATAGTATTGCTCCACAGATGCTTAACAGATGTTACCGATGTTTTTAATACATCGATATCATTCAATGTTGGTATCGATGCCTTCCTATCTACTCAAAATATGCAAAAAGTATTTGGTTCAACAATTGTTTACTTGTTTGTTTATTTTTGTTTTTGAGGTCAAAATGTGGATTAGAAGTTTTCTAATTTTATGCTTAAATTTTATTGGAGCAAATGCATACAAGCCAGTGGTAATACTTCATGGAATTCTGTCTGGTGCTGAATCCATGACACTTTTAGTGCGACATATCGAAAAGGTATTATATACGACATGAAAGCGAATCATCCTTTGTTATTGTTTATTTTTATTGCGATGCGGTCAAAGTCAAACTGATGTCAATGATGGATTTCCCGAATTTTGATTGCATTTATTGCAGCTGCATCCCGGTACAGTTGTGTACAATTGCGATAAATTCGATGGTTGGTACAGCCTGGAGAATGATTGGTGGCAAGTTGAGCAGTTTAGAGAGTATATAGGTATGTTAACATATATTTGACTATTTTTATTACCTTAATAATATATACTAAATTATCAAGATCAAATTGGAAGACTGCATCCTGAGGGTATAATTGTGTTAGGTGAGCTGTGAATGCATTAACTTTTTGGTTACCGAGTATAAATATCGAAATGTTTAACTTTGTTTGAAGGATATTCGCAAGGCGGACTCTTAGCAAGGGCAGCGATCCAAAGTCTACCGAATCACAATGTGAAAACGTTCATTTCGTTATCATCACCACAGGCAGGCCAATACGGAAGTATGTAACGATTATGAGATTATGAATATAGAATATGAATAAGCTTTTATATTAATCTGTTTACAGCAAGTTTCTTGCATCTCATATTTCCGGATCTAGCAGCGATAACTGCCTTTGAACTATTTTATTCTAAGGTCGGACAACATACATCTATTGGTGGATATTGGAATGACCCACGTAGGCAGTCGCTATACATGAAGTATAGCGAATTCTTGCCGTTAATTAACAATGAAAAGATTACCTCAAATTCAACGTCATTCAAAATGGGAATGGTGCGCCTGGATAAGCTTGTCCTGATTGGTGGTCCTAATGATGGTGTAATAACTCCTTGGCAATCGAGGTACAACATAACGTTACTGTTAACTTATAATTGAACTTAAGAATCGAACTCTTTTTTTAATATTTATGATATATTATTTGCGGTCTTTTAGTCATTTTAGTTACTTCAATGACTCATTGGACGTGGTTCCTTTTAATAAGCGAAAAATATTTATGGATGATTCGATCGGTCTGAAAACCTTGCTGGAAGCTGAAAAATTAATAATTATTGTAAAGCCATTTGTACATCATCTTTCGTGGCATACAAACCGAAAAGTAATCAATCAAGTTATAATGCCTTACTTGGATTAAACATGCGTTTGTTTGGCCATGGTGCGAGATGGAGGCTGTGATTGGAATAATGGATTTTTCACTTTTTAACTGATTTGTGCATATTTACATATTTATGCTATGTACAAAGTGAACAATTATCTGAAATTACTAATATGTGTAATAAGAATAATAGATTTTACATTACTTCTTGGAGATGTAGCTCATTTTTTATCGAATCAAATATAGAACAATTAATAAACATTTAGAAATTAGAAAATGATACAACAAGCAAATAATCCGCTTCTATTATTATTATATTATATATTTACGTTGAATTTCTTCAGCTAGTTTTTTTTTTAAATTATGTTGCTATCGATATGCTATCGATATTTACACTTGACTATTATCGACGATGCTCAGCTTGACTTATCGCTTAGAACAAGCACAACTGTTTTCCATACCCGAAGCTTAAAACGGTCATGGGTATAATGGGCTCCACACCCAAAATATTATAAAATATAGTAAGGGGTTTTGCTTAGACTATTATTTTAAAACTTTAGAAATAGATGATTTGATTAACCAATAATAACATCTAAATATAATATATAAAATAATTGTATATTGATAATTCGAAATAATAGATACTGGGTATTTCGCAGTCGGAAAGCTTTATTTGCAATTTACTTCTTGGTATATCGATAGATGCAACGCTGGGGACCCGCGTACTGAGTTGTGAAATATGTTTGCGGCTTCGACGCAAGTATTTAATTTTGTTTACTTGTACAGTGAAAAGCAGAAATGGCAGACGGCAACAACACTGACAAAGATGCAGAGAATGTGATACGCATAATGGTTGCGACTGACAACCATTTGGGCTACTGCGAGAAGGACGCTGTGCGTGGTGAGGATAGTTTCATTGCATTTGAGGAAATACTTCAGATGGCTGTAGATGAAGATGTGGATATGATTCTACTGGGTGGTGATTTGTTCCACGATGCAGTTCCTAGTCAAAATGCATTCCACAAGTAAGTGAGAGATGGTTGGATGGAATGGTATATTTGATACTTGAGTCTCTTGTAGATGCATTGAATTATTGAGGCGCTATACGTTCGGAGATAAACCAGTCTCCTTGGAGATATTAAGTGATCAGTCGTCTTCATTCCATAATGCTGTCAATCAATCGGTGAATTACGAAGATCCAAATCTAAACATCGCCATACCAGTCTTCTCCATACACGGCAATCATGACGATCCAAGTGGCTTTGGACGTCTTAGCTCTTTGGATTTGTTGAGCACAACAGGACTGGTGAATTACTTTGGGCGTTGGACAGATCTTACCAAAGTGGAGATTAGTCCCATTCTAATACGGAAAGGCGAAAGCAAATTGGGACTCTACGGACTGAGTCATATACACGATGCCCGTTTGGCGCGTCTTTTTAAGGATTTTCAAGTCGTCATCAATGGGCCCAACGAGGTCGACGAAGAATGGTTTCATCTGATGGTCATTCATCAGAACCGTGCTGATCGTGGGCCTAAGAACTACATTCCCGAGGAGGCATTACCTTCGTTCTTACATTTAGTTATCTGGGGACACGAACACGATTGTCGAATCGATCCAGAGTTAAATGTGCTGCGCGATTTCTATGTATCCCAGCCTGGATCATCAGTGGCCACATCGTTGTCTGAAGGCGAAGCCAAAAGAAAACATGTTGGCATTTTAGAGATATACAAAACGAAGTTCCATCTTACACCTTTGCCACTGAAAACAGTGCGCCCATTTGTCTTTGATTCTGTTATCCTCACAGATTGGGCAGATAGACTAAATTTGGGCGATGGCGACGCATCCACGAAAGTATATAACTTCGCAAAGGAACGCGTTGAGGCAATGATTGAACAAGCCCGTCAATCCTTAACGGGTCACCCAAAGCAGCCCTTGGAACCTTTGATACGACTGCGTCTACTTTATACCGAAGAATCGCACATGTTCAACACTATACGCTTCAGTCAAATGTTTGTTACACGTGTGGCCAATCCTTCTGATGTTGTTAAGTTCGAAAGACTCGTCAAGCGTATAAAGAGCGATAAGATTAGTGTTGACAAAGAAGCGATGCAACGGGCGATGGTGCGCACTTATAAATAATTTAAATACATTGCTTTCATATAGGTTTCCTTTTTCAGGAGGTGGATAATACAACGCGGGTCGAGCAGCTGGTGGATAATTATTTCGAGGAAGCCAAAGCAAAGAACCCACTTAAGCTGATGCACTCGAAAGCATTGGCGGAAATCACCTATCGTTTGGTAGACCACAAGGATAATAACGCAGCTGACAATATTTTCAAGTTAGTCTATTGTTGACGAACAACAAAACCATCAACGTCTAATTGAAAATATTTGCAGATATTACAATGAAAGAGCTGTTGAGCATTTAATGGAAACTTTGCCAGATGATGAGAACATCGATGAAGAATTATCGAAGTTTAGGCACCGCTACAGTGCCGATGATATATTGAAAGCATTGGATACATCAGGTCCTAGCCGAAATGTTTCAACGTCTCTAACTAGCTCTACGCTAAAGATAGAGAATAATGCTGACCTAACAGAGTCAAACATACGTGGAGGAGCACGAGGACGAGGTGCACGTGGACGTGGACGCGGTCGTGCTACAGCAAGCGGTGCTACAACAACCAGTCGACCAACCGATACATCAAGTGTAAGCTGCATTATACACAGTGTACAGATTGATATTATTAGACTTTAATGTTGTTGCTTTACAGCGCATTTCGGATAAACAACAAACTCTACTGGGCGCCGTCAACAGTGGACGCAGTGCCAAGGTTATGTCCTATGTAATATCTGATGATGATAGCGATTAATTCATATGCTTGAAGCACATTTTGATATTTTTATAAAAAATGGTCTTAAGAAAGATTAAATTTTGGTAATATTACACAATGAAATTATAATGTTCAATTCAATTCCAGTGAAACGAAAGAACACTATAATCCTTTAATAGAATTCTCTAATGAGTTTGTCCTAATTTTATTGGGGCTTTTTGTATTAAATTCCAGAATTGTAATTTAGAGCAAATATTTCTAAACTGTGTTTGGACATAAGTATGTAATAATGCAGAAGTGTTTAATATTCATTGTTCGAAGGAGTTGAACAAGTTCAACTGGAGTTTTAAATTATTGCTTTGGATATCTACAACAATAAGGTAATTGACTTAACTCTCTGTTTATTATGTTGTGAAAATTGAGGGATGATGTGTATGCTGCACCATTAATTGTCTAAATTTACACTATTACTTAAAGCTATGATATACATAGATAAGGCGCCAGTCTGGACACAACGCAATGTAGTTGAAGGTTTTAAGCTCGCTGCAATCGGTCCAGCTCGGTTCGGCTTGTTCTTTGGTAGTCTAGCTGCATTTGCTTTGCACATATCAATACACACACACCCGCAGTTGCACAGGCAACTCGGACGGAAGCTATTGGTCTACTGCTGATGATACTCGTAGTAGTAGCGATAAGGATCAACCGAGGAGCTTCCACCGGCAGCCGTTACCCCTACATTCGAATTTGCTTTGGATACTGGTCGAATGACGTATGTGTTGCGCCTGAAAGAGTTGATTTTATAAATATATATTATGCCAGTCATTAAGCACGATTGATCTCACCTGTTGTGCTCCCCAGCATGTACCTGGAAACTGGTTTCTTCGCTGTGATCGTGGGAGAACAGTTTCTTAAGTGCTATAATACCAGCGATCGTCAGTGCAACTTTGCTGATGACCAGCGCCTTGCCAGCAATTGCTGCCAGCGCCTTGAGGCCCAATGGCCCTGCGATTCCCATCGCAGTTAGCAATGCAGCAATAACGTACTTTATGTGTCCACCATCTTTCTTACTCTTCTTTTTCTTATGACCGTGCCCACGACCAACGCCGCCTTCGACGCCCATGTCCAGATCCATGTCGAACTTCAGCGCATGGGTACGCATTAGTTTGTCGGCCTTGGAGAGCAAAGCGCGGTCAAGGGGCGAAAGACTACCGAATTGCCTGGCATCTGTGAGAGAAGATATTATGCTATCGGATTCGCTGACGTTCTGCTTCTCCAAAACCAAGCCATCCACGATTTTAATCGAGTCCTGGTCCAGAGCTCGTGACAAAGCATACAGCGCCTTCTGTTTCAGGCAGCCGATGAAGTCGTTCCTTTCTTGACAATCATCATAGACGCGACGCACCAGCGCCAGCTCTGGCCCCAATCCCCAATCGTTGGCAGAAATGTCAGCCTCTGGAGTCGTAGGCTCAGCTATGCTGCTGTGTCTGCGTCGTCGCTGGATTTGGCTAGCTGCGGCATCTGCAAAATCTCCAATGCTGACGGTGCACGCCAGGAGTAACAACCACTCGAGACGCGACATTCTATTGTCTATATGTATTCCGTTGATAATCCACTATCCACGATGCACGATCTACGATCCGCAATGCTGCCAAGCGTCAACGATATTTGGATGCTACTGCAGCGAAATCGCTGTACGCCCGTGGCTTTTATAAATTGCGATCCATGGATGACCACATTGCACTTCTGAGCACTCAGATGGAAACAATTGGCGTGCGCCAATAAGATGCGATGTGTCTGCCGCGGTACTGAGGGACTGTAACAGCGGCTGCCACTGTTTGTTGCACCAATTAAAATTAGCCATATTTTGGCCTTCTCTTTAATCGTCTTTATGGCTCTGACATGTTTTCATTAGCTACTCACCCATGGCTTGGATGCTGATGCTTATTCAGCTAAACAGTTGTTCGCTTTGGTGCAATCCCTCTAGCTCTCTTTATGTTTAAAAGACTTTTCCATTTCTTTAGCTGCACACGATGGTCGAGACTTCGTGTAAAATGGTAATAGGTTAAATTTGGTATATAATATGTCTCCCACCAGATACCAACCTGTATTATTGTTGTCTTTTATTAAATGTTTTCAATTAAGCTTAATATGTGTGTCATTTCTTAAGAAACTCGGATTATTATTTGAGGTATATTTAAAAAAAAAAAAAAATTCAACAATAAAATTAATAGATATTTTTGTATGGAACATTGGTTAATTGAACACTCATAAGGATATTTGGAGTTAAAAATTCGACGGGTTGATAAATTCAAAATTAATTAAAAAATGGTGGTGGAACAAGTTTTTTTTCTGACATATTAAAATGCCATTCTTAAATTAAGAATTGTCCGAAATGAGATTAGTAGAACTATCTCAATCAAATAAGTAAATAACCATGGCCAACGGCTGGATCCGTTGTCTACTCATAAATTAAAACGGTAATTAGAAAAAATATTTAGATTTACGAGTATAAGTATGTGCATACATATACATACATATGTATGTATATTAGTTTGAGGCATGTGTGTAATACTTGGCCAGTCTAAATGAAGGTGTAAATGCCCCCCAACAAGAGTATCCAATGCATTTTTTATGATGCGTGTCATAAAGTAATTAAGCCCCCGTCTGAAGTTGTGGCTAAAGTAGCCTCCATTTGTTTGTGAGGACTGATGCTGTTTAAGTATAAATTGATTAGGCGGACTGCTGATTTCAAATCGCAGTGAGCTCGTTGCGCATTTGGTGCACTGGCCCACTGGGTGAAATTGAGTTGAATACAGTTAAGAAATTTTCTTTTCGCTGTTGAAACGCTTGAGAAACTATCGCATGAGCCTTGGCAATGCAATGCGGCGCGACAACGAAAGCGGTCTGTGGTAGGGGATAGAATTGTGTCTCATGTTTGTTGACAATTTCTTTTAAATTTCATTTTGTCTACACTTTCAACAATCTCTTACACATTTAATATATATCATCAACAAATCTAGAAATAATTTCACTGATTCTAAGTGGGAAAGTTGATACAAGTAAACATCGAGGATATCCTCTTCATCGGCACACAAAATTAAAAATATTTGATGTTGATATTAGGAATATAAAATCAACAATATGAAATTAACTGCATTTATTCTTAATTGGGTGTTCATTACCCAAGAATTTAAAAAATGTAAACCTATACTTTAAAAAGACATAAAATAATACTACCAATTTCATCAACTTAATAACGTTCAAAAGCATTTTCATACTCTCTACCCGAAGGATATTTTAACTTTGTGCCTGCAGAAAATGTTTGTATGTAACAGAAGAAGGAAGTATCTCCGACTCCATAAAGTATATATTTTCGTGATCAGCGTCAACAGGAGGGACGATGTAGCCATGTGTGAAACACTGGATCTCAGTGACTTTAAGAGATAGAGCTATAACTTTATTTCGCCATCATTTGTTATGCTTACCCGCAGATTAAGACCGCCCCTGCATATCGATAAAAATGGAATTTTGGCACATGCAATAATACCAATAGTATTTAAGATTTCCGAATTTGGTTTAAGCGATACTTTTGTATGGTCTAAAACCGCTACTTACTACGGGTCTTAGCTGTTTTGGCTGAAAATCTGTCATACTATGGTGTAATTTGAGTGTAGTACTATATAAATATACGAAATAAAGCCTTTGGCATATTTTTAGTATTTTTCAGTATAATAATTCGGTATATTTTAATATTATTAGCTTTGCTTTTATTTATAATGGGTAGCGGGTATCACTTTCTTATTTATTTTAGATATTTTGGTAGTTTATTTTATAGTATTGACAAAAAACAAATCTTATAGGGTTTCACAACGTAATTAATATAACTTACAACAAAAGTATAGGACACAAATGTATTTATTTTTGTAAATTATTAACTATCATAAGTTTATGTTGTAAGAAACAGTATAATAAAGATTCGTAAAAGTGTTTAGAATTTAAATTTTGCTATTTATGAAACAAATTTTCAGTTCTGAAGTTCAAGACAAAATAAAAATAACAACAAAATTGGTTCAATCTTTGTTATTCAAAAGTCAACCAATTTTGCAGAACTTTTAAATTCAAGAAACAATTTTCCAGCAGAGCCCTGCTTGCCGCAGTGAATAGAGATTCACTCAAAGTCAATCAAAATATCTATGTATGTTTGTCGAAACGTCATTAAAAAAAGCAACTTGTATAGTATGTACTTATCATACAATACAATATATGTACCACATTATATGTAGTACATATATACCATACCTAGAGTAGACATCAACTCATGTGGCTGCCACACGCACACACGAAATCCTGTGTTCAAGAGGGCGTAAATAATTTAATACATCAAGAAAATTGGAAATGAAAGTTTCTTTGTTTTGGCTTGGCCGCAGATAACTTTTAGTTTCGTTACTCGCCTAGAGGGGGACAGGAGGAGGGCTGAAAGAGGGAAGGGAAAACAATTGTGCGATTTATTTGCACATTTAACGAGTGTGGAGCTGCTTATTCTTCATCGTCTTTCGTTTTTCTCATCATCATCATCATCGTCATCGTCAGCATCATTATCATCATTGAGCTCTTATCGTCAATAATCATCATATGCTCAAATTTTTGGTCGCTTAATTGGAAAATTGTTGTTGTTTCTATTCTACATTGTGGCTATGGCTGTGGCTGCGGAGTGCGCATTACGCCTGAGCGATTGAAAGATTGGATAGCTGGATGATTGGATGATTGGTTGGTCATCCGAGAGCTTTCCCTCTTACTCTCCGGCTTTGAGTGTGTTTGATTGATGACTCTCACGACTGGACACAGACATCATTTTGTGGCATTGTTATAATAATAGTTGCCGTGCAGCAATATCATTGGCATACCTCACAGCTTTTCGATATCTAATATTGGATTTGGGTGTTTTAAGGGGAGGTCACGACAAGGCACGGCCCAACCCAGTTCAGTATGCGATTGCGCAAACTTGAGTTTGGGGGTGGAATATCAATTCATATTTCGTCATATTTCATAACATTACCTCCTCTTACAGTACATAGTAGCTTGTGGGCGGCACCCAAATAAAGGCATTCCAAAATGGCGCCATAGCTCCTTGCTGGATACCTTTGAAGTTATCGGCAAGGTGACTGGACTCACCTGCAGCTCACATTTGGATTACGGAAAATAGGTTTATCAAAAGAAGTCGAAACCACACAGAAAATCTCTGCGGCAGTTTGATAGCTACACATAAAATCATCGAGTTCTTCGTTTGCCCGTATCTCGTATCTGCGTCATGTTTGCACCTTTTATTCTGGCGAACACATAGATACATACTACAAATATATTTATCTGTAGTATGTTTGAGTATATAGACAAAGAAAGAAACGGGATTGCCGCAGACGACTTTGTTCTATCTCTTTAGCTGCGGTTCGTTTGGTTCGCTCTCTCCCATTTTCTCAATTTCTCAGAAATGCTGGCAAAACTTTTCACATTTTAAATTTGTTGGATTGCAGCAAGCTCGGGCTAAGAATTCCTGGCCACGCCCCATTTTTTCCTGTTTTTTTTTTTTGTTTTGGTTTCAACGTGTTGCACACAGTTAAGTCGAGGGTTGTTATATTTACTTAGTACTAAGTCTTTACACTGTAAAGTAAATTTACCCTACAAAGTAAATTTTAATTCTTAGGTGAATTAATATAGAATACTAAAATATAAAAATTTAATTTTATTAATTCAACTATCGACAACGTTGACAAAATGAGGCATACTTTTAAGTGTTGAAAAAATATGTCGCTGACTTCCTAAAAGTTGGCTACATTATTTATAAGACATTCGTGCATGTAAATCACAAAAAGAAGTTTTAAGTTTTAAATTAAAAAAAACAAAAATATTTTGAACATCAAAGTTATTTCATAGGAATTCAAACGTTACAGACTGCAAAAATACAAGTTTTCCATTTCCATCGTTCTTCAGATGAGGTTGTGAATTTTTAAGGTGTTTTATTTTTGTGGCTGATAAGTTTGATAGGTGGGTGTCCTGTTGTGGTTGCCATTGGGTCCTTACCTTCTCCTTCTTCTCTCCAACGACTGGGCACTTTTGCAGCTAGTTGCAGTTGAAACTTTTGAGTGGCAGCTGCGGTTAGTGGCTGGCTTTGCTTGCAGTTGTTATGGAAATCAAATTTTACATTTTTTCAGGTGGTAAATGGGAAATTTTAAGGGATCGATTACATAAGAAATCCAAAGTTATATAGTAGTTAATCCTTAAAGTCAAGTGTAACAATATTTCATTGGATTTGGGACAACAAATCCATTTTTTGCAAATACAAGCAAAAATATAATTTTGTTGCCACACATACCTTATAAACAGACATATAGTCCCCCATACATCTACATATCGTAACGTATTTATGGCATGCCGGCACGTACGCGATATATTGCAACCCAATCGTGGGGATTCATGGAAGAGGGAAGAGAGAAGGTTGGGGGAGTTGGCAACGCTTTTATTTATTTGCTAAACTTCGTTATATCGCACAAGGACCAAAAAGGAAGCACAACAGAGGACGACGCCATGTTGAATGGTCGATGGTTTGGGTTTAGATCTGGGTAAGGATCTGATTGAGGGTCTGGGGTTGTCTTTGGGGGTGTTGGTCTCATAAAAGCAAAGCGCGTGGAGACAGAGAAAGCGTGCCAGAGCGAGAGCTAAAACACCCAGTCATGTTGCACCAGAGTCGTGTACTTTGTGTTTGTTATGCTTGTCAAGCAGTTTGTATACGCGAAAGGGGCCTGCATAAGGGCAGGATTGTAGAACTGGGTTGTCTAACGATATGTCGATTTTGATATCTTTGGGTGTTATCGTTAAATGTTTGCACGAGGGGCGGCGAGACGTTACAATGTGCCATGTTGATTATGGTTTCAATTTTGGTATTTACTTTTCATTTTATTTGATGCCCATAAAAATCCCCAATTCAGCATCGGCATCGTCATCAGAACAGTCAGAGCAGGCAGGCTGGGTGAAAAGTACTGCAGACTAGACATGTTTGGTATGCCTTCCATATACATATACTGGATGTGGCCTAACACTTGCCCCAATTTACTGTCAGTCGGGTCATCTGACTTTTAAATTACTATCCCAAATGTGTCAAGATCATTATACTTGCGATGATTCCACGAAGCCTTGTCTGGGTTAGTGCCAAATTTTAATGATGCTTCCTCTACATGACACACGAGCATATCTTGGCTTTTTGACAAGGGTTCTACCTGTTGCCCCAACTGTTCAACTGCTCGTCATATGTCATAATTATAGCTGCAGCAGAATGGTGATTCCTTCCTGGCATTCATCTGAGCAGGCTGTGCTCCTAACTGCGGATCAACTCCTGATAATTGACTAAAACTTTGCCGGCGGCTGATGAAGTCTAGACGAAAGAGTTAGATTTCGAAAGTTTTGACAGTTGACATTTGATTGGTATAGAAATTATGTGGAATGTGAGTAAAAGACTAAAGTTCAGTCACTAATCAAAAACTGATGCACATATCTGTAATTAGACAGTTTATAATTATATTAATTATATTTATACTCAATTATTATCAGTTTTGCTTTTTAACATTTTTTTTAAATGCGCAGATAATCTTATATAATAATTATGATCTTAATATGTTGGCATTGTTTTGCAGTAGATACATAAAAACCTGTTAGGCATTTGGGGTTATTTTCAGTATTAACTAAAAGAAATACAATTTCAAATACAAGGCAATTTTATTTAATGCGAGTCTTCACAATTTATTTGAGTATTTCAATAAAGTGTGCTCCCTTGGATGTGATTTTTGTTTAAAAAAGTCTGGCTATGAGTATTTGCTTATGTTCGATTACGTCGCCCTGATTTGAACGGAATATTCAAAATGGATTATCATCAAAGGAACAAATAAGAGGAGTTTTTACGACACAAATAATCACATAGTGATTTATATCTTTTCTACGCACACTACAACTTTGCTGTAACTTAATTTTATTTAGATTATTTATCGATTAGTATTTTCGATAACGTGTTCAATTTATATTCCATGATTTTACAACAATTATTGTTAACCAAATGACAAGATGCTGCGAAACAAACCGTTATGGGTCATAAAAATTCAATTAGGCCAAAAGACAACGAGTCAAAAATGAAGGTCTATGCATGACGAGCAGGAAGAAGGGGAGAACGAAAAGCAAGTTGCAGTCTTCAGATAAACTCCAGAGATGATCAAGCGGCTTGGGGGGGGTGGAAGATGTTGTGGTGTCTGGCGATGTTCATTGTGTGATTTATATGGCTTTTAGGATATTTTATTAAAATGCATATTCGTTGCTCGGATGTCATCTGGCCGGTCCGGTCGGTGGTCAGCAGTCGGCGAATGTTTATGATTTTCATACGGTCCACAGCCATTGGTTGCATTTGCATTTGCAACACGCAACCTGGCTACCACATCGTGAAGTTACTGTTGTGGTTGGTGTTGGTGTTCCTTGAGCTCCGCCAGACGTTGTACGTCATAAATTGTCACCGCAAGTGGCGAGTGGTGCAGATTCAGACACAGACTCAGACTCGGAGCTGCCTTGCGATCAGGGGCCAAGAGCTCTGGCCGCAAGTCAGGTGAAGATATTGTATCTGATCGTTGCGCCCGCTGCGGGTCATAAACAAGCGATGCGTGTGCTTCGGATGTGGAGCGCAGTCCTTGGCGACGACTTCTTTTATTTCGCTTGTTTTTCCTTCTCTTTTCCACTTTTTTTTGTCTGTTTAATTTTATTTTATTTTCTTGCCTTCGTTTTTTGTGAGTTTAATTAAAGCAGTTTGCTTGTCTTTAGTTTTGTATCTGCAACAACAAAAATAAACAGAAGAACAACAATGACGGCGACGACGACGTTTGGGGCTTAGCTCGGGATTCGTTTATCGGTTTATTTAAATTTCGTTTTGGGGTTCGTATTTATGCCTATAATCAGCACATGGAATCCCGTTAAATCGCCTCATAAGGCAGTCCTCCATTTTGGCCCGCTTATCGGCAGCAGCGGCGACGGTGGCGACGTTGCCAGCTGCTCCGCCCACTCTTCTTGAGGAGGGCTGAGTTTTATTGTAGCATACAGAAATTGGATTTGTATCAAATACACCCACACAAACATACACATATAGGTTTTATATTTGTATATGTATTTCAGTTTATGGCAACTCATATCTGACAGATATAAAAACACACACACACACACACACACACACACACACACACACACACACACACACACACACACACACACACACACACACACACACACACACAGGCTTACGCACGTTTACATAAAGACGTCGCCATCTTGTGTGTGTACGAGTATATAGTATACATGTGTATATGTTTGGGTATCAATGTGTGTGCGTTAACGAATGACGACGACAACGAAGAAAAATGATAATAAAATAACGCAAATATGGCAGAAGGAAATGCTCGTTATGCGAGGATTTTCTTTTTATTTTATGTATTTGCCACATAAGCAGCTTAAGTGGCAAAACAGACACACACATGCAGATAAGGCGAAAGAGAAAGATAGACACAGTGGGGAAGAGAGAGGGAATTGGGGCTTGTATGCATATAAGAACGAAAGGATCAGACATAATGCTGACTACAAGGCTCGCCGTTTGCCGCATGTGCCATAATTTGCAGCAAAGTGCCAGCAGAGAACTAACACACACACACATACATATCGTGCACACAATCTCATACACATACATGTACACACCCGCCGATACAGTCAGAACACAGCAAGGATAACATTTTTTGGTTGCCTTTCAGCCTTGGATTTTCGTTCTACGTTGTGAAATGGCAAATGGGATGAATTGGCGAAATGTGGAAGCAGAAAGTGGGGAATGGCAATGGGGATGGGATCTGGAGGCATATGGAAAAATGGGTGCATGCCATAAAAACAATAGCACACATAAATTCTGTACAAATATATATAAAGTATGCAAACAGGCATAAAACGAACAAAAGAAGCCAGCAATCCGTTGGCTAGATGGGGGCTGGACAGGATAGTGTGGGATGCATGGGAATGGGGCGGGTTTTGAGCATTGGGGCAACCGACTGCTGGATGCCAACTTCCAACTGCCAATTGGGGTCGTTGCATACAAAAATGAGTTGGCACTGAGACGCACACCCACACCCACAGCCAATAGTCTCACTCTCATTCTCATGTTGAAAATGGTTACGAAAAATCGTAAAACATGAGGAAGAGTCTGAAAAGTCGCAACGATTTTTGTGTGAGTTTTCTGCTTTTTCATTTTGTTGTGATTTCGCTGGAATTTTAACGAGGCACAACAAGGCTGCAAGTACTCTTGTGAGTAAATGGGTAACTGAGTCGCTTGTATATTTTATGGTATACTGTATAACTTATGTATGCATTAAGATTTTTCTAATTTTCAAAGCCTTCGATTACGGGTATATTAATTAAAATATTACAAACTATTTATAAGTATCTAAATATGAATAATAAAAGTCCTTAGTGCATCATAATAATCAGCTCTAAAAAAACAAGTAAGAACCCGCTACCCGTTTTTAATAAAATCAAAATATTACGGTATTATTCTCATAATATACCAAAATAATATGCAATAGTATATGTTTTCTATATTGATATACATATATGCATATATTCAAGATATACTATAGAGGGCAAAATATGCCAGATTGCCAGCCAGGACAACTATGACTTCTAGTTAATGAGCGTTTTTGACTATACAAAAGTATTTCATTAATAACTTCGATAATTTTTTTCTGATCGCAACTAAATTTTCAGGAATCAAATCGACTATAGTTATTATTGTGTATACCAAATTATAGCTATATCTCTTATAGTCTTTGAGATCTAGGTTTTCTACGGACAGACAGAAAGACGGACATGGCTAGATCGTCTCGGCTGTTGACGCTGATTAAGAATATATATATTTTATAGGGTCGAAGATGCCTACTTATGCCTGTTATATACATTTCCTGGCGGCACAAAGTTAGAATACCCTTCTGCCCTTTGGGTAGCGAGTATAAAAATCCATATTACCTTGTTCATGTTGATGTTATAACTAATGGTTTTTGTGATAAATACTTCAAAAATTTATTTCTTTATATAACTTTTTAATAAATGTAATGAAAGTTAGTTTTTAGTACAATTCTTTTAACGGTAGAATTATTTTCACATAGTCTTAAGACGTCAATTACTATTAAGTTTAGTATTAAGAGCATGCTGGGTAAGAACATCTGATATCGATGGATATCAATCTTGCACTCGAAAGAAAGAGGTGGGAGATCGCAATAGAATCGGAGAGTGCTCAGCGGACTTTCACGCTTCTTGACGGGGTCACAGATGTTTGTATTTATGCCCATCAGCGCTACCAGTAATTGGACATCGGTTCAAGTGGGCAGGGCTGGCCAGGTTCGATGCCCTATGAACTGTCACCCTCTAGCAGTACCATATACAAGTAATTGTGATTTTTCGTGTTTTTCTGTTTGATTTTTCACTGTTGCAGTAGAGGATTTTTCTTTGAATGCCCACTACGAAATTGCGTGAAATTTTGAAGTGACAAGGAGAAGTGTAGAGGGTTCGGGTAGTGAATGAATTTGTCGTTTTCGGTGCGTCAGAAATTTATGCTTTTTAGTTTATTGCCTTTTGCTTGTGTTGGGGGCAACTGTTATGGTGATGACGGTGACTGTGGGGGAGGGTTTCTGTTACACAGATGTACGGGACGAGCTCGGGTCTCGGGACCTCATGTGTTGGCGATTCCCGGTCAAGTCGACGTGTAATTGGGAATTTATTAGTCGCTGGAGACTCATTTACATTTTTCTTGCTCGCCAAAGGACAGTGAAGCGAGAGAGGATATACCAGGGATATGGGGGTTGAGTTGGACTATTTTGATTGCCAGTGAAGGCAGCTGAACAGCCGAAAAGCTACAGTCAAAGTAATTATTATTGTTTAATTTATTACAAGACAATTTTGATTTGTGGCCATAACTAATCCGGAGAGATGGGTAGAAAAGGAATAAAACAACGAAATTTACCAAAATATTGGCAAGAACTGGGAATTCGAGCATCGATTTTCGCTCTATGTGAAAGTTGAAGTTAAAAAAAAGCGTATTGAAATCCAACTGAAACATATATACTTTAATAGTGAAATTTATAATTTTATCAGAAGCCGTTAGAGCTTCGTACACTAATATTAAAATTAAAAAATTAATTTAAGCCTCCAATCTGAGTCGAACTGTCAATGGATTTCGTGCAAATATTTACTATACGGTTTATGGTCTTCAGTTTTTCTGCTAACCAGAAAGTTAATGAAAAATTGTGTTGCCTAAGGCATTGAATTTTCAATAACTCTATTTTTGTCAATTTTATTATTTATATTTTTATTTATTATTTATTTATATGTACTTATTAATTCATCGTTTACAGTTGTAACTTTTAATGGTGGTCAACAAACTGAAAATAATGTATATACATATATGCTTGATATACCTTTCAAGCTCGTAGCTACTGGGTATTTAAATAAGCCAAATCAACGTCACCAATATCCGGTAATTATTTCAACTGTCGGTCGATTTAATTTATTTGTTACTCAAAATTAAAACGAAGCGAAAACAAAGAAATCCCCTTGTCCAAATCGCGACATTTAAAATAGGCACAGCCCAGCCCCAAAGTAAAAAAGCTGCTCCCTCTTTCTCACTTTCTATTTTGAAGTTCTACATCTCATTCCTGATGTCCCATTCCACAAAACACGGGTCACCCCATGTTGTGTTTGTTAGCGTGATTTTTCATTCCAAGCGCAATTGGTTTTCAATTCATGGCCATGTAATCCCCAGCTCCGTGGGATATTTCAGGGATTTATGTTGTTTTTATTTCAGCTTTTTTGCCGTTGTCATTCCTAGGGCTATCGAGGAAGTGGGCCGGGACTGGGTCTCTGTCTGGACGGGAATATTCTGCATATTATTAGCGAGCTCTGCGTGACTACGAGTTGAATTTTTAATCAAATGCACATAATTGCCCAAATAAATCAATCAATTTGGCTTCGTTGCTCCCAAATTAGAAGTGACAGTCAACTCAACTCTCATTCCTAATTTTTAGTCGTTCCTCAGTTAACTCGCTGTAGGTGCTACGCATAAATTACAAAAGGATATAGCATTTTTCCGATGACTTCCAGTAAATATAATGTGACATCGGACTTACCTAACTTAAGATTTGGTTTACGTGTCATTTGCAGGACTCAGGATTAAGCTCGCACCTTAGGGTGCAAGGGCGTGATTGTTGTCACTTTTGTTAATGCAATGTCTTAAATGCATATAAATATACGCGATAGTGATCGCTCTTAGCACGTGCATCGCATTTGTTAATCCCTGAAATATTACCTCATAGACACGCTCCGACTGCTTGACTTTGCGTCCATTATGAAAATGACAAATCGGGCACAACTGTCCCTCCCTTTTGGCATCGTTTTGTTCGGTGAATTGAATGGAGCAAGGGGAGAAGGGGTAACAAAAATCGTTTGGCGTCGTTTTTGGTTTCCGCTTTTGTCGCGTGTTACGTCTTGTCTACTTTGGGCCTGGCTGCGATCAGATCCGTGCGCACGTGCTAGATTGCATCAAAAAGGATTAATCTGAAAAGTAAAATGAGTATAAGTCGAACTTACTTTCTGTGGATGTGAAAAAACGGATATATTTTTCCAGAATTTTGCTGTTAAAAGTTGATCAGATTTGGATAGTAATGCTGGTTGAGTAATGAGTTGTAAAGAAAAAGTTCCGAATGGTTAAAAGTTTTTAACGTACCGTAACTTAACTTAACTTAATTTAATTATCTAATAAATATTTATTCTAATACTGATCATCATTTCTATATTCATTGAATGTGTTTCACACTTTCACTGAACGATTTTCTCATATATTAATCAGACTTTATTACCCTAAAATGACTTTTATAGATAATTCTCCAGTTTTTTTTAAATATATTGTATTTTATTAATTCTAAATGGTGGTAAAAAGGGAAGTAAAAAAATCAGATCTTAATTACACTAACTAAAACCTCTTCATATTGATAATATTGCATTTTTTAAGAGCCATACCTATTATCACCCCCTTTAGGACCTCCCGCCGTGCAATTGCCGAGTTGCTGACAAATTTGTGTTTAAATTTTAAACCATAATTTGTCGGCACGGAAAAGGCAAACGGTGCTAAGGCACTGACGGCGTAGTTATTAGCCGCAAGGCGGGTGTGGCAAAAGGGGTGACTTCAGAGGGTTGTGGCACTCCGCAATTGAATTTAAAAATGGAATGAGAGAAAAACTGCACAGTATATTTTTCAAAAGGGCAAAAAACAGAACGTAAAATGAAACGGAAATGAAAACAAACAATGGGACGAAGGAAAACAAAGTAACCTGAGAAGACACACCGAATGACTAGCGAAGTTCAAACGAAAAACGGTTGCCCATGATGGGAATGATGATGAGCTATGAAGAGATGGCGGAGGGGAGTCCAAGTAGAAGTGAGATAGATATTGAGCAGTTGGGTAAGCATAAGCTCGAGTTCGAATAGCTAAAGGGGAGTGTGAAAATGAAATAAGTATAAACAAATAGAAGCACACAGTGGCAGCTCAATTTGAACAAAGTCAAACGGGCAGGCAGGCATACAGAATCGGGGTTATGGTGAGATTTTTTGTTGAGGGTAGCATTCATTCATTTTTTAAACTTCTGACATGGAACACTGAAGACAACACATATTGTTGCAGTCAGATTTGAGACTGGGGTTGAGGCATGGGAGATTTTCAGGGCATGTAAATTGAAGCAAAATCAGTTTTATTTATTGTAAAGTGGCCGAACTGACATCGCGACTGTTGGCGGTGTCGAGAATTCGAAAGGACATCGTGTCTTCTTGTCTGTTGGTTTGGTCTTGCTGTCGCTGCTTTTAATTTTTATTTAACTTGTCGGTTTTGTTGTTTTACAGGCTTGTTTTAATGAAATGCGTGCCACAGACCACTGATGTCCTGTCTCCTCTTCTCTCCTCTCACTTCACCTACTTTACTGCTCTGCGGGCTGCCTTCACCTCATTAAGACGCACCATTGCAGGCCAATTGCATTGTCAGCACGATTCCAATTTCAGAGCATGGCAATGGCATAAATCACGCCGTTTAATAACTAATAAACGCCACTGTCCACTTTTCCACAGCCCCACGGGTCCTTACTTCTACCAAGTGGCAGCTGTCACTTTTACCCAATACACAGCATGGAAAGCGGAAAATAATCGCAACTAACGCGGACATTGTTCCGCCATATCTCAGTGTTCATGTCAAATAAAAAACACCCTAGAGGAATCCATCAGATTTGTGATTTTCTACTGTATTAAGACATCATTTTTATGCTTCGCCCCATCCAGCAGAAGCCAGACTCTTGGGAATTAATTGTCCTCAGTTCGGGGTCAGCTTAAATCATAGCTGAGTTTCTTGATTGGCTTGAAGTCTATATTCATTTATATTGTCTGCAGACAGTTAAACAGACAGTTTAAACGTTATCTGCAAACTATTCACTTGCGCCCTAAATAAGTAGAATAATGTTGGATTTTGCATGCTTAAACAAGTAAGAAACTATAGTCAAGTATACTCGACTCTAAGGTACACGCTACCCAGCAAACCCTTTGTATGAGCGACTTACTATTAAAAATATGTTAACCAAAGCAAGTAAAAGCAGCAGTCTTTAGCTTCTAAGGTTTGAACTGATTGCAATCAAATTTTGCAGTAATTATAAAGACTGCAGCTTAATTTATCTTTTATTTGTTTGTAAATAGAGACATATTATAATATAGATGTATATCAATGTATAAGAGTAAAATACACGATCAAAAACAACAGTGGGTATCGTTTCTAGTTAAATTTCGCCTTTTTTTTCGTTTTTTTTTATCGTTTTCTTTACTTTGAATAATAAAAATTTTCAAAAACTTATTTTTAGCTGCTTTGAAAACAGCACAATGAGGAATTTGACGGCTTTGAATACAATTTGGATTCGTTTATTCAGTATTCTCCCATTACCTATTATTACCTGACCTAAAAGTATGCACCATATTTTCAAAATTTTAATTTCCTATCCATAGGGTAAAAGACGACTATAACTTCTTACCTATATGAAGTATACAAGTAATACATACATAATACATACTATGTGTGTAATGGGCAAAAGGAGAAACCTCCCACCATGTGAAGTATATATATTCTTCATCAGCGTTAGTCGATACGATATAGCCATGTCCATTTGTCAATCTGCCTGTTCGTCTGTCGATTTGCTGGTATGAACTCCTAGATCGCAGAACTTTAAATGTTTTGCTTTTGCTTGCCGCATCTACTTCCGCAATCAAATTGAAATCTTTTGAATAGTTAAATGAATATAATAACTACAGTCTTTATCACTCGTTAATTGGAATATGATCAGAATAAAAATTGTATAAGTTTCTAAAGAAATAATTTTATATGGCGATAACCGGCTGCTGCAGTCGCGTCTTAGTTGTTTTGTTTTACAATCTGGTATATTTTGATCAATCGATATTGATGTACAATATTGTAACGTTATGACTTATTTTTTTAAAGCTAGTTTTCAGATATCATTATTGCATATTAAAATAGGTTTACAGCTGGGAATAGTTATTATTATTCTTAATCACTTGCCGAAAGGGTTTGGATGTTATCTTTAGCACAAAGTGTTAGATGAAAATTCTATATAGAAGACGTATAGAAAAATGAAGACGCAATGTATCATAGAGATAAATAAAAAACCTTCCATTTATATGGAAATTGCGAATCCAAAGAATCTCCAGTGAGAGCAGCTATCATTTCTGTTGCCATATTTGAAAGTCGATTCTGGTGATTCCGTTTACACAGCAACAATAACAGCAAGAACAACAACAATTGCATTAATTCGCTTGCAGGTGTGCGTGACTCTAATGGATGTCATGATTGAGCCTGAGTCCCAGACAACCTTCCCTTTAAATCTCCCCCATGGTGTCACTCTAAAGCGTCAAAATCCTTCAACTTTTCGCAGTATTTGCGCGCACAAACAATGTAAGGAGAAGATGAGGCTGTATGTAGAAAGCAGGAGGCGTGGCTGTTTCAAGTGTACTTCAGCAACAGAAGAATATAAAAAAAGAACAAAAGTATTTGAATTGACAAGTGCCATCAAAATAGAAACGGAATTAAATTTATCATGCAAAGTGGTGGCTTCGTCGCCCACCATCAGCTAAGGGTGGAATAACCAGCACCAGCCGCCACCAGCTCCGGCGGCAATGACGCTATCGTTTAACTGGAATATGGAAAAGGAAGAGATACCTTTATATAGTATATTGAATAATGTTTTTACTGTCTATTAGTTGACAAAAGAATGATGTGCAAAATCTTGAGATCAATCAGGCGATGATGAGAGCAATGACATAGCTTTTCGGCATAATAAGCACGATTACTAGCATTGGGAGATAGAATCTGGGTTGTTAAAATATATGTAAACAGTTGATATTTATTTCCTTAGTAATTTCCATTCGCGTTTGCATTTCCATTTCCATTTCATTTTCAATTTGTATTTAATTTCATAATTAGAGATGAGCGTGGCACGTTTCATTCAAGTCGGGTGTCGACTCTGATTACAAGTTAGGAATGTAACACCACTGAGACTGAAGCGTGTGCTCGCACAACCTTTTAGTGATAATCCTCTTACAACCCAACTCTAAACTCTTTGCTTCATTCATAATTTTTGTTAATAAGCCCAGAACTTGTAATGTCAGCAACTCAAATGAGGGTTATTCTATCAAAGGAGACAGACACTGCTAAGTCACGTGACTTTCGATTTTCCAATTATTCTAATAGGGTGCCGATTTGAAGAGTCATGTCTACAGCTGCGATTGACAGACGGAGTCCAATTTTCGGGTTATAGCAAAATCGATTTGAAATATTGTCGTGCTTTGGACTTTTCAATGTTAACATTGTGCGAAAAATCGACAAATTGTTCCACTAAAAACAGCAGCAATCAAACAGAATTGAATATCAGCGGAAACGGAAATGGATGCGCTAAAAAATCGACAACTAGAACAAAAACAACAATAAAACCAAAAATAAAAAATAACAGAATTTTGTGTCGATTTCGCAGTGACGAATATCAATTACACTTGACAAAATCAAGTGAATATCGAAAAGTATTTATTTGCTTAAAATTTATTTTGATTAAAAATTAATTGAATTATATGAGTTGTTGAAATGTGATACAATTATTTGTTTATTGTAAATACTCGTGTGCATTTTAATTAAAACCAGTTATTCTAAAATCTTTAACATTTACTAAAAATATTAATATAATCACAAACTTTATTTCGAAATTGTTGATATCATGGGAAAGAGTATAGATAAGTGTAAGTGATGAGAGGTGCATATTTGTTTGTGAAGTATTGTCCAGTGGCAGTCACATGCAGGACGATTGGTTGGTTTCCATTTTATAGCTACGTCAGCGCAAATTGTGTCATGAATTGGGAGCCTCTAGAGAGGGGATAGACAGCGGGCGACAGGGCAATTGTTACGTGTCAATAACTGCTATAAAAAGTCGACATTGCAACACGATTCACAGTTGCAAAAATATCAGCCGAAGTGCACCTTAATAACTCTCTAGTCTGCAACTCAAAATCAATGTTGCATTTCAATTGCGAAATTGCGAAACTCGCAAATGTTGTACAGATGCATGGTCGCAATCAATTCCAATGACACTCCGTTTTATTCTGCCAGTGGAAGTTCTTTTAAATTTGACGAGTTTTTTGTGAATATTAAAATAAATGTTCGTTCATGGGAAGTCATTTTTTAGAATTGATATGAAATTAAATTAAACTGAGCAGAGAATGACGTGTTTGATAAAAAAAAGGAAAATAGAGAAAGCCAGAAAATACGACAGCAATGAAATTCATTCCAGAATTTTATATACATATGTAGTTTAATCCGCAATCTATGTAAAATTACATTGTACATGTACTAATGATTAACTTTCTTTTATCATTTAATGATTATTTCAAAATCAACATACTAAAAGAGTATAATCAGGACTCGTCACATATGATGCGAGACAATTTTTCCATAATACTTTGTAGGTGAAGAATATTTCGGGACTAAGCAAACTATGTCTGTGCTGTCACAGCAAGCACGAAAACTTTCGTTTATCTCGACGACACATCTGCGATGATCGATTGAAATGTCAATGCCTGCAGTTAGTCAAGCATCAAGGATGAACTTGCCCTACACCAATGTTTGTTTAAGACCGGTACACGGACACATACTGAAGTAAGGGTTACTTTTTGTCAGGGTTTCATGTATCTGGTAGTTATTAACACGATTGTACCGATTTGTCAAAATTCGCCGTATGACATGTGTGCAAACACGGACGAGACAAAGGATCAGTAGGGTTGGAGATAGGATGCTCTGTGGCAAAGGGTTGCTTGTGCGATCTATTTGCAACCCTGCGAGGCAATATGCAGCGATGCACGAATAACAACAATTTGTATATTTTTCATTTGACGAAAAACTTGATTCCATTTCAGATGTTCATCACAATTCGCAACTGAAGCATTTCCAATGAGCATAAAATGAACCAAACAAAAAAACAGCAATAAAGATTAATATAAAATTGAAAGTGGTGAGTAGTCCCCCTTAACAGGATTTCACAGTGCTCGTATAAGTACATATACATACATATATTTTGTATGTATGAGGACTCGTATGTATGTATATAATTAATCGCAGGATAGTAAGTGCTGCGTATCCTACTTGTTTCTCGTTTTCCAGAGAGTTTAAGCATATCACCAAAAGTTTAATTAAAAGCCCATCAAACTGCAGACACTGATATCAATCACAATTCTCAATTCCATATTCAATCGAATCCGCCTTTGATTCCGAGTCTGACCCCATGTCCGGTTTCCCATATTCGGGAGTGTGTGAAAAATTGATGATATGCAAAAATCGAAAAGTAAAGAGATTGCGAAATAATATGAAAGAGAAGGAGAGAGGGAAATTGTATTTTTAAAGATTACAATTAATTGAAATTACAATTAACTGAAAGTAGAATGTTAAGGAATGTCGTAGATTCTTTGTATTTGTATAATATACAAATTCATACAAAATAGACATTACTACATTAGATTTAGTATTTTACTATAAGATTTGAAGAAAATGTATTCACACTCACACTAACGGTCGATATACAAATACTGTGCTAATAAAAATGCCCAAGGTAATTAGTTTTCCATTGTTTACTATGAGAAGATTCAATGCATTTTGTAAAAAATCTTAAATAAAAATGAAGTATAAACTATCTAAAGCGGAATGGTCGGTAACCAAGGTATCGGTAAATTTCCCTGAATTTTCAATCGATCGACATGGAATTAGAATGTGCTATAAACATCCTTCCTAAGCTTCGACCTGCAATTTTCGAGTGTACAGAACATGTTTGTGTGTGCGAGTTGGGGCAATCGTTACCTGGATTTACGACACGGTTTTTGTAATCAAAACTTGCCCGGTTCCTGGCCCTCGGGTAGCCTAGACGTGATACATAAAAGTTGCGCCAAGGAAATTGCTTCCACATGGCTGACCTCATTAAATGCAAACAGAGTCCGACCACAACAATTCAAATCAAATATAAAAGTCAAAAATTCATCGAAGGCCAAAGAGGTGAAGTGAGCTGTGGGTGATTTTGGGGGGTGGGCCGAGGATGGCGCTATTCGTGACGGGTTTGTTGGATGCCTTTAAAGCGGAGGCGGCTAACCACAATAGCAGCAGTAGCGAGAAGCAGCTATTCAGTGACAGCAATGAATGGAAATTTGCTTTGCGGAAAAACTTAAACACCGGAAACAATTAATTCCACTTGAATTAACATATGCTCCGATTGCTTTGCATGGAGTAGGGGTAGTTAGAAGAAGGTTGGGGGCTGGGGTTGCTTAAAGGTTGGGGTGGCCACCAAGCAAATCACGACCCCTTGAAAAGTGTTGACTACTCGATGCTTTAGGTTTTAGGGTAACTTGACTCTTTTCTGATTGATCATTGCCTCCTCTAAAACCTTTTGGAGTCCGCCAACTTTGGCCATTATCACTCCGCAGCTCATTCACTTTTATGATGCAAAACTTTTAAGTTGCTCGTGCTACTGAGATGGGAGTTCGGAAAAGGACATAGGTGGAAAGCAGAGAAGTAGTGCGACTGAACACCAATTTGGAGAAATGAGTTAAAAAGTTAATTGCCGGCGGACAGGTAATTTCAGGCACACTTCAAATGCAAACGCTACTAAATAATATGCAAACAAGGGGTGGCTTGACTAGTCCCATGCCGTGGCAGCAAGTCAATCAAGGAACTGACAGGGCTCTTTCCCGTTCCCAGTCTCATCCCCTAGCAATAACCGCGACACGTCAGCCATAAAGTCACGAAATGTTTCTGCGTCCTTGGACATTGCGTGCTATCTGTGGTTAGTAGTAAGTTAGTTTGCCGCCGGAGAGCCAAGAGTGGGAGAGAGACATACAAAGACCGATGGGGAGAGAAAGAGCAGGTTAGCGGCGTGTGCCCACGCTCAGGCGAAACAAATTACCATTAAACTACTCTGCCGTAGGCGGGGAATCGCCTGATTATTATTTAATGATGAACTCTGACAGATTGTTATGCTTATGGCTCATAGTCGATTCATTGATATAATTACATATACTGAATAACGGTCGTTTACTTATGGACTAATTCGATACATCAACATACTCGTTCTTAGCTATTTCTTTACGGAAATCTTTTTATACCCGCTACCCATTGTGTTTAAGGGTATTATAACTTTGTATATGCAGGAAATATATGTAACAGGCAGAAGGGGGATTCCGACCCCATAAAGTATATATGCTTTAATTAATTCTCTGAAGAAAATGTCGAGTGTAACACTATATAAATTGAAAGTTTATTTATTTTGAGCAAAGATCTTGTTAGCACTTTAATTAGAGCTAAAAATGATTTTGGATTTTAAATGAACCAATTCGTACGTAAGACAAAAAATGAAGGAACAAGTTCGTAAAGTCAATATTAGCTCTAAATGTAATCCACAGCTATTATAATAACCTTTACATATTTCTAAAATTGTTTCAGTTTTCGTTTTTTGCACTGTAAATAGTGTCGCACCCGAAAAATTCCGTCAGAGAATTACACAGACATATATTTTTCTTGATCAGCGCCAACAGCAGAAACTATATAGCATAGACGATATAGTCCGTCTATCCGTTCGAAATATTGAATCTGAGAGTCTGTAATCAATAGAGATACAATTTTTTTTTTTTTATATTACTTGTTATTGTTAGAGTCGTGTCCTATCATTTTCTAAATTTGCTTGAGATAAAAAAAATTGTAGAAGTTAATTAACAACTAATTTTATATGACTGCTGCAGTCGAGTCTTAGTGGACTTGATTGACAGCCTGGTGTACTCAACGAAATAGTATATCGATATACTAAATATAGTCTTCGGTCTATTTCAGTATTTTTGAGTATGTTTTTTTATATTTTAAGAATAATATTAATGTAATGTTTAGCTTTTATTGAAAATGGGTAACTCGACTCGACTCGACTCAACTCGACTGTAGCTTTCTTAATTGTTTTCACTTTCTTTGCATAGGACACGGGATACTAACATAGTAATAATATGGAAAACAATATTAATTTTAAGGCATCAAGAGTTCCCGTTGATGATTTATATTAATTATATTAATACTTTTCAAATAATTGAAAATATTTAAGCAATTATTATCATAAAATATTGTATATATTGTTTTCCTTCGAGATTATTCTACTATGATGATCAATCACTCACCTTTCTATGGCTTTGAATTTTTTGTTCGTATCAGTTTAAATAATATTAGCATTATATGTTCCCCGTAACTGAAATAAGTGAGTATTAGTATAAAAAAAAAAACAAATGTGTTTGTTTTGCACCAAGTTTCAGGAGAGTTAAACACCAACTTTATTATTTCTACTGCAGCTAAAAACTACGAGCATCATCATCAACGGGAATGCAATTATTCAACTGCCTGCCATCCAATTGTGAAATGCCAAAAACACCCTGCGAATTTTCCGCACTGTCAGCACATGCCAAAGGCAATTTTTTAATTTCTTAATTTTTGCGAGGTCATGAGAATTAGCTGCGTTCACGTTCATGTCTCATGTCCCAAGTATCCGCCGACATTCCACGTAGCGACGCCACGGTCCATGGCAAGCCACATTGGCGCTGTGCTGTTGTCCACCACCAGAGACGGTGGTAATATTTCTTTATCTTCAACTCCGTCTCTTCTTCCGAGCTGGCTTTATCAGAGAGAATTAGAAATAGAGAAAGAGGGAAAGAGACAGATCCAGAAAGATGAACAGAGAGAAGAGAACGACTTTGACAATGAGATGCGAGGCGACATTCAGTTGCGCCCTTTGTTTTTCTCGAGATGCTTTAGCTCCAGATTCAGATGCTGCTCCTGGCGATGTTGGTGGTAGTGGGCAAAGTTTATTCATTTAGAAAATTTGCTCATTTTCTTTGCGGGGGCGGATACCAAATTATTGTAGCATGGCTCAAGAGGAGGGGGAGTGGAGAAGTGTGGTACGTGTTCGCAGTTTTCATATAAATTGCGGCCAATAACATTTTTCAGTTGGCATAGCAAGAAAAACGCGCACAAAGCAAAAGAAGAGAACATCGAACTGAGAAACAGAAACAGAAGCAGCAGAAGGAGAGGGCGAGGGAGAGGGACCAAAAAAAATGGACAACCCGATTGTGTTTTATTCGTAGACAATATACAAGTTTTCTTCCAGTCCCGTCATGTGTAGACACAAGATGCGAAAAGACTCACTCACTTCGTTTTGCCGTATATGCGGAACTGATTATCTACAAGACTCGTCGAGTATAAATTCTTGCCAAAGGGAAATTTAAATTTCCCTCGGCTGCGCTGGCAGAATTTGTACTCGACGTTTCTTGTAGAAAATATGCGGTGCAGCTCTTGCCGAAAATCTGTGCTTAGATTCTAGTGCGTAGTTCGGAATATGCAAAATAAAAATACGCTCAAAAATATATGCAGTAAATAAAATGTTTATTGTACTTCAAATTAAATGTATTTAAACTAAAACAATGAGTACTTAAAATTATATATTATCTAAACAGTTTTACTTATAACTAAATAAACTAATAGCTAAAAGAAAAAACTAATTTATTTCGCCGTTTTCTATATTCTTCGCCCTGAACAATGCCTTGTAGTTTCTATTTTTATCATCCAACGTAGCTCTTTCGTGGTCCTCAAAACTGTAAATATAAATACAAATATAAATATATTTTTTAATTTAAATCAGATTAGAATAGTAGTTTGATAATATTAACAACTTACCTCTTATTGTTTTATAAAAGACACGTAGGAAAAAATCAACTTTCTCGTACAGCACTCACAAAACAAATGACAAATGATACACAAAATTGCACATGTTCGAGAAAAGTAGGCGTTAGGGAAATTACGCGTTGCGCTAAGAGGGCGCGTACACCAGACTCAATGCAAGAAGCATTCTACAAGACGATTCATCTAACGATCTACAGAAAATTCTTGCAGTCTCCGTCTTGGCATGACACGAAACACAATTGGGAAAAGCTGCTGATGATGGCTTCTTCGAACAAACCCGGGGACCTGGTCATGGGCCAGATGAAACTGGCTCATTAAGTCAGCCATGAGTAGACTGAGCAGGAGAAATGGCAGGGAAGGGAAGCGGATTGAATGGCGCGTGGGTGTTACTGTGGTTGATAGCGGGGAAATCTCGACGCGACGACACTTGGCCAGAAAATTTTCTTTGCTGTTTTGCTTTCACTCTATGCCATTAGCCCAAACTTGGGCAGATGCACATAAAGGTCAAAGGAGGAAGGGAGAGCGATATAGACAGATAGATAGATAGATAGATAGATAGAGAGAGAGAGATGGACGAGCAAATTATTCTCCAAATACCCCAAGGTAATTATAAATGTCCTTCCACGCTTAAGCTCGTCAGCCTGTCGCCCTGTTTTGTCTATCATAATGAGTGGCAGGCCGACATTTGGACATAATTGTTCAATTATTTTGTTACTTATTGCCTGGGCTTGGGTCTGAGAATGAGCCTGGTTCTGGGCTGTACTTATTCCATCTCTTGCTTCTTCTTTCGCTGTCTCCTTTGCTTTCTATTCCAGAGATTTTGTCTGTTAAATACTCGCCTAGCAGGCGACATTCGCAATCTTGTAGATAACTATATGTGAGCGTGTATGCGTATGTATATTTGCGTGGGAGTATATATGCCACGCCCACAGACACCGCGGGATACCCGCTACACGCGTTATTCATTTTGCCATTTCGTTGTGTGACAATCGAATGTCAAATTCAATTACAATGCCAAAGTTGATGTGGCAAAGTAGTCGCAAGGGGTGGCAGGCTGTGTGAAGCGAGGCGAGGCGAGGCGAGGCGAGGCGGGTGGTATATAGCCCCTGGCTTCAGGTGTGTTTTGCCATTCAATTATAAAATTTCAATAAAAATTTGCCCACTTGCGTTTGCCTTCTTTATTGTTTTTGACATTCGTCGTCGTCCTTGTGCTTGCATCAAAAGGGGCGTCTGAAAACACCACGTCATCCAAAACTTTATTGAAAATAATAGATGGAGGCGTACGCCCAATTTCTGTGTGCTGTTGCTGTAAGTGTGCGCTTCCTTTTAAATCGAGGTAAGTTCGCTTCAGGCCACATTATGGGATGCAAATGACAGTTCAGAATCTGAAAAGTCAATTGAATAACTGCAAGTCGTTGAAATAACCATAAGGGAGAAGTTTTTCGTAGAATTACAAAACTATTTTTAAGAGTCGCTCTTTAAATTAATAAATGTATGTGCTAACCTTCTTGAAGTTCCGGTCTGTTATTATATTAATTATAAATACTTATATAATTTAAAGGAGATATAAAAATAGCTTTTTAATATATTTATCTTTTTATTTATTTAATTCAGTGATTTCAATTCGTGGTACAATGTAAGAAATGTATTTAGTACGAAAAATCAGACGATGTAACGTAAAAGTGTGAAATCACATTGTGAATATATTATGACTTTATCGATTTTATAATATAATATCATTGATTAGTTAAAAAGGCGCAGATGAAATTTGTGTGTTTGTCAGTCTATTCGGGCATCCATGCTTAAGTATAAACCCTAGTATGTAGATTGCAATATTTGTATATGCTGTTAACGCGTTTTCTTTATATTTAGATTTATTAATGTGATGTGCTTCTCTCTGAACAGCATATCATTCAAATTGGCGACAATTTCAGCCACTGAATATACCTGTCTAAAGCCTATACTATTGTGCGAGTATGTGAATTGCATTGAATCGCTCAATGACATATCCGTAAATCAGAGCTTCAGACGAAGAACCGCATTCCAAGCAGCAGCACAAGCAGCCCAAGTAGAGACGGAGTTGGAGTAGAATCACCTCAGCTTCATCTGACAGCTGGACAGAGCAACAACATGAACACAACAGCAACAGCAACAAAACAAAACGAAAAAATATCGCAATGATCATAAATATTATTCAGTTTTGATGTCTGGACAACAGCTTGTAAGTGGAAATATGCAAGGCAAGCTGGCGGCTCGGTTGTTCTCATCATCGACGCGATACGATGCGATTCGATTCGATGCGACGGGGTTCAACATTGTCCATGTTGGTAATGCGCGAGAAACGTTCTTAGCGCTTCCTAAAAGCGACAAAAGTTGCCAAAATGGGATTTCCATTTCGCACACAGATACATATTGTGAATGTGATCAAATACTCCACTCCAACCCTCCCAGCATTGGCTTTCACGTCCTTCGAGGCTCGTCAACTGACAGAAAGAAGGTGTTGAAGAAATTGTTGAACAGCAGAAGTGCAAAAAGAGCAACAAGTTGGCTGTTGCATAAATGAAGCAGAGCTCGATTGTGGCACAGACACGCTGTCTGGCAATGCGGCGGGACTGTCGCCCCTGGGCAAAGACAAAGGGCCGCATCGTCTGGGGAGCACTGTGGCAAGAGAAGCAGAAGATCTGCCGCACATTTGGAGAGGTGCATGGTCGCACAGGCGTCGCATTGTCTTCGATCGCAATATTAGTCCAAGTGTTTGTTAAAGCAGCAACAGCAACGATTTGAATTTGTGGTCCCAGACTTCAGACGCAAATATTAAAATAGTTTGGCTTACCGATTCGATACCATTCGATCCCATCTGATCGAATCGGAGGCGTAGAGTCGAGATGCCATCTGAGCCGCAAGCGTGTTATGCATCCATTTCCATCGTGTGCCTACATATGTATGTATGACATACACGAACTCACTCCGAATGCGAGTGAAACTGAAACCCAGCGCAGTTTTCTAATCTGTTCATTCTATGCAAAATATGATAGAAATCTGTGGAGCTGGAATTGGAAACGGATTGGGGGTTAGCGGGTAACGAAGCTCGTTGGAATTCAGTGTCGAAAGTCAGTGTCATCATATATGCAGTTTGTTTGCCTCTGATCTCATATCGATAAATTGTGTGAACACTGTGGGAAAAGGTGTATTGAAAAATTGTAAGTTCAGATTTGGTTAAGTGTTTTTGATCGATTTGCGGGCTTTAATTAGTTTACTTTTAATCATCTTTTCGGATGAACAGCGGTCACAATATTTAAAATCAAATGAAATTCAAATATTCAATACGGCTACACTCTAGAAAGTGTCCTGTAAAATAGTTCTAAAATAGAATCAGAATCAAAATACAATTTCTATGAACGAAAATGAAATTACATAGCTACGTAATACATATAATTAAATAGTCAGCGTAATTGCAGAATATTTAAGGTAATATAATTGCATGATTAGTTCCACTGTCAAGTTATTCAATAAACGAATCTATTGATGAGGGAGGGGTATCAGAAATATGATTGCTCTTCGGACCAACGTATGAGGAGAGGAGGGCGATGATGCGATGGAAAGGAGGAATAAGAAGCGCGGAATGTGGAACGATTTGGTTTTGTTTTGCTTAAGCGGTCGAACAGCCGGCTGCTTGTGTTCCGTATTGGGATGTGCGGCTTCTGCTGATCTTGTTACCGATCTCGATTTTTGATGCCGATTTTGACTGCTACGCGATGGGTTGACAATTCGCTTGAACTGAATGTTGAACCACATATAAATCCCATGAATCCGACAACAACGACAACAACAACAACAGTAACGACAACAACACCAACACCAACGACAACAGCATCATGGGGAACCGGAACAGTATGGACCTGAAGTTGAAGCAGGGATCGCAGTCAGTGTCGGAGCTGTGGTTATTGTCACTGCATGCCACTCGAAGCATGATACTTTATTCATTTATTCCAATAATAATAATGCAATGCAAACATTGATTGTCATCGATTGTCAGTCGCGATGCCTGTCCCGACGTCGGCGCACGCGCAACATTCACCAAGTCAATGGGGACACTGGAGGATCGGTGGAGGGGGAAGTAGACTTATGCCCTTTTAGGGTATTTTTGATAGGTGACAGATTTTGCGCTCGCTCGGCTATTTGTGGGCTGAATTTATGAGTTGTTCACTCTTGTTGTTCGTCGTCGTTGTTACTCTTGTCGATGACATATCCTGCTCTTCCTTCCTCCTCTTGATGTACCCTTCACTCGTTACTGGTATTTACATTTCATTTCACGTTTATTATTAATACCCATTGAATGGAACTCTTCGTATCCTTTTGTGCGTGGTCCCACTCACAACGATTTACATAAAAAATTGTGGCAATTTTTATATCGCATCCTCGTCGGCTGACATGGCTCTCAAACCAATCCCAATGAGTAACGAATTGGACTACCAGCCAACGACGCTGCAACTGCAACTGGAGCATGAGCTGGCGGTAGAGGTAGAGTTGATAGAGAGCTGAAGCTGATGCGGGCGGAAAAGCGGGAGTCAGAGCTGGCTGTCATGTAATTGCTTTTTGCACCGCCGCCGACGCCCATCAGGCGCTATTGAATTTAAATGAATTCAATATTGCATTTTCACGCTAAAATGCTTCCAAAAACAGATTTTTCATTTACACTTTCTGAATGGTAAAATCCGGATTACGTATCCCACGGGCAAAGCATTGATTCTGATTCTGCTTCTGCGCAATACAAAGAGGACACGTGAAAAGTGCTTCATGGCATCGGCAGTCCCTTCCATCTTCCTCAACCCGCGCCGGTCATTTGGTCAAAGGATCCGCCGCAAAGCAGACCCCCTGCCCCCTACCCACAGGTTCGTTGGCTTCACGATAAAGCTATGGCTACGACTTGGACTGTGGTAGGCAACAACTGCCTTTGGCTTTGACTTGCATGCCCTGCTCCTATCCTGTAGGTGTCTCCGCCTGAAATCAGTTCTTGTATTTTGTATGCCGTTTGTGTGGCAAATGATTCGCTTTTCGCACTTTTTCATTGCTGCAAAATTAATCAAAATGTTTACAAAATTTCTGTACAAAAAATTGATTGAAATTCAAGTGACGGCCAGAGCAACTAATCGGATTTGTTTGACTATTTTCTTAATAGCAAACAAATTAAACCAGGCCTTTTATTATATAGAAAACTTATGAAAGTGAGATTAAGTCTTTTTATCGGGGACCATAAAGAATTATTGAAATAAGATGTCTAACTTAATATATATCCATTATTCACCTCTTTGAAAAGTCCTGATTTAAAAATGTCGAATCATAGAAGGCCTTATACAGCCCTTCTTTTCGCTGAATGTACAAAAGTACAAGTAGATGATCATCTTACTAATCCTATTTATATTTACCACCTACTTAAATCGTATGCCATATTACACAATCGGGTACAATATATTATACTAAAATTATTCACAAATTGAATGTCAAAATTCTCAAAAGTTCTTAAATACTTTGTGTATACTTGTAGTTAATTACATATAGTATGAATAGGTGAACAAGGTAAGAAATCAGAGTGACCCTCAGGGGTTATCGAAGTTATGGAGCTTTGCACCTTCCTTCAATGATGAATGATCCACATTTTTATGTGTTGTTTATTTGATTGGTTATTCTTCAAGTTGCTTTAGTTTTTTAGTTTTTGGTGGGGAATTTTGTCAGCTTCTCTGATACGGCATGACTTTTTAATAGACTCAAGTCGACTTTTGATTCGTTTTTGTCGTTTTATTGTGCATTGAATTTTAATTTTGTCATTCGTCAGCACGAAAACGAATCACTTTCAAAAAGCTATCAAGCGTATTACGACGCATCGAAATGTTTGTCAAAATTATTTAAAGGCCTCTCTCTGCCTCCGCCTTCCAATTTATGCCAATTCTTTCATAAAATAAAATAAGTAAGCTGCCGTTGGGTGTAATCGACTTTTAAATACTCGGTAAGAGCTTCGTATTTAACAAAATGTGTGAACAGACAATAAAAATCAAGTTAACATATGAAGTAAATGTCAGTTTTTTTTTTATCTCAAATTCACGAATTACTCAACAAATTATTTGAAATATTAGGTTTATAAATTGCTTAAACTGCAGTAAATATATTATATATTCTTGAGAGATGTGATTGTTACCTACATTATCGGTAGACACAAAGTTACAATACCCTCTTACTTTGTGTAAACCGGGTATCTAAAAATAAAAACAAAAATAAGTCCCACTCAGTTGTTTTTTTTTTGCGGAAAAATGATCTGATTTATATTTGACACAATGGATTGCCTGACTTCGTGTTACAATATACATATATGTACACATTCTTTTATTTATATGACTATCTGTATTTGTATCTGTGGCTGTATAGGTAGATGTATATTTAAGCTACACACGACTCAACAGTTTTTGGCAGCAGCTCGCTTTGATACATAAAACATAAGCCTGATCATTCCCGACGCAAGAGGTGCAGGGGGAGGTGTTGGATTGGTGGCTCCCTCGTCTTTAACCGTAAATCGCACCAGACATACGGCGGCCATTATGATGCGCAATAATTCGAAATGCTAAATGAATCGCAAAACAAAAAGCTTGAGTACTACTTGTATACACTCATACGATCGTACGTAGAGGCCCAATTATATCGCAATGACTGCTCGTAAAATATTGGGGTGTTGACAAATTATGGCAACGCCTTTGCTCACATCACGTCTTGCACGTCAAGCAGCTCTGTGTGTACCGGGTATACAGCAATTTGGTTAATCACATATTCAGATATTTGGGTATTCGCGGTGGAACGACCACTTTAATGGCTCAAATGGTCAAAGGCGGTATAGTTTCTGACAAGTGTTCCGATCTCGTCTTCGATAAGGAACTTGCTCCACTAAGAATATCTAAGTAGATACGAGTATATTCGTAGTTTACACTAAGAAAGTCTATTTTTGCCTTTTCACCAGTTAATATGAATAAAAGCACGTACGAATGTGACAATGACAAGGGCTGATGATGAATTGAATGATTCCACATACTTATGGAGAGAAAAGGGCATTATTACCTTGCGCCTGCAGGAAATGTATAATAACAGGCAGAAGAAGCCATCTCGGTCTCGGTATATGTGTTTTTGATCTTGATACGCCTACGTGTATGTCCGTATGCCAACTTAGGTCTGAGAGATTTTAAGAGAGATCCTAACTAGATGTACGGCATTGGTTGTTGCCTTCTGATCAGCGTAATTTGATGCCAGAGACTCGATTTTTATGCTTATAATTAGAACTACATCCAATCACTACAGTGATCCTGGCTGCAGTCAGATACAAAATTAAAAAAATATTTCAAACATATTACTGATTTACTTATTTTCTTTAAATAAGTATAAAGCATACTTGAGTGTCTATATGAAAAATGAATGTTTAAAATGCGATTAGAGCAGGAAACCCTAATACGAGTATGTAGAATTTTCAGCATTGTAGTTCTGACTTGGACTTTGTAATTTTTGATGCAAGTAATTGAGATGGCGACTATTGTGTGGTTAGCATGTTGACCAAGTACATGTAATATCATACTTCAGTATACTTTTGAAATCGAAGCTGAAAGTAGCAAATTTTAAATCCTTTTATTATACCTTAATTTCAATATTTTCGTTTTCTATGGGGAAATGTGACATTTAAAATATATGGAGAGAGTTTTAGGTGATGCAGGGCACTAACCTATTATAACCGTATTTATGTTAAAAGCTAGAAGAAAGCTAAAGAATATAAGTGTTTATGTCAAATGAATGCATTCTTTATTAGAAATGGGTCACCACTAGCTGGTGATGAGCACAGCTTCGATTTCACCTTTAACTGAAAAAATATACCAAAAAAAACGAAAAACTGTTTACCCGATTTATGAAGAAATATATTTAGATTACAAATTGCATTCAATTTTGACTATTTCATAAAAATGAATTAATCATCGACATTCTTTGCGTCGCTGATGGCGTGGATTGCATGTTACCTTGCAAGCCTTAGGGGAAAAGTGATATTTTAAGAGTATTAGAATATTTAATTTTAATTTACTTGTCGACGATAACGATCCTTTTTACACTCTGGGAGTCTGACCCAAGCCCTAGCTCCTTTGGTTACTAAATCATTTGGATTCAAACCACAGTGCTTACGTCTATAGACACGAAGAAAATTTAGATAGCCGTTGTTGGTAACAGGACCTGGTTTTTGGCATTTTGGAGCACATCGCGGCTTTGGAGCACATCGCGGCTTTGGGGCACATCGAGGCTTTGGAGCACATCGCGGCTTTGGAGCACATCGCGGCTTTGGAGCACATCGCGGCTTTGGAGCACATCGCGGCTTTCGAGCGCATCTCATTTTTGGAGCACATCGTGGTTTTGGTGCGCATCTCGGCTTTCGTCTACGCTTTTGAGGGCAGCTCATACAGTCGTCCCCTTCCATGTTAACAAGTTGCACCCTGCCCATACGTCGATATTTATTTTTTTGAGTTTCAGACAATCGATTCCACAATTTTCCACCTTGGATCAGAGAGAGTGTATCGTTTCCATATTGTGATGCATAGGCGTTAATAAAAGTTTCAAAGGCTTTGTTTGTGCTGGGCGAGAGTCTTTGCATATCAGCCATTGTTTTCTGAGGGAAGAAAAGTGTGGATTCAGTTAGAAATATATTGCAGATATTTTCATGTAGAACATAAACTCAGTCATGGAATCAGAGTGCGCTGTTAATAAAATTTGTTTGGATATGTTTCAAGAAAAAGATTAAAGCTCAAAAATTAATTAGATCCTAACTCAAAAAAGATAAACGAAATCTAAATCTAAAGCCAGAAAATTGGTTACCAGCAATAGATTTAAAAATAATAACAACTGGTGTCTACTTACAGTCTTTTCCTCCCGTAGTACAAAAATATTTCACAAATAAAATTTTTTAAAAAATGTTGTGATTATAATAAAAAAAAATATTTAAAATTAGATACTTTCAGCACAAATTTCAGAAGTATACTAAACTATTCCATGTACTATGTCTAGATCTTACCCAAAACATGAACAATAGTCGCCTGCTTGATTACTTGAAACGAATATTACGGATTATAATGATTGTAGGATTCTCTGACTAAAAATGAAGTATTGACGGAAAGCCCAACATTGAGAGCTAAGATGCTGACGCAATAAACTAAATTATAGAATAATATTGCATAATCTAACCGTCTTAAGAGGTAACACCACCAAAATCACAAAAATCAATATATTTTCAAAAATTCGTACGAAGTTCTCTAGATATACCGATATTTTTGTTGCCGCCGGGTTGGTTCAAATTTATATCACTTGTGTTGCGTGACGCGGCCTTCCATCGAAGCACGTCTCAGTGCGGGGACCATACTGCCGCATTTTGTTTTTTTTATATGAATAAATTTTATTTGTACTTTTGAAAATATGCACAACATATCCAAATTTCATTCATTTATTTGTTATGTTTGCACGCAGATCAAGTTTGTTTCAAATTTTTGCCACGCCCACCTCCGCCCCCGCAAATCAAGACAAGTAAGAAAGTTACAGTCGAGTGTGCTCGACTGTGAGATACCCGCTACCCATTTTTAATAAAGGGAAAATAAGGCGGTATTATTTTCAAAATATATCGAAAATACTAAAAAATACTAAAAATATACCAAATGGTATGTTTGGTATATCGATATAGTACACCATTCAAAATATACCATAGACGGCACAATGGACCAGATTATCGGCCAAAGCAACTAAGAGTCCTAGTAAGTAGGCGTTTTTGCCCATACAAAAGTATTTCTTTAATAACTTCCACAATTTTTATCTGATCGCAACCAAATTTTCAGGAATCATAACTACTATAGTAATTATTGTATATACCAAAATTCCTACTCTAGCTTTAAAATTACGCTTGTTATTCGATTTTTTTGATTTGCGGGGGCGGAAGTGGGCGTGGCAAAAATTTGAAACAAACTTGATCTGCGTGCAAACATAAAAATTATAGCTCTATCTCTTATAGTCTCTGAGATCTAGGTGTTCATACGGACGGACGGACAGACGGACAGACACACAGACGGACACAGACGGACACAGACGGACATGGCTAGATCGTCTCGGCTATTGATGCTGATCAAGAATATATATACTTTATAGAGCCTCCTTCTACCTGTTACATACATTTCCTGCCGGCACAAAGTTATAATACCCTTCTACCCTATGGGTAGCGGGTATAAAAATCGAATAACAAGCGTTTAAAGCTAGAGTTGCGAATTTTGGTATATATAATATTAGCTATAGTAGTTATGATTCCTGAAAATTTGGTTGCGATCAGATAAAAATTGTCAAAGTTATTAAAGAAATACTTGTAGTTTTGTGTGGGCAAAAACGCCTTCTTACTGTGGGTCTGAGTTGCTTTATCCGGCAATCTGGTATATTGTGCCGTCTATGGTACATTTTGAATGTGGTACCATATCGATATACCACATATACTATTCGGTATATTTTCAGTATTTTTGTGGTATATTTGGTATATTTTGAGAATAATAACGCAAAATATATTTCTTTTATTTAAAATGGGTAGCGGGTATCTCACAGTCGAGTACTTGTTTTTTTTTTGTAATCTGTAGTTAAAAACATACCGGAAACTGAATGAACATCATTATTTTCTCGTTTACATATTATACCTTGAAAGAGTTCAATTTGTGATCGAGTCCGAATAAACAATAATATTAATTTTTACTTTACATAGTCCAACGTCTAGAATAATTATATTTTTTCACTTCTTTAACACTTATTATTTTGATTTTATATTTAATGCGCCTAGTATTTTCTACTTATTTAAGTCAAATGCTTTGAGTTTGATAAATCAGAAAAGTATATTACTCTCTTGAATTCATTAGTTGAAGAAAGAAATGCATTTACATTCGCATTTGTCATGCAATCTCATTCTTGGGCTGCTTGGGGAAGCTTTAATCGAGGCAACAAGTGTGGAATTTCGGACTGGGCATAGACTGAGCCGGGAAGAAACTTGTTGAAAATGCAATGAGGCAATGGAGCATTGGAGCAATGAAGCAATGCAGATATGGAAATATTTGCGGGAATAACTCATGCAGATTAGCTGGAAATTGTGCTGGAGAGCAGCGCTGGTTTGCCAGGCAGGCGGCAAATGAAAGACCCGCAAATGAAGTACGAGAAAATATAATTGATAAACATGGGTGAGTTCTAATTCTGGCGCTTTATCAGGCGAAGCATTGCCATTAATTAGGCGCTTGATTTATGAAGCCACTGATGGCGATAGTCTGAGTTGGCGACGCAATGTGAAAATGTCTCTAAATGATGAACCCGATGATGCTGCTCAGTGCAATGGTTGCGATTTATCTTTTGGCTTGGGCGTTGGTGGCGTGGGCCGTCGTGACGATCTCCAAATGTTACCCACTTGACAATTTACCACCTGCCTAAGCGATGTTCCATCTAGCAGGCACTGTCACCCATAAATCAGATGGTCAGCTTAATCGGGGCTTAAATGCTGGTAGCAGTAGCAGGACACCGTCCTTAAGCGCGTTCCTGCCAAGCGAAACAAGCGCGAGAATTGCAAATACTCATGATAAGTATCTTTTCTTTGGCTGTTTGGCTGGCAACCAGAACCAGCTTGTGATCCTTGTGGCCCGCAGCCTCAAGTGCGTTCAAGCGGAAGTCGGCATTACACTTGAGCATGCGCAGGGAAAGTACATCGAGCGAGGGCAGCTTGAAGTTGTGGTGAATGTGCCACAGGCTTATATTAATTAAGTGCATGTTGCGCATTTCTTATGCTGCCATTCGACTTTATCGTTTTGGTATTAATTGGTGCCACTCTGCAAGGGTTGTCTTGGCCAGGACAATGACAACTCGATAAGCACATTGTGATCCCCAGTGCGATCCCTCGACATCATGCACCTGTTTTCCCCTCTTTCGTTCGTGGGTGAACACATTGAACTCGCTGTCCGAAAATTCACGTATCGCATTCTTATATCGTATATCATTTACAGGGTTCTGTCATTGCTTTCAGCCTGCTGTTTGTTGTCATGTTTACTTCTGCATATTCTACATATACCTACATACTTATTTCTATGCCATTGTTATAGCGGTATCAGAATTTCATGGTTTGTTTGTCATTTAACACCTTTCTAGGTGTGCACATTAATTATAAACGCAACGAACCTGCGCGACAATTCTCCACGAATACTTATGTTAGAAGGCTCTGTTTAGAACTCGTAAACGAAATCTATCTAGATCTCCAACTGTGCGCAGTTACGTCCGTCGCTGGCGAATGCTCATGCTGTTCTAAATTTGATAAAACCCTAATGCCATTATAAAGAATACAATATTTGGAGCAAATAAATAATTAGGGATTCAAATAAAACGTAGGGAAAAAATAAAATAATATCATTTAAGAAACACATTTGATCTGTTTATCAAATCTACTCAATGCTACAGATGAATATTGTGTTCGTTTTATGACCAATTCTTTGTAAATTATCATATATGTATATGCAAATTTTTCCAAAAATTCACAAACTTTGAATATTTCATTGCATTAGTAAGCTGCTTACGATGTTTTTTTGTTTTTTAAATTCTAATTCAATTTAATTAAAGAGCGTCTCTTAAATGTCAACAACAATCAGATACAAGACACGAACCAAGAGCTTCAAGGAGCAACGCAGACTTGATTCTCTTATCGCAACCATCGATTTTGAGTATGTCGAGTGTTCTTGGCCCAAAAGCACAAAATAAAAATAAGATCCGAATTCCCCATGCTCCTTAAAAGATTTAAAAATGTATTGTCAATATTATCAGATTATTTTAAATGCACATTTCATTTAAAATGAACTAAAACATATTAATTGATTTTATTTGCTATTTTTTATTTGAATCAATGTCTCATTTCATAAGTGCGTTACATATTGACTCTCTTAGTTGTTCTGCCCAAAGCAGACAAGTAGTAAAACTGTTTGAATACCAACGAAATATTTATTAGCCGAAAAAAAATTTTAATGAACTGAAAAGTTTTCAATAAAATAAAATCGACATCCAAATAAAATAAACTCTAAAGAGAAGAAATAAAATAATGAAGAGACAGAAAATTATCAAAAGCAAGTTCGTGCTCAGGTAGGGAGGTAGTATCCCTACAGCTCTGTAGTATAACATACGTATGTTTGTAGGTGCTATCGATGTCCTGAGCTCGCATGCAAATCGTGAATGCAAGAAAAAAGAGAACCAGCGAAAGGCACACACAGTGATCATCATAAGTACGCATACACGTAAGCTGCGTTTCTCAGATTGCGAGGTTCGAATTTCGAAGCTCCATCCGAGCAGTCGAGTTTGTTTGGCATCGCTTCGCATCGCTTGTGATTTTCTTATTTATTGATTTTCTACAATAAATTTCGCATGCTTGCATCCAATTTAAATAAAATTCGACAATTCTAAATCACCTCGTTTTGACGTGGGGCTACTGTATCTCCTGTTGGCCAGGTTGACCAGTTTGAGCCAGCTTTGTCGCTCTTCCTCGTACTCTGCCCCCGTCTCTTTCTTCGTCGGCACAGTTTGCGTGCGAGTCTACAACTGGCTTTTGGTTTCTGTTAGCGGAAATGCAAAACAAGGCCAAATCGGCAGATTTATTGACATCTTCGATGTTGGATGCGACTGCTGATGCTGCGCCGGCTGCTGCTGCTCAGTTGGCACTGCTTTGCATATGAAATGGCCAGACTAAGAACACTAAATATATCCATTCTCATGGATATCAGAGGGCATCTGAGTTATTGGCACGCTCGGTGCCGAAACGAGAACCACATTTCAGACCGCAGAATCTCATGGAACTTGTTCGGTTCTCTTCTGGAGCTGGTTCATGACTCAGTCTCAATTTCGGCTTTTCTGTTTCTAAATCACATCACACAATCTCTAACTAGAAATTATGAATTCTAAATGAGCTCTTATTATACTTGCGTTTTTGTGTGAATATAACCTGACTCTACAGACTCGACTGTTTAACTGACTGACTGACTGAATGACTGACTGGCTGAGTCAAGTTATTCGTGGGAATTTGTTTATTCAAATTGCTTCAAACATCTGTTATGCATAACTCTTTTGTCGCAGTTTGCCAATTTCGATTCGCCTCTATTCGTTTTTGTTTCTATTAATTGAAAGTAGTTATTTGTATGTTAAAATCTGTATGAATTTTAAACTCTTCTTCTGCAATAATGCTGATTCCCATGTCATTTCAACAAATTTATCGATTTTAATTAACCGATAGTCATTTCACTCTAATATTTATTGCCAATTTGCTGTGCGAATTTCAAATTCGCTTATTGCAAATCGATGACAATTTGACAAATGATTACTGCTTTAAAAGTTTCAATGATACCACAATTTTGTATGAAGATTTGTAGTTTGTGCTAGGTGTATAATGGGGAATTCCCAATGAATCATACTTTTAGATGATCTGATTTGAAACCAGGTGATGTGGATTATCCCTTGATTTGGCATTTGTTTCCATTTCTTTAAGCTTAGCTTCAAATGAGTCGGTTCACTTTCAGGGTAGAACAATATACAAATCTTGGAGTTAGGAAACACATCTTGATTTTAAGAACATTTGATATAAGTTCTTATTAATGTAGGACAAAATCTTATAATTTTAGAAAACAAAAATCAATTTATAAGATAAAAGAATATAACTATTATTAAACAAATAAGAAAGCTACAGTCGAGTGTACTCGAATAAAAATATACCAAATGGTATATGTGGTATATCGTTATAGTACCTCATTCAAAATATACCATAGACGGCGCAATATACCAGATTGTCAGCCAAAGCAACTCAGACCCCTTGTAAGTAGGCGTTTTTGCCCATACAAAAGTTTTTCTTGAATAACTTCGACTATTTTAATCTGATCGCAAACAAATTTTCAGGAATCATAACTACTATAGTAATTATTGTATATACCAAAATTCGTAACTCTAGCTTTAAAATTACGCTTGTTATTCGATTTTGATTTGATTTTGATTTGCGGGGGCGGAAGTGGGCGTGGTAAAAATTTGAAACAAACTTGATCTGCGTGCAAACATAACAAACGTTTGTTACGGACGGACGGACAGACACACAGACGGACAGAGACACAGACGGACATGGCTAGGTCGTCTGGGCTGTTGACGCTGATCAAGAATATATATACTTTATACATACATTTCCTGCCGGCACAAAGTTATAATACCCTTCTACCCTATGGGAAGCGGGTATAAAAATTTACTATTTATTTATTATCTTACTAATTATTTATTTGGCGCATTCAGTTTTTCGGTTGTATGTTAACCACTCTACTTACGAAATATGTATGTTTCTTATCATAAATTCGAGCAGCTTTGGCATTCTTCAGATTAATGTTCTAACCTGTCAGAATTTGTTCTTCTTGATTTTAGAATCTTAATCAATATATCTTATATTAAGATTTGAGAATGCTTAACTTAATATAGATAAAGAATATAGAGAATATGGTATACAATTTTTAATTTCAGATTGGTATAATTTCTATGTACAACATAAATCTAAACAAAAACAGCCCATGCTCAGTTGTTGAATCTTTAAGATAATTCAGTATGTTTGTCTGCAGTTCTGGCTATTATTAAAAACCGTAATGAACAGGTTAATATGATATGATTTGTACGGTACATTATTTAATTTTAGTGAAATAATTAAAGCCGCCATATGCTGACCACCATTTGGCGCTCCCTTGAGCAATTTCATTAATTAAAATCGCTTTTAATGCGTATTACGGATTATGACATACCATTGCAAGTGTGAATGAGTGTGTTCATCTCATATACGGCACATTTATGTGGTCACTTGCCACTCGTACCTCTCTCACCCCACCTTCTGTGTCTGTTGCATGGCGCTTTTATTACAGCATATTATGCGGTTGTCATTTTGTATTAAAATTGTTAATTGGTTTTGTTTTTAATCTGTCAATCAATTAAAAAAACAACTGCGATTTAATTAATTAAATCAACAAAGACCGCAATAATCCAACACCAGTAACAATAAACGGATGTGTCTCACCCTCTTCGCTCTCCCCGCCCACAATCGTGTCTTTGCGAATAATAACAATAATAAATAAATAAATTTAATGACGTCAATGCTGAAACTCTGTCCGTCTGACTTTTTATCCGTCGGTCTGCTGGCCTGCTCGTAACGCAAGCGAGGGGGCGTTGCCGAACTCTAAGTGGCCCTGACCAGTCATGGCACGGCATAACGGACTACCATCCGCCATTCGAATGGGCAAGAGGAGGGGAGGAGGGCAGGGGTTTTTCTTCCATTCCCATTCGAAGTTCGTATGCAAATTTTCATACATTTATTTTCCACACTTTGGGCAAGCAGCGCCGCAAGCTAAAAATGATAAAGCGGCTTCATTTTTTTCTTTTTTTTGTTTATTTAAAGTTTCATTTTGTACCTTGTGGAGGTCCCACTTCAATTCCCTCCTCCCCCACACCCACTCACCACTGTACCTATGGCTGACTCTCCGTCAACGTTGCAAACGTAATTATGCAAATTAACTCTTTTCGGGGCCTTTGAACGGCTGCTCAGCGGGTCGCATACCCCCCAGAGCACCTACTTCCTCCACTTCCCCTCTCCCTTGCTACGCCAGGCAACATGATCGCATTAAAATGGAGTTTAATATGTATATGTGAATGTGTATGTATGTGTGAGTGCACTCGTATAATGTTCCTTATGTAAGATGCCTGTTAAAATTTAGCTCTAGTCCAATTGCCTATGGGGGACTGTGCAATTTGTTTTCTTTCTTTTTGTAATTTTGTTGCTAACTAATTTTATTTGCTCCGCTTTGTTCGTGCTCACTCAATATGACATAGCACCTTCTTCTCCACTCCTTCCTGAAGCTCACTCACATCTTCAATCGGTCACTAGCTTTACTTGTCTCTATTTGTTACATAGGTAATTTCCTGCATTCTAATATAAAATAAAAAATATGGACATTTTCAGCCATTTGGCAATTGCAGGCTTTGCTAATACTCATGTACTAATTTGATAGACCCGTAATGTTTTATATTTTATTTTATTATAAATGTAAATATGAATATTCGATGTGTACATATGTATGTATATTCTATTTTGTGTAGTCAAAAGTAGTTTATTTGATTCAGAGGTGATTTTTAGTTTAAGTTTACTAACTACTTTCACTTGGAGTCTTTGTTGCGAATAACGACAGTAACGTAAAGCAAAACTTAAAAGAAAATATTTGAAATTATTTTTTAATGTGTATGTTTTTGTAGCTGTCTACGATCCTTCGGATTGGTAGAAACAAGTAAGAAAATTACAGTCGAGTGTGCTCGGCTATGAGATTCCTGAGAAACAGTGCGGTAATATTCTTAAAATATACCAAATTAATCTACCATAAAAATACAAAATACAAAAAATACCGATAGCTATGTTAGGTATATTGAATTAGTGCTACACTCAAAATATACCATAGATTACAAAATATACCAGATTGTTACCCTTCTTCTTCCTATTGGTAGCAGCTATAATAAAGTGACACAAAAATTGTAGCTTAATTATCAGAGTCTTGTGATTTTATACGAAAAACTTTTCATTAACGTCAACGGCTTTATTTTCCGATTCATTTTTATTGCAAATTTCAGAAAAGAAAAGAAAAAAAAGTCGAGTACACTCGACTGTGGCTTTCTTACTTGTTTTCATTGTAAAGATGGTCGCACGTGACATCCGTCAGAGAATTACCCAAATTCATTTTTTAAAGAGCTATTAGCAAATCTGTACTCGTCAAACATTACAGAAAATGTAAAAAATCTATCTATGTCGCGCTTAGCTACCACATTAGCACAAGAAAATTAATCAACTAATATTTCCTTTGTTTTCATTGCATTTAAAAAGAGAGACGCGAAGTGACTATTATGTAAGAAATAGTGTAAAACTAAACTGTTGCTAAGTGAGTTTTGGTTCTAAAACGGAATTTAAGGATAAGGCAACTAAATGGGTAATACAGAATATTTTTTATATCAAAATCCTATGTTAATACTTTAATTTTGAATTTGAATTAAACAATTTGATTAACTGCAGTTTCAATCGACGCACTTGGATTGTATCTGACGTTCCTGTTGTCAACTTTGATTGAATTGAATTGAACTGAATTGAGACTGAAAAAGTGCATTAAAAGACGCCGACGACTATGGCAATAATTGTAATCGAACCATTTGGAGTCAGAGTCAGAGTCAGAAGTCGCCATTCGCAAGGAGGCAGCAAAGCCTAAATAAATTCGTCATTATAAATCATGAGCTGCTACGGAGCCGCACAGATCGCTTCGGTTTAATTAATCACCGCTGGGGCACAGACGCAGACGCAGACGCAGTTGGTAAAGCTTGTTGTCGAAGTTGCTGTAGCTGCAACAGTGGCTGCAACTGCAGCAAGTGCTCAGGTCTCAGCTGGAGATTTGCGAAAAAGATGATATTTATGGCAACTTTGACAGCGGCGACATGAATGTCCGAATAGACTCATTGCCAGGGGCCGCACAGACTTGCCACAGATTGAGTGCTGCACGCGTAGTGACCACCAGCAGCGGTGCAACATAAGCAGCAGCAACATCAGTTCAGCTGGCAAGCAGGCAGACAATGTCGCGACTTCGAAGCGGGCGACAGTTTTTAATCGTAGCAATAATCATAACTGTGATTTGTATGACTCTGTTGCCAATGCCACAATACTCCAATGTGCGGTAGTGCCACCAATGGAGCCGACGTTTGACCATATCGGCGATGAGAGGTGAATTATTAAAGCGTTTTGCAATTTATGCGACACGAAAAGCGTTCGGCTGCCGTTTGAAGCCGTCATAAGCTGCCGCTCCCACCTGCCACCGTTTTGACCCGCAGCGCTCGGACTCATGCCCCATCCTCTGCCTCTGCCTCTACCTCTACCTCTACCTACGCCTCTCCCCATCATAGCGAGTGGCTTGTTTGTGCTTGTGGCATGGCGACTCACGCTGCAGTGGAGCGCCTAGTTGGTGGCTTACCAAATGAGGAGATCGAGCTCTTTTTGTATGGTACTTTTGCCTTCGTTCAACTCTTTCAGAATTTGTAATTTACGTGGCCCCACAAGTTGTGGCGCTACCGCGTCTACCGGCGATGGGTGCATTTACATTGCCTATATAAATATTTATAAGAGAAAATCAAGAGTTCATCATGACTCCCAGAAGCTGTTGTAATAACTGATTGCCGCACTATGAATGGTTCCATTTCAACGATACTCTCTACTAATGAGAAATAATTGACTCTCGATTAGAAATCTTTAGGTTTCAATAACTTTGTTTTATGCAGTCAACATTTTATATTTATCTTTTTTGACTGTCTTTTATGGACAAACTTAGAATAATACAATATCCAAATATTTATTTTTTTATTGCTTTTGCTGACAAAGTTTTATCATAAACAAACTGAAAAATTAAAGTGTTAAATAAAATAAATAATTACAACAACTTAAAATAATTAACACAACTATTTCATAAAGTGGTAACTTTCTCAAACGCTTCTAATATATTATATGTTAAGGCAGCTAACCAACATTTTCTTGCATTTATTTGCTTTTTTGCTGTAGTCGCGTTTATGTTTCCCATTGTCGTTCCTATAATCGTTATGTTTGAGCACAGAGGAGTCTGAGACTTTGCTTCTTCAGCTTTAGGTTCAACTTGAACTTCGGTTTCAGCCTGAGCCTCGTATGCAAAATATTCAAGGATGAGTACAAATCGATTGGCTTTTGTTGCTGCTGCGATTGTTGTTGTGCTGGGCTTTAGTTAGAGCTAAAATACATTTGTTTATGCTAAAATCGCCCAATTAGTAAGATTGTTATTTCTTGTATAGTTCGCTGATGCTTGCTTGCTGATACCAAGCAGGAGTCGAAGCCAAAGCTGCAGCTTGGAGATGTGGACTGAGCTGCTCTGAGTTGAGCTGAGGTGAGCTGAGTGGTCAACTACGGTCTTCGGCATGCCCATTTGTTTGTATTTATGCATTCGAAACAATATCAATTGTAATGAATTTTGAATATCGTTAAGCGTGAGGCAGCAGACCGCGCCACGATCACTTCCATTCCCAACCCCGACCCCGGCCCCGACGGTCGTCGGTAGTCGGACCCATTCCCGATCCCGGTTCCTGGGGCAACAGTGGAACTGTCGCAAAATGGAATGTTCGACTGTAGATGATGCACGATATGAATATGGTTCCCAGGGTCTCTGTTCAACCTGCAGTTTGTTGCAGTTGCGGCACATGTTCTTCCTGCCACAGTTGGATCAGCTCAATGGTCCTTTCCACGAATGCTGGCTAAATTCCGTGGACATGTATGGCTTATAAGCAAATAATTATTTGGCAAACAACTGGCACCCTCGACATCGAGCTTAACTCCAAATATACAAAAAAGTATTCTGTTATGTTTTGGCATGTCTGTAATTCAAAACAAATGTTGCACTTCCTTTTGGGTTTGGGGGCACATTGCAATACACCCTTCACGCTTCCCCCCCTCCATCGTGAGCGTGTCTGTTGAATTATATCGTCATGATCTCCATGATCGTCGTGTCTTCCATCCGTTTTATTCCGTCCAACCAGACTTACAGCCAAATGGCCAATCATCCGTTCCCCAGCCCCTCGACAATTTTCCAGCTCGACCGTTTTGTGTGTCATCGTTTGATTTGTCATTATCATCGTGGCCTGGCGCACAATTCGTGTTCATGTGCCCCTCTCTGCTTCTCCGACTTTCCTCATTCGTTCCTCTATACTCTGCACTTTACACTCCATTCGCCATTCTTCATCCATTCTCCACTTTCCTCTTCCCAGTCACAGAGCAGTTACATGAAAATTACAATGGTACCCATTAAAGCGCCCGCGAATATCAGTAATAACCAAGTTGTAAGTACTACGAAATCGTTCCTCAGTTGTTAGTGCCGTTGTGTGGGACCCAATCTGATATGTTGATCGAAATTACATTTGAAAATTGCTAAGAGCACGAACTCTTTATTAGATATGTTAGTTGGAAAAGCTCAAAGCTGAATTCATACTTAGCTCAGCAGCATTATTTCACTTCCAAATTCAAAATTACAAAACAAAATAAATCATCATTATTATCTTGCTTTCATATCTTGTGGTAATGCTTAATTTCTGATTTTATCAATTATCAGATAATTTGTCAACTTCAACCAGTAATATCAGATGTTGTCTGATCATTAATAAGCCGAATTTTAAGACTAAATAATCATCATTAAAATGTTAATCATTTAATGTAATAACTAGGAGATTTTACCATAAATTAAATAAATACGTACTATTATGGGAACAGTTTAAAAATTATTTAATATCATTAAATTTAATATTGACACATACATATAGTTATGTTAGAAACGAAATTAAGAATAGCGCGACTTTTTTTTATAATTATTGTTTTATTATTTATTCAATGGTGCCACAGAAATAGCTTACGCTCAATTCTGCCTTAATGTCAGAATAAAAAAAAAATGCCAATCATAAAGGGTTGCCAGAAATTCGTAAATGGGTCATAGAGTTGTTGAGTAGCTTTCATGTGTTTCGAGACAACCATTAATTTTTTTATTAAATGCGAGATATCTAATAAAAAGCTAGGAAAATGTCTGTGTGATTTGTTGTCGAAGATATTAAAGAACTACTTTTGTATGGGAAAAGACGCCCACTTACTAGGGGTCTTAGTTGCTTTGGCTGACTATCTGGTATTTTTAGCGCTCTATAGTATATCGTGGATGTAGTACCATACAAATATACCAAATATATATTATTTTGGTATATTTTGAAAATAATACGGAAGTATTTTGCTTTTATTCAAATAGGGCACACTCGAATGTAGCTTTCTTACTAGTTTTAAATACTTTAGTTGTCTTCTAATGTATTAAAACTTAAATTGGAATCATATTTTAACTTTTTTTTTTATGTTTTTTTTTGTTTTGTTCTTTAGCGGACAAATTTTGGAATTTAAGAATAGTGTCACTTACAATATTTTCGTGAAACTGTAGGACTTAGTTATTTAAAATTATTCGCATAAAAAATTGTGATAACCAAAAAAATTGGAACAAAAAAGAAAGAGAAATCTCTGGGAACTGCACTACATTGTTTGCGTCAAATAAAATCAGAGCAATTTTCATTTCATACTAAGTATAACACCGAAAATCAAAAAGCTACAAGAATGGCCTAAGAGAATTGTCGGACAATCCGTGGGACTGAAGCAGAAAACGGAGACTGAAACAATTTTGAATATAGACCAAACTTGACATTTAAATTATGGGAAGCAAAGATCACAGGATCGTCCAATCTCTAGATAAAACTGAAGCTCAACTGACAGGGGAACTGGTAAATAATTTGAGGAACAGTCATTTCAGTCAAGCACCTGCAATTTTAGCGGATTTATAATAAGTGTGGAGTCGAGTTCTGTTTTGGTTTTTTCTTTGTTAGTTGGCTGCTGAGCCTTCTGCTTATTGTTTCATTTGGTTCTCTTTCGCTTCGCTGTATATTTATTTTCGGGGAATAACAATTGAGCAGTCGGATGGCAATAAATATATGGCTCATAATAATTCTAATTGCTTTTCAAATAAACACTGCCAACAACTTGAACAATAAACAATTGGTTCCGGGCGCCGTCTGCTGTTGTGAATGCTTTGAATACTTGTACATATAATATACGAGTGTTTTTAAATGTTTTCCCCATATCCGAATAGCACATTAAGAACCACAGAAATAATATTTACATCAATTAGGCGGCCTATCAAAATAATATTAAAGAGATTTATAAACCTGCTTGTGAATTATGAAATAATCCGCAACTGATTTGCTTCGTATCGCATTCGAAATTCGAAAGGGAAAACCTGAAACTGGCAGCATTTAGACCACATGCAGAGCAAAGGCAAGTCAAAGGTGTAAACGCCCGGAGGCGCCAACGAGAGCTACCGGAGTCGCAGTCAACATCGAAGACGTCGATGTATCGAATGCTGTGCCTCAGCCACAGTTGCCATACCGCCTGCTGTGATAATCTTCCGTTCCGAGATGTTTTAATCGGTTATTACATTTGTTAGCCTGTTAGCAATAGCCTTTGGTGGCATTCTCTGTTGCTTGACACATGCTACTGATTTTTTTTAGGTAGCTCTCATCAGATCCCCACTTAATGAGCTAAAAATGAATTTTCGAAGTTCAAACTGTTTACAATAATGTCGAGAATATAAGTTACTAATTACAGTGCTTGTCATTACTATCTTACCAAGATAAAGAAAACTTAAGTGCTTATTTATATAATAATATCATAATGTATACGAATTGAATAGAGTTATTCAATCACAAAACATTCATAAATCTAAAGTCGAGTGTACCTAACTATGAAATACCAGGTACCCATTTGCAAAAAAAAAAAATCAAATAACAAAATAGTGTATACAATAAGTGTTCCAAAAAATTCTGGAAAATATTAACAGTTATATTCAGTAATAAAACATCATAAAGTATAAAATATATATTGCAATATAAAATATTTATTTTTTTGCTATAAAAGAGGCTTGTTATTTGTTTTTATTTATTTACACTAAACTTAATTTGCTTGTAACAATAAAACAACTAGATGACCACATAATTATAATACTTTTCCAGACTCTTGGTAGCGGGTATAACAACTTGCATGCGCTAGCTTTGCTCATTTGAAACTTTAGAGCAAATGCTTGATAGCTTAATCTTAAGCCATAATCTAACTATTTTTTAAGCGTAAGCTTAGAACCCACAGAGACCGTTGCACATCTATTTAAACTATAGTTTTTATGCGATAAAATACTAATAATGCACATTAAAAGTCAAACTAAAGTAAACTTCTTCAACGAATCGTTCATCGAACGCATTTACAGAATAGATTTCATCTGTATCCGGTCTGACTGGCTAGCTGGTTGCCTGGAAGGTTGGTTTGCGTGGGCCCAGTTCTGAATGGTCGTGGGTACGGCCCCTAAATGTTTTGCCATTTATTTGTTGCATGAATTATGAGCATAAGCATACGGGCGACAAGAGTTGCGCTCGTTCAACTGAAACTGACTACTAAATGGCCATCCGCGACAACTCCAAGAGGGGCCAGATCCAGGTTCAGGTTCAGGTCCAGATCCAGGTCCAGGTCCAAAGCTGCCATATTTTTATGCCATTTTCGCACATGTTCGTCGCGCATGCAAAAGTGTCGAAATATTTATGTTCCACTGAGAATTAGCAACAACAACAAGCAAACAACGACATCTCGTTGTCGCCGTCGTGCATTGAGCATTGCTCAAAATGAGGGGACGCTATGTGCGGGGAGCGTAACGTGTTTTATTGAATGAAACGGCGTTGCATGGCGTTGATTCATAAATGTGGCCCAGACCGAATGCCACTCGCAAAACCTTATGCAAATGCGAGCCCGACCTACGCATGGACACAGATTGAATAAAGGCAAAGATTTGTTGCCAGCAACCGAGGTGCAAATGATCTTCCAGCGTGTCTCCCGATTTCGACTCCGACTCTGATGCAGAGAACAACAAAAGTAAAATGAATAGAATGAAAATATTGACTACCTGACACCCTATAACCAACTAAACAAATACCCTTATTTCAAGGCTAATGAATTTTCAAAATACTTTAAAACTACTTGTATACTTCTTTTTAGATTTTTTACTGATTAAGTGATTTAATCAGTACAGCAATTGAGTACCATAACAACATATTTAAGGGAAAACTTATATCATATACTTGAATATAAAGTTATCATTGAACTCTGTTACAACGAGTATGGTTTAAATATTATATTTATACTATTTCCTTATCGATTCATTAATGCACTTATCATATAGTTAAAACAATAAAATAAGTATGGATAGCATGAACTGTGTAGGCCTTCAGCCTAATTACTTCAACTACTTTAGACGAAAATATATCAAATATTGGGTTTAGGTTTGAAACTCTCTTCTTCGCCAAACGAAAGTTTGTAGGGTATGCAGCATCTTCCCGACTTGAACTTGGTTTGGCTATCACATTTCAGATTTCACGTGTTAAATTTATGCTGTGCATGAGAATTACAAATCAATGAGATGCGACTTCGACTGCACTGCATTATAGAAAGATTGCCAAGATGGACAATTCTTAATGCTAATTGAATATTCGCTTTCTTTTTGGCAGCTGACTTCCTGATATATAAAGATGTTAGGAGATGGCATCGATAGTCGATATCGAGTTCGTTTTGCCTCTGCTTAGCATTCATTGATCCATAATACTTGCTTCTAAATAACTCATTTATAGAAATAGATCTGCACCGACAGACACAGACACAAAAACAAACACTCAGTTTGAAAATCATTTGGATCATTTTGGGATTGGTTGTTTATGCTTTTGACTCGATTGGAATGCGCTGGGTTCCGTTCTCGACTTGGATTCTGGTCTTCAAAATTTTGTGGCATATATTTTTATTGATTTTCGTGTGTTCATAATGAGGCTGTAGCTGTGGATGGGAATGGTGTCTGTTGGTCTGAGTATATTTGACTAGTTGGGCAAGAGAAACAAAAGGAAGCCATAAATTAGCTCTATGAATCAAACAGATATCTGATTTCTGGCCACTGATAAAATATTTATATACTCATTTCATGCAAAGGCATAACTCTTGCATCTCCACGACTCTCATTCTCATTCTGTTTGTGATTCGGATTTGGATTTTGAATCTTTTCTCGTTTTAATAGGCACACATTTTTTGTGTATGGCAGACATTCTGGCAGTCTCTGGGAATCTCATTGAACTTTAACTTGTGAGTGGCCTTAGATGATATCATGTCATAAATATCTGAGCGTTTATATTAGTTGGGCTGCTTTTGGTCCCTCTTCGATAGATGCTCGTAGATGCTAATAATACCCGTAGAATAACATGAATCTTATTTATGTGCAAGTATCCGAAAGGTTCTCAGCATCATTTATGGAATGCATTCAAACAAGTTTTCAATTTAATAAGATAAGAACTAGAGGTCAATAAATTGTGTAACCTTCTCGATAATTTCAGTAGTCAACTTTCATTCATTTAAAGAAATATTAAGGACATGTGTCTAGGGATCAGCATTCATTTTCCCTATTGCATTTGCCAAAAAAATATGTTGGGCTCAGCTTCAATTAATAGTAAGAACGCAGAACAAGTTGGAAAACATCAGCTGTAATCCATTTCTACACATAAATCCAATTAAGATTTGCGCAAATACTTGGCACTTGCTCTATGGAAGATGGACTAAGGGCGAAGGGCGAAGGATGAAGAAGCGATGTCTGCTCCGGACTAGATAACGCACCCCCTGCTCAATATCCTCCTCCTTCCATTGAATGTGATAGACAAGTGCAGAAATCAAAGCACATTCTCCACGTGTCCGCCTCAGACGAGTAAGACAAAAGTAAAAGTAAAAGTAAATCACTCAGCGCGATTTTCGCTAATAACAAAAATGATTTTGCCAAGTGGCCAGTCACAGTCCCAGTCCCCAGTTCCCACTCTTCTCTCTCTTGCCTCTTGGGAGGCATTATCGCATATGTGTGTGTGTGTGTTAGTGAGTATATGTGTCTTTCTATGCCACATGGCGATAACATCAGACTTAGCTGCCTCTGCGAGTTGCCATCTAATGAACTCAATCAAAAATCGATTTGTACCACAGGATAACAGGATATGTTGCAACTTGCCACTCATCATGGGCCAGCACATCAAATGGAATTTATGGGATAAATTGCCAAACAGATTTCTCTACTAATTGACCAAAAACTTTCCGAACGCCCTTATGAAAGGGAATTATTAATACTCGGATTGAACACTGAGTATTATTTTGCTGTTGCGTTTGCTATCTGCTCCTGCGTTCATCACAAGTTCAATGCTTTAGTGCAGCTCCCCGCCCAATTCGTGGCATACATATGAGTATACTCGTATATACCTGCCACAGCCTGTCTGGTTCAACACAAAAAGAACTTGTCAACTGTCAAATGCTGATGCAGAGCCATTAAGAAAGAGAACCCCATATATGTTAAGTAACTACCAAGATGCACGAGGAGGATGAATGTTGAGGGGGGATTTAAAAAAATATTGTCATCATAAAGCGATGCAAAGAAGCCGTTAAATATTATTAAGGAGACCATTTAAATTCATTAATGAGCCGAGCTCTTTCAACATCCAACTGAATTTACATACTATACTATGGAAGTTGTTCACTGTTTACCTGTGCGAAGCGTCATTTTACGACCAGACCCAAGCTCCTACCCGCTCCCGCTCACGAACCGATGCTCAGTCTCAGTCTCAGCCTCAGTCTCCAACTCAGACTCAGACTAAAGACCCAATCCAGAAAATGAACAACGACCGAGAGCTGTTTTATCCGTCTGCCTGTCTGTCTGTCCGTCCGTCTGACTGTATGTTTGCCTGTCTGTCTGTCTCAGTCAGACGGTCCGTTTTGGGCCACATCCTCGTTAAAACAAATGAGAGACGCGAAATACAAAAAGGCGACAAACGAAATGCGAAATTAAATTAAGCAAATGAAAGCCCACGTTGACAATTTTCATATCTTTCCCCTCTGCCTCCTTCCCTCCGCCTCATCCCTAGTCTACACTCTCACCAAGGAAGTCTGAATATTGGCGAATATTGCTTAAAAACGTCAATAATTCATTTGTTATGCCTGCACATTGAATGTTGCCGACATGAGATATCGACCATGGCTCTGGCATAACTTTGACTTCATCTCCAACTCCACTTCGAGCACCACTGAAGCGTCTTCAGCTTCAGTTGTGGAGTCGCATCGCCTTGCGTGTTGAATTTGGAGCGTGGATTTGTGCTCGACTTTTATGCAAATTCAGATTACTTGTTCAGAAATAAATCCAGTGTCAACATTGCTCAGTAGCTACACTATTTTTTTATTATTCAAACCATAAAAAATATTATACAATCATATCTGACAAATATAAATCAATTTTTTTTAAATATTTTATTAAAAACACCAATATCATAAGTCTGTTTGAATATTGGAAAGTTTATTATCAGCTGAAAATTATGAAAATTGTACTTATGAAAAAATAACACATAAAACTCTTTTTTCTTTTAGTTAAAACAATCTAAATTGTGAAACGTTTGATCTTGATAGCAGATTTCTCCTTGTTGGTTCAATTTTTCCATTTTGCCATTTTTATACCCGGTACCCATAGGGTAGAAGGGTGTTATAACTTTGTGCCGGCAGGAAATGTATGTAACAGGTAGAAGGAGGCAGCTCCGACCCTATAAAGTATATATACTTGATCAGCATCAATAGCCGAGACGATCTAGCCATGTCCGTCTGTCTGTCTGTCTGTCTGTCCGTCTGTCCGTCCGTCCGTAGGAAACACTGGATCTCAGAGACTATAAGAGATAGAGCTATAATTTTTGTTCGACAGCATTTGTTATGTTTGCAGATCAAGTTTGTTTCAAATTTTTGGTATATAAAATAATTACTATGGTAGTTATAATTCCTCAAAATTTGGTTGCGATCAGATAAAAATTGTGGAAGTTATTAAAGAAATACTTTTGTATGTATGGACAAAAACGCCTACTTACTAGGGGTCTGAGTTGCTTTGGCCGACAATCTGGCACATTGTGCCGTCTATGGTATATTTTGAATGCGGTACTATATCGATATACCAAATATACCATTTGGTATATTTTTAGTATTTTTGCAGTATATTCGGTATATTTTGAGAAAAATAGCGCAAAATATATTTCTTTTATTCAAAATGGGTAGTAGAGTACACTCGACTGTAGCTTTCTTACTTGTTTAAACATGAATACAATATTGAATCATGAATGGGCAATCTAGAATTTTTGTATAATTTTGATCTTTATTGTACTTGTACTTATAAAGTTTATATTTTTTATTTAATTGTGAATTGAAGAAAATGCCATGAATAAAGCTGTTTCTGTCTGAATAATATTACATTAATTTACATACTTCAATTAAGACAAATGTAGACTATTTCAAACTTATCTACCCTACACAATAGACAGAATTGGCAGAACAATTTTTCATTTTTGAACTTTGCATAGAACATTACCCCGTCAGAAGGCAACGAATTTCATCATTAATTTTCCACATTATGTAAACAGTGGAAACATTATCAAACATCAAAAGTAGAAAAAAAGAGAAACGCAAACATTTTGAATGCGTCGCGACATGTTGAAAAGTAACTGACATTTTGATTTCCGTAATAAAGTAATTAATGATCGAAGCTGCAATCGGAATCGGATCAATGTCACTGAAACCGAAACCGAAAACGAAGCCGAAACTAAAACCAAGAGCAAAACGCATGACGAGACCAAGCGCCAAGCGCGACGAGACCAAGTGCCATTTGAATGTCATAATGGCAGATTCCTGAACTTTGCAAACATTGGCTGAGATAATTAGTTGCCTGGTTCTTTGAAAGGGTTTGATAGATAGTTGAGCTCGGAATGCTTAATGTTCATTTATTATTTTAATCTAAAACCGATTCAGTTCGCTGAAAGTATTTGAAGTATTGAAACAATACAGAAAACCCAATAACCGAGAAAGCACTCCCAGAACATAGTTTTCATTTCTTTTTTTGCGACACTTTTTCAATCAAATATTCAAAAATCATATTATGGTCATGGCTGTGCTTAGAATAAATTACGGCCCCCTTCAATGTCCCAAAGTCCAATGTCGACGTGAAAAACTCAGACGAAATGCGTATGCGAATGCCTCGCCAATGACATTTATGGGACAAATGCGGCACTCCACTCCTTCGGTCCCACTATGAGTGACTTTAAGTTTGAGTGCGAGAACGAATACGAGCACGAGTATGTGTATGAATGACCGATTCAACTGAAGACTGAAGTTGAGTTAAGCAAAGGCCAAGACGACAATAGCTTCTGAATTTTGGCGCCATCAATTTGGTCGCGGAATTCTGCGGAATGCGCACGAATCGCAAAAAAGTAGACTGAACCCACCTGATGGCCAGCGAAACCCACTTGCTTTCCAAATCAAGACACGACATCGATAAGTTGAGGCGCCAGCAAAGCCATTTCCAAGACTCAACAAATACAAAAAATGAATTCTGCAAGACCGCAAGAAACATTCATCAATGGAATTCCGTGTTGAAAGTTTACAATGAGATGTTTCAAAGAAATTATATTTGAAATTGGATTTCGACTGCCTTCTATGTGGTCGAAAAAGAGTCGTAAAGTATATTTTAAATAAAAAATTAGTGTAATGAAGTCCTCTGAACTGATAATTTGATAAACATAACTTGTTGCCGTATTCATATAAAACAAATCGATTTCTATCAGTTGTTGCTCCACCCACAAGTAATGGCAGCTTATTAAATTGAACCTCCATATTGAACAGGCCCCAAGCCTAAAAGCCACACACATGCAGATTTACACACCCACACACTCACACATACACATTCATTTGAGGTGGGTCTATCGCAGCTCCAGCATCAACGATTTGTAGAACAAACAAATTAAGCGGCACCCCAGACAAAAAAAAGTTTTGTACATGGGGCATATCGAACTGAAACTCAAACTCGACTACGAACTGGAAACTGGAACTCAGCTCGAAAACAACAAAATGTTTGTGTGGGCTGCGATAGAGACTGGAACCCAGTCTGACATGGGACTGGGACTGGGAGAATGCTAGGTAGGGAGCTTTTAAAACGATTGCTTCTCGTCTTTGATTATAGATAAGTCGATGGTCAGCAATCGGTCGTTGTTTGCTATTTGTTAATTTGCATTTAGCTTTTTGCATTTGTTTAATAATTTTCCATATTATATTTTATTATTACATTGACATGCTTTATTCGTGTTTGCGCTCGTGTTCACGTTCGACTGGCTTAGTTGTGCATATTTTATATTCATAACTTGTCGCTACCCGCTTTGAGTCTCGTTTATCGAGCGGCAATCGATGCAGCTCGCCAATAAATTGGCAACAACATGCATGTGAGAAATCGCCTTGAAATCATCTGAGCTCCAGCCCCTCAGCTCCCCTTCCAGCCCATCTGTTGTCAACTTGCTGTGAGTTATGCCCCGGCATCAAGAGTTATGACAATCCGTTTACGATTCGAGTTTATGTATATATGCATCGTATCTATCTATCTATAACATTGTGTGTCGTTGAAATTACAAATGCATAAATGCCAAGCGCGTTCTAATAGTAATAATTTCAGTATAATAGTAATAACTATTTATAAGATGTCAATGCGCATTGTTTTTGAATCGACTTAATTAATAAGAATTTGTGTTAGGTCACTAACAACTACGAAGTATCTATTCTATTTAAAATATATAAGATATATATATTCTAGATTTTAAGAAAAGCCAACAGAAAAATTGAAAACATTTTCAAGTCTTATAATCATATTGTAAAACAATTGAGAAATCGAAATGCGCTTTAAAACCATTTTTAATAAAACACCGAACACATTCAAAATATACCGGATTGTTAGAAAAAAACAATTAAAACCCATTTGCAGTAGTCATTTTTATACCCGCTACCCACAGGGTAGAAGGGTATTATAACTTTGTGCCGGCAGGAAATGTAACAAATAGAAGGAGGCATCTCCGACCCTATAAAGTATATACATTCTTGATCAGCGATAACAGCCGAGACGATCTAGTCTGTCCGTGATGGCAACCAAACTTTCAGTAATGATAAATATTATTGTTATTATTATACGTACTCGCGGGGCGTGGAGCAAGTGTTGACAAAAAAAATGTGTCTCAATCTCTTATAGTCAAGCAGACTTTATGAGGTTGTAGATGACTCCACAATTATAATTATATTTATAATATCTTTTCGGGTATAATTCGACAATTTTATAGAAAATATAATAAATTAGGTTATTTTGTTGACTAAAAATTAGACTTAAAGTGCTATTGAAAATTATTTTGAACTTTTAATATAAATAATAAAAACGAGCATTAGGTTGTCATTGTTTTATATCTTTACAAAATTTACAGATTTTCTATTATGTAGTATTTACAATAAGTGAATTTATATTGTAATATTTCAATAATTTGGAAATTTGTATCTTTTTAAGTACAATGCAATACCTCAATTTTCTGTGTTCAAGTGACATATGGCGTATAAATGATTTATAATCCCAAAATATTTTTAAATAGTAATTAAACTTGATTTGTATAATTTTAAATGTATGCTATACTAAAATAAATAGTCTCTCATATGGATACATAATACAGAATATATCTTCTAAGATCGAGGTTCAACAGAATAACAAACTGATAGGTTGATGTCCAAGGGAAATTGCCGCTCAATAGGAAAAGAGTCCGCCAATAGAAATATATGATTAGCAGGGGTATATACTACGCTAGTTGTCATTGTAGTTTGATGACTAGGGAAATGTGGGTAACATTCGATTTGGTTTTGTTATTAGGGAAACGTAAATTCTCGTTTATGCCAAGCACAAAGGCATATTCATCTATAGTATAATTAGATACTGTGAGTATTATCGGAACTAGTAAAAAAATGGGGAAGAATGAACATGTAAAAGCTTTTAAGACTTGTTACATTATGACTCTATATACATATATGAATGAGTAATGCCAAGCATAAACCATAAGTATTGCAATTCACGGAATGTGGCGGAGTTTTGTTAACTAATTAGTTCCAAATGAGCAAGTGGCCATAATCGGAATAAATTGCCTCCAGAAGAAGGCACTGGAAATCTTAAAGTAAGGCCCTGGGCTGGAGTTAATAGCTGACTGTCCTTGTATTTATTTTGAGCAGCTGTTCCTCAGTCATAAAACATTTCCAACCATATTTAAAAATCGGTTAATTGCCTCCTGGTCAGTTTAAGTGCTCGTCAATTGTTCTCCTCCGTTTCGTTTTGATGTTGCGGATCAGGTTTGCCACCATGTCTGCAATTAGCTTCACTTCTTGAAGACTACCTAAGTTTTTTGTTGCCAATGCTAAAGTTGAGCCCATCCTTCTTCACACATTTGACCACAGCCACCCACTCGGTGTGAGTGCTGGACGTTGCTTGTGGTCTTTCGACTTTTGACTTGACATGAGTGTGAACATTAAACACCTCCATGCGGGTCTGCAGTTACGCCTAGTTATGACTTATCAAATCTTCGCATTGAACCAGGGTTGGGTAATGTTTCATTAGCAAAGCTTCAATAATGTATGATCTAAAGTTCACATCTTTTTCTTATAAAACTAATACTTCTAAAATTTCTATTACAATTTATTTAAAAGATGTTGGTTTGCATCCCTGTATTTCTGTATTGTTGAAAGCAGAAGCCTGTTCTTTTATGTTTCGCACATGATTTTTATGCTTCGTAGTCAGAGCTGCGATCTTTATATACCATGACGAATTGCAGGTGATCAAGACAGCCCTCATTTCTGTCGAAAGAGTCGTAAGAGTTGAGAGTTTTGAGCGGAAATGGTTTGCCTTCACAGTTTTCAATTTCTTTAAAACGAAAGTCACAACTCGTCTTGTCTCGAGTGGGAACAGAGCCTGCCTGCATTGTGAAATTCAAAGTACACACTTACTATTATACTTGATTGTTTTACTCAAAGTGTCGATTTGGAGCACTCTGCACTTAGTTCACACGATATTTAGCTAGAGATTACGGGAGATCGTCTTCGGCTTCGTTTTCGCTTTGGCTTCGGTTTAGCTTGAGCTTGGGCAAAACGGCGATTAATTCAATTTTCGTCAAAATTTTGATAGTAGATTAGAAACGCCTTTTTATGGCTCGTACGTGTGCGCGAATTCGAGTAGCTAATCGCGACGGTTAGCGGTTGAGCGCATTGCCACCATTCCCACCATGGTCAGACCTAGATACCAGACCCGAACCCAGACCTAAGCAATGTATATAGCTCGTACTCACTTCAGTCCCACACATGCACACAGTAAACTTGTTCACATTTCATTTATGAACATTTTTACATATTTTGTTGCCCGCACGAAATTGGGCTAATTCGAACGTGCGTCTGACATATGTATCTATGAATGTATTTGAGTAAGTCAACTTGGTATTAGAATAATGTCTGGGCACTGAGGGGGCTGCGAGGCAAGAGATGGCGACGCGTCGGCTTCATTGCTGCTCGTAATTGTTATGCAAAGTGCGCCTTCGTTGATTATTGCCAACTAAAATGAAATAAAAAACGAAATTAAAATATATTACCCAAGCACACATGCACAAAAACTCACACGCACACTTGCATGTGTACACTGTACTTATACCACTTAAGTAGTTGTTCGTACACAAATATGCATCATAAAGCTGTAAACGATTTCGATAACTCGCATTTTTGGTACACACGTGGTTACGTCGACTCCTCTCGCTGCCTCTTTTACATCCTCAGCCCAACTTCTTCTCAAACCCATACATTTGCATACTACTTGCAACTACGATTCATCTTAATTTATGTCAATTACTTATTCTCTAGTTTAAAAAACAAAGTTCGAAAGAATTCTTTTCTTACTTTATTGATTTTTATAGTCCTAATCTTATATTTCGTTTTGTTACCCCATCAACAAAACTATTTTCTTAAATCCAGATCGAAATTTAAAAAAAAAACTCAATTGCCATTCTTGAAAATCAAAATTATTTAGTACTTGTTTCATATATGGAAAAATCTGGAAATTCAAACAAAAAGGCTAAATACTCTATTTTATTGACATACCTAATTATTTAGATACATAATTTATACACCAATTTCTTGTTACTATTAGATACCTCCAGAACTCAGAACCCAGAATCTCTACTTACTAAGCTTACAGCAATATCACAAGAAATAACCAGAAGTACTTAACTCAAAATTTTCATTCCGTTAGTTTTTCGAAGGTTATTATTTCATAATAAAACATTCTTGAAGCAATATTCTAATCTAGAGATACAATTTTTTAATCGTAAAACGTAAATTTAACAAAAATATTTTTAAGATTGTTTCAACTTAAAAATCTTATTTCCAGGCTTTAAGACTTCCAATTTACTTTTTAATCTAGATTTTTTCACTCTGTATGCAGTAAAAAAACGTTGAATCGTCAAAATTATATTGCAATTGATGAATCACAAAAATGTGAAACAATTCAAATGCATTTTTTTAGGTTTATGAATACGAAAATTGTTAAATTTCATAGCCATTGGAACGCTTTGAATAATGAATAATAATGAAAATTTTGCATTATTTGCTGGAACCTATTTGAATAATGAATTCCTAATGTAGAGACAGAAAGGGAAAATGGTCTTATGTTTAATCAATGCATACAATGTTTTTTATTCAAAATATTTCGACGAAAGACGAACCTTGTCAAAGTGTGACATTTGTTTACCAAATGCCAAAATGTCAACAACATGTAAAAAAGGCAATGATTTAGAATAGAAATTGATGAAAGTGGACACATATAAAAACAAAACAAAACAATGAGTTTTGCCTAGAAACGAATATAAGATGTATTATTTAGTTGTAATTGCATTTGCTTCATGACATTTAGCTACTGGCAGCGTCGATGAATACAATGTGAACAAAATAAAATACAAAATTCTTTGGCCGCGATGGGGAGAAAACTGTGTATGTGTTTGTGTGTGCTGTGAGACATTTTTTCCAATCGCACTTTCAAGTGATTTATGCGCACAGAAATTTGCCTGCTTAATCATTGGGGCATGCCAAAGCACTCAGCTCTTGTGGCATCCACACTTAAGAGTGTAAGTCGAAGTAACACTCTCGATTCACTCATCAATTGTTGACAGAATCTCACATACGAGTGCAATTGCCTTTTGTTGTATTCTGTAGTTGCAATAATTATATTTTTAACACTTAATTGCAGACTCACTAGCTGATGCGCTGAGGGCCCTCCCGATTCTGATTCCGATTGCGATTTCGTTTTCGATTCCGTCACCCTATTTTCCCTCTTGCGTCTCTGCTATCGTCCTTTCGATTCACTGATTTTCGCAGAGACCAATGAGCTGTCATTAAATGAAAACAGCAAAACAAGAACAATTGCCGCGCCATCAATCCCAATCGATGATACAAATACGAGCAGAGATACAGACGCAGTGAAAGATACATTTACAGATACAGATTCAGATACAGATACTTTTGCAGCAGCTGCGGCTATAAAAAACCAACAAAAAAATGCATTGTAAATGCAAATGCAAATGAAATGGCTCGAACCGTTGTCTGCTGCTGAATATTTTGGCCAATATCCAAGGAATGTTTTTTAATCAGCACATAAAAAATATTGCACGTCTACAATTTTGCAATTCTTCACCCTTCGTCGAGCGTCTCTCCCTCCACTTTCACGACAGCCATCAGCAAATCCCACCTCATCGGGTGTCGTTCGGTCGATCGTTCGTTCGTTCGTTGGTTGGTTGGTTCGATTTATTTAATTGCATTTTAATTTATTTGAATTATTTTTGTTGGCATTAATCGATGCCCGGCAATTTCAATTATAATAAAACTTGAAAAAAAGAGCTGAAGAATTTATTCAATAGTGCAATCGAAAAGCAATTATAAGAAAGTATTTTATAGTCGCTTTCAAAAATTACACACGACATTCAATATACAAATACCCGCAAAAATAAGTGCTGGCATTTATATACTTACACATATATATTTTAATAGTGACAAATCGAAATAAAAATAAGCCATCACAGTGCAGCCTTTCAGATGTCTATTCATTAATTGAGAACTTATAGATCCATTGGAATGTATTTTTTTTTTTTTAATAATTATACTACTTTCTCAAATGATGTTTTACAATTCAAATGTAAAATTTATATACACGCAATTCATAGGGTAGAAGGACGACAATACAATATCAATATACCAAATATAGCTTTTGGTATATTTTAATGTTTTTTGAGATATTTTCTAGAATATAGAACATACCCGAAACGAATAGGATAGAAGTCCGGCAATACAATATCGATATACCAGCATTTGGTATATTTTAGTATTTTTCCGATTATATTTTGTATGGTTACAACTGAAGTTTTCTTATTGCTTTTATTTTCAAAGCGCGCTACTTTCTTAAATTTTGTTTTAAAATGTTAGTACAATATTTTTATATGTAACCTCTTCACAACGGTTTCTATTATAAGTTGAAAGGTATATCTTTCACTATCGCTATTTATTTAGCACTAATATTAATATTACTTCAAATCAATCTATGTTTTTTTTTATTTTCAACTTTTATCTTTAATAGCTACATTTTGATATTTGTGTGCTTTTGTTAATTAATGCTCCTACAAAATTAATGCCAGACCATCCCAAGTGGGAGTTCATTTAGAAGTCCTTGCTTTAAGCAACTGTGGTTACATTTAAGCGCAGCGCCAATTGAAGAAGATTTGGGGTGGGACAACAAATTTAGAGGAAAGCTCTCGAGTTGAGAACCTTAAGCCATAAATAAGAAATTTTTATCTGAAGCAAAGTTTCGGACGGTGCTCGCCAGAGCGCACAGTTAAAATAAAAATGATGGAAATAAAATAGAAAAAGTACGAGGAGTTCATCCGCATCAGGATCGAGTGCAGAAAAACTTTTCAGTCACGAACGGGGCTCATGTCCTTGTTTGTATTAGGTGTACGTGTGCCAATGAATTTGGAACTGGATGCTCCAGGCTCTGGACTCTCAACTCAAGACTCAAGATTCCAGGTTCGCGTCTCGGGATGAAAGTTGGGCTGTCCATCAGCTCAGGGCTTATTGCTTATCTGCCAGGATGAACGTCTGTCGGTATTTTTCTCTCTCATTCTCCCACAGAACTAACTTCATCTCTTTCGCTCGCGCATTGCGATGTCTATCTCTATGCTGGCGACTTATGAAATACTTACTAACGGCTTTATTTGACCAGCTCGCCACTGGACTGCTGATGAGGACAGTCAAACACTCACACGGAAGGGGAGAAGGATGACTGAGGGATAAGGGGTGGCACCTTGGAGTGCTCGCTGTGAAAATATTTGCTGTGCCAACTGGACGTTCGTCCATTACACTTGGCATAGATGCACACGCTATCGAGAGTGTGTAGTGTTCATATTTTATTTATGTTTACGTACAAAAATCAATTCCAATTGAATCCGTTGGTACTCTTGTGTATTCTGAGCAGCAGGCAGGATATGAAGAATCCTTTTATATTCCGCTCCTTTGGCATTCTCCAGATGAAAATCAATTTTTAAGTTTTCCTTTTTGCAATAATATTCCCCCCAAATGGCAGCCAGTCGAAATAGCATTTATTTGCCATAATACTGCCAGTACGTGACACCCTTGACACCCTCCCTCCACCATTTCACCCCATCCACAGGGCGTCAAGAAATATTGAATTGAAGTTGAATTTTAACATCAATACGCAACGCATCAAAAAGAGAGCAGCATATCCCACAAAAATACAACCATATGAATAATAAATCTAGAGATTTATGCCCTGCTTCTCGCCCACTCTTCAGGCTCTTAACTTAAGTGATTTTATGTTATGCATTCAAAAAAAACACCGCAAACATTTGAACTGAAGGTCATCATTTTGCTGTTTGTGAAATGAAATCTGATCCGAAACTCTAATGTCCTTTTTAGACAAATGATTTTCGAAAAGAGAAAATGTTGCCATTCTATTTATATTTTTTAATTTAATTTATAATTTTCAGAAAAAAAACATTTTCTTTAAATTTAAATATTCGGCATTGTGTTTTCATGTAACTTTTAATTTTTGCGCTAAATTTAGGCTTTGAAGGAGCGTCCTCAAGTTAAATTAAAATAATAGCTATGATATTTAATACATTTGTTTATCTTAATCTATTCAGCAATATATTTTTAAGCTAAAGTTATTTTCATTGACAGTTAAACACAAATAGTTAGCTGGGATGTTAAACCAACCTTTTCACGTGAGCAACTCAATTCTAATTAAAATTAAAATTCGAATGCCCAGCAATAAATTGTGCACAATTAAAGGTGAAACAGACGCAGGAGTGATTGAGTTGAGCTTAGATATCTGGGCTATTCGAAGAAAAGTTCAATAACCCAAAGAGAGCAAATGTTTAGTATCTCTGAGGGGCATAGAAGGAGGGAAATTATTTGTACTGAGACTGAGACTGTGATTGGGGCTCGTCTGGGCTGGGCTGGGTCTGGAAAGGGAACTGGAACTGGGAGTAAGACTGACACGTTGACTGAGAGGCCATCAAAGGCTGAAGTTGAATCAAACCATCAAATAGTCGGTAATAGTTTCGGGTTGTAAAACTCACACGAACAATAAGTTAATCAATCTCAAATTTTAATTACAAAGTAACAACTTCCTTTAGCAATTTCAAGCGCGATGAACTCAACACGACTCCAACTCTGTCTTCGTCTCCGACTCCATATCTGTCTCCGTCTCCGTCTTCGACTGCGTCTCTGACTCTTTCTCGACTTGGTTAATGGGTATTTGCCTGATGTTTTTGGCTTGCCGACGGCACAATTTACATAAAAACGTAGACGCAGCTCAAGGTGTGGGCCAGATACTCACACAGACACACACACATACTCACACACAGATGCACACAATACATTGGCTGATCTACAGATACAGCGAAACTGTTGGTGCAACAGTGCGGGGCACATATTTTATGTAATTTGTCTTTGTTTCGTGTAATAAAATGAAAATAAAATTGTGAATTGCTAAAGGAAGAGGAAGCCCTCCACTGAAGTCTGTGTAAGTAAGTGTGAGTGCGATTGTAACTGTGAGCGTGAATGTTAATGCTCATTCACCCCCTCGTTTGCCGAATACTAAACCCATGTCCAACTAACAAATGAAAAATGGAACTCGCACAATGCCAGCGAACGAGTTGGAAATTTATTTGAATTTTATGCGACTCTCAACTCTCCTCTCTGCGCAGGCGTCACAGCCAACGCCTCCAGCGAAGACTAGTCGGCCAGTCCTTAGTTCCTAGTTCCCCCTTTGCGCAGATGCACTTCAACATCCACGTCCACATCGATGTCCACGTTCTCGCTCACGTCTGCATCGGTGTAATCCTTTGTTGACTGCGCAGGTGACAGCCGCCGGTCATGGAAATCGATTAACAGCTGGCTGAGGTCAAAAGGTGCACAGCCCCTGGTCAGCGAAAGGAAAACAACAACAACAACAACAACATTGACAGAGAGCACAACTACAACAACAACAACAAAAACAATAACAAACAATAGCAATAATAATAAGTAGCTGCAACAGTTTCAATAGCGACTGCCGCACGCATCGTTGCCTCGTGGCTTTTGACAAGTTTATTAACTTGTATGGCGTTGCACGCACAGATACATATGTATGTATGTGTTTCACAGCAGCAGCAGCAGCAAAGCTCGTTCAACGAAAGGCTCATACACTGAAAAAAAGGCTACTAAGTATGCATCGCTTTAATGTCAATGGATATGACACAAGTCATTTATGCTATTTATGCTTCTTATTTAATCAACTTTTTCAAGCAATCTGCAAATTTCAATATGTAAAATACAAGATATATTCTGGAATATTTACCCCCGCAGAGTTTATTTTAATTTTGATAAATATCTGAAGCATCTCCTACTTCATATAACCGTGATAAAAGTTAAGTAGTTAAGCATAACAAAGAATATTATTCCTCTTATTGACATTGATTTGCCAATACTTTGTTTCAATTGCTTTAGTTGTATATATTCCTCTGTCAACTCTGATTTAACATAGCCCTAGAATTTTTTCGCTCTGTGTATTTATTATCACGAAAACCAAGAAAGTGAATTGTTGGCGGGGTCGCCATGAACCCCTCCTTAATTTGGCGGTTTACCGTCAAAATATTTTTGGTTGAAGTTTTAGCGCAACTTGCGACAAGGCGAAAGTCAAAATCTTTTGTCAACTCGCGTCTCCCCTGTCCCTGTCCCCCCTGTACGACCCTAAACCTTCTAACGCGCCACCGTCTAACTGTCTTGTCAAGGTGCAGGCGCAACCCTTTGGCTGCGCAAAATCCCCCGAGGGATGTGTACGTGAAATGGAGGCGGACATGGTGGGGCGGATAGGGTGGATGGGGCGAAGTTCCATGCGGCTTGCTCTGCGGCCAGAATTTTGATGGGGTTTTGGGCAGACGAACCGCGCTGGCTTTTCACAGCCAAAAGGATGTTGCGGCAAAATCTGCGTAAACTTTGCGTGCATGTTTCTTTATATATATACTCGTATATTTTCGAGGCTATCTGCGTCTCACTTCGATTCATGGCTTAAACTATACCTGACTCTGTCTACATGTGTACAATGCAAGTATTTGCCTTTTGGAACCGAGGAGAATAACATGCTTGAAGGGTTCAGTTCTGAGTTTACTTTATATCTTATTTGCTTATGAAATAAGATATGCCTTGCTGGCGCAGCTTCTGCGGTATCGTCTCAATCTCAATCCCAATTCCACTCAATCCCAATTCGATTCTCAGCCCTCGTTTGGAGCACTCATGCCACGTGACACAATTTATGCATAGATATGGCCAGTCGGAATATGTTTCGTTTCGTTTCGATTCGATTTTATTTTCTGTTTATGAGATTGCTTGACGTCTTTATGCACTTTTCTGCTTTACGACTCAGAAGGGTTGTCTGAGCCCATCAGCCGTTATCGAGTATTCACAATTTGTGGCGGGCGAAGTAGGAAAACGAATAACATGCTTCTTGCATGCGAGACTTGAAGATTATTTGAATTGGAGTTTCCGCCGTTCATTTAATTTTTTACAAATAATTTATTAACAGTTTAAGCACAGTCCTTCTAATTGTTACATTTATTTAACTTTATTTTATATTTGAAATTTAAGTCTTACATCATATTAGTTTTATTTATTTATTATTTTCATTTAATTTAATATGGTTTAGGTGACTCCCTATTAAAGTTTACAATCAAGCATATTGTGCACTTTATGGTATATTTTAAATGTACTCTTAATATACTCTTATTAATATACCAATTGTAGCCTTCTATATATTTTTGTAATTTTCGTATATTATTTTGCTTTATAATAATAGAACATATAATACCTCAATGATTTGTTTTTATTGAAAATTAGTAGCGGGTATTTCCCAATCGAGCACACTAAACTGTAGATTTCTCACTTGTTTTATCTAAGTAAAGTATTTCTTTTTAAACAAAATTTCAAGTATGGGTATAATTATATTTTTTATTTATTTTTTCTTTATGGATTTATCTTTTGTTTTAATGTTCAATAGTATTATATATAAGACGTTTCATAAATTTTGATATACATATTTAATACAAAATGTTAAATACTATTTTTACCTATAAATCTATGTACAGTCTATCTTTGGGTGGGAATTGATTCTTTATAGCCTACTAAGCTTGTCTCTTTTTTAATTAGAATCCAATGTCAGAGAACGCTATTTCTATGGCTTGTGGCAAATGGTGAAAACCAAATAAAACTCAATCAAGAGTAATTAAAGCAATTCACAATTGGTGCAGACTGTAAAACCGACACAATAACCAATTGTTTCCAATGCATCTGACGAATGGACGAAAGAACGTTCCCGGCGCGTGACAAAACCTTGTGATCCCTATTCCCCCTGACGCAGATCTTTAGAGAACTTAGTTCAATGTCTAGAGCGTAGGTGCTAATGAATCGGCACAATGGCAACACCTTGCTGACCGGACCGACGGGAGTTGCCTCAATGGACTGAGGGACAGAGAGACAGACTGTCTGACCGGCTGGCTACTGATGACTATGTCTGGGATTTGGGCGTCAATAAAAGTGGCAAACAAAGCGAATCGCTCTGAAAAAGGCTCGAAAAGTGGCGCGTGTCGAACTGGAAACTGAAAACTGGGAAATGGGAACTCAGAACATGAATTGTGAGTCTGAACCCTTCGGGTTGACCGCCTGCTGCTGCTGTTGTTGCTGCGGCTGCTGCAGCAGTTAGTCCCTCAACTATGGCACCTAACACTCACTCACACACTCACGCATTGACTGCCCCGTTACAAATTGTTGTGGGCGTTCCAAATCCGCTTACGATTCGCCTTTCTCCACACACACACATACACACACACACTCACAGACGTCACTTACTTGTGGCGCATCGCATTTCATTTTCCATTCGAATTTTTGAGCGTTAAATCGCCAAAATCGTTCGTTAATTTTGACATTTCTCTATTGTTTGTTTCTGGAAGGGAGCCCAGTAGAGGGGGATGAACTGAAGACCAATGGCCAGCTGACCCCTGACTCCTGACTATTGACCACTGACCCGCAGACGGGGTTGACACGTCAAGACTGACACATCCATGTGGGTGGAAATACTCAGATGGAGGATGATTGCAGTTGTTGGCATTGTCCGATGGCTGAGATTAAAAATTTATTTTGAAATTAGCTCAATTGTTGGCATTGCTCCCTTTTCGCCCAGTTATTGCTTCCTTTTTGGGAAAAAATAAAACAATACGTAAGATAAAATACAAATAATGTTGATGCGCTTCTTACCCTGTTCAAATTGTGAATGACTGCAAATGATTTGAAATATTTGTTGATTGTTTTCTACGAACTCGCGTAACGAACGCATTTGGCTTTTAATTTCTAATTTCAAAAAAGTCCATAGAGGGTGCTTCCATAAATGTGGCTAGAGAACTGGTACTCGAAATGATAGAAACTAAGATTACTTCTAATAAATGAAATTCCAAAAATAGTCATCTACGAAAAATATCAAATAAATAGAACTAAAATAAATACATAAAGAATACACGAACTATGTAAATCAATATTTTAGATTTTATATTGTCCACTATAAACTTACATTTTTACATTTTCTTGTATTGTTATTATGACCTATCATATCTATAGGTACCTTTGAACTTATGGAAAGTTGACTTTATTAATTCCAACATTATTATATATTTTGAAAACGTTTTACTTGTACATATAAAAGTTATCGACTAGATATTATTAATATCTGGCCGTTAACTTCTCAAGCTTAGACAAAGCAGTATTCTTTTTTAAGATGATTAAGTTGATTTAAAGGTTTCTTCCGTGATTTAGGTTCATTGAATTTTTGTCAATCGATGCATTCGAATGATATTTTGAAGCAAAACCTTCGCACTGACCACTATTATCTGCAAGCAAACTGCAACCCTCTGATTCGTGAGATGGATCTAATTTCAGAATAGCCACCGGACATATCAATCGGGTGTTAAGAAATTGGATCGGTCAGGGGTCAGTGATAGGGACAATAGCGGAGAGAGTGAGGGGCGGGGAGGAATTGGGACTCCCATTGCGGGTGTGGAACTTCGACTGCAACTGGGACTAGGACTGGGTCATAAAACCCGAACAATAGCGTGTTAATGGCAACTTTAAAATGACACCACTCCGTCGGCAGTTGCGGGTTAATCGCTGGCCAAAAGGGAACCACCCGCCGTTATCAACGGGATTTGACGGAACCCGCCCTTTTTTTCCGAGTGATAAATGCAGTTTGTCGTGACGGGTGGGCAGCCAATAGAGTTGTCAATGCGCTAGCGCTAGAGTTTTCAACAATTTTCAACTTGTAAATTTAGACTTGGCAACAAAAAAATACATGGATAAAAAGGGAAATCCATTGGAAAGCTACCCTGTGGCAAAAAAGATAGAAAATAATTTCCCCAAATATTATCGGGGCTTAAGCAAGAAGTTTTTAAAAATATAGGTATATATAGTCTAATGACTTCGTTAGAACTCCAAAATGTTGACCTTAGCATACCTCTCCTTGGTCATTAGCAGACAATATATGTAGATCAAATGTTCTGAATTGCTGGTTTGTCGAATGTTTTATGATACAATTACATTCAATAGAATTGCCACCCAGAATAGTTGCATATTTATGCCACAATTACACACACTCACTCATGCACACACAAACGCAGAATATCAGGTGATGCTTGAATTGTCAATTGATTTTTGCGGTTTTTAACAAAAATGTTTTACAAATGCTGCACATTTTTGCCATTTGTTGTGTGTGAGCGTGTAGATGTTGGTGTCCCAAGTGCCACGCCCTTTTCAACACTATATCCATGCAACAGGGAGGCAGGTGTTGCAGTAATCATTGTTGTTGCCCCGCTGTATAACTACTAGTTGTTGTCGACTGTTTGTTTTGCTAACCAAAGTGTTGATGTTGTAGACCACCGACGCGTTTCTTTTTTTTTTTGCCAGAAAATCATCAAACCGAATTACATCAGCCAAGTATACAGATATACAAAGTGTATAGTATTTATGTATTTCAGATTTATTCATTTATAAAACAGATTCGAAGAGGTTTGTTTGGCTTAGATGCAAATCAGTGAAGTTTTATAGCCAAGTACCTAAAGTAAGGACAATGCGAGTAGTCGCCGTTTAACGGTCAGTTTACTTCAGGTTTACTTACGCTTACATTGGCTCAAAATGTTAATGTACCGCCCCATAAAACCAACTTCATTACACGGCACTAAAAGTAGCCGCAATGGAGGCAGCTCAACAAAACTAAAACCGAATAATATAAAAACTCAATTAAAATTCAAAAGCCAAAAACCAGCAGAAAACTGAATACAGAAAAAAATGTGCGGTGCGTGCTTATCGTCGATGACGACTCTGACTCTGACTCTGAACCCGAATCCGAACCTGAACCCGAACCCGATGAGCTCGATAAAGCGACAAAAGGCGACTACAAAATAAATTAAAAATACATTTTACCTTAAATGTGGCACTTTGAAAGGCAAAACCTGAGAAGAGCACATAATAAATATAAAATAAAAATAAAAACACAATTAAATAAGTGCATAGAAAACAAATTCGTTAAAAGAAGCACACGCACAACCTGAGAAACAGTCCAACACAACAAATACTATATAAAAAAACACACAAATTAAAATAACACCAAGCAATTTCAAGTACTTCAACGTGAAAGGGCAAGACGAACCCAACAACACAATCAACGATTTCTTCAGGCCCCCCGCTGCACGCCTTGCCCCATTGATTCAACCGGGAAACTTGGGTTCAAAGACAACACCAAATTATGTAGTTGTCCAAGAGCTTCAGAGCTCTTAACGAATTTGTACACTCTACATGGAAAGTTTACCGAAGGAAACGGTAATGGTATTTGTTTATTTTTATTCTATTATTTGTCATTCATATCTATTCTATATTTTTTCATGACAATATAGTTATTATGAAAAATATTTCTTACACAGTAGTAATTTATGAAATGTAAGTATTAGTTTATTAATATAATTTGGATTTATTAAAAACAAAAAACAATTTCTGTAGGAGTCGAAAAAGAGTTGAAAACTTTACAAATGCATTTCAATACTTTTACCATATTAATGATTTACCATCTTCTTTTCAATATACAATACAACATTTTTGAAGCAAGATTTTAATCTTAAATTGCCAATTTAGAATAAAAATCTTTATTTAAGATTTTTTTCAACATACAAGTTGTATTTCAAGATTTTTTTTAAAATTAAAAAAATCCATTTTTTCCCGTCTACTTTTCAATATTGATTTTTGCTCTCTGTGCACATATTTCTATTCTAAATTTCAAAACATTTTGCTGGTTAAAAATCGTTCTAGTACAAAAGAAAATTAAAAAAAAAAAATTAAAATATGTGAATTATCGGTTTGTTATTATTGTATGCATATGTATTTGTCACAAATTAAAATTTTTTAATATATTTAACCAGTTGCGATAAAGAATCTAACTAGAGTTCCAATCCTTTGTTAGAGTATAAAATAGAGTTTGGAGCAACTCACACTGCTCTATTCCTCTGCATATCTGACGGATGTAATTGCCGGGGACGTGACTTGCATTAATGGGACGAGGTGAGACAAGGTGTGAGGCACGTTTTGCGGAACCAACTGAACCAACAGAAGGCCGGAGGAGGTGCGAGAGAGGTGCCGATGATTTTTGGAGCACAACGAAATGGTCTCATAACTGGAGCAACCACCAGACAGTTGACTGAACTCGACGCACGGCGCGCAGCTCGAGGCGCGTGAAACATGGAACATGGAGCATGCCGCATGGCGGGCGACATAAATTTGAAACAAGAGTTCTAAAAAAACGAAAAACGAAAACCATGAAACGAAATGCAGTCGAATGTTCGATGAAAAATGCGTTCGGTTTACCATTAATCCACAACCATGATCCAGAGCGACAGATCATTACACACGCGCGCTCTCGTGCTATTGAAATTTATTAATAAAAAATTCTTGGGAGCTAGGAAAAGCGAGGCGGATGTACATAGGATGTGAATATGGATGTGGTGGAGCGAGGCAGGGAACACGTGTAGTAGAGCAGGCCCTCCTCTACCCTCCCTCTACCATCTTCCATGCTAATAGCGCCCCAGGCGGTGGCTCATGCAGTTGTTGCAACGCTGTAATTTATGGCAGCGCTGCCAAACGACATGCTAACTAATAGAATCATCATAATTTATACATGCAAATGCATTGCGCATGTAATTTATGCACCTCTGCACCCACCCTCCATCCCTCCCTCTGGCCATCCCAGATTATCAAGATCCGCGTTGACAGGGGTCACAACACCCGGCAAACTATAGGTTAATAGCTGACCTCCGACCCGGACTTAAAATCAGGGCAGCGTTTGAATAACGATTGCGAAAACACAGTTGCCATTGAAGGAGTCTTTATTTAATATAGAGGTGCATTCCATTGGGACTATATGATGTGGAAATATCTAGGATATCGACTGGAAAACGGAAAGAAAAAAGGGGCAGGGAAAGTAATTACTGCCAGTTTCCACCGTAGCCGTTGTTGGTACCTTGCCCCATGCCAGCGCCAGGATTTCCAAGACCTGCAGAGACCAGATGAGATCGCAAGTTATACTCGAGATTCCGATACTCACCATTGCGAGACATGCCGCCGGGATAGCCTCCATAGCTATTGCCCATGGCGTTCATACCCATCGCCTGGCCTCCGTGCTGCTGCTGCTGGCCCATGGAGCCACTAAGAAGCAAAGCAAAAGTATAAATAAGTCTAATGTGTGATTGCACTTACCCCTCTGTCTTGGGGAGATTCGTATACCGCATCATTGACTGGTTGTAATCATCGAAGGGACTGGGCGAGGCCTGACCTTGAGGCATTGCCGATTGATAGCTCTGTCCCTGATTCGCCTGGTTTGAGTGCAACCACTGTTGTCCTCCATCGAAACCCTGTCCTTGACCCATCTGCCCCATTTGTCCCATCTGCACGTGAGGAGCTTAGTGATCATTTCCCAACTCGAATATCACTTCTATAAACTCACCTGGGGATAGATGGGCATGCCTTGGCCGCTTCCTCCATTCCCTCCCATGCTGTAGTTCCAGTTGAATTCTGCACCACCTGAATTACCATAGTCCATCGTGACTTTCTTTCAAATAGGCCAAAAATGTGATCGACAAATTTATAGCTCTTAAAAAATATTTTAAATCCTACCAAAACATAAACTACTGAAATGTTAGAATACGAATGAATTCGTTTCTGTTTCTTTGCATTACATGTGGAAACTTTAAAGACAGTCAATGCTGTGTCTACTAAATGATCAATTTAATCCAAGTAGTATTTGTTTTAGCCTTTGAATATATATGGACATTATTATTTTGAATTTGAATTAAAATTGAATGTGTCTCATATAGATTTTCAATTTAAAAACATAGTATCAAGTCTAATAATTGTATATAAGTTAGAAAATATTTTTTATTTCTTTTAAAATAACGTAAACTTAACAGTTTATTTGCTTTATATCTTGCAAGAATTTTTCAATATTTTCAATACAATTTACACGAAAATTTGAGGTATTCAAAAACATGCCTAGATTTCAGTTTTAATTCATCAAACTATATTCGATACTATTTGGATATCACCAGATTTGTATTTTAGGACCTGATAATAAATAGCGTTATTAGAATATTATGCAAAATTACACATAGCATTCCATATTGAATATTTCAATTGAAATAAATTATAGTCAAGCGTATTATGGACGATTATTTATTTAAAATGTTCCAAAAATTTAAAATATTTTCATTGAAAAAGTATAAAAAATATATTTCATTTCGAATTTCAAGTGTCTACCCCAGATATCAACTGTGACTTGCCACACAGCTGTCAGATGCAGTTGCCTGTGAAACAGGTTCTTATCCCCTGGATAGAGACTTTGCTAAAGGTATTATTGTTAGTAAGGCGCACTCTGAGAGAAGAAAGAAAACAAAGACAATATCCCGCTAGGTCGAAGAGCGGAGACAAAAGCAGATGACCTCATAAATCGCATCGTTATGATGTTCATAAATATATAATTGTTTCATATTCATAACGCTGATGTTCCTCTGCAAAAGATAAGTGTGCATTTGTCCTTGTGATGCATGCAACCGCTGTGAAAACATACCTTGCTATATTACCCTGACTTGCATAGTTTTTTATGGCCAACAATATTTTGAGCAGCTCGGCAAAGCGAAAGATTTACGAGCTAAATACACAGACTGCTTTTTAGAAGCAGCAATTTAAAAGCCATCAAACGATGTATCTACAACCTACATATATGCGATATAAACGTTTTAGTTTTCATTTTCATTTTCCTTTTCGTTTCAGTTTGAGTTTGAGTTTTAGTTTTCGTTTTAGTTGTGCCGTACTTAATCCACTTAAACGGCATTCGTGCGGTTTCCATGGATCTCGGCCGTAAAATTGTTTTGTCACCTGTTGAAAGCATTTTTTATTTCTAATTGAAAATATGTGAAAATGTGTCGAGCAGCAGAAAATTTCATAAATTTTATTGTCACGCCACGCGACACTGCAACGAATCTTCCCCCCTCCATCGTTCTGCTCCCTCCTGAATGAATGTCTTCAAATGTTTTTCCTTCTCTGATCTGTTATTTTTATTTTTTCTTATTTATAGAATTTCTTTGCTCTCATTCGGTCTCTCTCTCTCTTTGTCTATCTCTGTGTCTAGGAAATATGATTACCAAAAGTGCGTCGAGTTAGTTTTGGCTCTCTGCAGTCGATTGCTGGCAATTAACACCTTCCTTTTGCCCTCAAGCAATGCACATTTGTCAGGGCCTTGAATTGGTCTTGGGGGCGGTCTAATGTTATTCCAAAACATTTTGATTTATCAACTCTTTTTAAATTCCAAACATGAAAGCATCTTTCACAGCAACAGCAACATCAACATCTACATCTACAACTGCCGAGGAGTCAACGGAGTCATTCACATTAAGCCAAACAAGCGCATAGATACACTCGAAACGATTTAACTCTTTGACCCCACCCACACACACTCTCACACACACGCACACCGTTGTGAACCCCGACCCTCAACCCCCGGTTCTAGCACACAAAACTGAGCGGGCCTATTAAAAAATTGTTTATGAAAACAAAACATTTTCAGAGCAATTAATCATCAGGCATTGGCTGCCGCGTGGGGGGAACAGCATTGCCCCTCTCCTCCTCCTCCTCCTTGACTCTTTCCTTGCCCCTTTCCCTCCACCTTTCGTTGATCGCTGCTCATGTTGATGATGATGATCTCCATGGCCGAGTCCCACTTCCACTTCCAGTCGTAGTCGCAGTCGCAGTCGCAGTAGCGCAGCTGGCATCATATAGCTGCCAATGATTAAGCAAAGTGCCTCCAATTTCCACTCGACAATCGAGGAGGGGAAAGTGTTAAATGCCTGCCAATTAGTGCCGCCCGTTGGCTGCTTCAATGATCTGCTACGCTCGTTTTCCTAATTGGCTAAAATATGAAATGCTGTTCAATTTAATCGGCTTAATTAATGGTTTATTCCCTATTTGAGTAGGAGGAACTGCTTAAATGATTTTATCTTTAATTATACAAGTTATTACAATAAAGCAAGTGTAAATCTATATTAGAGAATTTTGAAACTAGCACCGGAGCAAGGAGTTGGGATGGGTCCTTTTGAACATTTTTTTTTTTATTTCTTTTTTATTTTTTTATTAAAATACTAACGAAATGATAACAAAGATAGGTGCACTGTTACCTAACTGGGCAACTTATGTAAATCAGAAATTATAAACAGAAAATTAATTATGTCAGCAGCACATAAATATAAACTAAATAAAGATTATACAAATTGAACCTAAGGATATACGAGAAATTTATGTAAGCACTCTTACGATTCTGTACTACATTCAAAATTTACCATAGAGTATAAAATATACCAGATTGTCAAATAAAGCAACTTAGTCCCGACTGCAGTAGGTGTTCTTTGCCATACAAAAGTATTTCTATTCGATAATTTTCGATTTGTGGAGGCGGGAGTGGGCGCGGCACAAATTTGAAACAAACTTGATGCGCGTGCAAATATTAATATAACAATTGTTGTCGAAAAAATAATAATAGTTCTATCACTTTTAGTCTCTGAGATCATACGGTCGGACTGTTCACTCTGATGAAGAATATATGTTTATACTTTTTGGGATCGGATTGTTACACACACTTAACTTAACTAAAAATTACAAATGTTGTATTTAATATAAGCTTATTACAAGTTAATGGCATTAGGAAATGAATGAAAAGGATTGCTGTCAATCATTTTTTCTGCGCAACAAGAAGATCATCTTAAATAATATAATATAAGTGTAGTTATAGTTGTTAATGTTAAATATATCTGTATAGTTTTTGACGTTTCTGTCATCCGATTTTACGAATCAAATTAATGTTACAAGAAGTTAGTACGAAAAAAGTCTTCAGTTTACGTTACAGTGAAACAATCTTAAAGAAGCTTTCTTAATTACATATTTATAATAATGCATTATTATAGCAAGTAAGATTCCCAAAGGTTTCATTAGTTGGCTACGAAAATAGCTTTAATGCTTATTTATTATCTGGGAAATAAAAGTCTCACAAGAGAATAATTGAAAAATTGAATTCTCATTTCACATTAGTTTGCAGTTTGCGATGAAATATGTGAAGTGGGAAACTGCAAAATGGGAAAATCGCTGCGAGAGCAGAAGTAATGTCATTAGAGGGCAGTTATTGACATCGGAAGTGACTGAACCCACTCATAGATGGCACATTAGCAAGCACTGGGTGACAATAACTTGGCATTGAAATTGGTATTTGCCTGGCTCCCAATGGGAGGCAACTAATGTTCTGCTTGGTAGCCTTTAGTTTGGGTGTGGATCTGTCAGTGTGGCAACAATTGCGAATGGTTATTGTGTGCATTTCATAGTTATTGCTGTTGCTTTTCAAATAAAATGTGTAATATTTCAATTTTTGAATGCGTCGCAGGACTCAGAGGGCAGATTGGTGGTGAGGGCAGGAAAGAGATGTCAGCAATGCGTACATGACACAATTTAAACTGCTGACCTTTGTCCAGGGCAGGGGTTCAGAGGTCCAGAGGTCCAAGGTCTCTCCACCTAGACACCGCCCGCCATTGTCCAGCATTGTTCAGATGTCCGGTTTATTGTTATTGTTATTATGCGAGAGTTTTCCCTGCAACTGTCAAACAGAACTATTTGGCTGTGACTGTGGCTGTGTCTCTGGCTCTGGCTGCACTTCTATGGCCCAAAACGAGCGTGGGGTGGTTGGCTGCAGAACAGCACGCGTCGCTTGCCACATGCCGCATGCCACTATTCTCCTTTGGACTGCTAATGACGAGGCCAGACCCAACGGAAGCCTGTTCAAGTGCCTCTTCAAATTGTGCCACTGAGCCCGAAAATGACACCCGCACGATATACAGAGACGGAGACTGAAATCGGAACAGAGCTTGGGACACTGCGACATTGGATGATCATCCCCAGTTGTGTCGAAGGAGTCAACTATCATAAAACTGGCTCTAAATGACGCAAGGCTTCATTCAGCTGGTTGTTGTTGTCGTTGTTGTCTCATGACAAGCAGCAAAAACCAATAAATGTCATCAAATTTATTGCTTTTGATTCAACAAAATTCTTTTGTTTGTTTCGCTTTACAATTTTACAATATGAACCCTCCAAGTTAGCGATTGACATTTGACCAGAACTTTATAGATGATGTGTGTGTATAAATGCAGCCAATATCTCTGAATAAAACTGAAAATAAATCAATAATGTGCGTAACATTTGTAGAATGAAGATGTAATCAAATATACATCTATATACTTGTATATCAAAGAAACTAGATATTATGATTATTATCAATCATTTGTTTATCAAATATGATGTTATGTTTGTATCACAATATTTAAATGATCACTCCAGTATTATCATAAACAATAAATTGCAAGTTATCTGTTTTAATTTATTTACCGTGCTATATATTATTGTTATTCTCCATTAAAAGAATTTGGAATATCATGATGATTCGCAGGCTTGATATAAAATATTAGACCCCTATGCAGAATTATCGTTTGGGTTTCCAGTCGCCGCATTCTTTATCTGCCTAGGCTAGCTCCATTTACTTGCCGGTTGCGCAGTAATTATGACAGATATGAGTCACATCTGAAGTACTTATTGGAATGCCATTGTTGTTGTACAAACATTAATATATCTTGTATATGGGACACGTATCCTGCGGGCGAGTCAGCGCTCCCTCAACAGATGCCCATGCTAAAGTACCTTCAACTGTCAACGCATCGTCAATTCTATTTTTATGTTTTATTTTCATTCTTTTTTGTCTCAGGTCTTTTCTTGTTTTCTTTTCTTTTTTTTTGGTTCTTGGGTTGCTTCCGTTTCGCTTCGGCTCGTTTCGTTTAATTTCTGCTTCTTTTTTAATATTCGAGTGTAATATTTCAGTTTTTATACCCGCTACCCATAGGGTAGAAGGGTATTATAACTTTGTGCCGGCAGGAAATGTATGTAACAGGTAGAAGGAGGCATCTCCGACCCTATAAAGTATATATATTCTTGATCAGCGTCAACAGCCGAGACGATATAGCCATGTCCGTCTGTCCGTCTGTCCGTCTGTGTGTCTGTCCGTCCGTCCGTATGAACACCTAGATCTCAGAGACTATAAGAGATAGAGCTATAATTTTTTTTCGACAACATTTGTTATGTTTGCACGCAGATCAAGTTTGTTTCAAATTTTTGCCACGCCCACTTCCGCCCCCGCAAAACAAAAAAATCGAATAACAAGCGTAATTTTAAAGCTAGAGTTCCGAATTTTGGTATATATAATAACTACTATAGTAGTTATGATTTCTGAAAATTTGGTTGCGATCAGATAAAAATTGTCGAAGTTATAAAAGAAATATTTTTGTATGGGCAAAAACGCCTACTTACTAGGGGTCTTAGTTGCTTTGGCTGACAATCTGGTATATTGTGCCGTCTATGGTATATTTTGAATGCGGTACTATGTCGATATACCAAATATACCATTTGGTATATTTTTAGTATTTTTGCAGTATATTCGGTATATTTTGAGAAAATACCGCAAATTATATTTATTTTATTCAAAATGGGTAGCGGGTATCTCACAGTCGAGTACACTCGACTGTAGCTTTCTTACTTGTTTGTTGCCTTGTTCGTGTTGTCATTGAGGAGCGCGTTCTATGTTTTGTTTGTGTTGACAATTTGTTGATTTTTTGGTTTTTACAATATGTTCGAGAGAGTGTGTCGATGTGTGTGTGTGTGTGTGTGTGCAACCGCTAAATAGCTACAAATTTATGATCGTAAATAGGATCGTAAATCAATATTTAATGCATTTCCATTTGTTCCATCTTGGCTAATGTCAACAGCCAAATTGATGACAACAAACCCTCAGTAGGGGGTGACCCTACAGCACAAAACAGTTGATGGGGAGAGGGTGGGGAGTAAGGCAGTGAGGATGAAGGGGAGCGGCGGCAAATGCTGGTAAATTCAATTGGCATTTTTGCATAATTTCGTATATCGAATTGAAATGTGCAATAAATCGAAAATTCAGCTCATGCATATGTATGCGTATACAGCTTACATATGTGTAATATTAGATGTAATATATACACACACACATACACACATACATACGTAGTATACTAATGCTTATCGCATTTGTCGCATGTTTGGTTGCAGCTTTGACGGCAAATCCAATTTAATACGCTTAAGTTCTTACTTTTTGTTTTCCTTTTTGGTATTATTTACTCAACGAAGAAGAAGACGAATAAGTAAATAGTAGAAAATAAAAATTGCACTGTATGTACATCCACAGCGATAGCTCAATTTAATGTTATCGATTTTTAATTTTCCTATTTAAGCTTTTTGCAGACTTTGTAAAAATTTGCATGTATCACCTCCCATCATTCTCTCTCTCTCTCTGTTTCCCACTCGCTCATCACCAGCACAATCTCCCGTTCTCTCTCTTTCTCTGCAGTCGCAAAAACAATAAATACTGTTAAGGCTTGTAATTTAATCGCATTTGTATCGATGCTTTTGTTTTTCTGCTTTTCGCCCATTTCCCATTGTATTTATACCCGCTACCCATAGGGTAGAAGGGTATTATAACTTTGTGCCGGCAGGAAATGTATGTAACAGGCAGAAGGAGGCATCTCCGACCCTATAAAGTATATATATTCTTGATCAGCTTCAACAGCCGAGACGATCTAGCCATGTCCGTCTGTCCGTCTGTGTGTCTGTCCGTCTGTGTGTCCGTCCGTCTGTCCGTATGAACACCTAGATCTCAGAGACTATAAGAGATAGAGCTATAATTTTTTTTTTCGACAACATTTGTTATGTTTGCACGCAGATCAAGTTTGTTTCAAATTTTTGCCACGCCCCCTTCCGCCCCCGCAAATAAAAAAAAAATCGAATAACAAGCGTAATTTTAAAGCTAGAGTTACGAATTTTGGTATATATAATAATTACTATAGTAGTTATGATTCCTAAAAATTTGGTTGCGATCAGATAAAAATTGTCGAAGTTATTAAAGAAATACTTTTGTATGGGCAAAAACGCCTACTTACTAGAGGTCTAATTTGCTTTGGCCGACAGTCTGGTATATTGTGCTGTCTATGGTATATTTTGAATGCGGTACTATATCGATATACCAAATATACCATTTGGTATATTTTTTTTGGTTTTTAGTAGTATATTTGGTATATTTTGAGAAATATACCGCAAAATATATTGCTTTTATTCAAAATGGGTAGCGGGTATCTCACAGTCGAGTACACTCGACTGTAGCTTTCTTACTTGTTTTTAATTCGCTTTTTCCTTTTTACATCGAATTTAATTCAAGGCATAGAAAAATAGTTATACATGCGATACTAAATACATATGTATATGTATTGTACATACATATATACATATGCATTTATATGGAGCACCCTCCTAGCCGCTTGCCTCATGTAGGAGCCACATGTATGAGAAGCCCCAAAGATGCATGCCCCGAGCAGTTTAATTTGCATTCGTTTTCGTTGTTATCGATATTGTTGCGGTTGCTATCTCGATGTTATGCTTGTTATTGTAATTGTTGTTATTCTTGTGCCACTAGTTGTCGTTGTTGTTCACTTTATAACATAGTTAGATGGGAATATCAAATGAATGCACTTGGCGCCTTAATTGGATTTCATCTCATAAGCAAGCCACACACTTCAAGAGAATCCAGAAAACTAATCAATAATTATGTAAAATGTCAAGCTATCTATATTGTTTACATAAGTGACACCTTTTGCATATTTAGTGAAGTAACTAATTAACAAAAATTATAATTTTTATTATAAATTGTTGTTAGTTGAAAAACAAAAAGCAATAAAACTTGTTTTAACAATTTTGGACAAACATTTTAGGTTATAATTCTATTTTGTACTACCCATGAGAAGTACTTCTTCTGCTTCTAATGGAAATTATTAAATGTACAAATTTATCAGCAGCCGATATGTCAAATTATTCAACAATCTAAATATAAAGTGCTCCACTTTTTATTACATATTATCATTATAAAGCAGTCCTCAGAATATGTCAATAATCTTAACCAAACTACGTTTTTAAATTAATTTATATGTTTCAAATAAACTTTGCCCGACTGTGAGATACTCGCTTCTAATTTCCAATGTTATTAGTATTATTCAGTATATACTAAAAAATGAAATATCTATATATTAATTCATTTAAAATATATCATCCATTGCTACCCAATTTTTATAAATGCAAAATGCGGTATTATTCTTAACATATACCGAATAAATATACTGAAAAAATACTGAAACATAACACTAGATTGTTAATAATATTAGTATCACCCTTATTAGACATAGAACTTAGGATTTTTACAGGAATATTTCTTTAGTATAACACTTTGAGTTTCTTCTCTAGAGCGGCGTCTATGTCTATGTTATTTTGAAGAGCCGTTTAATAGTCTCGGGCTAAATTACATCAGAGATATTTCACGCTTTAATTAAAAATCGAAATTGAACTGCCAATAAAATGTTTGTTAACCAACATAACCGCATCTGTTAATGTCTGTGAAGAGGGAGCGCCGCAGTTGACGTCGCAGCCGCAGTCGACGTTGACTGTGTGCAATGAAGCCCAAGCCGAAGTCGAAGCCAGAACCATACTCGATACTCATAGGCCATACACTGAGTGTGTGTAGTATTCTGCCATGCTCGCGCAGTCTGCTTTATCAAATTTTGATAAAGAGTCAGGCCAATAAATTAAATGTATAAATTCATTTAATGAATTTCATTTTTATTGTTTCAAGCCCACCAGATGGACGACCTCCCCTCCATCAAAGTAGGTGAAGTGACTGTGTGTGTCTCTTTGCATGCGTGTGTGTGTGTGTGCATATTAAAAAACCATCAGCGTGTCAATATGTAATTTGTGTCGTCGTCAACAACGAACGCAGCGAACAGAGCGAAAAACTCGGAAATAAATAGAACATAAATTAAATATCAATAAAAAGCGGTCGAACCCAACGTTCAACAACCAGAAACCCAAACGTACACACAGCCGAGAGCTATAGAATTGGCATCGCATATGGCGCATATGTGGATCGGAGATCTAAGAAGATCCCGAAATTGATTTCGAGCCACCCGAAGGCGAATGTGTTGACAAATTTTCCTCTTTACTGCGCCGCATAATGCAGTTGACAATGCCAGACAAAGAGCTACTGTTGCCCCTGGAGAGCACTCGTGGAAAAGTTAGCTAAGAGTGCCTGGGATTCCTTGAGCCCCGCTCCCGGCTAGGGATTGGGATCGCATCGGGCTTGGGCTCAAATCGTGTGCAATCAACCGCAATATCTTAAACAAAGCAAGCAAAATACCTGACGGATGAGTTGTTTGTGCAACCTAATGAAATTTCGTGTGCCCGTGTGTGTGTGTGTATCAGTGTGTGTGCTGAGGATCAGCAAGGATCGCTGGCAAGAAATTTGTCAACCGCCGTTTTGTTGGGCTCGAGTTCATTAAGCCCGATTCCAATCCCAGTTGACAATTGCGATCCCTCCATTAAATACCTACAATATAGTATGTCCGTCTTTCTGTTGTCGTCGCTTTCTTTTGAAGACTGAAGAAATTATTAAGGATTTATTATGATTATTATATTAGGGGCACAGCATGTGAGCCGTCGTCTCACAATGCTATCAGAATCAACAATGGCGACACGCACACCGAAGAGATTTGTCATTCGTTCGGATGAGAGAATATTAGTTTACATATCAATTATTTCATTGTTCGCTTCAAAAATGAAATTTCTCCTCATTTTTTCAACCAAATGTTCTTCATTTTGTCGCATCTATTGTCTGTTTGTTTTTATACTTATCTGTATCTTGGACAATTTGACAATTTGCATTACACAGAGATCGGCACAATCCCATGCAATTTACAATAATTGTTTGTGCAATGTGGTTTCTGTTGGCGCCTCATGGAAATATGATATTATCTGTCTTTAATTTATGGTTGCTGTACGGGAAATTTGTTTTCCTCATCGCCCAGAAGCGTTGCACTAAATGAAATGCTATCGATTACAATTTGTCCTTGTGCATCGGCAATAAATTGTTAGGAATCAAGAGCATAGCTTGGGATAAATTCGTGAATATGTCATTCAATTGTGGTTTGAGGGAGTTGTTCCGGGAATGATCAATCTCAACTGCGGAGATCAAGTTTATATTGCATTTATAATGAATATCTTTCAACTCTGTATAAATTTTAATTTCTTACGAAATACAGGGAATTAAGTTAATTGTAAGTAAAATAAATATGGTAAATTAGTAGGAATATCAAGCGAAATATTTCACACTAAAATGAGAGTTATGTTATATACTATAGATAATAGAAAAAGCACACAAAATCAAACTATAACTAGGCATTTCGAAAGTTTTCTATTCCTGTTATACAAATATTAATATTGCAAGTATTATTGTCACAATTCTTTTGGGACCTTTTTGAATTAAGATGAAAAACAAAAATAAATTAATACTTTGCCAAAGTGAAAATGTTGAGAAAAGAGCAGTTTACTGTAGTGAATGTTTATTTCGGAAGAGTAACGACAGGTTGTAAATAAAATAATAAAAATAGTAATAACAAGTTTTCTTATTACTACATAATGACATATAATATTGTAATTATATTTGTGACAGCTTCAGCACAACATTATTTAATACACTTATTTTTATAACTATTAGCCTAATGGAAGTGTAGTTAACTGGCAGAAGGATTCAAATCCGTCCCCGTAAAATGTATAATCAACGTATGAAAACGTAGATCTCAGAGACTATAAGAGATATGTGACAAAAACGGTTGCTGAAGTTGGTGCTTACTTGTTTTTCGTTGGCAACCTGGTATATTTTGAATGTAATAGTACATCGATATACCAGATATAGTTTTGGTATTTTTAGTATTGTTTAGTATATTAATTTGCTTTTAGTGACAGTGGATAGTGGAGATGTCTCTTTTTACTTGTTATTCTTAATATCAATCAGTTTTATTTTTTATTATATGTACATAAATACAAATTAAATACAAAACTAAAGCTATTAGATCTAAGTTCTACTAAAAATTGTCAGATGACTTCACGGAAAGCGGAGAACGAAATACCGAAGTTTCGGAATGCTACTTCACAGCGATTAACGTGTACACTCATCTAGATATTCAGGTAACGTCGCTGCTGTGTTTAATGAGTACATTAAAAAGGTATCAAAAATATTTCAAGAACCGTCGGGAAATTGAAAAATTGTTCATTACGCATTCGAAACGTGAGTCTAACTTTAATTTCAATCAAAATCTAAATTATATGAAAATGAAATAAAAATGTGTAAGAAAAAAAGCAAAACACACAAACATTATTCACTTGGCTCTCGTCGCACTGCATTTAAATGAGGGAGGAGAGAGAAGAGAGGGAGGTGACTGAAGCTAATGGTGTGTGAATCGGCACATCAACTATTTCACATTTCCTTTCATTTATACCTCCTCACCCCACCCCTCGAGGGGGTCATAAATACGACTGAGGCAAATCTCTCTTAAGGTGCCGCGCCATAAAAGGATTTGCATTTGGAATCGAATTTCGGTTATGGCTTTAAAAATTGCTCAATAAAAATACTGAGAAAATCCGTGCATAAAGTTACATATGAGCTTGTCAAATTTACAGTCCCGCATCTTGCCCCCGCTCCCTGCTTCTTCTAACCCCCGCCCCCATCTTCTTTTCCAACACCAACGTCAACGCCGCTGAGCTCACGCATTACGCAAATGAATTTCGTGTTTCGCCTTAAACTCCCACACACACACACACACACACGCACACACTCATAGGTATAGACTGGCTGTACTTAGGAATTAGCTGAGGACACACTCCTTCGACTGGCTTAAGACTTTTGTTACACACACACACACACACATACCTCATTGGCACCCTTGAGACCCCTCGAAAGCCACCCCCGCTTCCAAGTTGACGAACTTTATTGTTACTCGTAATTTGCCAATGTGCGTCTGTTGCAGGGTGCAGGTTGCAGGGTGCGGGTGCTGCCACTTTTTTAATGTACCCCATCAAAGTGCGCGTGTGTATGTGTATGTGTGAGGAGTGTCATGCACGTTGGAAAACATATGCATATAATTATTTAATTGAATTAAACAATTTCGTAAATGGTAAATGATGCGACAATATGGACGACGACGCTTTGCAGCTTTCGAAATCGGCATGTCGCCCGGAAATTTGCATAAATACATAATTATTACCCCCGAGTAAGTTGATTTTGACGGTGCGACATTATTGGGGGTAGGAAAAGTTTTTTATTATCAATAAGAGTACAGAAAATATTTAGGCAAACTTAAATTAAAATTAAAAATATATGAAAATTTGTAAAGTATAGTTAAGAAATGCAAAAATGTTATTATCGTTTAAATATACCTAACTAATATACCAAAAATACTAAAAAAAAATACGACATGCAGTATACTGTATAACGAAAAATTTTTAGTATCAATTGAGGTAAAGAAAATATTTAAGCAAACTTAAAAAGTAATAGAATTAGAATATGTAATAATGTTGGAATATTATTAAGAAATGCAAGAGTAGTATTTTTGTTCGAATATATTAAATTAATATGCCGAAAAAATACTTAAGTATACTAAAAGGAATTTTTTGTAAAACGAAATGCTTTTATATTGTATTTGTAAAATAGAAAGAAAATAGTCTTAGTCTTCTCATATATTTATATAATAAATAAAAATTGCAATTATTATTCTGTATACTATTCGTTTTATTTCGATTTACGTGAGCGGAGGTGGGCGTGGCAAAATCAGCTTGCGACAACTACAAATGTAAGCGAAGAGAAATTTTAGCTCCCAATTTTTATAGTCTCTGAAATTTTGTTGTTCATGAGGACTTTGCCGTTGACGGAGTTCAAGAATATACTCATATATTCTTTACTGTTCCTGTTGGCACACAGTTATAATTACCTTCTACCTTCTATCTATAGCGGGTATAAAAAAACCAGCAACAACAATAAGGATTCGATCACAATGCAGGATATGAGACTCGCATTAGAATTATAAAGGGATATTCGCCATGACAGAGACACGACAATGGGATCGCTGAAAGTGTGTGTGTTCATGAGTGTATTTGTGTTTATGTCACATCACCTAAACAAATAGTTCGCTCGAGAGAACGCGATCAATGAGAGAATCTATCTTATGTTGCCGCTCTCCCTCTCACTCTTTATTATTTATCTGTCTCTCTGCTGTTTGGTTTCCTGTTTTTCATGTTTTTTAACTCTTTAGTGCAACTGCAGCGAAATAAAAAAAATGAGGTAGAGTCTGGAGTCTGGAGTCTGAAGTCTAGAGACCTTGCTCGACATCTGGCAATTACTGTATGCCAATTCGACACCATAGAGGGCGCCACATAAGCGACGATGGAGGCGTGCCAGTGACCTGATTAACATAAAAATAAAACTTTAATGGAAAAAGGGGAAAACTGCCCGCAGTTTTGTTTTTGTTCATTTTGCTTTGTACATTTAAAGTTCAGTTGTTGCTTCTAGAATATTTAAGCCTTTGGCATACATACGCACACACACACACACACACACACAAACACACATAGAGCAAGCGAGGGAAACCAGAGACATTTGGTATATAAGACAACGACTGCGATTCGCCTACAAACGCAATGGAAATTCGAGTGGGAAAACGAGGAAAGCGTCGCCCACATACAACAAGTGAAACTGCGAGACGATGGCGACGATGGTGACGGCAAAAAAGGCAGACAGGGTCGGGCGGGGGTAGGGGGAAGAGGCAAAAGGGGGGAAGACTCTGACTGAGGGAGCACAAAGTTAGTTTGGCTTTTTTGGCTGACAAGAGACAAGGAAAGGAGCTAGGGGTAAGGGGTAGGGAGGAGAGCAGCCACAGTTGGCAAGGACGAAGCTCGTTTAGAGCAAGCGGAAATTGTCACCAAAAAACATAGACAAAATACACACACATACATACATCGCAGAACACATACATAGATATATATGTATATTGATGTGACAGGACAACGGACAACACTTTCGCCTGCTGTGCGGGGAGGTGGAAAAAGGAAAGAGACGGGCCGGGGGAGGGAGTGGGGAAAGTTACTGCCTCATAATGAAGGCAGCTAATACATCTTGTTGATGTTGCGGGAACCCGCTGAACATAAAGAAGCGCCAGCAGACATGTCTATTTGGGATACTATCGATTTTGTCGACCACCCACCAACACCAATCCTTGTGTCCTCGAGCCCAGACGACACAGTCTGCATAGCTGCCGGATGCGGCATTGGCCTCCAAGCTATGTCCTCCCTTCTCGGCATTTAAATGCAACAATTGGCATTTCATTTTCATCTGCTTGCCATTTAAAGTCACAATCGACGATTAACTAATGTTAAGCATATGAAAATATTGTATAATAAATAAGCAAGCTACAGTCGAGTGTGCTCGACCGTAAGATACCTGCTATTAATATATCGGAAAAGTATTAAAATATACCAGAGGCTTTACCTTGTATATTAATATACATAGTACTAAATATACCATATACCACAAATTATACCACATTGTCAGCCAAAGTAATTAAGACCCGTATTTTTCCCCTACAAAAGTATTTCTTAAATAACTTCTCCAATTTTTATCTAAACGTAACCGAATTTTCAAGAATCTTTAATACCGTAGTTAATAGAGACAGGCCTCATATTGAAATCCTTCTGTCATGGATACATAGCTTCCTTAATACCAGCTCTAGCTATTTTTTATGATATCATAATGAGAATCCAACATCTTTTTAATTGCGTTAAATTTCTTAAGAAAAAATGGTTTAAATCTAAGTTATTTCACTTGCTTCCATAATACATAGAAAGTTAGTTGAAAACAAAACGGTTTCTTTATAAATTTAAGAAAGTTTTATTATTAGAAATTCACTCATAGGAATGATGATTGATCGCATCTTGATCCCAGTATAAAAACTAATCAATATTGTATTTGATAATAAATGCATTTTGTTTATTTATTATAGCAAACTATGAATTGTATTTCTTTTAAACCAATTGTTTATTTGCGTGTGCATGAAAATAAATTAAATTTTCTAACAAAAATTTAAAAGTTGACCTTGTGCTGGCGCTGAAGCTGTCACTCTGGGTCATTTACTCGATTTGCTGTTTAATCGATTTCTTTGTAAACTCGAAACCAATGTCAACAGCCTTCAGACGCGCACAGAGGCAGACTGAGATACAGTTACAGATACAGATACAAATACAAACACAGATGGAAAGACACAGACATGCAGATACAGATACAAATACAGATACACAAATAAGCAAATTCAAGTGGCTGCCAAATAAAAAGGAAGCTAAAGAAATTTTTGTTTTTTAGAACTCGAAGCGAGAAAACATTTACACACTTAAACGATGCAAAAGCATTTGAGCAATTGGCATGGAGCAAGGGAAAATAAGGGAAAACGAAGAAAAACTAAGAAATTTGTAGTGCAAAGAGTGGCGTCAAAGGATGCAAAAGTGGACGACAAAAGGAGCGGAAAAAAGGGAAGAGAGAAGACAACGCTGGAGTTACACTGACAACACAACGATGTTGCCTCAAATTTGCTGCCTGGCGCTTAGGTAAATAAGCAACAGTTGTATATACATACATACACACACATAGTTTTGTTGTTGTGCAAATGTATCCGAAGGATACACTTGTGAGATGGGTGTCCTTGCTGCCATTGCTTCTGCTTGTGCCACATTGAACCCTGCCCCCAGTCTAGGCTCCTCTTTTTTGCCCCTTGTTACATGTGGCACATTTAAAGTTGCGTCTGCTCTCTATTTAAAGGCATTTTCATTGATTTTCCACCATCCAAACTGTGTCCCATTCACTGTTGAACTTTCAACTTGCAACATTTGGGCGTAGTTATTGCTTTTTATTGCAGCTCAGCAAATACTTGCCTCCATATTTATGTGGCGTTACATTTTGTAATTCGAATTCATAAACAATATCATCATAAATCCTCTTCCCCTCTCTGCCTCCTCCCACCCAAAGACCACGGAGTTTCGACTCGTGCCGACCATATGTTTGCTCATCATTCAGAAATGATCCATTAACGAACCAAAACAGATGTGATTTACACCGAACTCTTAATTTACTAGCTATTGTGGCAACTGCAGATCTATGCAGAGTTTAAAGAAGCTTCCGTTCAAAGCGGAGACAATCTTCACTCGTTTGAAATTATGAAAAATTCAAGTTTAGGAACTATGTTAAATGTGAGGAAATGTCGATAAACGCACAGCTAACTCTTACATTAAAAAATTAGCACTTATCTCAAATGTTCAACAAAAAAAATGTAATTTTATTTCTTTTTGGTTTTGCAGATCACACAATATTTTTAATCTGAAATATGATACTATATGCCATATAGTGATGTTATGATTTAGAGCTGATCAACCGATTTCATGTCGTACATTTTATTATAATGTTATTATTTCATAATATAATTTATAAAAATGTGATTTTAAGACAGTTTTAGAAGTTTAGGAAAAATAACTATGTGTACTAAAAAGGCTCTTCTTAAGCTCAAAAGGTAGTCTTGTATGAATCTGATTCGATAGGCGCAAAGTCTACGAAATATTTGATAATGTTGGAATAAATCACTGGTCAGTCAAATTAAGAACCCATTTGAATAATGGGAGCCGAATACTCTTTGGGATCGTCGGTCTACACATGGGAAAATCAAAGACCCTTAACAATGCTCTGAGCGAGTCTGAGGTACGTACTTTTAACAAGTCGAGTGTGCACTTTCGGTCTTTTTAATTTTTTTATTTTCTATTCTATTTGGTATTATACATTTATTTAGTGGAAACAAACGTGATACTTAATATACCCAAAGCCCTCGAGCCGAGCGACGTGTATTTCGATTTTTATGATGCTCGTAGTTGATGTGAAGTTTATCGTTGGACTTGAATGTGTGTGGGAGGTACTCTTAACGATCTTTGTCATTTAAATAAATACATTTTATGTGAATCGGGCACAAAAAAATAAAATTAAAATTAAACCTATGTCTAATGAGTCAACGAGTACGAACGAGATTTCCATTTAGGATCCAAATGCGTGACTCAAAGAGGAGAGTTGAATCAGAAAGCAGCCAGGGAAACGTTTAAGAAAGAAAACTAAGTAGGAGAGAGAGAAAACATTCGACAATTGTTTTTGTCCAATAAAAAGTTTCAAGATGCGAAACTATGAATAATTATTCTTCTGACATTACTTTTATGAGGGTTGATATTCCTTTGAATCCATCGACTTCCTTTTCGAGTATTGCTCGGCTTCTTTATTGTCCAGTCCGGATGATCCCACCGACATCTTGCAGTATGTTGAACCAACTCACGTTCTGCAAGATGATTATAAACGTTGTTCCTCATTGGATGGGTTCGTTTTTTTTTTGGGATTTGGGGAATAGGGAATGGGGAATGGGTTAGGGACTGAACATTTGTCGCATTTACCTTAAAATGAATATAATAATTTATTCCGACTTTAATTATGCTTTGTTGATCGTGTTCTGGTCGGCTTCGCTTTGACTTTGATTTCCCGATGACCTGAGAAATGTTGCCTAGGTTTTTCTTTTCGTTTATTTATTTTTTTTTTTGGTCTGATCGTTTTTCTATATGTTTTTTTTATGAATGTAGAGACAAATCGGCGTCATCAAATTTTTGAAAACGGGTTTCGATTTGCATACAAATTCCACTTGCTGTCTCTCGACCCACGTCGAGAATATGGCGATGGAGGAATTGGAAGCGGTTCTCGATGATAAACGACATTATGTCTGGGAAACTTTTGGTGGCCATAGACTTTGTGTCTCTGCTGGAAGAGAGATGCTGCACCTTTCTCTCTCTCTCTCTTTCTGATAGGGAAAAGGCACTCGACTCTGAAAATCTACAGTGCAACCATGTTGAAGACGCGGCTAATTTGACACGGATGGAGAAATGAGTGCGAGGAAGAGGGGAGAGGAGAGGGTTTGGTATTATTTGATGCTTATGAAGGGTCGCGGCTCAGTTACGGGGTTGTTATTGCTACCGCTCTTGTTGTTGTTGTTGTTGTCCTCTTTGTTGGTGTTTGTTATCATTTCATTTCATTTTTTATTCATCCATGAATCCATTTTGAATTTGTTGCTATTCGTTGTTGTTGTTGTTGTTCTATTAGGCTTTTTAGTAATTCATAAGCACACGCAGCGGGCAGATGTTCCACACGAGTTCTTTCAGATTATATGGGCAGCGACTGCAAAAGGGTTGCACTCGCATTACGAGATACAGATACAGATACAAATGCAGATGCAGATACATAAACATATGTAGCAAGAGGATACATACGCATGTATCTGCAAATGAAATGCAATTGGTGGCCATGCAAGTTGCCACTTAACGGTTGCCTGCTGCCGGTGGCATGCATAATTCATGCCACAAACTCCATCGGTATGGCTATTAACAGCTATTTGGCAATCTCGCCCCGTCTTGCAATTGAATGATCGATCATTGGATTGAAGATGCTTTAATACGAATTACAATTTATGTGCAATATATTCAAGTTTCGGATAAATTAAATGCAAATTATACAAATCTAATGTGTGTTTCTTATGTATTTCCTTCTTCTGTTACTTTTTGTAATTATGAAGAGCAGCATTTTTTATTAAAGTTTCAAACATTTCAAAAACATTCTTTAAAAATTTTATTTTTTAGTAAAATGATAAAGCGCAAAATTCAGAAACTTTTAAAGTCAATTTAAATTTCAGAAAAATTTGTAGCCTTTAAAATATACTATAAATTTCTTTATTACATAAATTCAATACTTTTATTACCAAAAGCAAATGCAGACAGTAGAGTTATAAGTTACAATTGAAATAAATAAAATTTGTATTTTGAATAATTAAGAATAGCAGAGCTTTTATTTATGTTGGAAAAATGCATTTTTTTCTTATATTTTTTAGTTATTATTTAATTTGATAAAAACCTTAATACAGAATAATTTTTTTATTTTTTAAGGCAGTAAAAAGTACGCAAAATGAGGATTACTTTTAAAGTACGCAATTCTATTTTAGAAAAACTTTAACTTTCATAATTTAAATTTAAATTATGCATCGTCTCAAAAACAAATAGTCATCTTGATGTAAATTTCAAATGAGAATTTGAATACATATAATTCTTTTAAATACTGAGAATATATTTCAAATTGATGTATAATCGTTTCTTTCATTTTAAAATTTTCATTTTCTTAATATGATGAGTTATATCAAGTTTCTCATAAGTTTTATAAATCTATGTAACTGCGAATTATTAAAGATTTTTGAAATACATATTAAAACTTTCAATTATCTAATATTGATTAACGTTTTTATTTCGAAATTGATTCAACTGATTGAAATTTACTGTAAAAAAATTCACAAGAAAAATCTGTGCAAATGAAGTTATTCCGACGGCATTTTGAATCGCAATGCTGCAAAAGGACCAAACAGCAAAGAAAAGGCAAGATGCGAAGGCAACAACACGACGCGTCGTACATAAAGGAAATATGGATAAATAAAGAAACTTACATGCTCTCACACTCTCAAACACTCATACATAGCATAACACACACATACACACACACACAATGAAGGATAAATATGATTGAGCGCAGCCAACGAGGAGCATAAAGTAAGATAAAAATGCGAGCAGCGCTGCCAACGTTTCTTGCTGCCGTTTGTTGTTGTTGCTGTCGCTATGCTCCGCCTAAAGTTGTCATAATTTGCTTTTGCATTGCGTTTTATTTATTTGTCGACGGCCCAACGACGACGACGACGGCGACGACGACGACAACGCCGACGACAATGACGCTGCGCAAATAAAAATCGTTTGCTGCGCTCTGACCGAAGATGACGTTGCCTTCTGTCGGACAGTTTCTCGTTTTCTGCTTCTTGCGGTATCGATTTGTGCGCTGTCGGCCCTTTCAGAGAGCGCTCGTCAGCCGACAACACGGAGACTATGCGAGAAAGAGAGAGAGAGAGAGGGAGAGTAACTGTGAGAGCCACTACAAATACATTCACATTCGCGCTCTTCGCGAGTCTGTTTTTGATTTATGGCACACACACACACACGCGCGCTTTACACATATACTTGCCCGTAAACTTGAGACTTATCATAAATGGCCGCAGTGCGTGTGTTAGAGTAGTACAGCTAGTGGTGCGCCAGCTTAACAGCGACAATAAATGTTAGGCACCTAACATAACAGTGGGACAACAGTCTTATACGCCAAGTTCCCCTGCTGTTAGTTGGGCCAAGTTGAGTTTCGAAAATGTTGCACGCACTTTAGAGTGGCTCTCTCGCTCTTTCTCTCTTGCGCCGCTGCGCAGCTAATGTTGCTGTCGTTGTTGTTGTTGTTATTGGTGTTGTTGGTCGCTTAAGCTTTTGCAATGCAGAACGAAACGAACACGAAGCGAAAATGCTGCTGCCCCCAAACAATGATAGCGACACTTCGATTCGCTGCTGCTGTCGCTGCTGCTGTTGCTGCTGCCGTTGCTGCTTCTGCTGCTGCTGCTGCTGCTGCTGCCTGATGGTGCTGCTGCGTTGTCTCGTTGTGTGCCGTTTCTTGCTCGTTAAATCCATAAAGGACATTCTCTGCTTCGGCTCCAGTCACGGCCAACGCCACGGCCAACGGCAACGGCAACGGCAAAAGCAGCAACAGCAATAGCAACAGCGGCAGCAACAGCGACAGCGCAAGTTGCCAGTTCAGCGACAGCGTCAGTTCAGCCAGCCAGCGAGGCAGGCAGCAGCAGCAGAAGCAGCCGCCACTTCTTGGCTTTGCTTTGGTCAGCCGCCTCAAAGCCGCCAGTTGCAGGTTGTTACTTGCCACTTGCCACTTGCCGCTTGCCAGTGGCCAGTTTATAGCTAATTTGCCATTCACATTAACAACAGCAACAACAACAACAACAACAAAACGGCAGCCAATTATTATTGCCAAAATTTTTGACAGTCGCCGCTGCAAAGCCAGTGGCCAGCTAACGGTTTTTTACTACCGCTGCCGTCGTCATCGCCGCCGCCTCCGCCGCCGTCGTCGTCGTCGTCATCGTCATCGTCGTTGTCGCCGCAACTCACGCACAATACTCGCCTCGCTTTTTTTTCTCCCGCATCATCTCCAGCGTTAAGTGCGTGCGTGTGTGTGTGTGAGTGTGTGTGTTGGCGTGCGTGTGTGTGTGGGAGTGGGACACAGCGTAAGTGTGAGTGCGAAGAGTGCGGCGTGCGGGAACGTGGTAGAGAAGGAGGAGGAGAAGGTGGAGGAGGAGGAGGGGGAAGCAGTACGAGGAAGTTTTTGTGGTCGCGCGTGTTTAATTAATCATAAAAAATGCAAAAAGCATAAAACTCATGCGACACAACGCGAAAAAATGCAAATGGCAACAAATACAACAACAACAATAATAATAACAACAACAACAACAACAGCGACAGCAATAGTCGACACTCTCTCGAAACAAAGGCAAAAACAATTGAAATATGTGCAATAAACGCGATGAAGGTGAAGTGAACTAAAGACAACAAGACAACCAAAACAACAAAAGAATCAAAATCGAAATCGAAATTGAAATCGTTCGCAGGATTCACCGAAAACACAAACTATTTTTTGCTGCCGTCGGCGAAATCGAAATTTCGCATCGAATACGTAACAAAGCAAACCAAAAAAAAGTGAGCTCAATAAATCCCACAAAAGCGGATAGGCGATAAAGAAGAAAGCAAAAACCAATTTGGAAACAAGTGAGCCCAACAGAAGAGAGAACAACAACAACTCATTTACAGTTATAATCAAAAGTGAGTATCGAGTATATTTCGATAAATTATTAACAACTTTCCTCGAGAAGGGAGAAAATCACCATCATCCCAATATGTTAAAATACTAAAAATTGCTTGAATATCTTGATATATGAGAAATATTTAACAGGAGAACATCAGAAGAATTTATTAATAATATATCAATCATCATACAAAAGTAATAAATTATTAACAATGTTAAAAATAAAAGGCAAAACATTCTAATGGAAGTGTATTAAATTCTTTTCTGATAAGTAAACTTATAGTTACACTCTACTAAGACACTTTTTTTATATTTAAATCATCAATATTACTTATTTAACTTGAAAAAGTTCTTATGCTAATTTACAACTTTCCATCTAAAATATTTTTTACCTTCTTTTACTTTTCTTCGATCTAAACATTTTCAAGAATCATTAGTATTAAATACATATTAATTACAACAGTTTTTCACTTTAATATTACTAAATAATATTTTACAATTATAAGAAAAATTTAATTGAATTCATAATTTAAAAAAAACTTTATTGCCTAAAGCTTGAATTTTTAAGTAAAATTTAAGTGCACAAATAAACCTAAAGTTGACAGCACTAATTCTTCAAATTATATGATTACATTAAATTAAAACTAAATTAAAGCTGCGAAATATTCCACAAAGTTTTCACAATAGAATTTTATCTAAAAATTAGGCGGCTTTTTTGCTATCTATATATATTTAAATATAATTATATATAATTTTATAAAGCAGTCTTAAGTTCCATTATCTATTGATAATAAAAGAAAAACTCCCACAATTTCATAATAAATTGAGCTACTAAACAGACTTTCAACATCTTAAATATATATGTTTATATCCAATATATTTAAGATGTAGAATATATCAAATATATTTAAGATATTGAATGTTTGGTTGACAGCTGAAAATCGCATCTCGTTAGATTGCTTGTGTCAAAGCCAAACTTGTGTCGGAGCAAATATAATTGATTAACTTGATTCTCTCATCGAATCGAAAATGTCTGGATAAGCCTTTAAAACGTAACCTTCACTTAAGGCATCAGCTTTCTTAGTTCGATGTTCATCTGATGTAATTGCCGCTTCAATATCTTGAATATCTTCGAAATGATTTGCAGTTCCATGAGTTAATGAAGTGCAAGAATCAAAATGCTGCTGGTGTGTGTGTGAGTGTGTGTGAGTGTGTGTATGTGTTTGAGGCTCAGTTGTTGCCTGAGTGGCGATTATTTAAAATTGACACTTTATGCGAGGACATGCAACCGAAGCAACATCAGCAGCAGCAGCAACAGAATGTTGCATGTCGGGCTTATGTCAAAGTTAACATAAATACAACTATTTTGTGCCTCAGCAGCGTGGCAAGAGATCGGCGGGGGCAGAAGAGGGATTATTGAGGTCTTGACATGGGCACGAGATGCTGTTCCAAGTGTGTGTGCATATATTTGTGTGTGTGTTTGTGTATGAGGTGCAACAACAACAACTTGAACAGAGCAAACAGACGCATGTTGTGAGAGTAAAATTAGCACAGCAACAATGTGTGTGGGTGGGGAGGGGGTGGGGCGTAGGTTAAACGAAAAGATGACAGGTGTCAGGTTCGAGTCGAGTGTGTATCTTGTATCTTGTAGATACACACTGCAGTCAAATGTCAGCAACAGATTGAGATTGAAATGATGAGCTTAATTTTCAATCAAGCAAATCAACTGCAACTACAACCAACTTTTTGAGATACATTGCTCAAGTAAAAGATACAAATGCATTTCGTGCCCCTTCGCCCCTCCCCTATGTAGCATCGCCTAGCGCCTAATGCATTTATTGCCTTAATTAATTTATGAGTCGCGCGATTTCATCTTAACGAAGAGCGCCAACAAAAATGTATCTTGTATCTCAGCGTGCACATTGACATCCTCATGATCATGATCATGATCACGAACATTTTTATCATTCGCATGATGATCTGCTTTCTCGCTGACGGACAATAAATTCATTTACTTTTCGTCGTTTATAAAATTCGAAATGTTTCATGCGCCAGACAATTTTTCATTTTTTTTTTTTTTCATTTCATTTCCCTTTTTTGCTACTGCCCTCTCTCCCATCCCCCATCATCATTTATTTGTATTTTATTTTCGCTCATTTTTATTGTATATTTATTTTCATTTTAATAAATTCAACACAAAGACAACGAGGGGGAAAGCAGCGACACAAACAGCGAAAGGAGGGAGGAAAATATTTTTTTGTTATGACAGAAATGTGCGCGTCTATAGAAAAAGTGTCTACACTTTCGACTGTATCTACATTTCGCCAGGCAATTTTTGTTGTCAACTTTTGCCTCGTAAATTTTCATCATTTTCATTTCGAGTTTCCCCATCCACACACATACACACACATACACAGAAACACACACACGACACGCTGTCCAAATATTTGCCAAAAGCCAAAAAGATTGTATTATGCTCTGCGATATATTTTTCTACTTTTTCGTTTTTTTCTTCCTATTTGTAATGTGGCCACGCTGAATTTTTCTGCACGCCAAAAATATGCCAACAGATCAGCGCACGCCTCATGCGAATCTATCAGTACTCAAAAGCGGATAGACAGATATTTATTTGTGAATGCATCTGTATCGCGGCTGTTTATTAGAATGCTTGCAACGCTTCAGATTCACATACATTTAATATCTCGTTCATTTTCTATGCGTCTTTGTTCAAAAACTTTACAACACTGCATTTTTTTTATCGTATTCGAAGTTCTTTTTATCTACATTGTAGATAAAGTCAATTTTCGTTATTCAAAATATACACTATAAATTATTTAATAATTCAATTCAACCAAATATTTCTGAAAACATCATCAATGATTGAATTTTGCAACGAAAAATGGTTCATACTATGATCAAAGAAATTTTCTTAAATCCCCATTATTACAATCTAATTCAATTGAGAATGCTACAGTTGAGCTTGTCTGCTACTTATTTAAATAAATTTAAAACATTGCAGTATTCTTAAAAGATACCATATGAATATACCAAGAATATAAAAAAAAAACATACTGAAGACTATATTTGGTATATTGATATAGTACTTCATTCAAAATATAGAGTACAAAATATACCAGCCAAAACAATGAAATCTCTTTTGCAGTAGACGTTTTTTTGCAATATAAAAGTATTTTCTAAATAATTGCAACTTTTATTTCAGATCGCAATCAAATTTTCAGGAATCATAAATATTGCAGTTATAGTCTACTCTTAATTTCTACTTTTTCTTCTTCAAATCCTTAAAATTAGTTTTGTTATTCGATAATTTTGGAATTTTGGGGCGTGCAAAATTTTAAAACAAACTTGAATAATATTAATAAATAATAACCACTGATCAAGAATATATATACTTCGTCGAAGATGTCTACTTCTCTCTGTTAAATACATTTCCTGCAGTTACAAAGTTATAATACCCTTCTACACCATGGTAGACCCTATAAAGGTAGGTAGACCCTATAAAGTTTATATATTCTTGATCAGCATCAATAGCCGAGACGATCTAGCCATGTCCGTCCGTCTGTCCGTCCGTCCGTATGAAACACTGGATCTTAGAGACTATAAGAAATAGATCTATAATTTTTTTCGACAGCATTTGTTACGTCTGCACGCAGATTTAGTTTGTTTCAAATTTTTGCCACGCCCACTTCCGTCCCGCAAATCAAAAAAAAGACGAATAACAAGCGTAACTTTAAAGCTAGAGCTGCGAATGGTGTATAAAATAATAACAATAGTATTTATGATTTCTGAAAATTTGGTTGCGATCAGATCAAAATTGTCGAGGTTATTAAAGAAATACTTTTGTATGGGCCTACTTACTAGGGGTCTTAGTTGCTTTGGCTGACAATCTGGTATATTGTGCCGTCTATGGTATATTTTGAATACGGTACTATATCGATACACAAAATATACCATTTGGTATATTTTTAGTATTTTGTAGTATTTTTGGTATATTTTGAAAATAATACCGCAATATTTTGCTTTTATTCAAAATGGGTGGCGGGTATCTCTCGGTCGAACACACTCGACTGTAACTTTCTTACTTGTTTTTACTATAAAATACAACAATCGAAATATAATTAAATGATCACTTTCAAGATTGTATTTGTGGAACTTATAGCAAAGTATCATCTATGAATATGAGACAGATCTTACACATTGGTAAAGAATTAATTGTTGGATACAATATGAGTTTTTAACAGAAACGAAGGCAGAAGAAGCACAATGAAAATGCGAAAATATCAAAAATGATGCAAACGTTTATCGAAAGTGGCTAAAACAAGAGGTCAGAAATGTGTTTGTTTGTATGCGTGTGCACAAGCTATAAACATTTATGCCCAGAAGGTGCAGGGGAAGAGGGGTTAGGATTGACTGCATGTGTGTGAATGTCTGTATGTGTGTGTGTGAGTGTGTGGAGAGTACTTTGCATAGATTGTCCACTTTAGATTAAGCCATGAATAATTTATGTGCGTCTCTTATGATTTTAATTGTTTGCAATGGCAGCTTAACAACTCTTCCTTCAACTCCCCGCCTCTCCCCTGCCCACTTCGCGTCACAATTTCCCCTCCAAAGTTCTTTCTCTGTGACACACACACTCACAGTGCATAAGTAACTGGCCTTTATTATTCCTTTAGTGAAGAAAAAACATAAAAACGAAAGCAGAGCAGAGCAGGAGAAAAACAAAATAGCTCCCAAAAGCAAATGCAAAACAATACAAATTCATCTACAAGGCACAAGGCTGAGAGTGTGTGTGTGTGTGTGTGTGTGTGTGCTCTCCGTGGATCCCCTCTTTCCTTTGGTCACTTGGCATTGGTCTGCTTTATCCACTTCTGCTTCTTTTCCGTTCTCTGTTGCTTTGGCTTGTCCTGCCTTGTGATTCCCTCGTTCTCCGCTCTGGCTTTGCTCTCCCTTTCTCACGACCTATCGACTTTGCTCTTCTCCTCTTTCTCCTGCTCTTCGGTCAGCTGACACGCAGACATTTGCATTTAACACACACACACACGCACACATTTAAACACAAACGGGCGTCGTCCATTTCATGTACTGTGTGTGTGGCGCTTGCTTCGCTTCGTCTCCCCCCACCCCGTCCGATCGCCTTTCTGGTCAACAGCCACCCGCGGCGTCTGCAGCTCAACTGGTTGCCCGGCCTCCACTCCCCCTCCATCTCTCTGTCACTCTCCCTCTCTGCCCGTCTTTAAAGCGAGCCCTTTCCGGCTGCTTTTGGACTGCAACTCGAAGTCATCGTCGTTGTAGTCTTTGTTGTTGTTGTTGTCGTATCGTCGTTCGTTCCATTTCGTTTCTTTCTCAAAAATTATATGAAAATTATACCAATTCAACTCATAAAATTTTTTCAGCTTAATAAATTTGCAGACATTTTGTTCGGCATGGATCCGGTTCCAGCTCCATCTCCATCTCCAGCTCCCATTCGAATTCGAATTCTCATTCCCATTACAATTCCCATTCCCATTTTCATTTCCATTCCCATGCTCAGTTCAGTTCCAGTTGAAGTGCTAACGCCTGAGCCTTCATTGGCTGCCTCTTCTCTTTGGCATTTTAAATACTGCAACTGATTTTAACCACGACTACACTTTTGCCCTTCTTCGTTCACACTACTGCAATGTGCTTGTATTTTTTCACTACATACACGTATTAAATGAAGCTCATAAATTTTGACGCAAACCATTCTTATTTTTCCTCCCTCATTTTTGTCCTTATTTTCTTAATGTTCCGCAAACAGAAAATACGTATGTTATGCTGCTTTTCGATTGATGAAAATCAGAATGAATGATGGAAAATTCTCACTATAGCTTAGTTATTTATTACTCTAGTAACAAGAAAAAGAAACAAATTCTCGTTTTACATAAGAAATAAATAATTAAAAGTATTTAGCTGATTTTCCTATTTAGGTGTACTTTTTTGTAAACTATAAATCAGATATTAATATTATATATTTATAATAAATAAAAGTGATTTTCCAAAATTATAAAAGTTTTATATTTTTAAAGTCACTTTTATTTATTCCAATAATAAGAATTAGTACGTATTACTTGCGTGAGATCGAAAAATACTTAATACTTATTGGTTAGCTAGTGCTATAGAAATATGCAATGTTAATGAATCAAATGATGAACAATAGTTATTGGCTGACAATCGTATTCAGAATTGAAATTCACACAGATCCAGGCAAGGCAGTGATCTGTCGATCGATTTGAAGAACAACAGATCTCAATCAATATATCTACGAGTATAGCAATCATTTAATCAATTGTTTATTTTACCGCCACGTTGCGGGCAAATCATTCATTCAGTCAAATTTCTAGCCGGATATACTTGTATCTTGCCCCAACTGGGTGCAAGTGGAGCTATTTATGTGTCCATGTGCGTTTCTATGTGCGTGTGTGCCATCAATCAATCAAGCAAATTGCATAGAATTTTGATCTGTATCCGCTGTGGATAAAACCAATTTTCGATAGAATGATTGACGCTTTGTTGTATATCTCAGATACAATATTTATCCGGACGAGTAACTGAAACCCGAAGAAGAAAGATTTAAAGTTCCTTTCAAGTTGAACGCCAGCACGCGGACCACCTGCTGACAGGAAGCTCTATCTTGAAAAAATCGGCCGGAATGACAAAGGAAATAAAAACATACTGTGCACTCGTTGTGGAATTCGAAGTAGATTTCGATTCAGATTTCAGATTCGGATTCCATTGGAAAAAGAGCCAAAGAAACCTAAAGTTGAAGCAATTGCATAAGTTTTATGTTTTTGGCTGTGCGTAAATCCCTCAAGAAATCAGCTCAAGTGGAATAAGTTGTGGCTACTGGCTTTACTTGTATTCGGTCAACACCTTCAAGGCGTCCTAAGCAAGTACTCGGGCATCTTGACTCCCAACCACCCACAAGTTTCCACAATCTCAGTCGCAATGTGAGATTCCCTTTCCTGCCTCATTCAGCTATGGGAAAAGCGCGTCGACTACTGCATTAAACAAATTGATTTCGGATGAGCCCATTGATAGAAATACTATACGATGTGTGTGCGCCGATGATTTCGAGTGCGGCCTGTCCCAATCGATATGGATAGGAGTAAAGTATAGTATCTTATGTATAGTACACTGGTCTGTATCTGTATGATTTCTCTAAGAATGGGACTAGAGTCTGCTGAGTGGGGAGTGTGTGCGTGTGTGTGTTTACCTTTGCCAATAAATTCACTTAATTGCCGGGAAATAATCATAAAGCAATCGGCCGTAATGTGAATGCTACTTGGTCTCGTTCTCGTACAGCAAACTCCAATCTTAGCACACGTTCGCATCGATTATTGTGAAATATTCTGCCCAATTTCGTATTAAGATTACGAATCTTTCTTATGGTTATCCGAGTGTATACCACGGCGAAGGCTAACTCACGAATGCATCGGAATTATGGGGAAATCGATTTCTGACTAAAATTTATGTTCTCTTCGCCAACTTATTTTTGATTTTCTCTTTTTTATGCTCACAATACGAAATCACATAGTGGAGAAAAGGAAATGAATTAAGATGACTACCAAAATATAATGGGATAATCGAACTCTTTTTCAATACAGAATACAGACTCAAAAACAATATCTTATTTCCTACATTTTTCTATATTTTCCTATATTATCAGCTTATATAGATTTAATACCTCATAATGAAGTATTTCGATTGCAAGTGAGTGAGAGCTCGACTGCTAAGACAAGGTTCGATTCGTAGAATAGTATTTAGAACCACCTCATTCTAATCTTTTTTACAGCTATTGAAACTAGTATGCTTCTCTTAAAGAGTAATTTTCTTAAATTATAATTAACAAAATAAATACATACAAGATTGATAAAGAGGCAGTAACATTCAAGTCTGAACGTTCAGATCTTAGTCAATAATATGAAAATCTAAAAACAGTTTAAATCAAAAATTTCCCCTATAATCATTATGGAGTATTAAAAAATTAAATTAAAGTAAAAACGAAATGCTTGTGTTGTAAGTTATATAATGATTTAAGCGAATCGAATGTATCTACAAAGTTTACCTACAAAATAATTTGTATATTTTTATGTCGTAACATAGTTTTATCAGAACTGAAGCCCAGCACTGAGTATGTTGTATTCGGTCATTTAATTTTTTTAACTATTAAAACACAGTAAGCGTTTAATTGCATTTATAAACTCTTTCGATATTTAACTAAAGAAATTCATAAGTAAGTAGGACAATGTACTCGATTCGTTATTTGGCGCCGTTCTGTTCGCGTGTTCTAGTTCCACAGCTGAGTCGCTGTTTGGGTGCGAGAAGTTCCAGTTCCTCCTTGGCCAATAACTCAGCCAAGTTATTTACGTTTGGCAATATCGGTTATAGTGGCACAAATCCCAATGCGAGGAGAAACATTATCACACGATAATGTGAGTCTTTGCATACAGTTCAATTGATTCATTTCAATGGTTGTGGAGTGTCAGAGTGGACAGTAGGCAATATAGGGTGGGTAGTATTTCCGTGTGTTACGCGGTAACCATATCGCAATCAGTTCTATAGATATCGTCCTATTCCTAGATGGGATTGCGACGTGTCGCGTAGAGACAGTTGGAAATTGTCAACAAGTAAATTAGCCATAGCCGGAATCGAAATCGAATGGGACCAAAGCAAAGTTATGCTGAGTGATTCCAAGTAATATATCAATAAATTATCCAACTCCAACACCAACTCCAAGCTCAAGCTGAATCTGAAGCCTCATGCAAAACGCGTAACGAGCTTCGACCAGTTCAATAATCCCCCTTGGATGAGGAAAGTCCAAAAAACATTGATCCGATACCTCCGATGCGATGTCGATGGTGATGGTGATGACGATTGTGATTGCGATACCGATATATAGTTTTTATTCTAAATAGATATTGCACATGTGGCGGGTGGTTCGATGGCTCGTTCTGTAGGCCAAAATTAAGTTATACGCCCCTAATAATATGCAATGCGTTCATTTATTCATCGCCTTTAAGTTGCGACACCACAAGCTATTCATATATTCAAAAATTTATCATAAAGTCTGACCGGGTCGGACCCTTCTTACGTGACCGGCTCGTTATAGGAATCTAAAGCGGAAAGCTCAGTTTCTTATTCTCTTACGTTTGCTGTTGCTCAATCCGAAATCTTCTTTTGATCTATCCACAGCGCCCATGACCAGCAGCAGCAGAAGAGCAGGAGCCACAGCTAAACTAAATATCAGATTATAGCCGACAATCGGAATCTCTTCCAGCTGCTCTTGTGAGGCGGAGCAGTCGGGGAAGAGGCGATCCTAGGCATAATGTGTTCAATATTTCGTAATCGCATCAATTACCGGGGCACAGGTACACGCAGTACAACATCTGCTGGTAGTGGCAGCTCGACAGGTGCCGGAGCTGTTACTGGAGCAGGAGTTGGGGATAGAGATAATCTGCTGGCCAAGGAACTCAATGCCGACAGCAACAACAACGGCAGTATAGCGGATGAGGTGCCACAACTTCATCCGAATGCAGGAACAGATGGAGAACTACCAATGGAAGTATCGGTGGAAACATCCTTGCCATCGTTGAATGAAGACCAGCAGCCGGAGAACAGCAATGAGGCTCTGGATCTTTCCGTAATCTCTGGCAGTCGATTGCCCACATCGGGGCACGTCGCACTTGAAGCTTTACAACATACCAAAGTGGCGGTGGCGCAGTTCGCCGCAACGGCGCTAGCAGGAGCAGCCGATCCCAGCGATCTGGCCATGGTACAGTCGACGATCTTCAATGTGCAGCGCCAACATCTGATGCAACTGCAGCTCATCCAGCATCTACAGAGTCAATTGAAGAGGGCCGGAGGCGTGGTCGCTGCCCTCAGCAGACAGGGGCGGAACGATGAAGAGCGCGACGACGTGGAAGAGGAGGAAGATGCGGAAGTGGAGGCGGAAGCGGAGGTGGAGGAACAGAAGGTGCGAGAGACCGAGCAGGAATATCTGGTCAAGGGAAAGCCAAGGATGAATGGTGAAGTGCTCGAGGATGACCACGTGCGGCTTAAGGAGAGTTTAAAGACTGATGGGCATAACTTGACCTTGAAAATGGCAATCGAGTGCAATAAGGAAAGTGAAGGCGAACGGGAAAGAGAGCGAGAAAGAGAGCACATCAAGCGGGAGGATGAGCGCGAGATTGAGGCGGAAGTCGAACCCGAGACGGAGAATGAGTATCAACCGCTAATGTGCGATATCAGCTCCAGTCTGGCATCGAGTATTATCACCAACCACGACCCGCCGCCAGCGCCCAATGAGCCCAACTGCCTGGAGATGCTGCAACGCCGCACGGAGGAGGTATTGGATTCCGCATCGCAGAGCCTTCATGCTGCACAAATGCAAGAGGAGTACTCGGAATATGCCTCGAAAGAAGCACAGAGTCGCGGAGAGATCTTTAAGCATCGCTGTAAGTATTGCGGCAAGATCTTTGGCAGCTACTCAGCCCTGCAGATCCATCTGCGTTCCCACACCGGTGAACGACCCTTCCACTGCAACGTGTGTGGCAGCAAGTTCACAACTAAAGGTAATCTCAAAGTCCACTACCAGCGTCACACTCAGATCTTTCCTCCCATGATGCTGCCGCCTGTAGTAAATGGAGGGGCCATAGCAGGAGCAGGAGGAGGATCATCCTCGGGAAGTGCAGAACAGTTTGCCGCTCTGACGCCAATTCGGTTACCCTTTGTGCCACCCGCGCCTCTTGCACCGCCACCACCACCTAGCAGAGATCCTTGTGCCCAGGAGCAGCAGCAAGCGCAGTCAATACAGCAGATTCATCAACAGCAAGAGCAACAAATGCTTCCGCAGGCCGAGGATCTCAGTAAGTCGATTCGGGAGAAGTCTCAATCGCCCCTTGAACGTGCACAGACACCAACACCAAGTCCCATCCTACCTCCCATTCCTGTCATAACACCAAGTAAATCCGTGTCCGATCGTAATAGATGCCAGAGCGTAGTTCCAACGGATCCCTCACCTGAGAAACAAGAAAAGGAGAAGCCCAAAGATAGTCCCAAGCCAAGTCAAACGACACCCCGTCGGAATGGCAGTGTGCGAAAGCGACAGACAAGCAATGCAGGCAGTCCGCCAGGCGAGGATAGAGCGGCAGAGCATGCTGAGCATTTGCACATTGCCAAGCTCGTGCGTCGCTCCTCCGCTAGCAGGGATGGCTCATTGGGTCTGCCTGCCGGAACGGGGGCCGGAGAGTATTCACTGGCGCAGATGGAACGCATCATAGACAAGTCATGGGAGGATCTAATTGAGATAGACAAGACATCGGAGACGTCGAAGCTTCAGCAGCTGGTGGACAATATTGAGAACAAGTTGACGGATCCTAATCAGTGCATCTTTTGCCAAAAGGTTATGTCTTGCCGCAGCTCCCTTCAGATGCATATTAGAACCCACACAGGTGAAAGACCCTTTCGCTGCAAGATCTGTGGACGTGCCTTTGCCACCAAAGGCAATCTGAAGGCACACATGAGCATACACAAAATCAAACCGCCCATGCGTAGTCAGTTCAAATGTCCTGTGTGCCATCAGAAGTTCTCCAATGGCATCATTCTTCAGCAGCACATTCGCATCCACACTATGGATGATGGTAGCGCTGTGCAAGGTCAAGGGCAGAGCCAGAGTCTAGGAGCTGGCGATGTCGAACGTCTGGGCATTGAGGATCAGAACTCAAACAAGTCATTGGGTACTTCAGACACCCTGGACTTCTCCACCACTATCTCTGATCATTCAGGACAACGTTCCGAGTCGTCGCAGGGCGGCGACTTCGATGAGTTCATGACCATGGACAGCACAGACGATTCGCGTGACAATTCGAGTGCCACAACAATCACCACAACGCCTCTGGACAGAGAAAGAGATCGAGACAGACGACCCACTGCTCATGATTGCTGTGATGAACGTTCCAGATCCGATTTGGAGGGTGGTGGACGCGAAAGTACCAACGGTACCGAACTGCCTCCCATGGATCTCTCATCTCCATCGTCGGCAGCTGCGGCAGCGGCCCGTCTCTTTGGCGTAAACAACGGTGGAGCGGTGTTACCCATGCACGGCATGCCCCTGCTACCCCCAAATCTGCTGTTGATGGCCGCAGCTCGCGAGGAGATGCACGCCCTAGGACAGGCACATGCCAAGTTTCCGCTGTTGCCCTTCGGACCGCTCGGATTTATGGGTAAGTCGACTACCGATTGCTGAATGCAGGCTGACGAGTATCGTCTGACAGTGCGCAAGATGACAAAGCTGCTTTGTCTGCCACCTTTGACCTCATTGCGACGATTTACGCAGCGACAGAAGCGAAAGGGGAAGCTCGATAAATCTGCGCACTTGGCGCGACATAACTCAATTGGACCAAGACAAAAGCCGCCCATCTCCCATCCCTCTATCTCCCCATCATCAGCGCGTCTGCCTATGCCAAAATTCCGCAATTTATTTATAAACTTTTCGCGCATTTTCAATTCCAATACATCACGATCGGTTAGTAGCCTAGTGCGAAGAAGAAGTAAGAGAGATGGGTATGGGAGGATGGGGATGGGTCCCTCAATGAATTACGTTCTGTTGTGAGATCGCAACGTCATTATGTCACAACATTTTACTCTGATGGAAATTTATTATATCGAAGTTTCGATTTCGATTTCCCATTGTTGCGTCCCCACGTGTTCTTGTGAGTAATCATCTGTTTCCCGTTTGCCCCTTTCCCCTTTTCATTCACCCGCGAATGTAGGTCTGCAACCGCCCCCCAATGTGTGCAACTTGTGCTTCAAGATGCTACCCAGTCTCCCCGCCTTGGAGGCCCATCTGCAATGCGAACATGCCAAAGAAGTTACAATTCCCTCGGTCCGCACCCACACTAACGAAGCGACGTCACCACACGCAGCCAAGGTAAGCAATAGTAATACAACAAACTTCGGTCTTTAGAAAATATTTACTTATGCATAAATATAACATTCTTTTTTATGGAATTTTGTATGCATATTAGGAAATTTATTTATTTTCTTTTAAAAGATTTTAAAAGTTCCATTCAAATATAATAGAATATTTACAAACAGCGTTGGTTTGAAATATGATTTTGTGCAATATAAATAAATCATGGAACGATTATAAGTTATTATCTTTTAAGTCTTCAATATTAAACGAAACTTGCTAATTTGCAATAATACAAAAATATGTTTTGAAAATAAACGAGTGCTTAAAAAAAAGATGGTTAGTAGCAGCAAACACATTCGTGTCGTAGATTACTTATGTAAATGATTTGGATTTATATTTAGTATTTTCTTTTTTATTATTTTTTACATAAATATGTAAGACTAAAGGTTTTACTAGTAGCTGCTCATCCGTTCGCCTGGTGAAGCATCCTCTCCATCGCCACCTTCCTTAAATGATGTGAACTAATGCCAGATGTGATGAGGCAAAGGCTAAGCAAGTTGTGTAGATTGCTTGGCCTTGGCTGAGCATCATTAATTAAATTGTTATGGCCTGAAGTGCTCTGAGAAGTTGTCGGGAATGAAAGGCCCTATATGGAGTGCAGCTGGAGCTGGCAAGTAAGCTCCTGTTTAGGCCAAACAAATTATGAGCTTATTATTAATTGTTCATTTCTCACTAGACAGAGAGGGAGAGATAGAGAGAGAGTGAGGTCAAGAGAGCGGGGAAGAGAGAAGTAAGCATTATTATAAGGAAATTGTGGCGAGTTGCATAGTTTGCCTTAATTGTTGCCGTTCCGCTTGACGGTTGCAGTAAAGAGGCTGCCAGTTGCTAGCTTTAGATTGATTCTCTTAAAGCAAAAGCGCTTGGATTACATCGCACAACAATGCCAATTATTTATTAAAGTGCGTTCGTCTTCGAGCTTGATATTAGGAATGCCACTACTGCCAGTGGGGCGAGGGGAAACGGAGGGCGGGGAGTGCCTGTCTACCCATAATTTAAGTACAAATGCGAGTATTAATATTTAAGAATGTCTAGCACAATCGTCGCATCATCATGTTTTGTTGCTGTTTCTGGTTTGTGGTTCTGTCGCACAATGTGGTATAGTGTCTATGACTAATGACATCGTTCATTATATTTCACATTCTTGGAGTATTTCCAAAATTCTGAGTGCATAAAATGTAAGGCACGATAAAGAATTGAAGTTATTTTAAAAGGGCCTATTTAATTTATCGATTAAATGCCAAGTAGTATTTTTGTTCTACCTTATTCAGATTGTTGACTTAAATCTGATAAGAAATATTTTCGCATTATTGCAAGATTATTTCATTTAATTGAATTACTACGTTTTCATTGGGCCCCTTTGCTTGCTGAACCGCTCCTGGTTTATTCTTTGGCCAAATTGCATTGTGCTATGTAAATGTCATAACATTTTCAGGCTGTAATCAGCCCAGGCATCCCCGGCGACAGTATGTTCTCGAAATCTGTTCGCTCTACACATCACTGATGATCTCCACCACACATGGCACACTGGAAGCGGCTAAGTAGGGGATGCAGCAGGGCGGCGGGGCAGCACTGGGCGTCATCTTTTGCAATAGAAATTCCTAAGTGATTCAAATATTGTAAGTAATTACGAGAATACATTATGATGATGCAAAATTTACGAGTTGGTATCTTATATGTACCAGACCAGACCAGCAACAGAACCAGATGGATGGCCATGGCAACGCCTCGTTCCGCATGCCGCACGCCTCGGGCCTGGTCTCCTCTTTGAGTGAGAGAGGGGCAGGATCGGGGCATTGTGTGTGCCGGATCGGTGGCGGTGTGTGCGATGCATTCAATGCAAATAAATTATGTTACGCTTTATGCAAAATTATTTAATCTTTTGTTTGTCGCGAGTCGCGAGGCCCAAGTGGCATGTGGCAAGTGGCAAGTGCGGCATGCAGACAAGCTGATGTCTGTGGGGCAAGTCTGCTGCTCACTCGCTCGTCGAGTCCCCAATTGTTTTGCCATAAAAATATGAGTTGAGACCCGACCGTCGAGGCGGCTTTGTCTGTGCGAGAGATAATTAGTTGGCATAGAAAAATTGTAAATTATGTTCAAAAATAAGAAATAAGATAATTAAGAGGCGCGTCTGGGCCAAACTCTTTCTCCTGAATGGAGTGGGGGACAATGGAGAGTCGGTTGGAGCGATATTAACGCCACATTAACTGGCAAATGCTAAGAAATTAGCGCCCCTTCTGATCGGATCAACCAACAATTTCAGCTCTCTCTCAATCCAAATCTGTTTGCCAAGAAGTCAAAGCCGCCATCGACGCCGACACCAACGCCGACGCCGACTGTGACTCCAACTCCAAATCCGATGCAGGAGCTGATGCTGGCGCCGGCGGAGTCAGTGGCAACTAATGCGGCGTCCATCAAAGAAGATCCCGACTCCCAGCAGCTGCTGGCCGATGAGGCAGGCTGCGAGGGGAGTGCTGCAGCTGCTGTCACGTGCAACAACAATCCTACAACAACGAACAACAGTAGCGCGGGCTTTCAGCAGGAGAGTGCAGCCGATGCGGAACAGTCCCTGATGAAGATGCAGCTGCGTAAGTATCCCTCAATATCCATCATACGCACCATGAGGCCACCCTCAGCTCATCCCCCGCTCACCACGCAGATGCTCATCGCTTTCCAGCTAGTCCGCTGGACTTTCAACAGGCCTTGATGTCAGCCGGGCCGCCCAGCTCCAGCCTCGATCCGCCAATAAACAATAAGCATTTCTGCCACGTTTGCCGGCGCAACTTTAGCTCCAGTTCCGCGCTCCAGATCCACATGCGAACCCACACCGGAGACAAGCCCTTTCAATGCAATGTGTGCCAGAAGGCTTTCACTACCAAGGGTAACCTCAAGGTGGGCAACAGCAAGTCCTCTTGTCTGCGGAATTTTCGCTATTCTCTCCTTGGACTCTTTGCTCTTGTCTCTCCTTTTTTGTAGGTTCATATGGGCACGCACATGTGGACCAATCCAACATCGCGTCGTGGTCGTCGCATGTCCTTGGAGCTGCCTATGCGACCTGGACCTGGAACTGGTCCTGGTTCTACTGGAGCCCATGGAACAGCCACTGCCGAGCAGGAATTTATGCAGCGTCGACCTGAACTATTCTTTCCCTATTTGCCACCATTTTTCAACGGAATGCCCCCCAAGGTAAGTCCCATCAATACCATCTCTCTCATTCTCCTTATAGCTTTTGCGAGCGTTTCATTTAACGTTGACGTTGACAAAGTTCACTTAGCTTCTTAAATTGTTTTCCCTAGTGCTCAAGTAATAATAATCACTCTGATCAATTTCGGAGTCTTCATTTAGCCTCTTTTATCTTAATTTCAATTTAATGCCGTTAAGCTATATATAGGTATTCTAAATCACGCATTCCCTAAAATTTTTTAATATTTGCACCTTTCTTAGCCTGGTGAACTAAGTCCTGGTGCCTTTGGAAACATACCGCCTCCGCATTTTGCCAACGGTGCAAAGTATCCATATCCACCGGGTCTGCTGAGTTTTCCAGGCTTTCTAGGTGCAGGCCAGCATCCCCATCCGCATCCCCATCCATACGCCATGGAACGAAGGAGTACCAGCAAGTCGCCAACATCGGAGCCCGCACAGAGTCCATCGTCCCGTGAGGATGAAGGATCGCTGGGCAGCAATATCTGGCATCCCTTGAGTAGCATCAAGCTAGAGAACAATCAAAATGAGAGTACTGGCAACCAAAGCGAACTCGATCAAGATCTGGAACAGGAGGACAATGGAGATGGCGATGGAGTAGAAACTGGAGTTAGAGATGTCGATGAGAATGCCGATGTTGATCCGGAGGCGGGCGTTACAGAGCTTTCAGATCTAATGGCTAGGTCGGAGAAGTAGCCGATGATGAATGATGAATTTGGCCGATTGAAACACACATGGTTTTTGTGGACTACATATCTTGAGCATAAAACTACGCTAAGCTTGATTTAGCACACACACACAGACATAGTCACACCCCCACACACACAAACACACCTACACAAACACTAGCATATATACGCGGTATATACGATATATATTAGTATATGGGATATATCATCTGTGTCTATATAAATATAGTACGAGTAATTGATAGCGATCTTGAAGGCATTTAAATGCATTAAGTCTAGCGATAAGTTGTATAAATTGCGGAGCATGAGCACAGTAAGCGAGAGCGGTGGTGGTAGTGTTATCGATAGCGATCAAAATCGATAGCATTTCCAGCATTGATTCTTGACAGCTTTCACACACAATTAACTAATTTTATGGCTACACATAACGATAAACATAATGAATATAAACATATACTTACAGAAGTAGATCACCTTATGTAAACTGTGGTAGTTGCATATAAAAAGCGAAATCTAAAGTCGCAAATGGATATCGAAATCGATCACAAAATTGTCAACGATATCGAAAATCGAATGATCAAAAATAAAGCCGACGTGCAAGTTGCAAAACATTTAATTGATGTGTTTTATTTTCCGGAAGTGGGTTGTATCCACATCCCCTCCTTTCAACTTTTTCAGCGCTTTCTGCAGATTCCGTTATGACGCCAATAAATTTATGCAAATTGACAGCTCTTGGTTGTAAATTTTTCCCGAATGTACATTCCAGAAGCGTGTGTTGTGCCACGCTTATCCCATTTATCATACTTACCCTCCTTCCTCCTCCACCAAGACATTTCTCAATCGCCACATAGTACCAACATTTCGAAATTGGAAACAGCCGAACATAACATATGTTGCCTCCGACGTTTTATTAACCAGCTTAAAATACTTAAAACTGTGCATTTGATTATTAATTTTTGCTTAAGATTTTTATTCATTTTATAAATAGTATGTGAATTATCATTTTTTAGTAGTGGGCAATATTCCACACTGATGAAATTTTGCAATCAAGGAGCAAGGAGGGATACGTATGTATATGGTAATATAGTTAATATTGTTAACAACTTTAAATGGATCTTAGTATTCTTATTCTGCTGGATACTTAATCAGTACTGAGTTAAAGTATTCCGGTACCTTTGTACCGGAGAATGCAATGAAATCTGTTGAAATAAACGTTAATTAATTTGGAGTTATGGACTAGTTTATTATACGAATGTTTTGTCTCCGACAAAGACAGAACATTTGTGAATTTCCATTTTCCACAATGTTGCGATTTTCCATAGAAATTTTCCTCATTTCATGGGCGCACATATTTCATATGCGGCTTTTTCCACGGGCCGTAAAGTGTCAGACTGGCAGGGAGCAGAACTATAGAACTATTAACAGGCTGCCCCCAGACCAGAATGCGAGCCATTAAATGCCTTGCGATGCGGAGAAAGGAGAGTGGAGTATGGAAGGAGGGGTGTGAGATGGCTAAGGAGTTGCTGCTGCGTCTGTTTCCAAAGTTGCTAACGAATCTGGCCTCCTGCGTGGCAATGAGAGATGAGAAATTGTGCCATGTCTGGGGCGCAGACAGGCGGCGATTTCAAGATCAAGATTCTAAACAGACAGCCATGTTGCCATGCTTATAATTACCATATGTGGCATACCCAAGGAATTATATGTGCTTGAGGTTGATGTCAATTCGGGACATACTTTCTCTGCCGGCTAGTTATTCGCTAATGAAATTATGAGCAGGATATTCTCTAGTCTAGCATTCCGATTATGCTTATTTGTCAGCTATGTTATTCATAAGCTCATTTCCCCAGTATTTCTAGTTCCGCCAGATGATTCGGCAAGTGGCCCAACAACCAAGAACGAGTAGTATTCATATTTATGTTGCGTGCAATTTGTTTGATCTCAATGCGCAATTTAGTTTCGTCTGCATAAGAGGAATTATGAAAGACGATGGCGAATGGCAAATGCCAAATGAATGATCACAATCGGAATGCGAAGGGAAACTTATTCGTTTGATGGATCGCTGGTAGCTTTGAAGTGTGTCTAATTGAGTGCGAGAGCAAGTGTGTTGTGTTGCTTGCTGGCGCTAGGAGCAACTGTTTGAAGTGGGTGAAGTGGGTGCAGTCAGTACTGTTGGACCCCATAGACTCTATGGTTTTATCGTTACACCTTTTGTAATGGGAATGGGAATGGAAATTTGAAATTGAAATGGAAATAACACTGGAAATCGCAATGGAAATCGAAACGGAATTGAAGAGGAATCGGGCTGTAGGCCGATGGCGCAACATGCGGCCATCGTGTAGCGCGTTTTATGGCACCCACAAATTCCGTACTAATTGTTGCACTGGGAACTGGTTTACAGCTTGTGGCAGCCACAGCCACAGCAGCAGCAGCAGCGGCAGCCGCATCGCCAATCGGCAATCGCCCATTGCCACGGCCATATCCATATTGCAAGATCGCCAAGTGTTGTTGCCTACAGCTTGCCCCATGCTGCGAGTTCGAGTAGTTTGCTTCAATTTTGCCTCAATTATTTCGCTTGTTTGTTTATGGTGGAATCTTTAATCTATGCGCTGGTGTCGCTTGCAACCTTGACGACGACGCCGTTGATGTTGTTGCTGCAACTACTCGGCTCTAACTACTTGCAGCTTCAGCATTAGCTCCTGCAGTTTTGCCGCATGCGTGGCCACGATCTAGACAAGCGCCCAACGATCGACAGCCCAACGAATTGAGGCACCGAGAGGCCGCTCCAACCTTATGCTGTTGCATACTCGGTGTGATCTTTGAATCGTTGGATCTTTCTCGTCTGGTCTCGTCTGGAGTAGGCTGCAAGTGTCTCTTTTATTCATTGTTGTTCAACCAACTTTTTAACTTAAGAACAATAATTTTATTAATAGAAGAATAACGTTCAATACTTGATTACGAACCATAAGTATTGTTGAAACGTCTTAACGTTTATTTACATACATTTGATAAACAACAAAATAATTAATTTAACTATGAAATTATTTCTCTCACTCTCGCTCTCTGTCTCTCTCTCTCTCTCTCTCTCTGTCTCTCTTTTCAGTTCTCTACTCCTACTCAATCGCAAGGTCACGCAAACATTGATTAGGCGAGCGATCGCACAACATGCGAATAAGTTTTGGCTTATTGTAAAAGTGCACGTGACTACAGAATCTTTAGCTGGCTCGCTCCTTCCTTGCCGCCCCAGGCCTATCCTGGGACAAAACGAGTTAGTTGTCCGCTTTTGTCTTTGCAGCGAATGGCAAATGCATTTTGTTGCAAGCATGCGAGCAGTTAGCTTAAAGCGGAAGCGATAACGTCTAACAAATTAAGCCATGTCCTGCCGTTGACTCTCCACAAAGACTTTATTAGTTGCGGCTGAATTTGTTATGGGATCAGGGGAACGAAGAAAGGATATCGATTGAACTTGTAAATAAATAAATGCTGAGTGCGCATAAAACTCCATTGCGATATCATATTCCAATCAGCCAGAGAACATAAAGCCAACTGGCATTAATAAAGGTCAGACTTAAGGTGAAATGGATTGGGTGGGGCTGACTTAGATTTGGGTTGGCTTCTCTCAGCGCTCCGCGCTCTGTTCTCCGTGCTGGGGTTTGTCCAACGCGCATTATTGCTCGAATATTACAAAAAATATTTCCTTTCGATTTGGTTCGCTTCACTGCGATTCTCGTTTGGGATTTGGGCAAGAATCGTGTCCCCGAAGCGTTTTCATATTCCATGCGAAGGGCTGAAGGGTGAAGCGCGAAGGGATGAGTTTTATGACATTGCCTGACAAGTTTATGCGACCTGAGTTGCGCTGCTGCCCCAGCATCGTCATAAACACAACCTGCAACAAAAGCCAGCTATCTTCAAGGTGTCTATGCCCAGTAGCCTAGAAGTTTGTGTGTGCAGCATTTAATGGCAATAATAAAGTGGCATAACATTCAACACTTTGTCAGTGGCTGACTCGCTGTCTGGCCGCATTTATCATACGTCCCGTCGACCCTCCGAGTCGACGAACTATTTTGACAAGTTATCAAAATGAAATGCAGCCAACAAGTTGCCAGGCTGGCGGCAACTCGCGTCGTTCTCGCCTCTCACCGCAGCAACTTCAGCCTTAGACGTCGAGCTGCGGCAGCCAGACAGTCCCAATTCTGCCTCCCATTCCTTCATACCCATTCCTATTCCCCAAACTTCTGCTGTCATAATCTAAACGAGTTGTACCCCAAGTGCTCTCCACTTTCAGCTCTTGGCACTCGACACTCAAGACTCCATGCTCGATGCTCAGTGTTCTGGGCTCTGTGCGCGCTGTTCGAGGCAGACGACAAGTGTATTTATGTTATGATTTGAATACCGCTAATGACAGCCTGCCTACCACATTGGGTGGCACAATACAGTCCAGATATCGAGCAATGTCTGTTGTGGATGGTGGCAAGGAGCACAGCATAATTTCCAATTTCAGCGCCTTCATCAATCCGCCTCGCGTTCTTGTAGGTATTTTCACACCTTTTGAACTCATCATTTTCCGGTAAATTAAATTGATTTCTCCATCGTTTCTCGCATCGAAATTCCTCTGATACGGCACATCCAATGCCATCATCATCATCAGCATCATCATTACATATCATAGTTTACATCGTCTCTCTCTTTATCTCTCTCCCTCTTCTCTTAATAGACGGAATATGTAGGAAGGGACTTTATGCATTTAATGCGATAACCCCAGCTCCGATGTGGTTAAATATAGACGAAAAATGTTTATGGGCAATGCATTGTGGTGTTCGGGAAGAACCAGAAGAAAGGTCTCTCTCCCATTTAGGGAAATGTGAATGTTCAGACGTCTATTCAATTTAATTCACTTGAGTTATCGTATATACAAATTCGATGTGATATCTTACATAAGGGATTTTTAAAATATTCTTATGAGTTCCGAGTTGAGCAAATGTTGATTCCTCAAATTCTAAATTGGTAAAAGTCTAGCTAATCAACAGATAAATGGGGAGGTTGTTTACATCGACTGAACTATTTAAAAAAGTAATTATTTTATTATTTTTAACTACCCAGCTTGCATTTGTAATATTTTAAAATGCGTTATTAATCTTTTTCTTTCTATTCGAAGAAGTCTCTTAAGATATTTTTAAAATGCGGTGGCACTGACAAGCAATGTTTGCATGCATACGAGTATATTTCAATGGGCTTGTGGCATAACCAGTTGCTACCACTGCAACCTGCCCCAATGGGCATTGAAGGGGAGCAACAGTGAGGCTGCTGACTGCAAGGCCGCCAACAAAATGATTTGTTTGGAGTTTGATAAGCGGATGAGAATGTCGTCGGCATCATCGGAGTATCTCAGCATCTGAGCATCGACAGCGGCAGTAGCAACAACAATAACTAAATGACTTTTGTTGCATGCGAAGAAGGATGAGGATGCAGCTGATGCTGTAGTTGATGCTGTAGCTGAGCTGATGCTGCTGCCGATGGTAATGCTGGAGTTGCTGCAACTGCTGAAGTTGGATGACAATTCATGTTGCTGTCGACGACAACGACGAGTGATCCACATCCACTTGCAATCGGCGCAATCAATACTTTGTTAGTTTTGAGCAACATGTTGCTGCGGTGCACACGCTGTAGTTGTTGATGTTGTTGTTGTTGTTGTTGCGCTGTTGTTACTGTTGCTGGCGATGCTTGGTATGCAAAAAGGCAACTGTTGTTATCTTCATGACAATCATTGGCTTGGCTCATCCGTGTGCCACAATTGCTCGTTCGTTTTTGCGCTTGATTGTCTTCAGCTCTTCCCCTCCGTCCGTCATCGAATGCGACCTCAACCCACGACGATGATGAGGATGATGACGATGAGAACGATGGCATGAAATGGCGACCGATGACGGGGATGTCGCTGATATGGCCGCGCTCTGCTCGTCGCCGTCGCCGTTGCAGTTGTCGATGTCGATGTTGCTGCTGATGTGGATGTCGATGTCGAAGTCCATGTTGATGATTATTGTAGTTCAATATTTGCCTTATGGAAGGCGGCCTCAACTGTGGCCAACTGTCGCCAGCTTTGGGGATGGCTAAAGAGAGTTCGCTCGCTTCTTGGCCATTTTTTGTTGCATGGACTGCGAAGTTTCTTTTTATACTTTTTGCTTGGCCTGGCATCGTTGCCAGTCGCAAGTTGCAAGTTGCAAGTTGTCAGTTGCATTCACATCAAATTAAATTGTATTTTGCAAAATAAATGAAATTAAAAGGAATGACAACGGCGAATGAGTTGAGAGAGATGAGAGCCGAGCAATGGCGACAAGTGGAGCGAACCGGACTCCAGCAGCTCTCGAGGTAGACTCCGATTTGGTTTCCTCTTCTCACAAGTTCATATTGAATTTATGTTTCTTGTTTCATTGTCTTTTTTTCCCTTGTCTTCTTTGCTGCTTTTGCCATTCGCATGTCCGCTCATTCGTCTGTGACCCGACAAGTATATAACTATAACAGATCTCAGCCTTTGGCTCACAGTGTGTGTGTGTGTCTGAGTGTGTAATCTTCGAATATGACTGTGTGAGTGTGAGTACTCCTTTTATAGATGGCGACTCTTATTTTGCTTTCAGTTGCAGTTGGAGTTGCACTTGCAATGCCAATTGAGTTGTACATTTGGGTCGCAAATTGTCGCAGTCGCAGTTGCCCCTCTCGAATCACCTGCTGTACGGAGGGATTTACTTGTGCGTATTATTGATGAGATCTCGACAAATGAGTCCTTAAGCTAATCCCTATTAAAAATAGGAAATATACAACTATATTTGTACACATTATATATATAAATTCATTATCAATATGAATATGTTTATTCATACGATATTATTCAAAGAACTTATTATTTTTACAGTACTTAATATTCTAGATCTCTAGAATTATCACCCAAGTAATGATGAATCGAGATGATTCATTGATTATTGGTGATGAGTTGAGTTCACTGAAAAAAGAGCAAGTTCGAAAATCAAGAACTTGTGCCTGAAAAATTATATTTTAATAAGACAAATATAAGAATAAATTTTTATACCTTAGAACATTAGTCTACAAATGCCAACTTTTCAAGGTGAGATCGAATGTTTTAGATTTAAGTTAAAAATTCTGTAATTGAAATTCCAATGCATAATGTTTTCATCTAGATTTGAATGTTTTTGTTCACAGCTCAGTTAGCCGAGCTGTCGCAAACCGTTCGCAAATGCACCTTATAAGAAGAGGTCCTGGGCTGCGCGAATCGATAATAAGTATTTCATAAGTAAATAGATCAACATGGTTGAGTAGTAAAATTCTTCATATATAAGTGGTAAAAAAAAATAAATAAATGAATACAAAAACAATATTAATTAGTAATTGTGTACAATAAAAGTGTTAGCAATTATATACATATATGTATATGTTTTAACATTTAACTTAGCTATAGAAAACGAAATTAAAAATATCTTTTCGATAAATAAACTTTGTCCAATACTCTCAAAATTCTATTTAAATTTTATGAGAAGAGCAAGTTTGAGTGACTCTTGAACGTTGAATGCTGAATACTAATTTGATTCGAAATTATTCATATTTACAGTTAGTCGGTTAACCGAGAAGCAAATGGACAAAATGGACGCGGCTGAAGCCAATTACATTTTCGGTCGTTTATTATTTGTGGCTCCGCCAGACTCCTCCCACTCCTTCTCCTCCGCATTCTCATGCTCCCCTATTCCTTCGTTTAGTTCACAAAATGAGCACTGCACGGCAATTAAAATAATAATTACATTTCTAATGTATGTACTCGCAACTGCAATTTGTGAGTATGAAAGTGAGCCCAGCTCATTCCATTCCATTCCAATCCATTCCAGTTCAGTCCAATCAGGTCCAGCTACGGTGGAGCTGCAGCCATAGAATGGCATAAATATTAATGACGTCGTCGAACCCGCATCTACATGAGGTAGACACAGAGAGGGGGCGTGGTTGTGTGTAGGAGAAAGAGGAAGAGGAGTTAGTGGGGCCTAAAAAGGAAATAAATGTGCGTAACGCTAAATGTTTGCATTTAACACACACTCTGAAAGGCACAGAGGAATAGTAGGTAGAGAAAGAGTGTCAGAGAGAGAGAGAGAGAGAGTGAGAGAGAGATAGAGAGAGAGAGTGAAAGAGCATCAACTGTGGTCACTTTTGCAGTCTCTGTGGTCAACTGTTCATATTTACATTCTAAATAAATAATATTCTAATTTGACAAAGTAAACGGCACTTTTAATAAATTGTTAGTTGACCACTGTTAGTTTAAGCATTAATTCCTAACAACGACTAGCCTCATAGTTCATTTGGGTTGAGCCAATTACAAATAACATTACGATTAAAGGGATTCAAATAATTTAATTGCAAATGTATTTGCTGAGCGAGAAAACGAATGAAATGTCTCACCTGTCCTTACGCTTTCCTGTGGATGACCCTCGACAATATTTTAGATTGTCATCAATAATAATAGAGTCTAAGTTTATTCAGCTCTCAATAATTCACTCCCAAATAAAGCAAAATAATCGACAATCTTCCTTAATTATTTTATTTTTATTATTTCCTTCTATTAAGTCATTAAAGTTTTTACCATATTTAGATTGGCTACCCCATTCGAAAATATTGATGCTGTACCTTTAAGGGATGTGCACGTATTTTGTTGGGGTCGGATGCGGTCGCCAATGCGTTGGTTGAATGAAAACAGAAGCCACCAGCATCACAGCGGTGGCTTTGCATTCTAGTCGCAAATTGACAATTGCCCGTTATCAGCTTAGGGGATGTGCAACGAGAGAGGACAGCGAAAGAGATGGAAATACTGCAGCAGCAAATGGAGCAAATGAGAATTAGAGTCGAGTGTGCTCCACTATAACATACCTGTTATTCATATACATATTTCCAAAATTACAAAAAATTCAATGTGGTCAAAGGGAATATTAACAAAATTCTTAAAATACTTGAAACTGTTATTATCAGTTATATTTTAATTTGTATCTGATTATTATAAAAACGTAGGGTATTATGTATACATCAATATAAAACATTTCCCATAAAGTAAATATGAATATTTTTGCTAACAGTGAACCGACGAGACTATATGAAGACCTAAATTTTAGAGTCTTTCGCATTAGAGACACTAGAGTTTGTCGCTAAACTCGTGAATACAATTTTAATTTTGATTGTGATTTATTTTAAAAATTAGTGTCATATGCAGCATCAGAGCCTGAATAGCTTTGATAGTTACATCTGGTATATTTCATACTCCATGGCATTTTTTAATGCAATGGACTATCTTGATATACATTTTCATATATTTATGTTGTTAAACTCAATCGGCATTCTCATTAATCTGTAAAACTCTTTTTTTCTTTGACTAACGGGTATAACTTCAGGAGCCAATAACAAGGGATAGAGACAGAGTAATGATGCTGGACTCAGTGCGGGCATTATGATTATGCCCGAATGTGTTCCTGCAGTCGTCAGTCTCTTTCTCTCTTGCTTAGCTGCCTCTGCAGTACAATGTCTAGATGCCCAGGCTGGGGATTATGGCAGCTCAGATAGAGTAAGGGGAACCCAACACATCCTAACAGAAACACAAGAGAACAGTGGAGGCTTGACATAACATTTCATATGCTACATCTGGGCTTCAATAGGAAAAGGGCAGGAGAAATGTAGACAAATGTAGAAATGGGACAACAGCAGAACGGACGCGTCGGTGCAACCGCGAACCACGGAGATTGGCGAAGCTTGTCAGAGGGGTACAGGAGCAATTTGCATTTTGAGCATCGCACGGGATTGGTTATTAGCGATATTTATGCTTATCAGAGCCTGTAAGTGTGAGCCCCCTTAGTCCCTCCTTCGCTCGGTTCAAAAAAGGGTCTATTGTTTGCAGTCTCATATGTCGTGGGATTGAAGAGATATTAAAATGAATATTTTGCGGATAACATGAAATGGAAATTACGTTGCGAGTTTGTCGTTTGTCGCCATCCCTTTGTGATGGCCGTCAGTTTAGCTCCCGACCTCCAGTCTCCAGCTGCAGCCCCATCTTTGCACTCAACTCCAACCTCAGCCTGATGCTCAGGCTCATAGTCAGCCTCAGCATCGGAGGCAGAAGCATTGCGATAACAATGAGAACGAGGTGGATGACGACCACAATGATGACGATGGCGGCATCGAGCAACAACAGAGAGTTGCAATACCATCAGGGTCGCAGAAGGGGTACACGGCATAAGAGCAGCGGAAGATGCAAAAACTGAGGCAGAGGCTGAGGTTGAGACTGACGCAGCACCAAGTGGCATGCTCCATCGGCTTCCATTTGACGCTATCATGTAATATGCTTAGGCTGCGAGTGGCGACTGCCAACTGGCGACTGGCAAACGACGCACACAACAGAAGCAGAAGCACTTCCAGCTTCCAGCGGCATCTCTGTAGATTTCCATATTAATAAATGGCCACGGCTGCTGCACGAGAGGAGTATGAGGGGAATTCCAGGGTCGAGTTATTTATTGGCAGGCATGCTCTCAATAAAATTATGGTTCATGCAGATTATGCGAGTGCAGAAACTTGTTTGCCCAGAAGATGCAGTAAGCGCGGTCGCGGGTTGTGGGGAAACTCGGAGTAACAACCAAGATTATTGTGGCCATGTTGTGTTCCGCTGAGTGTGTTGAGACTGTAGATGCAGATGACGATCCGGGGGAAGGGGCAAGGGTGATGTGGCGGCAGTGACTAGCCAACAGTATTTAAAGTGGATTTATCAAAATGGAGCGAGTCTTGGCAACATTTTGAATGTACCACGGAAGTGGGAGGATTGGAGTGAATCTTAACAGATGGAAATGTATGAACATCATTGAAGAATTATTAAATTAATAAACAAATATATCAAATATTTAGTATCAACTTTAAGCCCAATTTTGAAAACTGGTTTTGGCTTCCGTTTATGTGTTTAGCTGGCATATCTTTTGACATCACCTGAGAGCCGAACCTAAACAACATATGAAGAAACTGTGAGAATATATATGTAGCACTGCCATCGTCAGAAAAAAAGGTGCAATCTGAATGTTCACGTACTCGTATGTTTTCTTGCTTGGGGTTTCATAAATGTTTTCTGAATTGTACACTTTTTTTTTACCGATTAGTGGATCATTCTTAAATAAAAGTGTATAACAAATTTATTTTATACATTTTTTTTCATAAATTTTTCTAGACCCATATTAGCTTTACTCACTTTCCAAAATTATGACCTCCTTTTGAAACAATTTATAACAATTATACTAACACAGAACAAACAATGCTGTTATATCTGGATAAAGATCTTAGAGACTATAAGAGATAGATATTATATTTTACGAATAATAAGTCATTGTGTTGCTTTTATTAACATTATTTTAGATTATATAAATACCAAAAATGTTGGTGTTTTTAGTGTTTGAAAAATAAGTAATGTAAAATAATTCCAATTTGATAATTTGTAATTAAAATGAGGCAATTACTTGAAAATACCCTATTACTATACTATTTCTGTATTAGTATTTTATTCCTTTTACCGTAGTTGACAACAATTAGAACGAAATGAGAATCGCAATGGCAGTTTGATGACATCGAGGGCCGCTGTCGAGTCGCAAACACTTTGGAGCTAATTAACGTTCGTTTTGCAGAAGCCTTTGCAGGAGCGATAAATGGTGCCTCGATCGGAGGCGTCTCCTGGGCATTTTGGTAGCGGTAGCGCTATTCAAAAATTTGCATATCAATTTGTACACACAGAAAACAAAACCGTCCAAACTGAAAAGGGGAAAATGGCGTAAAAACTGAAAATAGCTGGCGGTTTGCTGTTTGGTTGCTGTTGAAACCGAAGTCAAGCAGAAATCATGATTCTCATTATTTTGCTAAAAACGCCACTGCAAAAAAATAAGTGAATAGGAAGGGAACATTGGGATGGAGATGGAGGTGGAAGAAATTGTAGTGGGACTGCAACTGGTACTGCGACCAGGATACCGCAGAGCATTTAAGAGCAAAAGCGGCAGACTCAAATGAAGATATGCAGATTAAAGCAGCGAGATGGCCAAAACCGCAGAAAAAGCAGCGTCAATGTGGAAAAATTACGATGAGCATTACCAGGCACATTATAAGGTAAGCAAAGCAGTGAAGTCGAGGACGCGATGGCTTCAGGGCATCAGGGCCGGTCGGGTCACAATGGGATTGGGCATGGACAACGGTAGCTCACTCGCTGGCTGGCTGCTAAGCTCGACCACAGACCAATTCTGAGATATGAACATGCCGTTCTTTCTTTCTTTCTTCCTTTTTTTTGTGAATTGCCTTGCACAGAAGCTACAACATGGGACATGGGACATGGGACATTGGGCATATGCAGCATTGAGGCTTAGAATCGAACGAGAAATATAACATAAGAATGTACTCGGTCTACCTTGGGTCTGGCTTTGGCTCTGGCTCTGGCTCTGACTCTGGCTATGACTTGGAGTCTGAGCCTGGCCATCTCTGCCAGCCGATAACAATACTACGTGCGCCACGACCAGCCAAACAACAGCTGGACAACTCGACCCATGGACCAATGGACATGTCCATATCTGAGGGCGGGGGCGGCTGGTCTGGCATCGTTTGGACTGGCAATTGTTCTCGCCGCGTGCGCTTTTCTTTTCCGTGTCTAGGCCTGGCCAGGACCCGGACCCGATCGCCTACCAACCGCTAAGTTGGCGTCGATAAGCGTCAGCGCGCCAGTTAATAGCAACAAATAAATGCAACTAAATGCTCAGCGTGGCCGCCACCATGGCCATATGAAGATATCCAAACCGACGACACAATGCCACAGTTGCCTTTGGCATATCCATGCCACCTCCTCCCACTCGCCTCCTGTATCTGTAGTTAAAGTTGTAGTTGCAGTTGCAGTTGCAGTTGTTGTTGGCCTTCCTTCTACATATTTCTTATGGCCATTGTCATTGTTTTGCCCAGCGCCAAGCCAAGCCAACTCAACACGAGGCATTGTCTTCCTCTTACTGGCATGTTCTCCTCTACATCTGTAGTTGACTCTGACTTTGTACGGTTCAGGGTCTGCGACTTGTATTTGTTTTCCGGATTTGCCCAAATTTGGATGCCAGCGTGTGATATAATTCATAATTCATTCCATGCAACATCTTTATTTGACTACCTTGTGAGCCATATATACTCCTAATGGAGGTAAGACTACAACGAACCGATAATCCTGAGTGGGATTTAGAATAGTACTGCGTACAACAAATTTTGTGGGTAGATAAAAATAAATAAATAATAGTTGAATTTATAAAACAGATAGTTATCACACAGACAAGTAAAGTAAATAAATACTTTGGTAACTTAGTTATATACGTTATCTTTAATGCTCCCACTCACTGTCACTAAAACATTAAAGTCGATATCAGATTCGAAATATCATGAGTCGATATTTATGTATTTTGCTATGAAATTTTAAGCACTCAATTGCGTACTGAAATTTACAACAAATATTATAAATCTACAACTCAATTTTAATAGTGAAATGAATGGGCAATTAAACTGAAAAAAAGTGTTGCATTAATTATCGTATACAAGAATCTGATGTTGATTTTAAACAGTATGCAGGAGGCTTTAAGTTATAAACAAAACTAAGATCTCAGTTATTAAAAAAATCGATGGCATACTAATGTTAAAACTCGTTTTTTATAGGGTAGGTTAGGTTAGGTAGGACCGGCTGCCCCAGTACGGGGCAAAGCATAGACCAGTGGAGGTCCGTAGCTGAACCGGTAGCTTATCTACGTCTCAGAAATCGCGCAGTATGGATGCATTTTTGGCAAAAGCCAGCAGCATCCTAGGAGATAGCCGTGAGACGTCCCGAAGATCGTTGTGGCACGGCGAATTAAGGTATTTCAGCCGGAGTCGGGATAACGCTGGGCATCTACAGAGAAGATGCTCAAGTGTTTCCTTAACCCCCGGGTTCGTTGCATTTCCTGCACTGATCACTGTTCGTGATGCCCATCTTTACAGCATGGACAGCTGACATACAGTGGCCAGTTAAAATGCCTAGCATTAGCCTGCAGTCTTTCCTTGAAAGCTGCATGACGAATTTGGTTAAGTTTTTGTTAGTAGAGGCACACATCAGCCTTGCAGTTTTGCACGAGTTGGCATTACGCCAGCTCGCGTCCCACTGAAGTCTAGAGCGCACCTCAATTTCACTGCCTAGAGTTCGCAGGGATATCGGAACATTGCACATGTTGCCAACATCGAGCCCCACTCCCTCTTTGGCGAGAGTGTCTGCGATCTCGTTGCCATCGATGCCCTGGTGGCTTGGGATCCAATAGATTCGCACGACCGCAGATGCGTTCAGCGACTCTATTGCTCTTCTGCTGTCCAGGACAACTTTGGACTTGACCACATCAGAGTGCATTGATCTTATTGCAGCCTGGCTGTCAACAAAGATGTTAATAGAGGTGTGATCACGCTGTAAACCCCGAGCCAATTCGGCAGCCTTGCCAATGGCAAAAACTTCCGCCTGGAAGATGCTGCAATGGTCTGGGAGTTTATAGGATTGTTTGGAGACCGGGTCCGGGCAGTATACGGCCGCTCCGACACCATCATCCATCTTCGAACCGTCGGTGAAGAGGTTGAGGGCTTCGGGAATGCATAACCCTTCCCGCCAGCACTCCGGTTCCAAGAATATAGTGTTAATATGGTCAGTACTGGTAAGGGGGATAGTATAGTCAAGTCTCTACTAGTCTCCTACCAATGGCGCTGTGACCATAGCCTAGCAGACCCAAATTGCCAGTTGCGGCAATCCGTAGGGACGATTTTGCGGCTATGGATTGCGCGTATAGGTGTAATGGTTCCACACCAGCTATTACCTCGAGGGCTTTAGTTGGCGTCGACCTGAGAGCGCCTGTGATACACAGTAGCGCTTGACGCTGTGTCCTTTCCATGATGGATAGGTACGTCCTTTTTTCAGTGGCCTGCCACCACACTAGAACACCGTAGGTGAGGATAGGGCGAACAACTGAGATGTATATCCACCGCATTAGATTAGGAGAGAGGCCCCAAGTGCAACTAAGCATCTTCTTCGCCATGTACAAGGCTCCGGTGGCCTTCTTCACCCTTTCTAACACATTGAGCTTCCATGTCAGTTTGCTGTCCAGGACCACACCTAGGTATTTTACTGCTAGGCTCGGCTTTAGCATAGTGCAGCCTATTTTTGGGGGACCACGCAGGTACCTTATACCTCTTCGTGAAGAGGATAAGGTCCGTTTTATCCGCGTTAATGCTGAGCCCGGCTGATTCGGCCCATGCTTTAACTTCCGCAAAGTAAGTTCCATTACGGAACTAAGGGTGGTTGGGCATTTCCCAGTTATCAAAATGCTTATGTCGTCAGCATAGGCAATTAACTTGGGGCCCGTCTAGTAAATTTTAGAAGTAGGCTATTTACGACCAAATTCCAAAGGAGAGGCGAGAGAACCCCACCCTGGGGAGTGCCACCTCGCACTACCTTTGTAATGGCCGCATCGCCCCACGTAGCCACCACCCGCCTGTCACAAAGAAGGCGGTTGACCCATCTGTGGATCGCTGGTGCCGTGTTAATTGAGGTAAGGCCCTTCATAATAGCATCAGTGGTGACGTTATTGAAGGCGCCTGAAATGTCAAGAAATGCACCCAAGGCATATTCTTTGTAGTGGTCCGCTTTTTCTATGGAGGCTACTAGAGCATGGAGAGCAGTCTCAATGGACTTGCCCTTTGTATACGCATGCTGATTTGGGGACAACAGATGCATTGAGTTGCTTCTGATGTGCAAATCAAGTAGCTTTTCCAATGTTTTAGCAGGAAAGAGGTTAGGCTGATAGGCCGAAAGTCATTTGGGACCACATGACTGCATTTGCCCGCCTTGGGCAGGAAAATGACTTTCGAGGTCCTCCAAAGAGTGGGGATATGACCCCATGCGAGGCACGCCGAATAGATACCCGATAGCCACGGAACAATCGTGGGCTTGCTGGCTTGCAGCATTGCTGGCGAAAGTCCATCGAGACCGGGCGACCTGACCTTCGCAAAGGAGTTGATAGCCCAAATTATTTTGTTATCTGTAATTAGACTGGCAGGGAGTCTCATAACTGGGAGACTAGGAAAGAGCTGCCAGTCACTATTCTCTATTCCAATACATCCCGGGAAATGAGTTGAGAGCAGTGCTTCAAGAGTTTCAGCACTGCTCTCCGTCCACGCTCCATCGCCCGACTTGAGCAGACTAGGACTGGAAGCCTGCTTGGACAGCAGCTTCCTCAGTCTGGAGGTGTCTTTGATGTTATCCAGGTCCGAGCAGAAGGTTCTCCATGAAGACCTTTTGGATGATCGGATCATCTTCTTGTACGACTTCAGGAGAGACCTATACTCGTCCCAGACATATTCGTTGTCCGCCTTCTTAGCAAGTTGAAACATGCTAGTAAGCTCTCCACGTAGCGATGAGAGATCTGGGTTCCACCAGGGTGGCTTCGATCTTCTCGTCGGTCTTGAGAGTCTACAAGATTGGCGAAACGCTGAAAGTAGTCCTGCAGAAAGGACATTGACATTAGTTTCTAGGTCCTGCACCGAGTTGATGTTACCCGGCGAACCAAGAGACTTGGAAACAAGGCTAGAGAATTTCGCCCAGTTCGTGTTACGGGGATTTCTGAACGGCTGAGCCGCAGGTACCCTGTTAAAAGGAATGGTAAATTGAATGTACTTATGGTCCGAGAAGGAGGGTCTGTCCAGGACCCTCCACTCTTCAACATTGGTACACTCAGTTGAAATCGTTAAGTCCAGCACATTACTGGAGGTGGGACCTACATAGGTAGATACCTCACCCCTGTTGGCTAGTCTAAGCTTATGGTTAAGGATAAAATCAAGAACTGACTCACCCTGTCGTTGATGTCGGGACTTCCCCAGACGCTATGGTGGGCGTTGGCGTCCGTTCCGATAATAGTATGCTTATTGGAGGAGCAGACCATGTCCACCAGCCTCCGCAGCTCGTCAGGTGGAGCCGGCTTGTCGTGGGCCATATAACAGGATGCCAGCAGCAAACATCCTTCACGGCTCTCCAGCACCACCACGGTTAGATCGTCGTTGCTGTAATTAGGTAGTAGATGAGCTTTTAGCCCCTTCTTTACAAGGATGGCAGTTCTCGATCTGCTTACCAATGTCGGGACGTATAAATCATAGTTGGGCGACTTCAGTCCAGCCACCGTGTTGCCCGACGCTATCCACGGTTCTTGGACCAAAGCCGCGTAGGCGGACACTTCCTCCAGGGCAAGGAGTAGCTCCGCCGAAGCCGTTTTGGATTTATGGAGGTTGAGTTGCAGCACACTCATTAGAGGTTAGCAAACTCGCGGGGGGGCCCGTCTCCATGGACAGTTCCTCCCCACCTCCTCCGTCTTGTCAGTCAGGCTGAGGTGCTGGGTGGCGTCGGTCACGCTCTCGAGACCGAGATCTGCCTCAACCTCCCCAGACCTCAGCGTGTGTGTGTCCTTGTCGTTCGGATGACGTTTCTTGAGGCGAAGGTACACGCTCCCTAAGCCCCACGCCATCTTCCCATTGCGTTTATATAGCAGATCCTCGGCCTCCTTGTTGATCTGAATGATCACGTGCTGCCCACCACTGGGTAAAGGTTCATCAACCTTCAGCACGGACCAATCACTCGTCGGTATGGCCGGGTTCTGCTTTTAAGCAGCTGAAGCGCCCGCTCTCCTGGACAACTATTGGGAAAAGGACTTTCGCCTTCGGCATGGACGGAATATTATTCCTGTCCACCACGTCCAGCTTGGCCCCTCCACAGCCCGTCCAGTTTGGGTACGGTCGCTTGCAGCCACTGCAATGTTGGGTCGTCCTTGCATGTCAGGATCTTGACACCATTCAGCCAGCCAGTGCCTTCGAATGTAGGCATTGGACTGTCTGGGACATTCTCCATCCTGACAAACAGTGCGTCGACCAGCTTACTATGGGTCAACCGCCACCGCTCTGCAGACATTTTCCCGTTAGGGTCCCTCTGTCTATGAGAGCAACGGCGAGATGCCGCCTGGCAGTTTCAGCAACCGTTGCTCTCTGTTTCGTCCTGTTCGAGTCCGTGTTGGTGGAGCCAGGTGCTCGCAGCTTCTTGCTCACTGGAGCCCCTTGCTTGGGACTCTCAGCGGACCGTTGGCGCTTGCTTGCCATGGACTCCACCTTGTTGTTGGCAGGGCCGGTAGAACCGGTCTGCACTTTATTGTCTTTGGAAGGGGGCTAAGTTGGTTTCCCGCATCCACGTGTTGGCCCAGGCAAGCCTCTCCTGGTCCTTGACGGACAGGTTAGCTACGCCACTAAGCCTTGCGTGAATACGGGTCGCCGCCCTATTTTTGGCCTTCTCCTTCAGCCCCCCCGTGCCCCGCTGCGCAACCTTGGAGGTGCTGGCGATAGGCAGGGGTGACTGAAGAGGAAGACGTTCCCCTCCACCGTAGAAGTTGGCGCAGCGCTCTTTTGGTCCGTGTCGGTTAAGACCACAGCACCCGCGCGCACCAACCTCGAATTTTTGGTGGCAGTGTTGTTACAACTGATACGGCCTGCTCCCGCCGCCTCAGAGGTGTGACCGCTGGCGACACGCAGAGAGGATCTCTCCCCCCCCCCGTGCCCGCCGGTGGTAGCAGTCACGCCTTCCACCGACGTTTGGGCTGACATCCCAGCCCGAGTTGAATAGTTTAAAGAGTCCATTCCGAGACCATAGTTGGCTAATTTTGTTCTTGGGAGCCCCCCCATAGCGTTTTCAGTCTGACCGCCAGACACCTCGTACCATGGATTCTGCTACTTATCTTCAGGCAGATGCCCGAAAGATAAGGAACAGAGTCCTCAGCTAGGATCTGCAGTTCCTGAAATATCGACGTATAGTAGAGATCTGCTACCCGTTGACACTGAGGTAATACAGATCCTACCCAGCCAGCACCCTCGGGGAGGGTTCAGCAGAGGATTTTTGCCAGCCTTCTTATAGGGTAGAACGCAGATCAAGTTTTATAAATTTTTCCACGCTTACTTACGTCTCCAACAATCGAATAACAAGCGCAATTTTGAAGCTAGAGTACATACAATAATAATTACTGTATTTACTAGTATGATTCCTACAAATTTGGTTGCGAACAAATACCAATTTTAAAATATATTTAATAAATACTTCTGTGTGGCAAAAAACGCCTACTTCAATGTATCGCTTTGGCTGACAATCCGATATACTTCGTACACTATGGAATAATTTGAATAAAATATCGATATACTAATATAGACTTTAGTATGTTTAGGTATTTTTGTAGTATATTTCGGTATTTCTTAAGAATATGGTTTTGCTAAAAAAGAATCTCACTTTCTTACTTGTTTTATTTAGTTTGTTTAAGTGTTAGGAAAAAAAAGAAAGAAATAAAACTACAGCTAATCCACACATAAACAAACTGTAAATTTTTACATCAAATTTTTGAAAATGAATCAGTAATCTTTCATCATTTATACATTAAAATGACAAATGAAAAATGATTTTAATGCAATAATACTCGAATTATTCGAACATTATATGCTAATTATTCCAAAATATTACCAAGTTCCATAGGAGTCACAATTATCTCAAGCCCCTGGCACGCTATCCATTCATCAAATATCTTTCAACACATTTCAAGCGGCGTTGCTAATTGTGAGTCCAGTACCCAGTTTGGGAACCAGTCAGTAGTCACAGAATCTTATCTGTGCATCTCGGGGTAACGCCAAGTTGTCGCCAAGTGGAAAGTGGCAAGTGGCAAGTGGCAGGCGGCAATGCCAAGTGTGTGTGGTGTGTGGAGTTGCATGTCTGGCCGAAGGCGCGAAAAGTGTTCAACTTAAAATTTAATAAGCTCAAACAACTTCATAAATTTAGTCAAAACGCCGGGGGCGAAAGAGCAGCAAGAGCAGTTGAGGTTGGAGACTAAGAGCAACAAGATCGCTGGCAGTCACCTGACACCCGGACCTGGTAAATGCTTGCCTGGGATCTGCGATCTGGGATCGGGAACTCAACACAGACAGAGTTTAGCGTGTGCAGAAGGAACTGAAGGCAGTCGAGCACGACAACGACACGAAGATACATTTAATATTTAGCCATTAAATGCATTTATAATGGCCTTATCGTGCTCGGATCAACTTTATCACCCAATTTAGCGCGACTCCAAACCTTTATTATGCACACCTAGTGCCAAACACCTCGAGGTCTGAGACAACAGTTAAAGTCATGACAGCATCAAATTGGCCATTAACGTGGTCTATTCCAATGACTGGCTTACAAAACATTTTGTAGTTATCACGAAAAATGTCACAACATTGTTATTTCTATCCGTCGGTTATCGTTTATTTACTGTTTGGTGAAATTATTAAATAGCATTTAAGGAAATGTAATTATTAAAATGTGTGAATGATAGTAACACCAGCTATAAATTGGGAAAACGTCATAATAGAGACTTATAGTTCACAACTATTTTCAAAAGTATTTAATTTTAGTTACACAATATTGACAATAATAACACTTATTATATCTGAAAATTTGGTTGATCAAAAAATTTAGAGACGATATGCTCATGCCCTCTGTCTGTATAAATACATAAATTATATTTCTATATCTTATAGTCTCTGAATGACTATAAGTGATAAAAATAGTCTCGGAATGACTATAAGAAATAGAAATATAATTTTGAACTGCACTTATTATGTTTACATGCAGATCCAATTTGTTTTAAACTTTTTCCACGCCCACTGCTCACAATAACGTGCGTGATTTTGTAGCAAGAGTCGCGATTTTGAGCATATACAATGAAGTTATACAGTGTTTAAGATTCCCAAAAATTTGGATGCGATGAGATATTTATATGAAATAGAAGTTATTTAAGAAATACTTTTGTATGATAAACAAGTAAGAAAGTTACAGTCGAGTGTGCTCGACTGTGAGATACCCGCTACTCATTTTGAATAAAAGCAAAGTATTGCGGTATTTTTTAAATATACAAAAAATACTAAAATACTAAAATTATACCAAATTTTATATTTGGTATATCGACATTCAAAATATACCAATGACGGCACAATGTACCAGATTATCGGCTAAAGCAGCTCAGACCCCTAGTAAGTAGGAGTTTTTGCCCATACAAAAGTATATCCTTAATAACTTCCACAATTTTTATCTGATCGCAACCAAATTTCTAGGAATCACAACTACCATATGGTAATTGTTATTGCATATACCAAAATTTGCAGCTCTAGCTTTAATTTTTTTTGATTTGCGGGGGCGGAAGTGGACGTGGCAAAAATTTGAAACAAACTTGATCTGCGTGCAAACTTAACAAATGCTGTCGAAAAAAAGTTATAGCTCTATCTCTAATAGTCTCTGAGATCCAGTGTTTCATACGGACAGACGGACATGGCTAGATCGTCTTGGCTGTTGACGTTGATCAATAATATATATACTTTATAGGGTCGGAGATGCCTTCTTCTACCTGTTACATACATTTCCTGCAGGCACAAAGTTATAATACCTTTCTACCCAATGGGTAGCGGGTATAAAAACTATCAACATCAATATACCAGTTATAATCTTCGGTAGGTTTAATATTTTTGGTATATTTGGCATATTTTAAGAATAATACCGCAGTATTTTCCCCTAATTCAAAATATGTAGAGGGTATCTCTACGTCGACCATATTCGACTGTAGCTTTTTTAACTTATTATTATTATTTCACTCCAAGTTATAAGGTAACCTAGAAGACTGACAAAAATTAAATTATTAGTATTACATATCTTCAATAGATGTAGGGTTATTATAAATTGAGAGTAAGTCAACTAAGTAAGATAGAAACTGCTTTAATTTCAATTGGTTCTCATCGCAATTGCAGTTCTTCTTGAATGTGCGACGATAATTAAGAAAGAACACATATTAGCACTTTGATTGCATTAAAATTCCAGGCGAGTCGACTAATCAGAGGCATTAATTCTCTCACGATCATTATCCGGCTAACTGAAGAGCAACTAAACGCGGACGTAGACACTACTACTGAAAGATGAGGAGGGTTGGAGTGGAAGGTTGTTGGTTGTTGGTGCGACAACTGAAACAGAGTAACTGTCAGTTGCAACAAATTTGTAAGGCAAGCTGGAAGACGACGCGATCCTCAAAGTGTTCAAGGCGCTCAGAGCGACACTCACACCAATTGCTCCAGTTAGAATTTTTATAACCGAATTGCAAAATCTGTGATATCTTGCCCGTTGATGTTGCTGTTGCTGTCGCCGTTGCCGTTGCCGTGTTGTAGGAAGAGAGGCTGCCGCGTGTTGCTTGGTGTTGAAAAATTGCCGACACCTCTGACCAACTGCCTGACTCCCTCTCTCTCAGTGTCGGACTCTCTGTCGCTCTCTCTTGCTCTTCAATGAGGCGTCGTTTACAGCGTCGCACTTGTGTCACGATCGCTGTAGCAGTCATTGTTGCATCTATGCAGCGTGCAACGTAGTTGCGGCTGATCTCACAGAGATTGCGTCTCAGTGGCCGCGACACTTTTTGGGGATGCGATGTGGCTGGGGATGGGCTGCTGTGATCATCGCGACATCATTGAGAGTCGAGCGAATTGATGACCATTGCCAGTTTACCAGGCGTTGGCCGGGACGATCGACGGTTGGAAGAGAGAAAAAGAAGCCTGTGTCGCATGGAGTGAGTCGGCAACCAGCCAGCTGCGTCTATTTAAGGCCGAGATTTGATTGTCAAGCGGAGATATGCCAATTTCACAGTTGCCGGCTAGCCAGCCAGGGATATGGCAGCTCACAGCTTGTCGGACATTGTTCTGGTCTATGAGTGTTCGAGTAGAATGTATTCAATAGTCTACGGTCTACGGTCGATGGTCGGCTGTCGATTGATGCGATTGCCGCCTGGTCAAGCTGTCTCCACTCATCTCTTAGCCACTTGCCAATGGCCAAGCGAAAGTGTCAATATAATTGGCCAAATTGATGTTGCCTGCTTTCGCGTCCAAATTAGGCATCAACCGTTTGTCCAAAAGCGTTTTCTCGTTTGGTTTTGCATCTTAGCTCGTTACTCGCTCCTCACCAGATACATATATTCAAATCTCTGCTTTAACTGTAGACACTCCCCCACTCAGAGCGGAGGTACAAAGAGCGCTAGAGACACATTTCAATCAGATTTCATTTGTATGTGAAAAAGCGATAAATAAATGACAAAATCCATTTCATAAGAGATTGAATGCCGGCTCTTTCCCCTTCTCGAACTTCATCTGCAGTCTGATATGTGGCACGTTGCATCTGCTGGAAACTGGCAACTGGCAACTCGCAACTAGCTGACAGCGTGCTGCAAGTGTTGAGCTCGTCTTCTGCATAAATGGCAACAGCAAACTGAACTGTTTTGCATGCTGCATCGACTTTCACATTGTGACGTATTTATGGATATCAAGTGCCACAATTTCTGCACTCGCGGATTCATCTTTGTCTTTGTCGCAGTCCCCACAGTGCAAAGAACTAACGATTCGCTTATAAGGCCGAATTCAGTCGGCTATGTTTCCTCTCTCTTTTTGTATCTCGCTCTAACTTTAAATCATTCACTTTAGTTTCCTTTTGTCATCTTATTTGATATCCATTACTTGTCTTCATGTTGAGTGGAATAAAATTCAATTGACTATTCTGTTTTGCTTCCTGTGAATTCTTATTATATTTGGGTTGCATTCTCTGGACTAATTTTTATGGTTTGTTTGTCGGCCATAAAAAACACGCAGCTAGTCCGAAGTTTCATTTCGATGTCTTTGTTTGGGCTGGAAGGTGTGCTTAAGAGTCAGTATCTTGGAACATTTCGCAAATGGGCTTGAAAATTAATTAATTAATCAATTATGGAAAACACATTCGCCACTGCAGGCACCTGCTTATTACCCCCTTCTTACACTGTCCTCCCCCTCGGTGCACGTAGTATCTCTGATTCCTTTGAAAGCTGCACAATTTTATGTGTCAGACCATTCGGAGTCGTCGTACGTTGTTCGATGTTTTTGTTGTTGCTGCTGTTGATGTGCAATAAAAGTTTTATTGGTGGCTCTTTGCAAAGGAACCGAGCGGGACTGGAAAGGGTTTGAGATGGGAAGGAGTGGGGTGGAGTGGAGGGGTTCATATTCCGCAATTATTGAAGTATGAAATGCAACAAAACTGAGCGTGGAAACAAAAGTATATCCCAGCTGGATGTCTCAGCTGTGTTTTGAGTGCGCCTAATTAATTTTGATTTACAAACTGAAAGCCCACCCAGGTATCGGTCAGTCACAAAACTGTGCTGACTCATTCAGCAATACTTAAGAGTACCAAGCCCAAGAGATAGTCGTATATTTCCAGGCTGTAAAATCGCACTTTACCATTAAATTGACTTACAGCTACTTGTCCAGAGTTAGTTGCATGTTTTGGATAAATTTGTGAAGAATTCCTTGCAGAAAATGTAGTTGGCTTAGTGCATGCGAGAGTGTCAGTTGAGTATCGTGGCCAAGGACCTTTGGATCCCAGGCGTATATTATTTCAGCATAAATCAAAACTTTCACTTAGCACGCTCATTTGTTTCAATGACCCAAACCACACCCATCCTCGGTTCTTCCCCCAATCACTGCATGGACATCACCATCCCCAGGACTCAGCCCCTGGTCAAGCTTTGTCCATTCTTCAGATTGTGTGTGCACTCAAAATGTGATAGAAATCTATTACAAGCTCATATCATATTTTATTTCCGCCTTGGCACACTTGCTTCGAGTGGAGTCTTCTGAGTGCTGCTCTAGCTCCCTTTGAAATTATGAAAAAGCTTTTTTATGGCCACATACGTTTTTTACGATGATGATGTGCACATGGAGGAGCTCTGACACTGACTTTGTCCTTGTGCTTGTCGTTGTCGTTGTCCTGCATTCCACGTCCCATTGAGCCAAAAGTGACATATTAAATTTAATGGAAATTGATGAGCGCTTATTATGATATGAGATAGCCACAGTGTCCATTCTCCATTCATCCTTAGTTTCATTGTCCTTCATCCTTCGTCCATCCTTTGGACTCAGTTGCTGCTGTTGCGGGGGTTGCTGGGCTACTAACTTTTTTCTGCTCTTTGCTTTAGTATCTTTTTTATCATAAAAGTAATTTCTGCTGATGCGCGCACTAAATTCATTGATTCAATTTCCTCGCCTGTTTGCTATTGCCACAGCCCTAATAAATATGGATATAATATTTCAATATTTGTTGCAAGTGAATGTAAATCACGTTTATCCCATTCGAGCCACAAAGTTCGACTTTGACCATAAATGAGCTTTAAGTTAAAGAAGTCAATAGAATTGAGAAAATAATAAGTTTGCTATCCAACAATTTCTGAAAGAGTACTAAAAGTCATAATGATTACTTTACTTTAGTTTAGGGACAGCTTTGTATGCTTTGTACTGAATATCAAAGGAATCAGAAAAAATCAGATACAAAATATATCATAGAGAGCAAAATATACTAGATTGTCAGCCAAAACCTTTAAGACCCCACTGTGATAAGCGTTTTCTTCATACAAAAGTTTTTCTTTAATATATTCGACACTTTTTAACTGTTTAGGATTGATAAAGACTGAAGGTATTATTGTATGTACCAAAATTCGACTCTATATTTAAAACAAGTCAGAAAGCTACAGTCGAGTGTGTTCGACTGTGAGATACCCGCTACCCATTTTTAATAAAAGCAAAATATTGCGGTATTTTTTTAAATATACCGAAAATACTTCAAAAATACTAATAAATATACCAAATGGTATTTATTTATTTACATGTTAATTATTATACAGAAGAATATAATAACTAAAAGAAAGGGAGTGCTAGCAACTAAGGCCATCGACTCGACAGTTAATTTATATGTTGTTTAATAATTTCTTGATGTCTAGGAATTTAATTAGTAGTTTAACATTATTGTGAGTAGGTAAGGTAAGAAGAGAGGTGGGTTGCATTTGGCCAAATAGGCGGATTCTCGTGTTAATAAGTTGCGGACAGGTATCTAATATGTGTTGCATTGATAATTCTCCCCCGCACTTGGGGCTTCTGGGCTTAGATTTTCCTTTTAGTAGGTGCTCGTGGGTTAAAGCAGTGTGACCAGTTCTGAGCCGGGTGATAACATTGCACTGTCTTCTGTGCCATGAAGGTGGATAACGGACGGCTTCCATTTTTGGGTTATATAGTTTAAACCTGTGGTCGTAGTTGTCCCAATGTGTCATTTCCTTCCTTTTTAGAATAGCCTTAATGTTGCGCCATAGGTCGTCTCGGACATCAGGGATGACCATTAGGCAAGGAGATTGATACCAAATGGTATATATATAAAAAAACTCAGACTCCCAGTAAGTAGTCGTTTTTGCAGATACAAAAGTATTGCTTGAATACCTTCCACAATTTTTATTTAATCGCAATCAAATTTTCAGGATATTGTGGTATATTTTGCATCCTATGGTATTGTAAATGTAGTACATCCTTTGGTATATTTTTAGTATTTTTGTGATATAATAATTCTGAATACATATTTTAAAACTTGTACTGCTCTATTTTGCTTTTATTCAAAATGGGTAGCGGTCCTATATTTCGATAAATAAAATTGATAATTTGAATCAAAGCAAAGAAAACTCTTGAACTTTGTGGTCAAGCTGACAAAGCCTAACTTTATTACCATATTTTGCAGTGTCTCTCAAATCCATCGCAACATTCGCTCACTCAAATGGCAATTCCCTGCCTCAGAGTGTTTTTGATGTTGTTGTCGATGTTGACGTCGTTGCTGTTGCTGCCAATATGCCGGGTCATAAATACTCACGAACGCACTGGCACTGGCAGCCGTCATAAAAGATGCCATGATTCATATGCGGAGCTCCAACAGTTTAACGACACTTTAATAATTCTCTAATTGCAAAAAATACGTCGAAATGCTGTTGGACGACAGCGTTTAATGGTCATCGAGTGCCTTTTAATTGGGTGGCGCCCAATGCCATAAAGGATTTCACTCTTGCGATGCGGTTCCTTATCCGGCTGCCTCATCGCATGGTTATTCATATTTTTTGGTTCATCATTTAAAGAGACACTAAAACAAGGCGTTTGGAATTCAAACTGCGCTTTAAATTACAAAAAATTAAAAGGCAGCATGGTCACGGCTTGGAAGCCCCATGGCGATACTTCTATAAGAATTTACATCATAATTTTCTAGACACTTGCACATGCTTCTCTCAGTCTTTGGCCTTTGCCTCTACTTAGGCAAATTTCATTAAGAGTCTCGCTTAACACCCCGACGTTGGCAACGTCGACGAAACCAATGCCAATAGCGACTCCTTGACTCCACCAACGTCGCCCATGTCTTGTACATTGTTGACATATCGGATTACGCACTAATTATCCTTCTAATTAACCCTTCTGTCTGCCGAGTTTGTTTTCTTTTTGTTTTCACTGTCTTCCTCATTTCTTCTTGCCTAGGGGACTCTTAGCAATCCAAGCCCAGTCCCGTTCCACTCCCAATCCCATTGCCAGAGACTGTTGCTCAACCATGACCCTCAGCTGCTCGCTTACTTGGCTTTCACCGTTTTTAAGCCTATTAGACAAACTCTCATAATTAGCTTGTTACTTGGCAGTTGCCTGTTACTCAAGGAATTTTGCCAAAGGCTGTCTATATCAGCTAAGGCCAAAGCATATCGATGACATTGACAGTTGTTCTGCCTATTAAACTGAGGCTCATTCAATTTGCCGGGAACTGCTAATTCCTAATGACCTTCAAGCAGAGGTAGAAATTCTAAAACAAAAAAATAAAGATAATTATGACAAATTTAATAGAAGATATATATATAAGAAAACAAAAACTTTTAGAAACCACTAAAACTTCGTTGTTTGCTTTTAAACACTTAGAGTACATCAATGGCAATGTTAAATTTAGAAATAAGGTCAAGAATTATGGAAAATATGTTCGCTATATGTGAACATCGTCTTACATTCTATATGTGCATAAGTATTTTCAAAGCATATGAACGGATTGGCTTGTTGTCGGCATGCAGCGGTTCCCTGTTGGCTGTTGAATCAAAGGACAGGACAGATAGCTGACCGAGGTCGGCAATTTAAATATTGATTGTTATATCAATGCGTCAATATCAAAATTTGCATATTGAGAGCCGCAAACTAGCTCTCTCTAACGCACAGACAGACGCATGGTATTTGCTTGTGTCTTGTGCAAATGTTACCAAATTATCCTCGATAAGGCTTCATGCTGTGGTATGGTGAGGTGAGGTGAGGTGTGGCATGAGCATTGAAATTGGCCTTTGTGATGTTTATCATTAAATTCATGTTTGGTTAGGCAGTTGCAGTTGCAGTTTCAGTCGCAACACGCACGTTGCAATGCTGCATGTGATGTGCTATTAGTTATTGCCAACAAATAATATTCTACTCCTTGTTTGCTGTTGTTGTTGCTGTTGCTGTCGGTGTTATGTCTGATATACTGTTATTATTGTGTGGCTTTGACGCACACCTTCAATCACATGTACAGAGAAATTGCGAAGAGGGGAAAGAGAGGGAGACCACAATGGGGCAATCAGCAGCAACAGCAGAAACAATTGCAGCAATTGTCGACAAGTGCGAATCTTGTACGCATTTATACTCGTATTTATGAGTGATACTCACAAATGCTCTATGCTGTATTCTAAATACCAATACCAGTGATGATGATGATGATGATGATATCGTATGTCATTCAATCGATGTAGAGCCACAATTACGAGCACAAATGCTGTGAAAACTAAATGTGTTTTTTGTTCATTTTCATTTCCATTTTCATGTACATTGACATGCAAAATTCAATTGCATGTGAATTGCAGAAATCCGCATTGCAGCGATAAGATAGTTTGGGTTAACTGATGAGTTCTAGTCAAATTCTTATTAATCCGTTTATAATGAGAATTTAATATCGAAATCATTTTAAGTCAGCGATATTTCTCAATAATATTCCTTGGAAATAAATGAATATTTCTTACTTATACCCGCTACCCATAGGAAGGATATTATACTTTTGTGCATCCGGAAAATGTATGTAACATGTAGAAGATGACGGGTTTTAGAGGACTTGGTTTCCAATCTGGTATATTTTGAGTGATATACAAAGTATGACCTTCGGTTTATGTTTGTATATTTTCTGAATATTCATTTGGTATATTTTTAGTATAATTTTGATTTTCTTTTCAGATAAATTCGAATAGAGGGACTACTCTCGAAGCAACCCTCGTGATATCTGAATATTATTCTACTATGTGTATTATTTGCATTGGCACATAGAAATGTATGTATGTATCGTTTGTTTGTGTGCATAATATGTGTATGTATATGAGTGTGTGTGCATAATTCTTGTTGGTTTGCTGCATGTGTTTGAGAGTGCAAATATTTGTGCGCATCAAAGCTTAAGAAGCCAAGATGTTTGATGCACCTGAAATGAACGAAAATATCCTTATCAGACCCAAGTGCAAATTTGTCTCTGAGGGGGGGGAAAAGAGATAGAGAGAGAGTCTATAACTCCTCTCTGTCTCAATTTCCTACCTCGTCTCGGTCTCTGTCACTGCTCCGACCGATTGAGTTGTTGACCGTTGTTTACAGTTGATGTCGTTGATTAAACAGACATAAAGCCAGTCGGCGTAACTGGCAAATAACGTGAGACATTCGCAATGTAAACATTTGACATTGTCAGTCCGTCTCTCTCATTCAGAGACTCTCTCTCTCTCTCTCCATGTTGGCATGTGACAAGCCCCCCATCCACGCCCATTTCAGTGTCCTGCGATTCAGAATTCAGTTAAAGCACGAAATGGATATGCTGAAATCAAAGACGTTGATTTCCGTTGGGATTGGAATTGTCGCTGAACTTAACCCATTTGGAATCCAAGTCCAATTGTCGGCTGCCAGTTGACCTTTCATATAAAGCAATGTCCAAGAGTCCATTAAGCACAATGTATGCATGTCTGTGTCTGCGTGTGTAGTTATCATATTCAATTACAGACTTTTCACCGTGCGACTTCCTTCAGAAATTAATGTGCGCTCTCTGATTTACATTAAATGTCGCCGCACCCAGCCAGCACTCATTCGGTGTATAATAATATGTTGATTCGCAACAACAATAACAACCACAACTACGACAACAACAACTGAAACTACGAGCACAACAAAAGGCCAACAGGGCAACAATTGCATTCATATCCGCAGGCGTAAAAGAATACAAAACGTTGTATAACATTCACATATTGTAAATATATCTGACCCGGGACTGCGGTCAAACCTGGAGGGGGGACCCTGGGTGCCGAACGGGATAGGCGGGGTAGAGGAGCAGTTGTTTACCGGATGCACATGAAATCGATCGTCACGCTGAAAATTGAGTACGAAACTTGAATTATTGTATAATGGCAACAACACTGATTGAGCTTCGTCTCCCAGCAGAGCGCATTTCAATTCGAGTCTCATAATTAATATGAATCCAACAACCTGCTCCCCTCTCATCATGTGCTTTACCATTTCATGACTCTGGCATAACCCCTTTGTGGTCAATTTGTTTAAATGCCACTTAACTTGCGAAGCCACAACTTGCCAAAATTCCCAGCGCTTCGTATGGCAACTTGCGGTCAAGAGAAGAAAACTTCAAGAGCCTCTCTCAGCTCCTCTCCCGCACCCCTGTTATTTGATATGCAGGACACTCAATAGGCGCTGACAGACTCCTCACTGGTTCACAGGAGCTGCGGAAGTATCACTTGTATTTACTCCAATTTCCCAGGACAATTATTGTCTTGAGAGAAAAAAAGCGAATTAAATTAGTGGAGTTAAATAATTAAATATAGAATCATAGAAACTGATTCAGGAGTTTATATTCGCAAACAATTCAGAGATACAGTAAGAAAACTTAAATTGTGAGAAATTTATTTGGTTTTCTTGTATTAGCATATCTAGTGACTATTCATATTAAGTTGATTTTGAATACTTTAAGTTAGCAATCGGATTATACATTGTCTTGTGCCAAGGAAAAATTCGAGTGATCTAAATTTCGTTCGATTCACTAAAGAAGTTCGTTCGCGTCTTTTTTATTGCTAAGACAAGTTGTTCGCTTCATTGGTTTTATTTTCTTCCCATCATTGTTTTCCATTCTATTTAGTTCATCATTCTCTCACAGACTTTCTTCCTTTGTGAAAATGAAATATGTTTTGCTGTATTTGGGATTATATTTTTACTATAGGTAATAGGTTGCTAATCAGTTTAATAAATGTGGTATTCGTAAGGAATGAAATAAATGTATAACAATAGTGCAAGAATAATCCACAAATCGAACTGTGAACTTATGCTTAAAAGTGAACAGCTCAACGAAAACAAACTAAAGAATTGAACAAGGTGTTGTTCGTTAGTTCGTGATTCCAATACTATTAAATGATTAAACGGTATTTTACATTCGTGCACTCTTCTTTAGTTTTGTTTCAGCGACACTGTAAAATAAATATTTTATTCAATTTAAATTTATAAATTTGCAATTTAACTGTATACTTATGTGATTGACCATTGACCATCGAGTACTGAGTACTGTCTCTTTCAGCTCACGATCATGTTAAGTTGTTGGTTAAGGGGCTTCAAAATGAGCACAGTAAAATGTACAAAAATATATTATGACGATCACCTGGTTGACACTTCTTGGGCATAAAATACATAACGCGAATGGCTTTTATATTATAATTTATGCCATCGGCCGAAATATGCACGTCTGAGAAGTATATATCTACATATGTACATATATTCTGACGATTGCTGCCATTTGCCAATTGTGGCTTCTGTCCCAGAAACCGTGAAATGGCCGAAAAGACAACATGGATAAGATCTACGAGCAAAACAATTCAGTTTTGACATTTATGACGAAATTTCAGAAATCAACTGTCATGTACGGCTGTCATATTGAATAATTTCGTTGGTTTTATGGGCTGAAATTCAGTGGAAGATCAGAGGGGATTGGGGATCGCACTTGTTACGCATAATATATAATTTCAGATGGTGCTTCAGCTCTGCTCCTGTTGTCCAGCAAGTGAACTCATTCTAATTATGGGGCCCAGCTGAGAGACCTGGAAACATTCGGACTTTGGGGGCTTGCGGCATGCGGCTCGCGGCATGTGTCTTTCGTTTTGCGACTGGCGACTTGCGACTTGGGCCTTTGGCCCAGCTGGGACTACGTGAGTGAAGCGTCGAAATTAAAATGCGTGCGAGGCATTTAAAATGCGAGTCAGGAAGACGAAAAATTTAATAATTTCGCTTTTTGCACAAACATCAGTAAGAGAAATAGAACCACGGAGAATGGCGTCGGATATTTGGGTAGGAAGAGAGAAAGGAGAGATAAGGGGCAGGTATGAGGCACTTTATGATTTTATTATTCGCAGTTTTAATGACAACGATGATGACCAATAAAGATATTAAAACGGCGTATGAAATGTGCCCCGAAATGATTTCATAAATGGCACTGCGCACGCCTCGACGGGAGCCGAGGCTGGGCTGGTGATGAAGTTGGGGACTGGGGTATGGGGATTGGAACTGGTAACGAGACAGTGGGCTTTCCCCTATATATGCTTCGCATACGAAATGCGACGACAAAACCACAACGCAAAACGCAACGCTTTGCGTTGATTCGAAATGAATATGTAGGAGCATTCATTTTGCTGCCCTTTCCATTTTGGACAATTTCGGACAAGTCTGGCGTCGTGTGGCGCTTGGTTTAACTTCAACGTCAATATCAACATCAAGTTGAGCTCCGACATCTGTAGCGTATTGGCTTTGACTTTGGCTTTGGTTGTAACAGCAACTGGTCTTGGGCAGGTAACGATAGCCAAAACCAGAGGATCATGTGTCTTCCACCTCCAAGCTCGTTCTCAACACCAGAACAGACCAGGCAACTCAAATAGCACTAGGAGATTCCAAGATCGTTAAGATCTGCTGCGTTGCTCGCACTCCGATCAGCCAAAGATCTGAAGAGCTCGCACTCTTTCTCCCCTTCTCAGATTTAGTCCCAGTCTCAGTCTCTCTCTCTTTCTTCGGCTCTCTCAATCCTCTCGCTCTCGCTTTATGTGTCTCCTTTTCATTCTGTAAGTCGATGCGCGGTGTGTGTTTTTACGAATCACGGATTCGATGTTTCGCATGAATACGTAATTAAATCTATAAATCGGCCAATTAAAATGCTTTGATATCGTGACAACATAACATTCGACATCGTCGATCGGATGATCCCCGTCTCCTTCGTCCCCCTTCCCATTCAAGGCCAGCTCTGCAACTTACCAGGCCCCCCATTGATCCGATCGGTCGCTTGGTTGGTTGTCGCTTTTGCAGGCACTGTTGGGATCGGGATCGGGATCAGTATTGGGATCGGGACTAAAAACCAAATAAAATGAAATTATTATACATTCGAGTACAGATCGATGCAGCCCTCGACGACAGCCACCAATATTGTTGCTGCCAACACAAAGACTACCTGCTTGTGGTATTTTCGCTGCTCTTAAGGATACTCTTGATCCGCCTATGTCGGGATCCAATTTCAGCGACTCCTCTCTGCATGTTGTCTTATTTATTATATACTTTTGCAACTTGTTGCCAACAATCTCTTGTTAAATATGTTATAAGCATTCTTTTAACGATTGTGACAGTTCAATGCCCAACATTTACTTAATTGGCCTGCTTTACAACGTATTGCAATTGGCTAATTTGCGAATATCCATTCTCCACCCAATTGAGATCGCATCTGCATGCGTAATTTAGTTAAGTTATTTCATTCATTAGAGTTATATTGTCCTTCTAGACAAGTTTTTTATCCATCTAAACTTGGGCTGACAATGTTTCTCTGATGTTCGAAATTAAGTCCAGATGAGGCTACGATATTAAAAAATAATTTGTATTGCACATTCCAAATATGTAGTTATACAACAATAAATTTAAAATATACCAAATATCGCAAAAATACTAATAATATATCGAAGGATATATTTGGTATATTAACACAGTACTATATTTAAAATATACTATAGAGTGTACACAATACAAAATATATACAAAATACCAGCCACAGCAACTATGTTAATAGTCTCTTGCATACAAAAGTATTGTATTTCTTGAATAACCAAATTTTCATGAATTATAAGGACTATAGTTATTATATGTACTAAAATTACGCCTGTAATTCAAACTTGATCTGCCTGCAAACATACCAAGTGCAGCCAAAAAACTATACCTCTATCTCTTATAGTTTCTGAGATCTTCATGCGTGTTCATACGTATTTACGGACATGGTTGACGCTGATCAAGAATATATATGTCCTTCTGTCTGTCACATACATTTCCTGCCGGCACAAAGTTATAATACGTGTACCCTTCTACCTATCAATTCTTAGTTTACCAATATATTCAAATTTATTAATTTTATCATCATTGTTTTTAAGCGCAGACTACAATTTTTAAATTTTTTTCTATTTGAAAAATTGTGCTTATTAGATTTTAACCTTTTTCTATTTTTCTCGTTTCTATTAATTTAAACTCACTTCCGTAAGTACTTGTTGAATGCACAAACTAATCGCAAATTTTTTTTTTCAATAAGTCAAAGGACTCAAAATTGCGTCTTTCCGTCGCCTCCTTTCGCTGCTGTGCTAAATGACAAAGTATCCAATTAAAAACGAGACAGCTCTTAGTCAATTCCCGGGTCTCTCATCCCCGTTCTCCCCGCAATGCTAATGTAGTCTCATAAAAGCTGCGACAATTAAGAGAAACGAGATCAGCGTAAACTGGACCTGTGCCTAGAGCTGCGGCCAAAACTGCAGCCACCCACACACAAAAATTAACTAAAGCGTCGATCTATAGCGATTAATCGCGACAAGTGAATGCGCCGCGGAGGGGGCAGTGTGGGAGTGAGGTGCTCAGATGCTCAAAGGTTGCAGTGGGTAAGCTGCGATGTTGCAGCCTAGAACAATTTTAATTTTTCGGGCCTGTAACTGGTGCCGAGTCTGTCTGTGAACATTACTGCGGCTTGTGGCGCCGTGGCGCAACACAGGGCAACCAATCGAAAACACATTTGTCGCTGGCCGAGCAGGAGAAATAACAACAAGGCGAAGAGGAGCAGAGACTGGTAGCGCAACAGAAACAGCAACAACAACTGAGATCAGCTCGTGGGCTGTTTCGGCGAATTCTCGGCATTATCCGAGACCCTGGTAGAGGCCAACCAGTCAGCCAATCGCCCAGATCGTGAGAGTATCATGCGCACTCGGGACTAAGACTCACGTTAAAGCTAAGGCTGAGACTCAGGCTGAAGCTGAAGCGAAAGCCCGAGCTCAGTGAGTCTCTGTTGTTGTTGTCTCGGTTGTGAAGCTGATGCGGTTGCAACTGCGTCCCGTTGCCTACTCACAGCATCATCGCATGTTGTTCTTATTGTCATCATTTTATAATTGTCGTTGTAAGTTGTTGCCGTTGTTGGCTCGAAGTTGTTGTGTCGTCGTGGTCGTTGCTATTTGCAATTGTTGTTGCCAGCCAAAGCCAAAGCCAATCGCAATGTCGACGACGACGACTGCCAGACGCCGTCCGAGTTGTTAGCTTCATTTGTCGCGGCCAGTCAGCCACAAGGATACACAGACTCAGACTGACTCAGTCTCAGTCTGAGTCGCTGCCTCATCCTCTGTCCAATGAGCGCGAATTCTTATGCGTTTCTACTATGCTGCCTGCCCTTTGCTCATCTACAGATCCACTCCAACTGGTCGGTTGTTGCTCTTGTTGCTGTTGTTGTTGCTGTTGCTGTTGCATTCTGTAGCCTGGCTCCTTTGGATTTAAGTGGGCAACTGCTACGAGTTATTTTTGTAACTTGTTGGAATTTTTGATTTTGTTCATGTTTGTCGCTTAAGAAATGTTCGCTTATGTTTTCCATAATTTAAATATGGTTGCAATTCTATACTGGTATTGGTCATGACTCCCATTAAGCTGGCCAAGAACGTGAGAAGGACGACATGCTATGTACTGTATACATATATGTATGTATGTACACAAAAGACAAGGAGTAGAAGTCGAGAACGAGAACGATAACGATAACGAGAGAGAAGTTTTTCCGAACGAGACATCGATGAGGGAAATGTTATCGGTTGAAGAATTCTAACGAGGAATTTTGATTTCGGGATATCTATAAAGCTCAATTTGCAATTAGAGAAAATCATTGTAAAATAGGCACAAATCAAAGTTAACCAGGCGACAACGACTGCAACATCGGCAGCGACAACTAAGCTGGCGACAACAGTCGGAGTTGCAGCAAGCAACAACAACTTTGGCTACTGTTTGGCAATCGATTTGATCCCAGCATGCGTGGCCAGGGCAAGGGCATGGTCTCGGTTGCTGTTGCTGTGGCTGCTTCTGTTACCGCTGCGGCAGTGTCGCGTAGACTCGGCCCCCGTCTCGGACACTTTGAAGTTGGCCAACGGCTGCTGTTGCTGCAGGTCAGCAGGTTGCTATTGCCGATGGCGGCGACAATTGTGGTTGTTGCTGTTGTTGTCAGCGCTACACAACTCGTGGAAATTCTTGAAATGCTCGACCACAGCTACAACGCAGCACTAGGACATGATCAACTATTACTACCAACCGCCAGCAATTGGTAGTAGCGATTGCCAATGGCAAGCGGGTTGAAAGGTTGCACAGCTTCTGTTACAACTTTTTAGCGAAGTAAATTAAAGAAGCAAAAAAAAGGTAGAGAAAAAAACTACAACATTGTGTTTCAAATCATGTTCGTTTGGACAGTCAACAAACAGTTTGGACAAACTGAGGATACGTCTATGAGATTGTCATTAGCAAGCCCGCTTTACCAACTATCGCCAGGCCGCTTTTCCCATTCCCATTCTCATTCCCATACCTACAGAACAATACCAATTGCACAAAAAGTTGCCAGACAAACGTAACAAAATACAAGCCGTGAATTTCATTCGAACAACATCGTCTACAAGGCAATCGAAGGCGACTCTGGCGACATTTCCGACACGGACTAAGACGCCCGAACAATAGTAACAATTTTTCGGAGCTGCATCAACAGGCGGCAGTAGGAAGCAAGCGATTCTGTTTTCCATTGCAGCAAAAAAGTTGCAACCCAGCATAAGAGAAAAGGCAGGGCGAGGTAAGTTTTTGCAGTTGCAGCTTATACACAATTATTGTCTGAACATGATCATCGGCCAACTATCGTTGTGTAACAGCGTCAACTGTTGTTGCAAAAATTCACGGAGTAATTTTTACTTCAATGTCAAAGCTCCTTACAAATGAATTCACAAATGTGAGCGTTGTTTAACATATTGCGGCATGAGAAAATATTGCTGCAGAATATTAAATACTGAGCGAAATATATTTATATTTATATATATTTATTCCCTAAACAAAATGCAAAGATTGCCTCTGTTAAGCTCATATTAGATCAATCACACTTTATCAATAATATATTTCTTGATGTCTGTCTATCCGTCAGTCCGTATAAGCAACTAGATCTAAAAAAGATAGAGCTTTACTTTTTTTGTTCAACAGCATTTGTAATGATTGGACGTATGTACATAGATCCAGATTGTTTTAAATTTTTCCACGCTCTTTTCCGCCTTAGTAAATCGAAAATATCGAATACCAAGCATAATTTTGAAGTTAAATTCGCAAACAAACGTATATATGATTTCTGAAAGTTTTGGATGCGATCAGATTTAAAGATAAAATAAATTATTTATGAAATACTTTTGAATGGCATAACACGCCTACTTCAAACGGGTATTAGTTTCTTTGCCTGACAATCTGGAATATTTTGTACTCTATGATATATTTTGAATGTTATTCTACATCGATATACCAAATCTAGCCTTTCGTGTATTTTATAATATTATTTTAGAATATTATTTTATTTAAAATGGGTAGCGGGTATCTCCTAATCATGCATATTCGACTGCAGCTTTTTTGTTCAGCTTCATACCATGTAAATTTTATTACTTTTATTTGAAAATTTTAATTTTAATTTAACTAAAAGTACAACATCATACAGCACTCTGAGCACACAAGAGCTGAGTTCTAGTATTCTCTTATCTCTCTTGGGCATTAAAAGTGAAAATTCATTTCAGCCTGGAAGCCATCTGGCGATAAACACAACTAAGTAAATTTTCCATAACGGTAAAAAATTAAGTACATACTAAAATGTAAAATACCTCGTAAACATAATTTAATTTCCAAATCAAATTATTTACCTGAAAAAATATAATTATTTTAGCATTCATACATCACTGAGTGCATAAAGTAACTAGAAGAAAACATAAAACATAAAACGCAGATTGTAAGATTTGCTTACTTAATTTTGTCACAGTCTAAGAAAAGATTGAACAAAAAAATAGAATAAATGTTATAATATTACTATTTTATTTTCAACTATATATTATATCCACTGGAAAAGTCTCAATACAAATTAATGTGTATATAAGATACGCATCGTTTAGATCTAACATAATTCCAGATTAAGCACATACCATCCTTTAGTCGATTGATCACAGAGGAATATGGAAATCCATTTTGTTGTTGACCCATCACTGCTGTCCAAGTCGACGTTTGCATAATTCACCTCTCTAAATACACGCACCATTCAGCGATTGGCAATAGTGTGGGCCCAACTACAACACTCACGTCTGTCGGTGATTCCAATACACACACATTCAGCAGGGCCAGGTATTAATCGTTCAAAATGGTTAAAACAAAACTGGCACGACGGCAATTATTCATTCATTCATAAAGAGATCAGCAATACGGCCAAAGCATAAACAAACAAATCCGTCGACCAACTGACAACAACAATTGATCTATGCCACACTCCCCGACATGCCCATATCTGCATACACTATAGAATGTTATATATCCATATCCATATGCATACTCCATGCTGGATGCTAAACAGCTGCCGCTTCAATCTGACGTCACAGAGTGAGCAGACATAGTATGAATGAAATATCCAATCCTAGTATTTGGTGGATCATAGAGTGAACTATGGGGAAGCCAGAGGTAGAGGCAGAGGCAGGGGAGGGGGATTGAGGCGAATGCGTGTGGCGGGTATCTGTAAGATCTCAAATTATTAACTGTAAAATTGTTTGTACTGTTGTGATAGAAACTCATTCAAGAAACTCATTCACAATCCCAGTCAACAGACGAAAAATCTATCCAAATTTTCATCTTCTGTTTTGAATAAACCTCTTGGTAAAAATCAAAGTATGCCAAAAAAAAAAGAAAAAACAAATATGTTAGAACGTGTGTTGAAGTTTTGTGGGTGTGAGTAAGCATCCGGCGTGTCAATAGCTACAGATACGAATACTGACACAGATATAGATACAGATACAGATACAGGTGGCTCCAGCAAAGCGCGTTTCCGGCGGCATTTTGCATGAAGCAACGTCACACAATTTAAATATTCATTAATTTTATATGAATCGAAATTCATGCGAAGCAAATCGAAGCAACCATTCTATAAATTTTACACTCAGCGCTACTGTAAATGTATCTGTATCTTTTTCTCTTGGCGGTAGCTGCAACTTTTGTTTTTTCGATTTGTTTTGCTTTTCAAATTAAGGTTGGCTTTCCTATTTATGTATATACGTGAATATATATATATGTGTCTGTGTATGAGTGTGTGTGTGTTTACATTTGAGATTCAATAAAATTATTGGGCGCGTCGCTATTCGAGCGTTAACAAATATTATTGTTCAATTTTGCTGTTATTGTGATTATAAATTTTCGTATGTGTTGCTTGTGTAAACAACGACAAAAACAGCAGCAACAACAACAGTAACAACGACAATGGCAACAATTTAAGGTGCAGCTTCTACTATATTATTGTGCAGGTGATTTAAATCAAGTTGTTGTTGGTGCTTTGCTTGATTTTCGATTTTAATATCGGAAATACTAAATTAAATATAAAAATCGAAAATAGCAGCAGCAATTCGATTGGTTTTCTTTGTGCCACCAATTGTTCAGCTTGGCTGGGGTATTGAGCAATCAGAATGATCACGCCCAAAAGTTCGGCATTTGTATCTTTATAGTAGTTAGATGCATACATATATATATATCGTACCTATGTATGTATGTATGTATGTGTGTAGAGAGAATAATCAAATACCAGCCATAAACAATAAGAAATAAATACAATTTGCATAACAATGAAATTAGATTTTAGGGAGGCCTTTTTTAAGTTCCAGCTGAATGCCTAAATGTTTTATGTTTTATGTCAAAATGACAAGATGTGAGTCGATTTAATATGCATTGTTTCGTATGCTTAATTTATTGGGTCAGCGTTACAAGCAGATGAAGAGTTCAAGCTGAACTACTTTATCCACATATTTAATTGGTGTTTCTTTCTACATACTACTCTAATACTAATTGTATTAAAATACTCGTATTCTCAATTCCTTGAATTCCAGTTTGAGCACATTCAATGTTAGTCATGACATTGCAAGACATTCGAATATACTCGAAGCCAATGCCAATTAAGCAACTTTGTGACTGATTCGTCCCTGTTTCTTAAACAATAATTTGCCATTTAGCGCGAAAGCCATCAAAGAGCGAACAGACCGAACAGAGCAAGCAATCACCCAGTGAAATCTCAAAAAAGTTCAAATAACTCGGGAACTGTAACAAATCATTGCCGTTGTCAACACCATAAATGCGATCGTTTATGAAACATAATTTGATCGGGTCAAATGCCTCGGTGTCAACACACCGACGAGAGATGTCCAGAGATAAATGAATGATGTGAGGTGCGAGGAGGCCGTGTAGGGGGAGGAGAGGGTTGGCAAGAATAAATGTGATAAACATAAAAAAGAAGAAAAAATATATAAAATGCGTGCGGCTTTGGCTTTTGGCTTTTGAAAGACCGCCCGAGAGTGGCCCGAAAAACTCAATTTAAAAATTGGCTTTCTTCACTTCGATGCCAATCTGCGAGGCCGTTGCTCGTTTAGTGCTCATTTGTGGCCAAAATGGCGAGGCGAGGCTGTAGTGGAAATTCTTGTTGTTGTTGCGGCTGCTGCTGCTGTTGTTGTTGTTGTTGGTGTTGCTGTTTTTGTTGTTGTTGCCTCCGTTATCGTGTCGAGTTGGTGTTGACGACGTCGACGACACATAAATTGCGATTAAAATGATTAATGCTCAACGCACGGCGCAATGTTAATTGCCACGACTTCAACCTCCAAACAGCCAGAGATCTCAACTTCAGCTAAAGCTTCAAATTGAGCTTAAGCTTGGAGCTGAGATCTTGGTCTATGGTCACTCTCTTTGTACAGCTTGTTGTTGCTACCGCTGCTGCTGCTGCTGTTGCTGCCTGCTATTTGCATAAATTTGTTTTGACGCTTGTAATGAGCTGTTTGTGGCATTTTCACTGCCCCTATCGAAAAACTTTTATCGGCCTCAAGTGTTGGCCCGGGCCAACAATAATTTCCATGTTCGTTTTTAATGTTGCTGCTTTTTTTGTTTAACATATTTGAAATTATTATAAACCCCAGCTCCAGCTGTCTCGGCTAATCGCCACTCGCACATCTTGCCCAACATCCAACTACAAACGGAAGTTGCCGCCGCACCGCTTACAGCGCTCCCCTGTCCCACAAGATGACCCTGTCTCTCATACATAGAAGTACAATTTTGGGACACTGCTGTTGATCTTATGAATGTGGAAATCGTTTGTTAATTGCTGTTACTCACCAAATGTATTCAGCACTCTTCTGTTCGAGTCTCGTGTCCACTCATCTATCTACCTATCTGGATTTATTGCAAATGATTTCCATAAAAGCGCTTGTATCTAAAGGAAGCTGCAGACCACAATCCTTTATTAAATGTTTATTAATCCCCCGTAAGTACTTCCTATGGAAATTGTTTTTACACTAAATGCACATTTTACGAGTTGGACTTGTGTAATAATAATTTTACTGCGATCTCAGGCTCACTAGGAGCTTGGCTTGGGCTGATTTACAGATTTATGGCCAACTAATTCGCTTTGCATGTCAATCGAACTAAGGAGCAGTTCAATGAAGGCCAAAGCTATAGCTGAGCCACACTCTTGATTTTCTAAAAACTTTTATTTTATATTAAAATTTAACGAGGTTGCCATAAATCTTCTTAAAAAAGCAGGCAATTCAAATTTCACAAGCGCTGGCAAAAACAAAACGTAGTAACGTTGCTTCTTCTGACTCTCCAGACTGAAGCTAGGTTGGAAGGAAGCAAGGAGGAAGGGAGGGAGGAATGACGTTGACGACGACACGTTTGCCACTGAAATTGATCCAGTTGCAGCAGTTTTGCAGCGGCTGCAAATGCCTCGCATCGCTCGCAACGTTTCGTTGCTGGAGCAAGGGGTCGACTGTCGACTGTGGCGACCAGGGGAGGCCATAATTCTTCTGCTAAAAAGCCAGAGAGCAGCGCTCAAGCAATGGCAAAAAGCGCTGAGCGATGGCCATGTCAGCAGCATGAGTCTGAGTCTGATTCCGATTTCGATTCCGAGTCGAAGCGAGAATCCGCCGACCAAGTGCGATTTAACCAAATGGGTAAACATGGCCCCAATGGCAACAAGGGGCAGCGGACAGCGGACTGAGGACAGCGGGCAACATGCAACCGGCAACCGACAACTGGCCGCGTGCGTCGACCTGACAATAGGCGAAATATCATCGAAAACCATAAAAAAACTGACAGCACAAAAAGAGGTGTTGACACATTGATTTATCTGGCATGCTACTGTGCGCAGCACAGATGAGAGCTCTGGCACTCTCGTTGCTTCTGCACTTTGTGGCAAGGATAAATGAACGAACGGACAGTGTGGCAGCATGAACTCTTTTTAGACGGATGGATTCATATGCGAATTTAGCCTGCCAGAGTATTCGGGAGGCAAGGCGGCAACAATATCATAACCATATTCGAGACAATGGGACGCGTTCAGAAGCAGATCGGCTGCATCTAACGCACAGTGTGGGAGAATGTCACGAAAACACTGAAAGAAATATTTTCGCAAATTTCAGAGAAATATAAATTTAGTTGATATCGGATAAAAAATTTAAAATTTATTCTAGAAATACCTTTGAATTTCTACTCCAATTTCATCTTAGTTGCTTTGGTTGACAATCTGGTATATTTTTTACTCTATATTTTAAATAAAGTACTATTCCGATATGCAAAATATAGCTTTGGGCATATTTCAGTATATTTTTGGTATAAAAAATTGGTATTTTTTGGAATATGGACTTATTGAAAATGGGTAGTGGGTCTCTGAAAGTTGAGTTTAACAAATACTTCTGTATGGCAAAAAAACGCCTATAGCAATCGGGTCCTAGTTGCTTTGGCTGACAATTTGGTATATTTTGTACTCTATGGTATACCCATATACTAAATTTAACCTACCGTATATTTTGATATATATTTTCATATTATAATTAATCTAATTATCTAAGAATAATGTAACTGTTATTATAAAACTTATTTTCATAACATTTAAAATATTAAATATACACTGTGTAATTGTTTATATTTTTTTAGTGCAATTATTTAATAAAATTAAATTAAAAAATTGTGAGTAGTCTTGCTAATCTCTAAAGTCTCTAAGTGCAAAAGAGTTATCCCTTGCTCTACTCTGTCTTATTCTCGCATCATCCTTATGTCGATCTTTGCTTGCGAGCAGTCGATCCATTTAAGCCACTTAACCGACACACACACACGCACACACAGAGCTGACTTCCGATGGGTCAGCGCGATATGTTTTCGGCTCAAAAACGTTACCAATTTAAAAATTCCAAATAAAATATAAATTGACCAAATTAATATTGGAATACATGAAACAATTCTGGGAGAAAAATGTTCACATTTTTCTCGTTCTTCTCGACGTTTTGTCCTCTTGAGGGGTTTTTTAGTTTGTTCGATTTTCTGTTTCGTTGTTATGCTCAATACCCAATAAACAGGCACTAAAGTGGTTATACAGTTTTATACAGTTTATGAAAGCTTCAAAATTTTTTTTCACTATTGAGTTATAATAAATATGTATAATTTAATAATTAAATTCATCTAGAATACCTTTGAATTGGTGTCGTTAGTGTCAAGATTCGTTACATAGGGTATTTCATAGTTGAGCATTTCTGAATAGGGAATTGATTCTTGTTTATTTTGGACTTTGTGTGTTTTTATCTCTACTTAATGCAATGCTTCGACAGTTTGTTGTTGGTTTTGAGTATTCACATTCGTATTCGTATTGCTTATCCGTTGCTGCATTCAAAATCAAAGTCAGTCGAGGGTGCCACTTACCCCATGCCCTAAAAACAAAATGAGAAGAAATCGCTGCCAGGAGCTGCAGAAAAATTAAAAGGCAAAACGGAAAATGGAAAACTTTAAAATGGGATTTTGTTGCTGCTGTTGCTGCTGCTGCTTCTACTGCTGCCTGCGGTTAAAAGAGGCGACAAGGCATGAAACCAGTAAATTAAAGCAAAAGGATAAAGTTTAATTGGAAAACTATTTTTTGCCAGGCCCCCCTCGCCTTGCCCCTTGGCCATGTTATCTGCTTGCACTACTGAGTGTTCGTCTTGCTCCCCCCACCACCTTCCCCTTCCACAACAATGCTTTTCTGCTCAACCCATCCCCTGGCTAGATTCTTTAATCTGCTTACCTTTAGTTTTCTTAATTTCATCCATTCTGTCGTGGAATTATATTCACGAGTCTGAAGACAAAAGTTTCGCTTCAATTTCCGCTGCCAATATGACTGCAGATAACAAAACTCCTTGCACACACACACACATGAATATACCGCACACCTGCTCATTTGTATGTACCACATTAGTCTACCTGTGTGTGTGTGTGCGAATGAATTTTAGCAAATGAATAGAAATTAAGTTTCGTTGCCGCTTGAGCGCATCTCCAAACTACTGCAATGCCTCTAGCATCCAACAGCCTCCATTTCTATCAAGCTCTCCACTCTCCATTCTTCACTCTTCTCTCCCATCGAAGTAGAGGCAGGTGAGAAAATAGCGAAACTGTCGAAAAAGTTTAAAATATGCCTCCTTTTATAAAATTTAATGAGAAAAGTTACGAGATATAAATTTTTGCATGCGGTAAATTCATTTTCCCCATGCAACACGAATCTGCAGATATGTAAATGTCTAATTGGGACTTGCATAAAGTCCAACTATCTTAATATTTGTTCAATTCAAAAATTGCTTCAATTTGTACACTATTTGTATAATTAAATATTTCAGAGGAAGATGCTTAGAAGCAGAATTTGCTATTTTTATATTCAAACTTCAGGTATCATTACATTTCTTAAATAATGTTAATATATAAATATATAATAAATTATATGTACTTTAAAATAATAATTATAAATGTTATACATACACTCCTGCCCAAAATTAATCGACTCCTCTTAAAGTTAGGTTTCGTTTTGGTAAAAGTTCGAAATAAAGTTTAAAGAAGAATAGCATGTAGGCGTATTTGATTTTATAGTTTTGTAAAACAAATCTTCAAGTATTTTTACATTTATCAACAATAATTATTATGAGTAAAACAATAATTATAAATCCAGTATATTTAATATAAATTTAATATTTCACAGTTGGGTATCTGGAGCTCCAAAGATTTTGGTTGATTTTCTTTGCACACATATTCACTGCCGCCCGTATAGTGTTTTTTTTTTAATGAAAACTTGTTTTATAAGCACGTCTCATTTATGTAGAGAGAGTTCGAAAGAGAGAGAGAGAGAGAGAGAGAGAGGGAAATATGGGCTTTGAGGACTACAATATGTGTGCGTGCCCGTTTGGCTTATAGATTTCACTTTGTGATAAAAGTTTTGCATTCATTTCAGCGTAATTCATTTTCAATTCAGATTCTGTTTTTAGTTTTGCCAAGCGGCAAGTACGTGCTGCAACATGTGGCAGTCTGCAACAACAATAGCCACAGTGTCACAATCCCAGCTAGCATTGCAGAAAAACAAAACAAGTGCGAAGTGAAACATAAATAAATGATGAACTACGATATACCCAAAAATGCACATTAACAGGCAGACAGAAATGGCAAATCTGTTGGTTGAAGGCAGATACCCTTGATGTTCATTGCTTTTGCACAGAGTATAAAAAAGAGAGAGCTAAAGAGTTCGGCCCAGTAGTGCGAATATTGCGGGAATTATGAGGAATTGTGTCTAGGCTAGGCACTTGGCCAAGTGCAAATTTCCAATCGCGTTGCACATTGCAGAGCTCATAAATATGCATTGTGGAGGCGACGCTTTTGTTGTTGGCTGCATATTAGTGGCAAATATTGTTGGCCATAATAAAAGCCGCATTGTGAAATCGAAAATTTTGCATTTATGTGTCCATTCTGAACAGAATATGCTTTACTTTCAGTCCAGTTCATTGTCATGCAAAATAGTTGATTCTTTTTTATGGCATTGTGTAAATGAATATTCTATGTTCATATGTTATATAGACAGAATACATAAATGCATTTGATCTCTAATTATCACAGCAGTCATAGCTTTTGCGTATTGTATGCATATTATTAAAACACTTTCTACTTAGAACGATAATAGAACTTAAATAAAACGAGTGCCTTTTATTATTCAAAGTGAGAGGTAAAATAAAATCAAACCCAAATTTTCTTTATTTTCAAACAAATTATAATTGTTGAGCCTTTGGCTATCAGTTTATTTCGCTCACCTTCAATCACAACTGAATTGGTCAAGTTCAGTGAAAGCCAAAACATTGACGTTGCCACGACTGCTTATCATGCAAGACGAGCTCTTGTATCTGTCGCATAATATATCAAAAATTGTTATGATTGTGCTCAATGGGACTCAATGCCAAAACCCCCTCTACATCAACATCAACATCAACATGAACATGAACATCAGCAAAGTCAGTTGAAGTCCAACTCTCAGCCCCAGTTCCAGTTCGTGTCCGAAGCAATATGTCTGCAGGGAGCGGTGGCTCGAGCCTGCCTGGAATTTAATTTGAGTGTTGCGAGTAATCACGAATTTATGATTTAAATGCATGAATATTATGATGTTATGGCCACAGCTACCGATTCCGCGTGTTCCTCAAGCGTCCGAGTGCTTTATGTGGGCGCGACGAGGCTACCGAAGCGACGTGAGTCGAATCGCATGATTGCGATCAATATGAAATATGAAATTCGATTTTATGGCTTCTTATGTGTCGTGTTATGAGTACGCGAGTACACGACAGCCCGCACCTGTAACTCATACGATATAATGAGGCTATAATTTATTGAGGCATTAATTAATGTTGTGGCCCACAAATGATGTGTAACGAAATTCTATCAAAAACCGCACCCATCTACAACATCTAATAAATTTAGGAAGTATTCGAAATAGAAGTATGGTACAAATATTTGATGAAGGTTTGTTGGATCAATATTAAAGAGCAATACCAATGACCACTACTGTAAAAAGTATTTCGTGTTGGATTTTATTTTGAATTGGTAAGATTGTGCGGCAAATTATATCATCAAGATAATCGAACTAAAGTTTTCTCATTCAGCTTTTATTTTTATAGTTTTTCAGTGCTACTGTGTGGCTAAGAGTTTTCCTCTATCTATCTCAATCTGTTTCGATTACATTAGACAAATGCCAGGCCACTTTGGCTGCAGGACAATGCGCCCTTTGGCCCATTGTTGGAACGTTGAAGGGGCGGTACGGTGCGAAAGCCGATGCTGTTCAAAAGTGTAATTGAACCTTTGCCCCGCTTTGTATAGAAATATGTATGTGTACAGTTTTTTTGCGACTGCAACAAACGAAGAACCACTCACCCATCTCTCAATCGCCCACTCACTGAGATTTGCAATTGCCGTCTTACACAATGCGCTGCTTTCATACTTTTATGCTTTTGCTGGAAAGGAATATGATATTCCACCCACCCGGTTGACATTTCAATTTATTTCGCCATAAATAAAGCAATCGATTCGAATGTTGAACCCTTTTTGCCCCATTTCGCATTCACATTCACAATATTTTGCCATTGATGGGCTGCGAACGCCCGATCCATTAATTATACGCCCACTTCACAAAAGCAGGCAGGAAAAGTCAAAATATTGACAGCTTAAACTTTTTTCCTTCTTGTTCTCGTTCTCGTTCTCCTTTTTCCTTATTTCTTTGCCATTTACTTGCAATTGTATTCAGCCCTCTCTCTCCCTCTCTCTCTCTCACACATCCTTACTATATCGAATAGGACGTCGTCAGCGAACGCGAGTCCTGAGTCTGAGTCCGAATGCGAGTCCGCTGCAATTATTCAACGACAATGGCAGCTCTGGTAACAATCGTAATAGGAAATACGCACAGAAATATCCTTTACTCATATCCGTTTATCATTTTTGACCTTCTGCTCAGTTTCGGTCATTCGTTCCATTCACAATGGAGAAACCCCTCTCAATACAACTTCTACTTTAACTTGTATTTTTCCTCTGTAGGACTACAGCACACCTCGAGCTCGTCGAGTGCCCACATTGTGGGTCAGATTTGGAGTGGGAGTTGCTGGCTGTTAAAGTTATTGTTTCGCCTGCACAGCATTTATGAGAACTTCTGCTCCTACTACTGTTCCTGGGCACTAATGAATTATTTGGACCGACGCTGTGCTTTATGCAATGTTGGCTGAAATTATTAAATGACTCGGAATGAATGATTTAATGACCCTGCCTGAGACACAATGAGTACGAATAAGAGTGAAGGGTTTATGCCCCAAAAGGGGTTGAGCTATGCAATTCTCTTGCAACTTTAGTTTAAGTTCCTAAAATAGTCAATGTGTTTTGAGTATTTCACGAGTCCTTCAAAGGCACGAACTGCGCATAACGATTTCCCGGCAATTTACCTGAAGAGCAAACAACACAGATTTCGTTGGCTTTGTCCTGCTCCTTTCTGTCATGTATTCTCATTTTGTCTCTCCAGTCCTGTGTCACATTCATAAAAATCATATTACATGTTTCCACAGTCGAAAAGTGCAGTTCGTGTGGCTTTTCTATGACACTTTGTCTACGATTTGTTTATACCCTGTGATATACATAGTCAGGGACTACATAGATTGTATCCAAGGGAAAAAGAAGGCAACATGCTTAAGAGTTCATATAATAACTAGCAGAATTCACAAGTTTAATTAGACAATTTGGAATAGGGCTACAAAATTGGCTCTATCTTCGTATTACATCCTTATTGACCAAATTTATTGATGTAAATATACATTATTATTAAATAAAGATGAGTACGGAGTATCATGCAGGTGTGCACCCTCAACCAAAACGCTTTTGGTTATTTTATCATGTTTCAAGTTCAGCTTAGATAATCTCCCATGGGAGTTATCACAATCACACTACATTTGAAATGGAAGCAACTGAAAGCTGGCGTGGCAATTCGCCAAATGGAAATATTATTGGACTGCATATAAAGAGAATTTTATTTTGTGACTCGTTCGTGTTGCTGTAGCTCTTGTGCAATAGAACCATAACCATAAACCCATAACTTTTGAAGGGTGTTTTTTAGACATGTCTCGCTGTAATACTTTATTTACAACTTAATACAGACCATCTAACAATGTGAGCTAAGTACAGTCGAGGTCGTAGATAGGAATTTATAAGTGAAGAAGAAATTGACGTATTTCTTAAGAATCAATGTGACTAAATTTGGATATATTAATGGCTGAAAATATAAGTCTACATATGTACATATATATAATACCTATATATCTAAAATACATTGTAATCTTTTCAAGATCATTTTATATTTAATTTTAGAATATATACGTGTTTCTTTTTGAATGGTTGTCGAACTTGAATGATTCAGCTCATAAATACATGCTAATTTGCCACATTCGTTTTGGGCATGACTAATGCAACAACCCTTTGATTTCTTTTTGAACATTATGCCAATTTTTCCAATCGTTAATTTTGAGGAATATGCAAATCAGATATTCGGCTGTAAACTTTTGCCACTTTCACAAAGAAACCTTGTGCCTGATGACAGCGCATAAAAAGGGCGAAAGACAAGGAAATGAGCAACAACCTTTTTTCACAGTTTAGCGATTCGATCAAAAAGAAAACCCTATGAACTGGAATTGTTATTAAAAGCAAAAAGAAAAGTAGAATGGAAATGAAATATCCCTTTTGGATTGCTGCTCCTTCCCCAAAATCGAATGTAGCGACCGCCTGTTTTTCTGGTTGGAAAGGGATCCACAGCAATGGCGACAGCAGCCCAATCGCAGCGAGAAATTATCATAAAAACCGCGCAAACTCCGTGCGTGACTTTAAAGTCAGTGAAGATGAGACAAGAAGAGAAGAGAAGAGATATGCTTGGGATGCTTTTCATTCTTTCCTTTTCTGCTGGTGCCAGGCAGCTATGGTTCACAATGGAGATGGTGGTGGCTTTGGCAACTTTTTAATATTCCCGTCATACGCATTGTCATTTTTGTTGTATTTGATTTTAATACGAATTTCACATTTTACAATCAAATTAATTGGTCACGCTGCCGCAGGATTACATCCTGGCGAGGACTGCGACAACGACAACAACAACAGCGAGACGACAGCAGCAGTGAATGGCTTAAACAAACAAACAAGACCCATCGCTGGTTTAAGGTAAGGCAAGGCAAGGGATGCATGCCAGCAAGATCTCAGAAAGATGGGCGAGATGTGAGGCGGGATGATTGCCATTGGCTGCATTTGACGCTCCGTCGCTCGGTCGCACGTGAGTCTGTCGAAGCGTCGCTAATTTATGCAAATATTGACTCAGATGGAGACCCGGAACAGCGGCAGTTAAATTAGTTCCACGATATTTATTATTTTGTTAGAATTTTGAATATTTAATTACGCTCGATTTGCACAGCTAAATCCGAATTTTAATGCCCTTCGCGTTGTGCCGCACCGTGCTGAGCCTCCAAATTAATTTGTAATTCGTTGGCAATTTGGCAAATGAATTATTTCCAAAGGCAGTTGGATACGCTTGTCACTGCTAAACGGTTCGATTTATGTGAGAATCATTCGTAATTGAAACTCGCATAATTCTATCATCATTTCATAAACTTTATTCACGAGACATCATTAACTCTTTATTTATATTTAAAAAAATCGTGTAAGGATGAATATCCTTGGCTGTTTTTGAATTTCTAGTTTTCCATTTCAGGAATTAAGCATTTTTAGTATAACCCATTTTTAATAAAACTATATTCTAAAAATATACCGAAAAAAACAAAAGTATACAGATTGATATATTTTATATATCGATATTTTTCTTAAGTATACCAGAAATATACCGCAAGAATAATTTTGTATTTGGTATATCTACATTATATTATATCAAAATATACTATAGAGCACAAAATATACCAGATTGTGAGCCAAAGCAACTAAGACTGGATTGCAGTAGATAATTTTTGTAATATAAAAGCATTGCTTAAAACAAACATCTTAAATGTGTGTTATCAATATGTCTTTAAAAAATAAACGCACTCAATTCCAAAAAATCATAACTTTATAATATTGTTATCTGATCAAAATGAAATTTTAAAGTTTTGTTGTTAAAGTTCAACTATAAGTCAGATTTGAAGTGCTAATACAATTCCAAATCAAGTAAAGTGTCAACTGTAAGAAAAAATACAGGGAACAGTTTTCACATACAAGCATTTTATGCTGTATATTCGGATTTCGAGAAGTTTACGCTTGTTTAGATGCTTTGCCACTTGCACAGTGCAACATAAACAATGCACAAAATGTAACCAGGTTGCTGGTCTTGTTCAGTTTCTTGTTGTTGCAGACACATGCGCTTCAATAAAAGGGAAAATAGAAACATAAATCAGCCAATTAATATTTTATGAAGTGTATCTTTGTGTGTGCCCGATTCTGTCTGTCGGTGTTGGCGCATGAGATACTCGAACTGCAGATACAGATACTCGATGGTCTCTATAGAGACCTGCCCAATGCCCAATGGAAGAGGGAGGAGGGAGGGGAATCAGTTGGGGATGGGGGAGAGTCCAAGTGGGGGTGGTAGGGCTGAACAAACGACTTCCCTTTGTTTACCATAAATTCGTTAATAGACGCTGCCGCGTGTAAACAAATCACTTGAAGATTCTCATATTGACGCCTGACATGATTTCTTGAACGCAGCCGAACTCCACACACACACACACACACACATAGACACCTAACGCATACACAAACTCGTACACACAGAGAAAAGTGGAAGCGAGAGATGGATATTTATTTAGTTGTTGAAGTACGGGAAGTATCACAAATTGTAAATCTACTTGTTACATAGAAATTTTTTTCTCCTTGTGTCAGCTGCCCGCCCCGGGAAAAAGAGTGAAAAATGAAAACGGAAACAGTGAAAAACTGGCTCGCTGCCCAAAGTTGTAGCTGCAATCGAAGCTCTATGTTGTATGTTGTATCTATCTCTGCAAGTCTGGCCCTGGACTCGTCTGTCCCACTGCCAGAGCCAGAGCAAGTGCCTGAGCCTGTGCCTGCGCCTATGTCGCTGGCAATCTGGTAGACAGACCGGGACGGGACGCCTGACAACTCCGATTGCAATTAGCAATCAAGCATCGATGGCTCGCTCACTCGCATCGAGTCGAGCCAAGTCGATCCGCGGACGTGAACACGAAGTCCAAGTAAGACATTGCCGCGAGCCAACAGCAGCAGAAGCTGCTGACGACAGCAAACATGAGCAAACAGTTCAGTAGCTAACGCAGTAGATACAGATACAGCCAAAGATACAACTACGTCGACCACTTCAACTGCAAATACAACTGCTTGTGTATCTATATTAATCGCAGTTAGAGTTGCAGCACAAGACACTCTTTGATTTTATGAAATACCCAATTAATTAGTGTCGTTGCACATCCGCAGTCACATCAATCTATAATATATTCAGCTCTTTTTTTCACTGTTCCGACGGCTGCCAGCTGCCAATACAATTCATTTGCGCCATATCACAGTCAGCTACAACTCCAACTCCATCTCCAACTCCAACTACTCTTTCAATTCCATTCCCACCCACCTACAAGCATACATTTAATCTATATGTATGTATGTCTAGCTGCCTGCCAGCCATCGCGATGGATGTTAACAAATTATTGCCCAGCACCAGGGCCGAGAGCTCAATATCCAGCTCACTTTTCTCGTCACTTCATTGCTTGGCCAGGTATGTCTGTCTATCTGCCTGTCCGTTTGTCCGCCTGTCTGGCTGCACATTTCTTACATATTATGTAAACAATAATTTTTTACAATATTCTATGGAAAGTGCAGCCATCTTCAACTTCTATTACTGTTCCGTTGTTTTCACATTTTACGTTTCCTTCTCCTTTACTTCTGTTTACGTTATTAAATTTTTCCGCAATTGCCTTAAGCGCTAGGTAAATATCATAAATATCGTGCATCTTCAATATGCAGCCGAAATTGATGTCCCGTGGAGCCTATGAGGCGCCCATTATAAATTTAATCTCTTTTTAAAACAAAGAATACAAAATGTTATATTTACTTTAATTTGAATATTATATAACAGACCATCTGATATTTTACTGAAGTTTATGATATTGACTAAAAATACTAAAAGTAATAGTAGCAGATAAAACAAGTAAGAAAGCTCGAGTGTGCTCGACTGTGCGATATCCGCTACGCATTTTGAATACAAAAGAGCGCGGTATTATTCTTAAAATATACCTAAAAACTACCACAAAAATAATAAAAAAATATACCGAAGGCAGATTTGATATGTGGGTAAAGTACTATCAACTACTCAAAATATTCCAAAAATATACTAAAATATACGACAAACTATATTTTGTATATCGGAATAGTGCTATATTTAAAAGTATAAAATATACCAGATTGTCAGCCAAAGGCGTTTTTGCCCTTTCAAAAATATTTCTTTTATAACTTCGACAATTTTTATCTGATTTTCAGGAATCTCAAAGACTATAGTAATTATTGCGTTTACCAAAATTCTAGCTTCAAAACTACGCTAGTTATTTGTGGGAATACATTTCCTGCCGGTACTAATTTATAATACCCTATGGGTATAAAAATAAGTCAATTACATAAAAGTGCAAAAAAATCACGCAATAATATTTTTATTTTATTTTAAACAATCTAAATTTAAGATAATTTGATCTTGATTTAAAATTTTGTCTTCTTGGTTTAAGATTTTTCCATTCTTGAAACAAAATTATAATTTTTAATTTCAAGATGATGCAATCTAGATTTATTCTTGATTTATGAATAAACTTTCTTGCTTCAATTTTGATATCAAATAGTTCTAATTTAAGAATTTATTTATTTATTATTTATTTTATTTTAGCATGTTTTTTCTTTCTGTTTGTAAAAGTTTAATATCGATAAATGCGAAATATTAAAGTTTTTAAACCAATAAGGGCTAAAACCGTCTGTTGTTTAGTTTGAATATTATGACCGCAATAGTATATGGATATACAAAATATAACGTTCGGTATATTATTGGAGTTTTTCGAAAAATTAATTCGGAATATTCTAAGAATTATATCGCACTGTTTTTCGGTGCTCGTATTTCACAGCCGAGTAGACTCGACTCCATCTTTCTTGCTTGTTTATAAATCAATTAAAATATTTGAAACAAAAAGTTTTCATGATTCACTTCAGTTTAAATCCTAAAGGAATTAAATTATAGTCAAGTAGTAATATGAACAATGTGCACGCGAAAGTTTTAAATTCCTTCGTATATTATATTAACAATTTAATTACGGTTTTGAGAAATTCTACCAAGAGAGAAGAGAGTCAGGTCAATACTTTATGACTGCATAAATATTGTAATTACGGAAAGTTGAATATACTTTCGAAGCGTTGCTAATTAATATTGAAGACGACTGTCCCCTTGGGAACTTTGGCGCCATTAAACCATAAGACAAGCTACCGCCGTGTGGCAATAGTTGGGAAGGCAGCGGCAACTTTTGACAATTTAATTGAGTCCGAATGGGCGAGGAAACACCTTAAGAAGGTAGCAGAAGCGATAAGTCAAGTTAAGTCAGAGCTTTGACAATTATTATTGCTCAACTGTCAGCGACAGCGACAACAATAACAACATTAATGGCAACGGCAGCCACAGCGACAGTGAAAACAACAACAGCAATTCTCATACATACACGAGGCAACAACAAGAAGGCAACGCAGCGAACGGCAATTAGCTTAAACGGTGTATGAGATACGAGATACACACGCTGCTTTCAGAGTGCCGTTCCTGCAGCAGTTGCCGTTGCTGTTGCTGTTGCTATTGCTGTGGTTGTTGGCTGTTGGCTGCGCATGCGCAGACGTGGCAGACACGTTCGTGGTGCGATATGTGTCGCCTCGAGGCGCCTCCGCTTCGACGAGTTGGTTAGTTGTCGTTCTCCCAATACGAGTACATTTCTCACAGATTTCAATCACGTTTCTAACGCTTTTTTATGACGTATAATTGAACCTTTATTTATTTGTGCGGTTCAAGACTCTATCGGGGGTATATCGATCCATCTATCCATCCATCTATCTGTCTATATGTATCTCTATTTATTCATTGTGTTGTCTGTAATTTTAATTCGCCGCCGTCGCCAATTGCCCGTCTGGCGGCTGTCTCATCGTCGCAAACGTTTGGAAATTATAAATTTGTTAATTGCTGGAGTTGTCGCCTGTTCTGGACGGGGCCATAGTACGACGGATAGTTCTTCATTCTGCGAGTATGACCATTAGTTTAAAACATTTGTATGGCAAATACCGATGGAAAGCCAACACCACCGCTGACTTAATTAATGAGTTTGCCTCCGTTTGAACGTGCTGGGAAATTGTCACTCTATTTGCATTTTTCGGCTTCGATTCGATTCGACTCGATTCGACTCGCTTCGCTTCGCTTTCGAGTTCGAGTCCGACTCACAGACAGTCTCATCGTCAGAGCCATTGCCGAGTGATTTGTGCCTCGACTCGATCATGGGAATTATTTTTGCATTTTTATGCCAGCTGAATATCAATTTAAATTTATAAATTATGAGCTTATTACAACTCGCTCAAACTCCACAATAAAAAAAACTTACAGCTGTCGTTCTCAAGTCAATTTTATTCAGGTGCTAATTTGTTTTATCATTCACGGATCTTTTAATGTTAGGAATTTCTAAATATTTGTAATTGTAGCCTCAAGAGGTTAAATCTCTTCAATTCGTTTATCATTTTCAAACCAGTTTCACATAATTACCAATACATATTATTTATTCCAATTAAAATGAATATTCATAGTTCTGGAAACTCAACTGATATTTATCTATGTAGATTTCCAATATCTGTATGTATTTAATATTTATTAGTTATTATACCAGATACATATTGTCTACAAAGATATAACATATAAATATTGTGACAACCGAAAATTAATGTCCAGCAAAGGCATCTTTGATCTGATAAAGATTTGAATGACCATAATGTTGTTTATATAGCAGAGTCTTAAAAAATTAATAACTTATTTATATTTTGTCCAATTTGAATATTCATTTTAATACGGACATAGATTAAGGTGTTGTTAATCGTGAATCTATCGTCTATCAGAAAGTATCTCAAACCATCCGAATAAGCTCACACAATATCAAATAAATCTTCTATAAATCTTTATATCTTACAAACAATATGAATTCGCCATCAACGCTTTATATATTAAAAATCTTTATTCCCATTGTTTTTATTTCTAATGCTTATAAGAAAAAGTGGTAGAATCGATCATACTCAAGCAACGAATTAACTGAACAATTTAGTCAAACTCGCCTAGTTTTTATGAACCTCTCCTGTTGCTCTTATCAGCGTATGCAGCCGGGCTTACCTGCGTCATTTAACTCATTTCATTTGGGCCTGATGACCACTTGGCCACCGCCAACGGCAACGGCACCGGAACATGCGTCATGTTTGGCGACACTGTTGAGACGTAGACGAAGACGAAGACGAAAACAGAGGCCAAGATAAACGGCAAAGGGACAAGAGATGAAGGTGACGAGGGCTATAAAAAACAGCAAGGCCACAGAAAGGCTTTATGGCGACATGGGATGGACTGGAATCAACTGGGTGTCATCTCATGTCTCATGTCTCGGGGTCTGAGTCGCAGTCTTGGCCCGTTTGTGTGTCACCTTATCAATATTTTCCGTCAAGTAATTTATTGTATTTCTGCTTGTGTCTGCTTCCTTGTGTACCGCATCGTCCTGCTGACAGTCTAACGAAGACTCTTGCTATCCCCTATCCCCTTTCCTTTGCTCGTTGCCATCCTGTGCCGCATGTGTCGTTCATGCAACAAGGTCTGCGTGTGTATGTGTGTGTATATTTGGACATTTGCTTTATGTCTTGTCACATTTTTATTGCAGTGCCGCCTTATGGCATCGATTTTTATTCTTTTTCCTTGGATAAAATTATTTATTTTCCCATTTTATTATTAGGATAGGAGACGTTGGCCCAATGCAATAAACAATAGCTAACCTAAGGCATGCGCCCTGGCCTTTTCATTGGCCCCTTTTGTCTTTGTTGCCGTTTAATGCATTTTTAAAGAACCTCAAAGTTAATAGACTCCATCTCCATCCATGTTCGGCTCTCATTTCCATCTGTATCTCAGTCCAGGTATTAGAACATCATCGCGTTGCACTGCGTAGTCTTGGGTAAAGTGTTAATGTTACCAAAACATTTCAAACACAAAGACATAAACCTCTTTTCATTGTTTTCAATTAAGAAAGTTAATTATTTGATTACTATCAGCATTAATTGCAGTTCAGTTCAGTTCAGCTCAGTTCGCTCGTTTGTATTTTCCACTTTTTAATTTCAACATTCCTTATTCACTATTTAGTAATCAGTATTCACTATTTACCATTCTTGTACTCCGCGCAGTTTAATGATGACGGGCTATCCCTCATCAGATCTTCAACCACGAAGAATAAAATCTCAGAAATAAAACGAAAATAATATATTTAAATGCTTAGTTTGATTGTTCCATTGATATCTATTCTATTGATATATGACTCTTACGTGGAATGCAACCTGAGTTTTTATTTCATATTGCTTTGGAAATTTGTTGGCCATCGAATTGATCGAATTGTACGACATACATATAGCATACTAAAGCTAACAAGTAGAGTCGAATGTGTTCGAGTGTGAAATACCCCTGAACCTTTTTCTATTAAAAACAAAATAGTGCGGTATTAATTTCAAAATATACGGAATTTGTGTACCGACAAAATTCTACAATATACCAAGTGCTATATTTCGTATGTATTTATATACTACAACATACAACAACTACAACAAAATATAATATATTAGAATATTAACCAAAGCCACTATACCCGATTACGGCAGTCTTTTATGTCATAGCAAATTATTTTGAAATAAAAATCACGAATTAAAAAGAAAGGCTGTATTTATAATTACATACAATAATATTAATAAGTCAGTAAGAAAGCTACAGATGAGTTTGGTTGACTGTAAGATACCCGCCACCCATTTTAATACCTTCCACAATTTTTATCTGATCGCAACCAAATTTTCAGGAATCATAACTACTAGGTAATTATTGTATACATTAAAATTCGCAGCTGTAGCTTGAAAATTACGCTTGTTATTCGATTTTATTGATTTGCGGGGGCGAAAGTGGGCGGGGCAAAAAATTGAAACAAACTTGATCTGCGTGCAAACATAACAAATGCTGTCATAATAATAACCTTCTACCCTGTGGGAAGCGGGTATAAAAACTCAAATATGTACCGAAGAATATTTTTGTAATACTACTATTACATAATAATAATAATTGTAATAATACTACTAAATTCTAACATTTACAAAAGATTACAAAATATACCAGATTGTCTACCAAAGCAACTAAGACGCTATACCAATTGTTTGCCATATGAAATTATTTCTCAAATAACTTGCACAATTTTATCAACTTGATTCCTTTTACCTGTCACATGCATTTCTCGTACGCACAAATTAAAAATACACCTACATATAACCTATGGGTAGCGGGTATATTTTATCTAATCATTATCCAGAGTATTTACATTACATTAACATCAAGCTGAAAGAAAATGACAAAAAAAATTTTCAGTTATATATAAAATGTTTATTTATAGACAGCAGATTGTTTTGGGTAATAGTAAACATTCAATTTATATTTTAAAAATAAAGTAAATTGAAAAATGTATGAATATGTTAGTTAAATTATATGTTTAGGTAGATGCAACATCTAAAGTAATCTTGGTAATTCCCACTTTCTATGTATCTGGCCGGAGCTACCAAATTTGATGATATAAAAACATGCTACAAAATCATCTTCTACGTCTTTTCTTACAATTTTTGTTTTTTATTTTGATAAAATTGTCAATTTAAGAGGACATTTTCTAAACACAAAGAGACCGTATTACAGTTGCCATAAAACCCTCTTAAAGCTCTGACTTCTCGCCCGCCCACTTCAGATGCTGACTTCGTTTTGGGGGGTAAGGCACTCTTATCCAGCTGTAAGGGCGAGGTAAGCATTGATTTCAGTCGCCGCTAACAATTTGTCATAATAATAAATCATTTCAGAGCGCTAAATCCAACGCCTAATGCAACCCAAGGACGATGAACAATGGCCAAAAGCACAACCGGAAATCTGCACATATTTCACAGCAGGATATTGGCCTCTAAATTACCCCGCAAAACATAAAGGTCCCCCTCTCACTTTGACTTGGGCTCGCACTCGCACTTGCACCCGCACTCTTTAGCCGAATTGCCAAAAATATGGTCGCTATATACATCTAAAGAGAAACATATAGATTTATATGTATGTGCGTATACAAGTATATAAATATGTGTATGATTTTCAATTATATGAAGCTCCGCATAAAAGTTGTTTGCACATATGTCGTATCTCATCATATTATTTGTCAGCCCGCTCAGGGTGTGAGGCGCATCCTTTTGTCGTGTCCCTGCGCTACACGGTATCAGACAATTGTCCTCCCACCCACCGGCCGCACATTTAGTGGTGACAAAGTTTTACAAACTCTGCTGAAAATGTGTGGGGAAATGTATCACATCTGCAAGAAGGGCGGACAGCACTTCTGCTAGCGAAACGGCAACCTGTTCTGCAGCAAACCAAAAGCACACACAGTGCCATTAATTGTGACAAATAATTTATGAAATAAATGTGTCCGAGTGTGTATGGTATAAAAATGAAAAATCCATGTATGAAGCCATGGATAAATGAAGGATATGACAAGCATTTCCAATTTGATCATGCTGTGGCAGCAGTCCATGGGGTTGTTGTCTGTTGACGTCTTCCTTTACCTCGCCCAGCCTTCATTTAACCCCTTTTTTGGGCTGCCAACCACAGTCCCACGTGGATCTGGACTAAATATATGTCCATTTGAGTGACGGAGAGGCATTTGAGATTTTTACGCACACTGTCATCTACGAAGGGGGAGAATCCATTTAACACTTCTTCTGTCTGGAGTTTTCCAAATCTTTAAGACCGGGCGTAGAATCTCATGTTTTACAACAGAGAAAGCGCAGTGGCTTAGTAATTTTAAAGTCATTAATTGCGAACATTTAGTTGATATTTTTTTCAAAATATCCATCGCTCAATTCACACAAATAAAACCAAGTCGCATTTAAATATTGTCATATTGAAAATCGAACCCAACTCAGAAGTACCTTATGTTACATTTCAGAGCACACACCACGCTATAGAATAAAAGATTCTCGTTCAACAAACAATGCAACACTTTAACATCGAGAGTTCTGAAACCAGTTGATTATTCTTTGCTGGCGTTGTGGAAAATCTCTTTATGACATATTTTGATATTTATTTATTATCTTGTCAGTGTGATTTGCAACAACATAAGCTACTGCCGCACCCCCAGTTTGAATACGCACCCCGACCGCAGGCGAAGGCAAGGACTCTTCTCATGCGACGAGGGGTGCGAACTGCAAAGGACTCACTTGTCGCGTGTCGAATAGACAAAGGCAAACAAAAAGCTGTCAGCAGGTCCTTGTCCTTGTGTCGTTCCCGTTCGCACCATCGTTGTCCTTCACTGTGTCTATTTTTTTGTATTATTATGTAAGTATATTTTTTTATAAATATACTTCAACAAAATTAAATGGACACTTAGGGAAGACACAATTGCGGAGAGAATGGAAAATAAAATTATGCCAAGTGGATTTTTCTGAAGTCTGTGCAAATATTTGACCAGATGCGGCACTCCTGGAGCTGCGACTTTAGCCAAAATCCTTTACACCAGGACACCAGGACTCACTTAATTTTTTATGACATTCATATGGGGGATCAAAAGGGATTTGCAAGGTTCAATGCCGCGAAATTGCTTCTAGCTCGATGGCATCGCTTCGCTTTGTTCGACGTAGCTTAGACCAGCTAAATATGAGTCAAAGTATCTTCAAGATACACGCACGGAATAACTGTCTGACTGACTGTCTAGCTTAAGTGCGTAATTTATAGCATCGCTTGGCTGACGCTCTCAGCCCACCTCTGACACACTCTCCAACTCTGCATGCTTCTCTAATGAGCAAGTCGTTCAATTAGCACAGCACGCACCGATTGGTGGGTGGACTAAATGGGGGGCAAATAGTGGAAGGTGGAACCCAAAGAGTAGACCGAAAAATTCCTAATGGCAATTAGCAAAATTGCTTTATATTTCCAGCGCCCTCAGCGACTTCATCATCATTTATGAGTGGCCCTCACTCCCTATTCCCATGTTCAAGACAAAGTGGGGCTAGCGACTAATTGAATTTTGACGTTGGTCGTCAGTCATTAGACCCAGTTCGCATGCAGCGAAAAAAGATACTTAACGCAAATGACTCGAATTTGTCAGTGTTGAACCCCAAGGAAAAGCCTTTACAGATTCACAAATGGCTGCAATAACTGCAATCGATGCATTTTTCCATTCCCATTCCCATCCCCATTTCCATATCCAGCACACCACCTTGCAAATGGACTACCGACGCGTCGGTGCTGTGCTGTGCTGTGCTGTGCTGTGGGGCAGTTTCTGACGCTGACCTGCAAAATCGTTGGCTAATTTCCGGGCTCTGCGAGTCCTTGGCCAGCTGCGTTTCGGCTTCCTTTATCGTCGTTTTTGGGTAGCCGGAAATGCCGAAAGTGCATCTGATTTATGTGCTTTTGGAACTTTCAACTTTGCACGCCTTCTCTCCCCAAAAAGAAGAAGACGAAAAGAAGAGGCAACAACGCACACACTCACGTGTGACAGACGTACGCAGTTGCAAAACAACAAAAACATCATGAACAACATCGACAAGGACGACTACAGCAAGAATGAAACGCTTACGCTCACGGTGAGCGTAAAACACGAGAAGGAAAAGTTGTGGCGGCGTTGAAGCTAAAATTCCATAAATTAAGCGTACACTGCAATAAAACTATTAGTAGTTGAAATAATTTCAAAATAGAGTGGACTAGAGTTACAGCGACAAAAATTACGCTATCGATAGCAACCTCGCTTTCGAAGGTTCGGGTTTATCAACTTGAATTATTTATCAATTTCTCTCCAACTACGGTTACTTTAGAATGAAAAATTTAAATAGATTAGATTAAAATTCAGCAAACTTATGTTTAATATATTAGTTGGTCTATGTTATTTATAAATATTTTCTCGTTAATATGTAATCAACATTTTACGGACTTTATTTCATTGCAGTGCAGCTTGGGGTGGCAGACATCGCAACTGGGGGCGAAATAAAAGTTTTGAACTGGCGGCCGCTATAAATCACAGATCTTTTTACATAAATTTATGCTTTGCCATTTGCTGCAGCGAATCCCGCTCGTTTTCGACTTTTTGTTTCGCTTCACGTGGAGAGTCCACCTGGAGCAAGTACCGCCCTCCAATCCGATGGTTAAGTGCGACTTACACATCCACAACTACACAAACACACATCCCTGCTTATCGCCAAAAATATGAAAACTACCTTTTAGTCTGCAACGTGGCGAAAACGACGAACCAAAGGATATGGCGCACTCAAGGCGCAGTGCACAACCAGGACGAAAGCTCAAACTACAAATACATTCTGTTAGTGCAAGTCTAAATGTGTGTGTATGTGTGAGTATTTTTGCCCTTTCGTGCTGTGTGCAGTAACACGCTTGATAAAGAAAAAACTGCATAAAAAGTTTCAACTGCAAACGAGAAACTTTTGACCTTTATGTTCTCCAACTTCCAATGTTCAACACAAACACAAATACAAATGCTTAATACAAACGAATACACAAATACGTGTGTACTTTAATAGTACATTCATACATACATATAAAGTACATAAAAGTGTAAAGATACATAGTAAGGGAATACTTACTATACGTGCTATGTACATAGTGAATGTATTTTCTTTATATACCGAATTAAATTTGTCTAATTTCGTTCGGAAACTTTAAGTAATTTTAAGAGATATATAGATATAGATATAGATATAGATATAGATATAGATATAGATATAGATATAGATATAGATATAGATATAGATATAGATATAGATATAGATATAGATATAGATATAGATATAGATATAGATATAGATATAGATATAGATATAGATATAGATATAGATATAGATATAGATATAGATATAGATATAGATATAGATATAGATATAGATATAGATATAGATATAGATATAGATATAGATATAGATATAGATATAGATATAGATATAGATATAGATATAGATATAGATATAGATATAGATATAGATATAGATATAGATATAGATATAGATATAGATATAGATATAGATATAGATATAGATATAGATATAGATATAGATATAGATATAGATATAGATATAGATATAGATATAGATATAGATATAGATATAGATATAGATATAGATATAGATATAGATATAGATATAGATATAGATATAGATATAGATATAGATATAGATATAGATATAGATATAGATATAGATATAGATATAGATATAGATATAGATATAGATATAGATATAGATATAGATATAGATATAGATATAGATATAGATATAGATATAGATATAGATATAGATATAGATATAGATATAGATATAGATATAGATATAGATATAGATATAGATATAGATATAGATATAGATATAGATATAGATATAGATATAGATATAGATATAGATATAGATATTAGGGCTGTCGAAAATTTTAAAAAATATCGTATCGATGATATTGTTTTTATCAAATAATATGATAATAATATTTCTAAATATCACCGAAAAATATCGATATATTTGATATTTTTGATTTTTCTTAATAAAAATGTTTTTTCCTGGATAATAAAAAGAAAATAAGTTTTATAAACTTACATTTTTTAATTATATTTTTAATCAATTTATATATATATATATATATACATGTCTTATGTCTTAATGTAACATCAAGCCCAATTGGCAGAATTTAAAGATTTTAAAAACACTCTTTACTTTACGTGTATGTCCGTCAAAAATTGCAAAAATTTCGCTATGCTTATTGCGCAAGTGCGACGACAGATTCGATGAATTACCGCTGGTTTTAATTGTTTTCTCACAATGAATGTACTTCGCGGTGCCGCCTGTTATGTTTGTGTAATTTGATTTAACATTCATTTTTCCCTTTATTCTTCTGTCAAATTTCAAATTTAATTTAAGTTTAAATTGAAAGTTTCAATCAACGCTTTGAATTTAGAGTGACCAAGGAAAAAATATCAAAAAAAAATATCGTGATTTCGATATTTGGGCAAAAAAAATATCACGATATAAATATATCATTTTTAGAAAAAAATATCGATATATTGATATTTTGATATATTATCAACAACCCTAATAGATATAGATATAGATATAGATATAGATATAGATATAGATATAGATATAGATATAGATATAGATATAGATATAGATATAGATATAGATATAGATATAGATATAGATATAGATATAGATATAGATATAGATATAGATATAGATATAGATATAGATATAGATATAGATATAGATATAGATATAGATATAGATATAGATATAGATATAGATATAGATATAGATATAGATATAGATATAGATATAGATATAGATATAGATATAGATATAGATATAGATATAGATATAGATATAGATATAGATATAGATATAGATATAGATATAGATATAGATATAGATATAGATATAGATATAGATACAGATATAGATATAGATATAGATATAGATATAGATATAGATATAGATATAGATATAGATATAGATATAGATATAGATATAGATATAGATATAGATATAGATATAGATATAGATATAGATATAGATATAGATATAGATATAGATATAGATATAGATATAGATATAGATATATATAGTTAGATAGATATAAAATATATAAATAGATATATAGTATGAGGCACATTACCAAAGACTGTTGTGACTTGTTGCTGCCTCTGAATTCACATATTTCATGAATCAAGTCGCCAGTTGGCGTGTGTGAAATGTGCGACGTTTTTTTAATTTATATGTGAATGCGCACGCGCAGTTGTCAGCCCCCTGACCAGACCCCCAAACCCACAAAGTCTATTGCCCTCTCTTTTTCGCTCCTTCATGCAGACGTTAAAGAGACTAACTCGATGTTTTTGTGACACGCAAAGCACATAATCCAAATATTTTGCATATTTCGCCTTCAACAGCTACAATTTATGGCCTGCGATCGAATTAAATAGATCATTTCCTTGATCCGATTGCCAACTGTTAGTCTGTCCTTTGGAGCTATGGGGGACCCTCTTAAACTTGTATTCCAACGCACACATATCGAACCAAATGTGACTTGAAGTAAGGCTAAAAGAGGGAATACAAAGTTTGTAGTTGTTTGAGATACAGATGCGATTGCCTAGATGCAAATGGGCTTTGATTTGAATTCGCTCTGCTCTGTGGCGGTGGCTTCTTGGCGCCGCCATCGACCTCAGTACTCACTCCAAAGTCTGGCCAGCTCCCAAGTAACAACTTGCAACTATGGACCAGCTCTGTCAGAGTTTCAGGCGGTGCTCGTTGCGACAAAAGTCGTGACTAATTACAGAAATTAAAACGCTGTAATTTAATTATGTATCTACGATTTGTTATCGACGCCGTCGACAGTCGCCGTCCCAATCTCCTCTATCGTTCATTTACCTTCAAATAAACTCCGAACAACCGGCCGGAATTAAAACAGCGAAATGCACTGAAAAAGTGTACAATTTATTCTACAATTCATTGAAAAAAGTAACAGACAAGACAAAAAGAAACAAAGAGCTAACACAAAAGAGAGTCCAACGACGACAACTTTATAGATTAACACAAAGCATCAATTTGAATTTATTTTTTTACCGCACTAGAATTAAATACAAAAATTATAAGAATATTAAACGATGAATTATATAAATCAGTTGTTATTGAAACCGAGTCCATGACGTAGTGTGTGTAGTACTGTACTCGATAACAACAAATTGTATTGGGTCAGCTAATATTTTTATTTTCCTTCGATTATTTAATAAATTTTGTAATCTTCCATATTTTCTACTTACATTTGAGCTTTGTGCACACCTTCAAATCCCTATTAGTTTTAAACAAAGTTATTAATTGCCTTGGCTTACCAATCAAGTGTAAATCACGGTTCCGAAATTTGCAGAAGCATTACTTCAATGGGCGGCATTCGCTTGCCCAATGAGTGAAATTTCCAAGCATAATATGGATTCGCCTATAAAAAATACTCAGCGCTTGAAGAAATCCCAGTAGAAAATGTTCTCCCGCCAACAGTTGTATTAGTTGCCAGAAAGTTCTCTAAAGATCGTATTGCAGTTGATTTTTGGGTTGTTGAGTTATTTGCTCTCAATTTGAAATTCGAAGTAAGCAGTTGAGAATTTGCATCAGAATTACGACAAGTGCATTTAAATCCATGATTTGTCAACAGGCTGGAATTTAATTCAGTAAATTTTCCACTTTTGCGTTTCCATTCACCAAAAAATGCAAAAGCATCGATTGAGCATTAGATTTGTGTGCATTTGTATAACATGCTGAACTTCCGATCAAGCAAAACCTTCAGACAGCCAATAAACCCATCAACAACTTCAAACTCTGGGCAATTTTATTATAATCGATTACAAAAATGGGAAATAGTGTTGGTATTCTTGTTGTCGTCGCTGTTGTGCATGTGCATACCTCAAAAACTCAATTCAAATATACAATTTAAATTTGGATCTGTACATGCTCGCATACATACACATATGGATCTTGATCCGCGAACCGATTTTTATTGCAACGTGCAAACTCTTGTTTGTTTTTATTACGCCTATTGATTCTGCAGTAACTCACGCATTTCATCGAATTCATCTCATTCCCATTTCCATTCCCATTAATCGATTCCATAGTATACAAATGAACGTCTCTTAATTGCAGGTAAATATTTTGTACCTACACAATGTATTTGCCTTTTCTTTGGAATCCATAATCGCTGCAGTTCCGTCTTTGTTGATGGTGCTGATTAACAATATTTATGGGTTTTGTGATCCCCGATGTCGCCTTCACACAAAGTTCCTCGCAAAACGAATACCATTTGACCGATTAGCTAATAATTAGTTAATGTTCCATCCACTTAACATCCGACAATCTAATTCTACATCATCATATACAACAGCAATAATCACGTTTTATGCATACAAAAGTAACAACAACAAATTGACAAAACAAAAAAACAGCACATTCATGAGAGCGCGAAACATTTTGTTGTTATTTTGTAGTTGACACTCGAAAAGTGCCAGCTCACCACGTACCGCAAGCCACTTGCCACTTGCCACTTACCACTCACCTGCAGCTACGGTGGCAGTTGCCCATTGTTGCTCAGCGCCAACTTAGACTGCTCTCAGCTGAGCTGAGCTAAGTTGAAGTCAACTAAAGTCCGAGGCAATAACAGCAGAGGAAGGAGGTGCAGCAAGTGGGCATTTGTTGCATCGCGCTTTCAATGTATTTTTGGCTAACTGTTGATTTCGTGTGGTTATTTCTATGTACGGTATCCACCGCGCCGCCCCACCCCGCTTCTTGCTGCTTTGCCTTTCTTCAGCTGGCATCAATTAAGAGGTGTGCCTGCGCCAACTCAATTAAGTTTTCCGCGCAAACACACGCACACACATACAAACAGCACACTCATGTGGCATCTTCCATAAGGCTAAACAATTGCCTGATAATCGCCAGCAGACTACTGCAACATCCACATTAACTCTGAGTGTAACTGCAACTTTAAGTTGAATCACAGACATATCGCCATTTTGCTATTGCCGTTGCCGTTGTCGTTGCTGTTGCTGTTGCCATCGCCATAGCCCGCAAATTGCTGCAATTCATAATAACTGGGCTCGCTACCACCCACAGGGTGGTTGTTAGTCTCTTTCTCGCAATCAAATCCATGCCGAAGCCCAAACCACCAAAGTGGCTGTCCAACTTCACAGTGGTGCTAGGCGGGCAGGCAGACAACGAAGACAGGGCAGGCAGTCAGACAGTCAGACAGCCAGGCAGTCAGTGGGGTTCGTCGTCGACGCCAATTGAGCCAAGTCATAGAAAATTGCTGCAATTTTACATTTACAGCAATTGGGCGCAAATGCGAGCAGCAACAACAACGACCGATAACAACAGCAACCACAACGGACAAGAGCGGTAGAGAGAGGTAACAAGAACAACAACAACAACAACAACAATGTTGCCAAATGTAAAAACATGAACTTAAAAATACATAATTGCATATTCCACCCGGGATTGTTTTGAGGCCACATTCCCCCCAGACTCAAGCTCGAACCCATACTGAAACTCAAACCTAGTCTTATTTCGTTCTCTTTCACTATCTCCCTCTGTCTCTGTTTTGCTCTTGCCTAAGCTCAAAATTAAACTCAGCTCAAACCCAATTCAAGTTGGACACACAACAAACTCGAAGCTGACAAACAACCAAACACTCATACGTCACGTTGATTGGAAAAGGCGCACAGTGGGACCATGACTTTTGGAATAATAAGTAAATATTTTATTACCGTTAGTTCATTCGTAATTTCCATATGAAATAAACTTGAATTAATTGTTTTATTTTAAATTTAACTTTATTTATCTTATTATGAGTTGAATTATTAATTATTAATTGTATTCCATTTTAATTTACTTAGATTTTCTCAACATCCATAGATATGTTTATGTATTAAATTAAAAAACATATTTTGGAATTTAACTTCTTTAATAACGGAATTTAAAAGCATAATAATAAATAACAAGAGACTTTTATTTATCTATACATACAAATGTAGAAGGTGAACACACATTTTATCACTTTTAGAGCAGTGTGCTTCAATGATTTCAAATAGCGGAAGGCGTCCCAGTGACTGTAAATTCAAATTATACATAAAAAAAGTTAGCGAAAAGACGAGAAAAAAAAATGGCAAAGCACATGAACACTTTGCACTCAGCTGGAGGGGGCGGGAAGTCTGCGGCAAGGTATGGAGTAAAATAGCAAAACATTTTGCATCCACAGCAGCAGAAAATCGGAAGAAAAGAGAAAAAAGGAAAAAATCGAGGCAAATTTCATGACAGGCGAGTAATTTTGTTGTGATTTTTTGATTTGACCCAAACACTCGCTTTAAAAAAAAAAAATAACAGCTACACATGCACATAAATATATATATAAACACACGCACACATCGAGAAAATACACACATATATTGGTTGTTGAAATTGTGCAATTTCTGTTTGTTGCTGCCCCTTTTGATCGCTGTTCGCCTCCGCCCCCAACTAGCTATCTCTCTGTCTCTCTCTCTCTCTCTCTCTCTCTGTGGTGCCCCTGCTCGCTCTCCCTCGCACATTCGCAACGAACAAAACGGCAATTATGCCGCGTTTCTGCTCCCAAATCGGGGGGAAAATATATTTGAGCCGCTTAGATTTGGCATTAAAACACGACCGGTGGGTGGCTGAGTGGCATGGAAGTTGGATTGATTGGGCTGCTGCAGCTGCTGGGAATACGGAAGGGGCACATTCTGCTGGTGGTGGCAGACACGTCAACAACTGGCTCCAACTCCAACCGAGTCCAACTGCAACTGATACTCTCTTCCTGGTTTTTGCAGTTACAGCAGCGCTTCCTTCCCGCTTAAGCTCCTCTCCTATGTCCCTGTCCCTGTCGCTGCAAGTGTCGCCGCAGTTGATTTAGAGGGCAACACAAAACGATGAATCGATGATTTCAACATGAGAAATTAGATCGACTCAATAGCGTACTCATCATCAGCATTGCAGTGCTCGAACAACAATTGTTGGCAAAATGCAGCAAACAAATCACTGGCAATGTAATTGAGAGGAGACAGTGGAAGCGGAGAGTGCAGCGGAGAGAGAGAGAGCAGCGCAAATGGGGATTGAAATTTTGAAAATTGCTGCTGGGATTGCGGGTATTATTGGAGACGCCAACTGCAAACTGAAAACTCAACTCAACTCGACTCAGTTCAACCAATTTCAAGATGAACCCACAGCTTGTGCAAAGCAAAACAAGTCTTACAATTTTTTGTATCTGTCAGAAATTGGTGACGAACTGAAAATCATTTTTACAGGTATTTCATTCTCTAATAATATATTTATAATCATATTTCTATAATAAAATATCATTCCGATTGACATCGAGTTTTTAGAATATCTGTAACATTCGATAAAAACTCTAAATAATAATATCACCCTACAGAGTATCTCTTAGTTGAGCAACCTCTTTAAGTTCTCACCTAGTTGTTTCTTTTCTCGTGTAATCGCATCGCTGCCGTCTCCATTAAAGGGGGGCAAGATGGCAAGGCGGTGCAACCAAGCAGCAAATCGCGTCGCAGCTCAACTTCCAGTCCCAGTTGGTCGAGCGGGGGCCATGAATGCCACAACAGTTCCCTCCTCCCCACGGAGTGGGTGCCGAGTTGTCTTGGTCTGACAAGAAGTAACTGTAATCTGTTAGTCTACGTCCGTTCATTTGGTCAACGCCCACGGGGCAGTTCCCAAACGTACCGATTAATGCTTCATCATTTGCAACGGCAACGCAAATTATCCTGACAGCCTCTTGCCAGTCAAACTGAACTCGAGTCCACTCAGGCAGTCGCTTCTATTAACCATCTAGCTGTGTGCCACGCCCATTAGCCAAATCGTGCCACACAATTCATATTTGACAAAACGATAGTCACATGTGCTAACATATATGACTGTTATTTATGATTATTTTAGCCAATGAAATGGTTTAATTATGGGGCTATCACAGTTTTATCTTTTATTAATTAAAAGCTATTATTAACTGTTATAAAATTGCTTGCACATAAGAAGGAGGACTATAAATAAAACCTTTTCACTACACTGAAAAACTTGCTAAAATCAATAATAGAATCTTCAATCACGATTATATGATATCAAACATTCTATATTACCCATTCTTGATATTCAAGATTATATTCTAGTTTCAGTAATAAAAAAATATAGAAGGCAAAATTTATTATCTTGAGCATTTACATATATATAGTAGTTGTTAAATTTGTTTATTATTATTAGTTACAAATTATGGCTCTTACCCGTTTATTAACGAACCGACTAGAGTTGCAACCCATGACTAACAGCAACAACACCAAAAAAAAAGAATAGTTCAGATTTTAATTTTTTTCCCCATCTGTACAAATAATAACATTCTCGAGGCAAAATTTTAATCTTTTATACGATTTTTATACCCGCTACCCATAGGGTAGAAGGGTATTATAACTTTGTGCCGGCAGGAAATGTATGTAACAGGTAGAAGGAGGCATCTCCGACCCTATAAAGTATATATATTCTTGATCAGCGTCAACAGCCGAGACGATCTAGCCATGTCCGTCTGTCCGTCTGTGTGTCTGTCCGTCTGTCCGTATGAAACACTGGATCTCAGAGACTATAAGAGATAGAGCTATAATTTTTTTTCGACAGCATTTGTTATGTTTGCACGCAGATCAAGTTTGTTTCAAAATTTTGCCACGCCCACTTCCGCCCCCGCAAATCAAAAAAATCGAATAACAAGCGTAATTTGAAAGCTAGAGTTGCGAATTTTGGTATAGATAATAATTACTATAGTAGTTATGATCCTGTTTTTATGATTATTGTTTTAATATTTTTTTAAACTAAATCTATTCTTTTTTTAAGATTGTTTTAGATTGAAAAGTTGTAAAATAAAGATTTGCAATCCACTTTTCAATCTAGATTTTTTCTCTATGTGTACCTGGCGTTGATTACGCTAGATCCAGGCCAGGACTATATAAAACAAAATACAAAAATCAAAAGATATTTTTGTTCGTATTCAACATTAGGGAATGTCAAATCTAGTCCCAGAGAATATATTTTTACTATTTAAGTTCACAACCAGGCTTTATAGCATGAGGGTACATATAATTAAAAATTATAAAATTATTTTTGCAAGGAAGTTGGAATTGTAGATTATTTTAAACTATTTAATAATTTTTCGCCGAAATGCCAGATTTTATGCTTCACGATAGTGAAGAAATGAAAAGACAATAAATTATATTGCAATGATCGCCGCTTTTATCTGATGTACAATCAGGAGGAAAGTACAGCTTATTAAATGGAATTAGATGGAATATATTTCAGCCACACAATCTGTCAGCTTAAATGGCCAAGCAATAAATGGGGGGAGAGGGCGGAGAATGCCACAAATAACGGCAAACAATGCTCAATCACAATTAATCTGTCTGGGCAATATTATGATGGTGTCGATTACCCAAACACAAGCACAAACAGAAGCTAAGAACACGCCCACCCAGCAGCATAGATCAAGAGGCCTAGCACGCAGCATGCAACATGCACGTGTCCAACAAGACAAGGCCTGGGATTTGACTTGAGACAGAGGCAAAGAAGGGAGAAAGGGAATTGAACTAGGTTTAAGGCAGTGACATGGTCAAACACAACTTCGATGCTTGGGTTGCTGCTGCTGCTGCTGCTCTGTCAACTAATCCTGTGCATAATGTTGCCTAAATGCGAGCGCATGTCAAACGCCAGAGCAGCAGAGACAAAGTCGCCCAAGGAAGCAGGAAGGAGAGAGGCGGGGCAGCAGCAGAGTGAGGCCGATAAGTGTCCATATCCATATCCATATCCATCTGCGCCTCCGAATCTGCCGCCGTCAAAATGCAAGCACAAACTGGCGGTGGCTCAAACGGAGGCAGCCGCTGCCTTTGTGTGTCCGCCAAATGATGTGCCAAACTGACACTTGCAGATACACAGATACGGATACCCAAACACCATTAAGGCGGCTGACGAGGCTGCGACATGGTGGCAACGAAGCCAATGGTGGCCCAGGCGGGGACACGCAAACTGCATTGCATACACACACATATACATATACAAACCTCCGAACCCTTGACGTTGCTGTTGCTGTTGGTGTAAGTGTTGTGCCCGATTGTTGTTATTTTTATTTTGTGACAATTTCAGCAGCAGGAAATAATAAAAATGCAAACAAATCGTTAGATTTCGTATTGAAGTGTTTTCTGTTTTAGTTGTAAGTGTGTGTGCATGTTGTTGCTCTTGTTGTTGTGCGCGTTGGCTATGCGCACAGTGGAACCAAATCATTTCATACTCTCGCAAATATTGCTGAACCATACAAATACAAGGTGTATCACCAATAAATCTAAATTTCAACATATGAACTAAAAGTGATTACATTTATATTTCTATTCATACTGCACGTTCAGTTACAACAAAATATTTTGATTTCAGTTATGTTTCATTGTTTTTGACAAACTATACAAACTCTATATTGGCTGGACACGCGAAGAGTCAGAATTTGTGTCTAGCCTGGTTGCTTAACAATAGTAATACGTAATACACAGTATTTTATAATCACAAGAAAATTTCTTAGCTGCATTATAAAATCAAATTAAATTTTTTCATTCATATGTATTATGCCAAAGATTGCAGTTGAATGATTAAGAAATTGGTACAATGATTATTTTGGTATGTAGCATAGTTGTTGCGTATTCGATTTCACACTCTTTACAATAATATTAAAGACATACATATATTAAAATTATTATTTTTATTATTATTATATCACTTTAACATTATTAAGAATATTAATTCTAATAAAGGTCCACAAATAAAGTTTTCCCTTGTCGGGACCCATACGCAAAACATTCAATATACAATGTATCGAGTCAACACAAAAAAAAAAAAAAAAATGAAAACTCAACCCTAGTAAAATGGAATTCGTTCAAAATGCGTCGACATCGGAAACTTGATTGTAACAAAGCACACGCATGTGTTCGCTATATGAAGTTTCACCTATAGACTTCATTCTTAACAATTTGAGAGCGTGCACTCGTATAAAATCCACTGTGCAATGGCAATGATGACGTTGGACCGATACGATACGGAGTATCTGTTGGATCGAGTGGTCGTTTACTGCCGCTGGTTAGAAGCGAAACCGAAGCCGGGCAATTTGTGCAATTTTTCTTGTTTAGATTGTTTTTGCTGCCAACTTTGTGAGTGTGTGTGTGTGCGTGTGAACGTGCGGGTGTATGTGTGTGTATGCTTTTATGCCTGCGATAAGCTCAAACAGCGACCATAACCATTCTCATATTATTTGTAAGGATTTTTGCATTTATTGCAAACGTTTCAAGGATTTGCTGGAGCCCCAACCTGAATATGGCAGCAGTAGTTATCTTAATAGTTATCAGGCGGTTCTTGTAGCCGTTGTTATTGTTGTTGCTGTTGTTGTTGTTGCTATTGTCGCTGTTATTGTTCTTTCCCACTGTGCAGTTAGTGCACACACTAAGCCAACTTTATTTGGCAGTAAAATTTTATGCCATTTTATAAGCAACATAAATGAGACATTTGCCCAAACCACTTGGGTTTGTTTAGTTCCCGGTCTGGCTCTCGATCCTGTTTTTGTTCTCGTGTCGTAAATCCATTAAACAGCGCAAATAAAACTAAAAAGTCCTCGAAATGTGACAAAACTGTTGAGAACTTATAAATAAACAACTGCAAGAATGAGTACGGCAATTACACGCAGCAAATTAACATGAACATTGCCCTTTCAGATACCAGCAATAACTTAACTCCAGCTCTGGCAACCCTTCTCAGATAGCACCCCGAAAGGAAAATATTCCTCACGATCACAACGTTGACAGATAAGGGCGTGCCAGGATACGCTGAAAGGATAAAGGACAGAAGCGATCGATGACAGATCACAAGTCTCTGGAATGTTGTCTTCGTGGATGTTATTCGTTAAGTTGACAACTTGAGGACAGTCGAGAAATATCTGAATAGCCAATAATAATAATTAGTCTTTATCTCCACATCTCATAAATAGCTTACATATTCGCTTTGAAGTTGAAGTTGAAGTGAAAAAAGCTAACACTTTCTCACTTTGAAATTGTAATTTACTAATATTTCTCAAGTCTACAAATAACATCTAAAGTTATATAAGCAGTTTAGTTAAAAATTTAAATTATAGATAAATTCTGGGGTAACTAACGTTACACTTTTAAAATTGAATTGCATTGAGATTGCAAGTCGATTGTTTAAAGACATTAATAACTCAACCATTAGGTCAACGCAAGTAGGCAAACTCAACAATAATAATATCTCATGTGACATTTGGAGACCAGCTGAAAAACAAATTTACGTCTCTAAAAGCAGTGCCAGTGGCACAGCTAAAACACATAAGAGCTCACACACAGCGGGTGTTCGTCGTTATAAAGATGACAAAGCATTGTCAACAAGAAATTTTTTGATTAACGACTCAAATGCCATGCGAGCCAAATTCAAGTGACCGGCTAGCCAAGTCAAGCCAAGTCCACAAAACTGGTACAGAGGCAAGACACAAAAAATACTAAGCCAAAAAAGAAGAAAAAACTGAACAAAATAAGAACAAAACAATAAAAAATAAGCTACAAGTTTGTGACCAAAAGCAAACAAAATAAAGTATAATAAAAAATAAAAATTAAGCAGGCAGCAAAAATTTGTTGAAGGTAAAATATCAATTTAAAAGGCAATAAAAATATTTCAGATGTGCTTGGCTTCAGCTTGAGAAGATTTCAGAGAGATCTGCTGATCAGCTTTCCAACTCGCCAGCTCGCCAGCTGTTAGTCGCACTGATGTTGGCTGTCGATATTCGTTTCGATTTCAAATTAAAAGATTATGACGATAATAAACTTGACTAATCATTTTTATTACAAGATCTCTGCTACAGACATGGCCCATTATTGGAATGGACATGGAGCTGGTGCTGATGCTGATGCCGATGCTGATGATGGCGATGGTGATGGGAGCTGGAGGTCCATGGCCTTTTACCACGAAATTTTAACGCTTCAATTTTTTCCCAGAACACCCGTCCGGGGATCTTGATAAGCGGCGCAGGCGTAGAAGAAACCCACAGAATGAAAACACAAGTTGGTTTATTAATTTTTCATAACTTAAATACATATATTTTTCTGTTTTCTTTTTTTCTTTAAGTTGTATACTTTTTATTTGCATTTCTTTTGCTTTATGGTTCTTACTTGTTTTTTTTTTTACTTTTGCTTTGCTTTTGCTTTTGTTTTTGTTTTTCTGTGTATAATAAATTATGAGACTATGCTTACAAACCGATTGAGATACATTTGTATCTGCATCAATTATATCGTATGTTAGATCGTAATTTATGTGTTGCCTGTCATACCAACTTAACCAACGTACTAAGTTATAATGAATTAAATGTGTTTCGTGAAATAATTAGATTGGATTTTATATTTTATGTATAGATATGGATATCTCTAAGTATGTTTATGCATTTATTTGTTTGACAATCCCCTCACGTCAAGTTCTAACAACTAAATTAACTATGAATGTTAAATATCTTTAGTGTACAATGTGTTTAATAATATTTGTGTATTTTCCATTCCATTTCTCATTTGTTTTCAATGTTTCTTTTTTCCCTATGATTTGCCAGTTGTGTTAAAAGTGATATGGAAAGCATTTTTCATTTGCATTCTACATTGACTTGGCTTTACTTGCTTCTCCAACACTTTTTTATATTTTATTTACATTTAATATCACAATTTCTTTTTTTACATTTTTTTCATGTTCAATTTTTTTTTTTAAATCATTTCTTGAAGCTAAGCAAATGGATTTGTGTATTGTGTGTGCCTGGATTTATTGCAACATATTTACACGGAGATAAACAAAGTGAGACAGAGAGTGAGAGAGAAAGAGTTTAAAAATAAAAGCAGAAATTACGAATATAGGAAACAAAAGTCCGACTAAAATTTATAGCATGTCATATGATTATTGCACATTTTGAAATATCGTATAATTATTGTAACATGTGTGGAACGCACACATGCACACATGCATATTTTAGCATTATATTTATGTCTATATATATATGTATACTAAATAGCTAACGATTTAGCTTTCGATTATCATATACCTTAGAATTGTTTCATTTGCATTTCTTTTTTGTTTAATGTTTTTAAATTCGAATTTTGATTTTTACTACGCCTTCATCTTCAACTGATTTCATTATCGATTTCTTCGCAATTCTGCTGTTCCTCCGTTTTGCATGCTTAATGGATTCTATTGCATATTGTATATTCTTTTTATATATATGGGGTGAATTACTATATTAGGTAGTTGGCCTGAAACACTATCAGTCTCGTTTCAAAGCAATCCAACATATTCACAAGCTGGAAAATTGCTTTTGATGCATCTTTGGATACATTTCATGCCAATTTTATTTCATCTCTGCCTGTTGCTGTTTTCAATAATTTCGTAGCTTTTTGGACTCATAAAAAATTGTTTATGAATGAAATCATGAAAAGAAATCTGCGTGGCTGTTACTGTTTGCCAGCAAACTTTTAAAACAACAATCAAATAATATTTTTGTGGGCAACAATTTATAAATATAAAACTGTTTGTATACGCCTCGCTGTTTTTATGGGGCGATTTCATTGATTTTGCTCTTGAACTACCTTTGGTAGGGGGGATGGGTGTGGTGCATCCGGGTGGAAGGTCTGCGACGTTATTGTCGCCCCTCTTTTATTCCGTGTCCTGCCTCTTGCCTTCAGCAGTTTGGTTTCTCTCTCACATCAGGCAAAAGCTGCACAGTCGCCTCTCATTGCTCTTTCGCTTCTTCGCTTTTTCGCTCCAACTCGGGCTTTACAACACTGTTTGAGATCATATTGTTGCGAGAGTCTATTTGCACGGCCGATGGCCGTTTTTTGGATTGTTGTTTATTATCGTGTTATCGATAACTAATGGTATTATTCGCGGTCATCGCTCCACTCATTCATCTATAAAGATAAAATCAAAGAAATAGTGTTGGATAAGTACTTTTTGAAGACACAACAGTTTTCGGGTTCGTGTGGGCAAAGTTTATTAAGTTATTCAATGGAAAATTTGTGTGTTTGATTGGAAGACTTACATACTTTACTGCACGATTTCTGAAGGTCTCCTGCTCCATATCTCGTATCTTGTGTGTCAGCATGTGCTGCTTGAGGTTGCCCTGTAAGTAAGGAAAGGAAAGAAGGAAGCAAAGAGTTAGTCTTAAGCTCTTCCAACCGAATGTGATCCAATCCCAAAGCTCCCCATACTCAAGATTACAACTTACCTTAGTAGTGAATCCACGATCGCAGATGTTGCACTTGAAGGGACGCTCCTTGGTGTGGCTTCTGTAGTGAATCTCAAGAGCAGAGTGGCAGGGGAATGTCTTGTAGCAGATGCCGCATGTCGTGCTGCCGCGAACGCCGCTCAGTGCAAGCGGATTGAACGGTGCCGCCGGCATTACGGATTGCGCGATCTGGTTCATGGCATTGCACATGTTCTGCGTCGTCGCCGGCGGGAAGATGGGAAGGTTGGGAAACATGCCGAATGGCGGACGTGCCGCCATCAAGGGATTGGGCTGAGCGGGACTCGGACCGCTTGGCTCACTGCTTCGCGGCGATGGCTGAGGCGATGTCTGGCGTTGAACAGCGGCTGCGGCAGCTGCTGCTGCTGCGGCCGCCTTCTGCTGCACCTCCTGCGCTTCGCGACGGAGTTGCTCCTGATGCTGATGCAGAGCGGCGGCATGTTGCTGCATCTGATGATGATGATGCTGGGCGGCAGCTGCGGCCGCCACTGCGGCTTGTTGTTGCATCAGATGCTGGTGCTGCTGTTGGAGGTGATGCTGCAATCCCGGAGGCAGGCAATCGATGCCCACCGAGGGTGGCAGGGGGGAGGAAAGCAGTGAAGCCGGACCATTGGGACTTCGTGGCGGCGGTTGCTGTCTGTCTATTTGCGGGCTGAGGGTCTTCTCCTTTCGCTCGGCAGCAAGTGGCAGCGGTGACCTCGAGCTGGAGCTGGAGCCCAGCGTCGTGGGAGCCGCACGTGGCGTCAGATCCAATGCGCCCTGAGAGGCTTCCGAAAGAGAGCGCACAGGGGAGCAGCTGGGCTTGGGTTGTGAGCTGGGGCTGGTGGGAGCGGAAGGTGAAGCAGAGGCGGAGACGGAACCAATTGAGTTGGCATTGCTGGCGGCGGAACGAGGACGCTGATGGCTATTAATGTTGACCACACCGGTGGGATCAATGCGCAGCTTCTGCTCAAAGAGTAGCGACTTGAAGTCATCGCCAGAGCGCGGTCGATCATCGCTCGCCGACTCGTTGTTGTTGGACAAATGCTCCGATGAGGCATCATCAAAGTCATCTGCATCGCCACAGTCCATATTATCGTCCAAATCTCCCTGCGACGACTCCGAACCCAAAGTGCCATTGTGTGGACCGCCGGGCATGCCCGGTGCTCCTGGTGGACCACCAGGTCCGCCGCCGGGCATAGCGCCAAAGTGAAAGGCGGCAGCGGCGAAGGGATTCATAAAGTGACCGGGCATCATCGAGGGTGGCGGATCGCGGATCTCGGCAGCCTGAATCTGCTCCGGAGTCAGATCGGTGGGTTCACCTGTGTGCAAGCGAATGTGTTGCTGCAACACGAGCGCATTCGAGTACTTCTTGTGGCACACTGGACACTGGTGGAAGTTGCGCATTGGCGGCCGGATCTTGTGCACCGCCATGTGAGTCTTGAGGTTGCCTTTGGTGGTAAAGGCGCGTCCGCAGATACGGCACTTGAAAGGTCGCTCCCCCGTATGGGTGCGATAGTGCATCTGGAGGGCGCTTTTACATGAGAGGACGCGATCGCAGACGACGCATTGGTTGGGATCACTGATCTTCTTATTCTTCATAAGCTCTTTGAGCTTCATCGTTTCCGACGTGTTGGACACTTCGATGAAGTTCTCCCATGAGTTATCGTTGCTGTGGGGACGCGGCAGTAGCGCTGCCATCTCATGCTTGATCGGGTTGAAGAATGGCGATCGGGGAATGTGGGCGTGGGTATGGGCGTGACCATGCGCGTGGCCATGGTTGGCCGGCGAACGAATTGGTGAGTGATGCTCCGGCGATAGCGTCTTGGTAGTAAAGTTAAGTGGAAAACGCTCGGCGAAGAAGTCCTCCCGATGAGACATCGTTGGAGGCAGCTGTCCCGGGGTCGGCAGTTGATCGAGATGTGATTGTGAGCCAGGCGAACACTGCGCATGCATGATGGCTGCTGGTTGAATTGGTTGCACCACCGGTGGGTAGCCTAGCATAGCCGCCGAGTGGCTATGATGATGCTGACGTGCTATCAAAGGTGGCGATTGCGCCGCAGTCGAGGCTGAAGGTGACGGCGTACGGCGAGAGATTCCTTCTGATTGTGATCCGCGCTGCTGATCCTGCTCAAGCTCCTCATCGATACGCTCTTCTTTGATGCGCACCTCAAGCGGCAGTGGTTCTGGCTCTGGCTCGGTATCCACCTCCAGCTCAGAGGTTTCTTCTGCTGTCTGTTCCTGCATTAAGTTTTCGGGCTTATCTTCCTCCACCAGCTCTGTCTTGACGGGAAGTCGACCCGTCGACAGGTCTTCCTCCTCGTCATGTGGTGAGTTGGGGCCTGAGGACTTTCGCAGGTCTGTGGGCATCTCCTGACTCTGCTGCTGACTGTGCTTCAGAGCAGCGCCCAGTCCAGGCATTTGGGGAAAGAAGGGTAGTCCGGCGGAACTGCCAGCAGCAGCGCCTAACGACTTCAGCAGCTCCATGGGAGGGCGGTAGAGGCCCTGCAGACCAGGAAAGGCTGGGCTCGAGGGAAAGGTCATCGACATCGCTGCTTGGGCCTGAGCCTGGGCCTGCGTCAAAGCTGACGTCGAAGTTGCGGGCTGACTTGGCGCTGGAGCGGGTGAATGTGTGGGTGAACTATCCGGCGACATTTGATCCAACAGCGGCGGATGGAACTTGTCCATGTGCTCTGGTATGGGCGTGGCGTTCATGGGCACATGGGGGAACTTCTGCGCATGTCGCTGGAAGTGCACCTTCAAGTTGCCCTTGGTTGTGAAGCGACTGCCGCACACATTACACTTGAAGGGACGTTCACCAGTATGGGATCGTATGTGAATTTGCAGAGCAGAGTCGGACCCAAATACCTTGCCGCAATACCGACAGCGATGCTTGAAGAAAGGCTCGTTGCGGCCCTTGCCCTCACCGGACTTATCGCCAAAGGCGAAGTCATCAGCCATATTGTTGGCCAAAATTCCCTGAGAAGCGGAGTCCAACACTTCCTGTGCTCGCTTCTGCAGTAAATCCAAAGAGTTTGGCTCGGGGAGATCATCGTGGTTGGTGATGATGCTGGAAGCAAGGTCAGAGCCGAAGGGTAGCGGCATATTTTCCATTTCCTTAAGCTTGGACAGTGCATCCTTAGCACTTTCCCCATTTCTATCCGTTTCTCTGGTACGATCCCCACTCAATTTGATGCTGGAGCTGAGTGGTTTCACACAGGAGTCCTCCTCACGTTTGCGCTTCAAGGAATCCGCAGAGAGGGCTTCCCCTGAGGCTGGAGGTGAAATAGTTCGGGAGTGTTCACGTAGTGGGACACCAGCATTGATGAGATGCTGTCGCGCCTTGGACTCAGCCATACGTGCCTCGGCCTTCTGACGCAGCTCCATATCCGCAATTCGCTCCTCCTCCTCATAAGTATCTGTCTCTCCATCCTCCCGCTCCTCAGGCTCGAGATCATCCTCAGCATCCTCTTCATTCGGCTTCACCTGGTTGAGGGCCAACTGCGATTGCAACTGTTGAATCAGCTGAATTTGGAAGAGTTGCTGTTGCTGCAGATTGAAGAGCGTCTGCTGCAAAAAGGCAAGCTGCTTCATGGCAGCCTCGTTGTCCGCTCCTGAAGAACCGTTTGCAATGGTCTTTGCCGCGAATTGAGCAATGGCCATCTGCATGTTTTGTATCGCTTCGAGAGTAACAGGCGCTGCTCCAGCACCAGCTGCAACTCCAGCACTGCCCATCTGAGACGCTGTTTGCGTCGTCGAGGTTTGATCACATGAGGGAATCGCCATCGGCGCGTCGTCCTCCTGCATCTCCACATCCACGTCCTCGTTTTTTTCCGTGGATGCCGGCTGTGTAGCGGCCTCCTCTGTCACAGATGTCGCCGCGGTGGGTGAATGTGGCATAGAGGCATCGGAGTTGCCACTGTGTTCTTCTATCTCGTTCTCCACGGGCGGTTTAGTCATAATCACTTTGTTATTGTTGTTATTGTGATTGTGATTATGATCTTCAATGGCCTTATCGGCATTATCATTATCTAATTGTTCCAGTTTACTCACTGCCCCTGGTTCTGAGGTGTCCACCTCACGCTCTGCCTCGTCCTCGCTTTGCCGCGGCGGACTCCGACTGGGACTAGGACTGTTGTCCGCACTTGCGCTTGCCGTTGCGGTAGTCAGTGGCGAGCAGGCTCCATTATCCTCTTGATCACTGGCTATCTCTGCAAAAGAATCAAAAAGTTTGCAAAATTACATTTACAGCACTGCCAATAAATTGTGATTTGAGTCATCTAGCAAAATACTTTTCAATTCTTTGTAAATAGCCAAATATTTAACAAGTTGAACCATTTATAAGTTAGTCAGCACTAATGAAGCTAGTCATCCAGTCTCGAAATTAGAATTGATTATTCATTTTAATGCATTTGAAATAATTGTGCATTAACTGATTTCTCTTCAATCGCTAATCAAATGGAAATAAATTCGGAAAATGCAATGCTTTAACTATGAATCTTAAGTGGGAATTAATCATGCCTTTTTTATTATTTAATATTATTTTGCAAGCACGTGTCTCTCAGAGCCAACTTGACAATGACAATAACTGAGAAAAAAAGAAACAAGAAAACATCATCTTGTTGTTCTTGGAAGCAAAGTCCAAAATAGACAATGTATGGCAACTAGTCTGCTGCTCTGTTCCCTGGTTTCCCAGCTTTGCTCCCCGCAATGCACCCACTGCACTGAGTTGCCTTTTGATCTTCCCAGTTGTCCATTGCCTTGTCGCACATATAACTTAATCGTCGCCAATTGTGTTTGCCGCTGAGGCTGCAGCTCGTTCAAGTTGCTGTTGCAATTACATTTCTTGTGGCAACGTTGAACATGATGCCCCCTACACATCCAGCTTCAGCCTGCAGCTGTCAATCAGCGGTTTGTTTGGCCAGCAATTAGCAATTGTTGTTGACCAGCTGATTCTCACCTGTTGCCAGCAGAAAAGCGCAAAAAACAGCTGACATTTGTGTGTCCGTCGGCAAAATGATCAAGATTGCGAAATATGTGTGTATCTGCACTCGAATATAAGTATTTAAAATCAACCAAATTGGTTCGCATGCGCCGCAGCCATAAAACATAATTTATGATAAGTCAACGCGAGATAAATCTAGCCTCTCTCCCTCTCTCTCTCTCTCTCTCTGTCTCTCGTTTCCCCTTGGTCACTGACTGTTGCCTAGTGAGTATAATAAAGCATATTTCTGCACAAATCGAAACGAGTCAAGCGAGTTTTGGCACAAACAGTGCTAAAGCTAAAGCAAAAGCAAAAGCTAAGGCGAACGCTAGAGATACAAAGCGAAAGATACTCGTGCTACAGGCTGTAGATACTTTTAGCTGCTACGTTGACTGTTGACTGCGCTATCAGCGCCATTTGCATATCGATCGCATTAATATTATTATTATTTTTAAAGCCAAATATGACAATGAATTTGGCAGCACTGTTCCACGTCTCGCAAATCTCAGAAGTATCATTATTATTGGTTATTATTAGAATACATTTTTGTGAGAAATTATTTTTCATTTGATTTGCCGCGATTGAACTTGTTGAGGCTGCTACAATTGTTATTTAATACCCTCACAGACGCCGGAGAGTTCATTGAAAATTCTTGGCAGCCTCATAATAATTATAATTGATAAGTCAATGTTATTTTAATTAATTAAAATTAAGTATAATGTGCTCCAGGGCTCGTTAAATGCACTCGGCGTCGCGTCAACGCTTTCAGTCGGTGCGCTTTGTACTTGTCGCCAGTTGCCAGTTGCCAGTTGCCAATTGCCACGAAAGGCAACCATAAAGAACACGGCAAAGCAAATCGAATTATGATAGCCATAAAATCGAATCGAATCGAATCGCATCGAATCGAACATTGTTAAGTCATTTGGTAATTGCTAATAAATTTGTTAAATTTACAATAACAATAAACGCATCTTGTTTATTGTCTTGGCCACGACAACAACAAAACACTCTTAAAATCAAACTCTCTTTCTTAACTCATTCTTCAAATTTTTGTTTATTTTTAGTTGACGTTTCATATATAGTATATTATATTTTATTTTAGGTCTACAAACAAAGCACAAAGCAAAACAAAACTCTAACAAAAGTATCTTAAGATAAATGTCTGTGACTGACCTGTGCCGTTGCAAGACTTATGTCTCGCACTGTATTTTGTTGTGCTAAACGGATGGACTGATAGACTGACAGACTGACAGATAAATAAATATGAAATTGCGGGCAGGAAATTATGTTTCCCATTGCCATTCAAAGCAAAGAAAACGAACAGTAGAGCAGATCAGAAGGGAGAGTGCGGGAATCGGTTATGTCTAGAATATATTCGGGTAAATTGAATTGTACAAGTTTAAAGGTGGATTAAGTCAAGCCATAAATCCATTTGAACCCCAAGCACTAAATTCAAATGAATTATCGCCATATACATATACATATACATATATGCATATATTGTTTAAGGTATATAATACGCCAATGTATCTAAACTGAGTTCATAAATCCGCACAAAGTGTACAATTAAAGATTATCCAAAATGATGAAACATTTTCAACATTTTAAACATTTTGCAGCTTTTCATGTGTCCATGTGTCCAACTGCCCCTTTTTCACATTGCTGAATTATGTTTGCAACAATTTATAAAACTTTTCAGCATTTAAATTGTCACTTCCACCACACGCACTAACACGTTAAAAAAAAATATCTCGTTGGCTGTTTGTGTATCTTTTTTTTATTTTTTGCTTTTGCTTTTGCTTCTGATTTTGATTTTTGTGTTATTGTTTTTTGCCGTATCTTTCGGATGTTTTGGCTAGTAAATTTTATTTGTTGCGCCCATTTGGGTCGTTTAGCTTTCAGCAAATCAATTTTTTATCGCCGCAACACCGCAAAATGATTGGTGAAATGTGAAACAGTTTGCGTTTGACTAAATCAATTAGTGCAAATCAATGCAATAATTCGATTATTTAATAAGTTTCCATTTAGAACTATACGCAAAAGTATATAAATTAATGTCTCTCACTGAAATTGTAGATCAGAAGGATTTGTGAGGCAAATAATTAATTGATTTACCGCCACATTTTTTGATTAGCCTTGCATAGTGTGTATATTCATTTCCATATGTTAATACAGATTGTTAGCTAATGCAAAACTAAAGTAAAGCAAAAAGCTGCCACTCGTTATATTTTGTCATCGTCTTCAGTTTTCTGCTGTCTGCTGTCGTTGTGTTGTTGTCATGACTTTTAGAATGGGCTGGGTGCATACATTTGACTCTAGTTACCTTTCGGCAGCGTTCAGCGAGCGTTTCAATTATTCCATCATCATATTCAATATGCAAATCGAGGGGCATTGCCTGGGATCAGGCTGAGGCTCAGACTCTGGCTTTTGGAGGCGTGACGCGTGAGGCGTGAGGAGGAAGGAGGAGGGGTCGATGTTTTTCCCCGTTTTTGCGGAGGTGAAAATATAAATGTGCAGCGAATCGAAAAATGCAAAATACGACAACAAAATAACAACTGCGTGATCCGAGCAAAGCCGAATCGAACCGAACCAAACCGAGCTTGTCGCATAATTTTATAATAATATCCAAGTCCATCGACGATTTCGATTTCGATACAAATTCCATGAGTTTGGCATAAATTGACACCCAGGCCAAATTGAATGTACACGATTTTATTTTCAAGCATACATAACTAAATCAATTGCGAAGAAAGAGCATAAATGACCCTCTGCTACCCTGTAAATTCAACTCAACTTAATAGTATATAGTATAATATAGTATCTATACTATTATATTAGTATATTAAGCAATATACTTGAATTTATTCACTAAAGGGTAACGACGCAGAAATTAATGCATTTAAATTAAAATTGGAATCGGTCTGAGGAACTTTAAGCTACACAAAACTGAAAAAATACAAAATCAAGAAAAAAATAACATAACAATCCAAGCGCATAAATAAAAATAATTAAATAATTAATGTCATTAAGTTATGCGCATTGACTTCTGCTTCTTCGTTAGGGTTAAAATAACACTAACAAAATCAAATCGAAATCCATATTAAAATTATATATGGTTAGCTATGTATATGTACGTATAATTAATCCATATAAATCATATGGAAATAAGCTCATGATTATAATTATTTTTTCCACCTTTTCTCGCTTTTTGTTTTTGTGATTTTTTCGCAGCTGCCAATTTTTCGATATTTATTTTATTTATTGTGCCACACTAATGACTGAACATTTATTAATGCTCAGCTCATTTTAGTAAATGCTACAGTTATACAGTATATATATGTATATATATATACAACTCGTCTGCACATGTATGCGTATCACAAAACCGCCCAAAAATAAATGAATAAAGCAAAAAAAAAAAACAAAAAAAATGAGCGCAAAAATAATCATGTTTATGGCCTTTTAAAAGCTTATGGCTAGCCATATTCAAAAATTGAAATTTACGAGTATTGTGTCAGCTTATTCACAATCAAATATGAATGTATTTATGCGCACATGCATACATACACATGAATATATAAAATAAAATCCCTGTGAATACATATTTTTCTGTGCTGAAAAAATCTATTTCATATTTTACAGAACGCAACAATTTTTATTTGAAGTCTTTAATGATAATTTATATTAGTTTAATAATTGTTCAATTGCAGTTTCAATACATTTAGGAAATGAATGATATATTCCTGGATATGTATTTTATGAAAATAAATCTGTTTTCAATTTATAAATTAGAAAGTCTCAAGAAGATTTTCTATTAAAAGTGAATAAAAATTTGAACCAATTTCGGTTAATTAACAAATTTGTCATTTTTTGCCATAGAAGCGAACACACCAAAGTAAACAAATTTATGTTAAATATTATATTAAAACTGTGACATTGATTTGGGTCTGCTGAAAATAGATTAACTGTATTTTGAAGCTACGATAACAGGGAAAAAATGGAAAATCAAAAGTTGCCGGCCATTTAGAAAATGGTTTTTCATTTTTTTATTTATATTTTGTTTTTGGTTTTGGTTTTGTGTTTTTCTTATTTGAAGTTTTAATTTATTCAAATGTGTGCACCAGTTTTATAATCAAATATAAATTATATTTTTTCGCCTACGGTTTTTGTGATTTTGCATTTCCAGTTTGAAGTTTTTAAAAGTCTTTCAATCTCCTTCTCTACCTGTATCTCTCCCTCTCTCTATCTCTATCCCTCTCTTTCTCTCTCTCTCTTTCTCACCCTTTTGTTGGGCTGAGTATCTTGATTATTCAGTATGCATTAATAACAACTCTCAGCCTCAGTTGCGAGACTCCATTGAGTTATTTTTATGACAAATCAAATATCGATATGATTTAAGTGTGTACATATTAATATGCAGATGTTTGTGTGTGTGTGTGTGTGTACGTGTGTACGTGTGTTTTTGTGTATGATGGAAGTGACCATCGTAAAGCTTGAAGATGATTTGAGAGCAGTTTGGAGGCCTTTTCAAATCGGTTTCTTTAATGGATTTTGAAAGCTGCGCCATTTGCATACGCCAAAAAAGCCACAAAATTGAATACGATCGAAACGTATTGAATCGATTCGGTTTAGCTTCGGAATATTGCCATCCAATTTAACACCAAATTAATTAATTAAATTTCTGTTGCTCGTCTCTGGGTCTCACCTCTGCATTTATTTATTTATGTACCTCACTTCTTTATGATTTAACGGACCATTTTGTAACTGTCCAAGCAAAATTATAAAGGGAAGTGATTTGGAAATTCGAAACATCCATAAATGATAATTCATTTTTATGACACAGTATTACACTAACTGTTCGAATTAATTACAACTCCAATTTCCCCAGCCAATACAGTAGTTTAATGGTTTTATTTGACTCGAGTCATAAATGCTTTAAGCTCACTATTTCAAATTTTTTTGGTATATTGAACTCACCTTTGTCGGCACTTCTAGCGCGATCCTTCAGCTGTTTGACAATGCCATATTTGACGGTACCAAATTGTATCATTTTATTGATGGTCTCCTGGTGATTATCCTTAAAGTCACTACGCATTGCACACAGAACGTTTGTCATCAATAACTTTAAACTGATTGTTGAAACTTTAGCACAATGTTTGCATTATTTCGCATGTGTGTGTCTTGTTGTGTGTATGGGTGTGTGTGTATGTGTGTGTGTGTATTTGTTGGCGAGGGGAATGGGGAGTTGAGGATCTGAGTGTTCGTTGTCTTGGCGCCACTTGGCCGAGGGAATTTGAACATTTGTCATGCGCGGAGGAATTGATCCATGTTCCACAACTGTCCTTGTCTCGCACTTTAGATCTTTTTATTTGATTGCTTCGATTGGTTTTCTTTTTGCATTGGTTTAGAGTAAATTGAACTTTTCACAGGCGCGTCGCGTCGTGTGTTTTACCGTCGGCGTAGCAGCGTTTATCCACAACAACGAGTTGCATTCGCAATCATAATTTCAATTCAAAAAACTCATCACATTGATCAGATGCACAGCATATATATATATGTACATATACAGAGGGAGATATATACATAAGTATTTGTGTTGATATATAGATTCAGAGGCAATCTAATTGGAATTTTGGATTCGGTCGCGCACTCGCTTCAAACACACAGAACGGAAAACGTATTCGTCGTAATCGTATCGTAATCGTGAACGGTAAACTGAGTGGCATCAACTGAGTGGTCGAATCGCTGCTCTCAGTGCGGCACGAACGTTCAGCACGCGCGTCAAAATAACACTGACACAAAACACAAACAATATCTTTGAGATACTTTCAGGCACACATAGGCACGCACACAGCGGCAGCGGCACTCTCATACACACACACACACACACACACACACACACACACACACACGCTCGCACTCAGACACGAACGAACGCAGCGTCGTTTCTGCTGTTGCTGCTTCGGGCAGCGACAACGACGACGCGACCGGTTTACTACCAATATTTTTACACGCTTGTGTGCTTGTGTGTGTGCAACATTTTTATTATTACTGCCAGCAGCAGCAGCAGAAACAACAACAACAGCAACTGGCATATCCTGACATTCAGTCAACCAACCCACCTTATGCTCACACACACCAAGGCGCGCTCATGCACACACAGTCGCTCACTCGCTCACATTTCATATAATTTTTCATATATATAAACGCTCTCGCTCCCACTTGCACGCACACCCTCTCTCTCAATACAATCACACACACACACACGCGCGCGCTCTCTCATCATAATTTTTATTAAATTTTTCCCGACTGTCGACGGCCTCGTGCTGTCTTGCTTGCACCCTTGGCCATTTATGACTGCTGTTACTGTTACTGTTGCCATCGACCTCTCTCCACAGCGCAGCTCACAGTCCGCAGCCCTCGCACTCACACTCGCTCTCTCACCATCTCAAGCTCGGGCTCACGAGTGCAGGATGCTCACACTCACTGCTGTCGACGTTGCTGTCGCTGTCGCTGCTTTTGCTGCTGGCGTCGCTGTTACTGTCGCTGCTTACCTGTTTGCTGCACGGACATTTATGAAACTTGTTCGAAAAATTATGAGACACACTCACACAAAAAAAAACAAAATAAAAGACGCAGCGCACTTCGTATCAACTCTCGCCTCGACTGCGCTGCCGACGCCACAGTTGACGGCGCCGTTGCTGCTACTTCCTTCCGCTTTGGTGGCTTATCGGGCTCGCTCACCTTTTGCGCCATTGTTTTTGTTGCAGCCGTGTTCTTGGCATTTTTACCAGCCACTTTCGTCCGCTCTCGGGTGTTATCGTGCGCTCTCGCTCGCACTTGCGCTCTCTTCATTAATAATTTATCATAATTCATATGCGCCGGCAACTGGTTGCGAAACCCTCCCTCCCTGCCTTCCTCCCCCTTCCACGGTCAACGTATATAAAACGTACGGCCCTTTTTCAGCTGCCGTCTCCCTTCCACGCACGCCTGCGCCCCGGCTAAGTGCTACGCTTGCTCTTCCCACATCTTGTGCTCGGTCTCTCTCTCGCTCTCACTTTGGCTGAGACACACACACACACATGCACACTCACGCTCGTTTGCTCTCGCTCTCTCTCTCTCTCTAGCTCTCGCTCGTTCCCGCCAGTTATGAGCGCCGCTGGTGTTGTTGCTTTTTTAATTTCGCTTTTATAAGATTTTCGGTTCTTTGCTATTGTTCCCCCACACCCCCACCCCTCCCTTCATCGTTCGACTGCTTTGGGTGCTTCGCTTATTCGTCAATTCGATTGCGTATATGTATGCGTGTGTGTGTGTGTGCGTTGAATATTATGAGCCATTCATCAAAATGTTTGGTTTCTCGTTTTTCTGTTGTTGTTGCTGTTTAACGAGTATCGTGACTTTTGGCAACTCCCACTTCTTTTATCATTTTCTTATTGTTATAAGACATTTGATGTTTTCTCCCCTCCCATTGTCTCGCTTCCTCATTCCCTACTTTATCGATTTACTTTATTTTTACTTTAAAAGCTGGTCACACTGACCATTTTAAGTTCCCTCTTCCCCAAGTTCCATCGATCGAGCAACAAATATTTCTTTAATGTTCTCTGACTCAGCTCTGAACATCTGGCGATAACTCTTAACTTCTGTTTTTTCTTTTTGAATATAATTTGACTTTTCAAAGTTAATTGAAATTTCTAAGAGCTTTGACTAATTATTGAAACAATTGAAGAATAATTTTAGTCACTAATTGTTCACAATCGAAATGATTCAATTTTGATGTTTCATTTCACTTGTAATTTATAAATATGGCAGCAGCGAAATTAATTGTCGTTCTCATTTCAGCAAATCTCAAAACCCGTTCCGTTTTCGCTTTAAAACCGCGACATTTATTCAGATTGTCAAAATATGTGAAAAATTATTCGAAAATGAAATACAAGTGTTTTTCGGAGTATCAATTTCGTTATTTGTATCACATGGAACACATTTGCAATACATATATCAAAATTCTTTAAATTGACAATTTTAATGCTTATAAAAATTCAATCTGTTGTAAATTTAGACATGAAAATGATTGTTACTTGAATTATGGTCTTTACATTTATACTTTTAATTTAATATTGTTCAGTTATCTATAAATATCATTTAAATATATATTAAAAATAAAGACACCTTATTCATTTCTCATCGTTTCCAATTCCTCACAGAATGAAAGATTCTGTTAGAAAGGGATCAATTTAATTCAACCATAAAGAAAAAGTTTTATTATGAAACGGGTTCGATGTCATAAATATGCGAAAAGGAGAAGGGGAATGATGGCGAAGAGCGTGCAATGCGAAAAGAGCGCCAATGAAATATACTAACTGGAGGAGTGAAGAACCAATACATCTTAAAAAAGAAAAAAGCTATGCTAGACAGCAGCAGCAGCAGCAGAAAAAGTACAAATAAAATGAAGAAGAAAAGCAACAGCCACAACAACAACAACAACAATATACGAGGCCAAAGCCCAAAGCCAATCGCCACCTTGCGCACCAGTAAGAAAACAGCAAAAGAAAACAGAAAACGGCGCACTCATAAACCAACAACAACAGCAAATGAGAAGAGCCAAATGTATACAATACGCCTCCAACCCACTCAAGTCTCTCTCCCAAGTGTTCGTATGTGTGTGTGTGTGCGTGAGGGTTTGTTTATGTACCAGGCAAATACATAATTCATAACGCTCATATTCGCTCATCTTGCGCCGCCGCTGATAACCAACCGCTGCTACGCATCCAACGGCAGCGACAGAGACGTCAAGAGCGGGAGTGTCTGTCGCTTGCTCGAGTGTCGGTATGAGACGTATGTATCTGCCCTTTTCATATCTGCCATCATATTCCAACTGATACGCCAATACAGTAACGAGCCACACTCACACATATACACGCGCATATGTGCATCAAGTTTTTGATAGACTCTCATAATCATAACGAAAACAACACCAACACACGAAAACAACAACGTAGTACGCGCACTCATTGGATTCTTACAGGTTGCTTGCCTCTCTCTGACTCGCTCTCTCGCTTTCACATACACATACACGCATGCACTCTCAAGTTGTCTGCTTTCGCTGTGGCGTAACAACAGCGAAGTAGCCTCGGTCGTGCTCATTTTCGAAATGTCTGCTATTTCTGTCACTGTCTCTCACTCTCTCACAGAATCATGCGCTGTTGCTGTTAGCAGCAGTCAGTCTTATACACTGTTAGCAACACGCAATTTCGAAAATGTTAAGCAACGCTTGCACTTAACAGCACTACCCCCGCTAAATGCAGACTGTTAACCACAGGCATGTTAACGCTTCTTTTTTTATTGTTGGTTGGATTGGTGTGTGTGTGTGTGTGATTTACTTATGTGTGTGCTCACAAAATAATTTTTATAAGTCAAAAAGGTATTCAAATTCAAAAAACAAAAAACCTTTTTCGTATTTTTGCACGCCCATTTTTTTTAATTCCATTAGCTCATAACCATAAACAATAGAGTGATTTTTTTTATTCGCCTTCAAACCCAAAAATGGCGGCAATAAAAAAATTTTAATTGGATGAAAACAACATTTTTTAATGTGTCTCTTTTTGAAATTGGTAATTTTATTCTCTATATCAAAATCCCTCATGCTAAAAAATAATTGAATAAATTAAAAAACAAACATTAACTATATATGCCTTGATTTTAATTTATTTCCTAATCTATTCTGCACATTTAAGCATAAAATGAAATTTTAATTTAGTTATATTATACAAATATTCTGTATATATTTGCACTCTTCATTTAAAATTCTTTGTTTTTCTAACATTTCCTTCATTTAACGCATTCTATTCTAAAATTGAAGTCAATAAGCAAAATGGCTGACCGCAGTCTGATTTTTTCACCCTATTTCTTGAAACCCTTCTCTTAGCTTCCCCAATTTGTTATCAAGGCTAAGAGATCTCTGAATTTAAATGATCTTTCGGTCTCTTTGTAAACTAATTAAAAATAATAAAAAAAACAGAATGTATGTAATGGAAAGTAAAACAAAAGGAAAGACTAGAAGAGTAGAAAAAAATGAACGGAATCGCTTCCGCTTCGGAACGTTTAGCGGTCCTGCCTCAAAGGATCGCAAATGGAATAAACAAAACTCAAACTGGAAACCGAAAACCGAAAACACGAGATAGAAAATAGAATACAAATAAATAGAAGTTATGACTGGATAGGAGAGGAATGCGTCGGGAATATCAATTGGCAGGTTTGTGTTTTTATGATAGGTCAGCTTCGGACTTGGGCCTAAGTAAACCTGAGGCAATTCTCGATACCCGGACCAAAGGATCACTCCAAATCGTTTGTTGTTGCCCGCTTTTTGCGCTAGAGTTTTTCACACTTGCCCTGCCCTGCCCCTTGTGCCTCATAAAAATTATGGCAAATTCAACAAGTAATTTTCCCGGGATCCGTTGGCTTCAATTTCGTGCCTCAATCGCAGCGACGTGAAAAGAAGTGGGAGGAGAGCTGAGGAGAAGAGGAGCAGCTTTTATGGACGTGCTGCTATCGTTTCAGAATTTTAACCATTTACCAAATTTTATTTGATTTTAATGTCGAACATTTTCGCCGCCTTCTTCTGGGCTTCTCCTGAGTCCAAGCCCATCCCAAGCTCAGCCCAAGACCCGGCCCAGAACAAGAAGCAAAACCAGAATAAGAACCGAAACTGAAGCCTAAACCATAGGGAACTAGATCTATTAGTAATTCCATGCATGCGTCCACAAATTTCTATCAAAACGCGAACTCATTTAAATCGCTGACAAACGCGTTTGATGTTTGCTTTATGAGCTGCTGAACCTCATTTCAAACGCCCCTCTATCTCCCCCCTCTCCCATCCATCCATTCAGTCTTCCCCCTCTCACGCTTTGTCTATAAACGGAATTGCTTATTAAAGAGCAGTTGGCTCCACTTATTCGGCGATAACTCGACCCAAGTGCGACATGCATTTCAAATTTTCGAGTGCAGCCATCGCTGGTCTATCGAAGATCAAAAGATATTCATCGGCAATGCGAAGGGCGGGAGAAAGTGTCCGCGAAGAGGAGCAAAATAGTGGAATATGTTCTCTTTACTCTCTGAAAAATATTTTATTGATGTTTTTCTAAAACGGACTTGTAATATTCGTTTTTAAAACCAAAATATAAAAACAATTCTTATTTTTACTGAATTTAAACACGCTTAATCAAATATTTATTATTATTATTATTATTATTATTATTATTATTATTATTATTATTATTATTATTATTATTATTATTATTATTATTATTATTATTATTATTATTATTATTAATATATATATAATATTATTAGCAAGAAGCTAGTGCACATAATTATAACTACAGTTTTAGTATGTAGAATTTAAGAATTAGTTATATATATAAATATATATGTATATATATATATATCGGGGCTTAGCTGCTTAGGCTGTCAATATAGTATTTTTACTGTATGGTATATTTTGAATGTAATACTATATTAATATACCAAATATAGCATTCTGTATATTTTATTATTTTTAGGTACATTAATTCGGTATAATTTAAGAAAAATACTGTAATAATTTGTTTTTTAAATGTATAGCGCGTATATCACAGTCGAGCACATTCGACTGTTATTTCTTGCTCTTTCTGGGTTATATGTTGACATTGTTGAAATAAAAATATATATTTAAAGTTTGAGAATGACAAATCTTTTATTATTGCGGAACCTTTAAGACATCATTTCATCAAGATTTGATCATTTCTACATTTTATTTAAGTTTGTTTTTTCTGTTTTTTTTTTTTGTTTATTTACTATTATAATAGCTAAAATATTTACATTATTTTGATTTGTATACATTTTGTAAAAATCGTTTATTATATATGTATATTATATATACAGATTGTTTGGTTTCGTTCGTTGTGCACAGTGGTAAATATTTAAAGTAGTTATAATTCCAAGTTCGCTTTTTAATTTTTTTTTAAATTTACCGAGAAAGTAATATACATAGATCTTTGAAATTTTGATAAACATTATATAAATAATGAATAATAATAATAATATTTTTTGGTTGTCAAATAAATTTAACTTTAAAAATCTTCATCTGTGTATAAAAAGGATTAAAAAACATTTCAGCTTGCAGTTTGGCTCCCTCAACATTAAGTGAATGGAAATTTGATGAAATATTGTAAAAAAAAACTTGTTAAGATTGTTATTTTTATGTAGTCTTGATTTGAGGTTCATAAAACAAGCATTTCCTCTGTGGATCATGTTGATTAATCAGCGAGGTTCATCAATAGCCCAACCAAATGCCCTTCGAATGCTTTTAAAGAAACCACAAAACATAAATCAGTCAATCAAAGGCAACTATGCAGTGCTGTAAAAAAGAACAGTTTTATGGAGTTCCAAAGAGTCCTTTAATAAACTGACTTGAAACTGAAACTGAAACTCAGGGGGAGATATAAAGAATTTTATTATAGGGCGATATTTAAATATTGAGAGAGGTGAACAGGTAAACGCAGTTGGACCTGAGACCGAATAATTACGCATAAATCAGGGAGAGGAAGGAGAGCTGAAAATGCATATTGATATCTTCATAGACACACATACACATGCACTCGAGTCGATCAATATTTCATTGATGAAGTGTGGGATACGGGCCAAAAAGGAGATAACAAAAATGTCAACAGCTTTTGAGACTGGCTATAAATTTGAGGAGAGCGAGACGGAAATTTGGGCGATATTAAAAAAGGATTTCTTTTTGCCGCTCTTTTTGTCCCTCGGGGCAATAGCAATAATAATTAAAAAATACGAAGCACACACAAAAACGTGAAACAAAGGGAAAAATGAGGCAATAAAAAACAAAGGAAAGAAAAAGAAAAGAAAAGGAAAACTCGTCACTGTGGTTTTTAGTTTACCTGCTCCGATTTTAGACTCTCTCAATGAAAATGGGAACGAGAATGCAAACAAGAGTTGACAAAAAAATTATGATGGTGTCGTTAAGGATAAATGTGGATCGCATCGAGTCCTGCACAATTGCACAACACTCTCGTCGCAGGTAAGTTAGAGTCACAGGATCTCAGTTGATGTTCGTGTGGCGCCGCTTTGCTCATAACTCTCACTCTTCACACGGCGATAAGCCTGATGGCCTCATGCCAGTACAGTCTGTGCAGTACAGGTGGCGCCACCTATATCCTGTCCTAGTCCAAGTCCCTGACCCAATCCTTGTCCTTGTCCTTGTCCCGTCGCATGTCGTTTGCTCAATTTGCTTTCTACAAATCGAATCAATTTAGCTGGCAAATTAAATGTTGCTCGAGTGGACGGCGACCGCAGTTGCCATTCGCAACCTCCCCCCTCTCCATCTCCCTCTTCCTCTCCTTCAAATCTGCACGCTCCGACTCCGCTCCTCATGCACGCATAATTTCTCAAGTGCTCCTCAACTCGAATCAACTCATCACCGCAATCATTGCTCGCTTCCTTTGTCAATTGCACTTACTTAGCGCGTTTTCTGCCAATCTCCCTTTCTCTCTCTCTCTCTCTCTCTCTCTCTGTCGCACACATACGAATCGCTCCCTGCTTTTATTTATTTGCTGAAAATTACTGTGAAAATTATATTTGCACAATTTTTTTCAACTGTCAGCTCTCGAGTTTTGATTGACAACGCGTTTCTGTTTCTGTTTCCGATTCTGATTCAGATTCTGATGACGATTCCGATTCTCATTCCGATTCCGATTCCGATTCCAAGTGCTTCTTCTTCCTTGTGGTGAGCCGCACAATACGCAATCTGCACTCTTTAAAAAATTGCTGAATATTAACTTTAGGGCAGAGTTAAGTGCTTTTCATTAGATTAAACACATTTCAGAGGGAGAAGCAACTTCAAATGGATTCAGCACCGAATTCAAACATATGCTATTATTGAAAAAATATATCATTATTATTTGATTGAACACTTTATTAGAAAACGAGAAAAACATATTTACAAATGAATATATGATTATATAAAATATAATGTAATAAGAAAGAGAATTTGGTCTTTTCTACTTCATCTGATTTACTTGGCGATACAAATTAATTTCATTTGGATAATACAATTATACATTTGTCAATGTTTAAAAAGCTCAAAAACCTATTTCTCAGGTTCTACAATGAATTAAAGAAATATATTTCAACAATTACAATTACATTTGTTTGTTAGCCTACCTTTTTAATTTATTTAGAATATAAATATTTGTAAATACATTCGATTACTACATGACATTTAGAATTATTTAGATAATAAAATTATAAATTTGTTATTGGATTCGGCAATTATGCAATTGTGTAGATTAATGTAATTAATTATGGATACATTATTTGCAATAATTACAGAATTTGTTAGCCTAATTATTTAATTTAATTGGGAAGTAAATACTTTGCAAAATAAAATGATTGTTAACTTTATAATGACAATATATCAGTTTAATGAACCAAAATTGCCAAATATTAATTTGATTATATGAAGTCCACTATCGTACTTATGATTTTAAAGTACCGTAATACCAAAAACAAGTTTGGAAACCTTGAGATTTTCGGAGTACCAAACTATAAATAGAACTTTTAATATTAGCTCTCAGCGATTACCTATCAACAGGGTTAAGCCAGAAATTGCCATTGGAGTAAAAATCATTTGGTGAGGTAAAGCAACATAAAATGAATTAAATACAATTTGAATCTCCAAAACTATACAAATTAGAAAAATGGTATTCTTAGAATTCATATAGAGAATATACGAGAATAATATAATTAAAAATAGTCATAAACTGACGAATTTTGTTATCTTTTATTGACTCGACAGTAGCTTGCATATGTTAGACGGCTGTCTTGAGGTAATTAAACTTGAAACTAGATTGAGAGACAATTAGTTGCAATTAGAAAGAAATTTTAAGAGCCAAAGATAAGGCGCTGAGCTGAGCTAAGAGATGGAAGCGAAGGGTTTTTTGGTTTCTATAATTAGCTTTAATTGTAGCATATCGATAGGGTCATGGATCTATGGAGAGAGAGAGAGAGAGAGTTTTACGAGCGCGTGTCAAGGCGGAGACGGGGCGAGGAGAGATGTGTGAAGTGAGGTAAACTGAACTTGATGGGCGCAACCAGGTAACGCCAGTCCAATGCCATCCTGCAGTCCTGCAATTCACATTCGACGAAAGGATACAGAAAAAGAGAAAGGTGCAATAAATGTGATGTTTATGAGCTCGTCTTCGGGTCGCTGATCGCGCATTGTGATGTCTGCTCTAGATGTAAACCAGACGATTTATCTTCTATTATTGGTAAACATCCCAGCCCATCGTACGGTGTCTGTTCCAAGGCCAAGGATGAGCTCGCGACTCTCTGTGGAAAGATCAAAATTTTATGATCGTGTTATAGAAATTTCAGTGTGTCTGTCGGGCCTCGTTGCGGAAACATTTGAAAAGCCATAAAAACGCAACCCTATGACAACACATGTTCCCTCTCTTTCTCTCTCTGTATCTGTATCTGTCTCTGTCTCTGTTGTGGAACTGGTGGCATTATTACCAGCGAAAAACAAATATCCATAAAATACGTACGCTTTTCATCGAGATTTTCATTGCATGCGCAAACGCGTGTATTTTGTTTTCCTTTGTGAAATTTGTTTCAATTTTCTCAAGTTTTATGCGTTTTCTATTGAAACAATGACAGTGATGATGAGACCTCAGACTGGGGGCGACTCTGTGTGAGTTCACCATATCTATCGGATCACTCCAGTTCGATCTATTTCGAGTATTCCTTTCTGATTTTATTGTATCTAGCTGCAACTAGAGGGGGGAGTTGTAGTTGCAGTTCCATGGCTCACCTTGCCCCGTCCCGTCGCGTCGCGTCCAGCTTCAGAGCGGGCTTTACGACTTGTAATTGATGTTGGTTTTAGCATAATTTATTGTTACATTTTACGGCTTCATTTGAACCCTTTAATGGCCCAAACGTGGCCTGCTATTCATCGGAATCGGAATCAAAAATTATGATATTTTTGAAAATTTTTATTGCCCTTCGCCTTGCGGTGCCACAGAATGTGGCATTGCTCTGCCCAGTCATCCGATCCCCATTCCTGTCCTCATCATCTGCCCGATCCACCACAAAATTTATGGCATTTGTGTGGAAAACACCCGCTACTTCAAAAACGAGTATGATTCTGGTATTTCAGTCAATATTGTTATGACTATAGATAAATACTTATTACAAAATACCATTTATTAAAATATGGGCATTTCCCGAAAAAAGTTCACAAAGCCAAAAAAAATCGAATTAAATTAATTTCAAACATGTGTGTATATAAACATTGAAGCACTTAAAAAAAAAACAAATCGGTGGTGAAAAATTTTTAACTAAATTTTGGGGTTTTCTGGTTTTCCTAATCACTGAAATGTATCGGTCGCTTCCTCGATTTTGCTCTCAACGTTGTTCATTATTTGTTTTTAATTCTATGTCACTTTATGATGTTAAAACCAGTTTGTTTTATGTCAAATATTCTATTACTTTTATAGAAAATAAGTACAATATATAAACAACCCGCCATAAAAAACAAAAATAACTAAGAAAGCTACAGCCGAGTGTGGAGATTGATATAGTATAAAAATACCATAGAGTACAACATATAACAGATTGTCAGCAAAAACATGTAAGACCCCATTGCAGTAGTCGTTTTTTGTCATAAGAAATCATTTTTATGTGACCGCAACCAATGATTCTTGATCTTGATATCTGACAGACAGACAGAGGGATAGACGGACATTTCTATATTGTCTTGGGTATTCACGCTGGTCAAGAATATTAGTATATATGAGGTCAAAGATGTGTCCTATCTGTTACATAAATTTCCTGCAGGCACAAAGTTATAATACACTGGGTTTATTTTGAATATTTGTTTAATATTTGTACAGTTTTGTAAAGTATTTCGTATTCATGTCAAACGTCTTGAAACAGTGTGCATGTATGATAATAAATTTCAACGACTTTAAAGAATCCAGTATAATTTGTTTTAAATAACTAAATACAATCGTCAGAGCTGAATGCGAATGCAATTAGTGATTATCCTAACCATGCGGAACTTAATGAGAAGGGAAGTATGACATTACAATTCCGAGGGAACTTTAAGCGATTTCATCTTACTTCTTGGTCTTCGTTTCGTTATTTTGATAACCCCATCTGCTCTTATTTCGTCACTTTAATGGCCACTTGACTGATCATACTTAGTTGGCCTGAATGAACCGCTCATCGTGACATCAAAATGAAGAATTTTGGCCAAAAGTTCAATGACAATTCCGGTCAGACTTGCGGATCTCAATGTGAAACAGTCAGGGATGATGAATGGCGCCATCCAGCTTCCCTATCTTTATTCCCCTTCCGATGTTGCCATATTTCGACCGTTCCTTTGGCATGCAGCAGACCCGTTGTTTAAGTGGCGCTTAGACGGTTGCCGAATGCCATTTTGGGCATTTCTCAGGACCAATTTTTGTTCGTGGGCTTTTTTTCTGCTTTCCGTTTTATTGTTGCGTTTTAATAAGTTATGCGCCAAGCTGGCCACAGTGCGGTGCAGCTCCCCCGCCCCCTCGGAATCTCTCCTCAGCCTCATGCTGCAAGTTTCATGTTGTTTTATAATGTGCTCGTCTTAATATGATTTTTGTCCCCAAGCAACGGACATACCCCAAATTCCAAAACGCATCATTTAATGCTATGCCTTTGTCCCTGCCCCTCTCATGCCCTTCCTATGTACTCGTTGGGGCAACTTGTCAGCGTCGGTTTGTCAAACTGTCATATGCTTGTCGCACGCTCAACGAATCGCCCCACAAAAACTTCAAGCTGGACGTGGACGCCAGGAGATATATTAGCTGAAATTTTAATTACCGGCTGGACGTTTTTTCTTTCATTTTTTGGCAGAGGACTCGAATATTTTCCATGCGGCATTTGACTGCAAAAGCAGTTTATAAAAATTTAATTGATTGATTTATTTCATCAAAGTTGTCGCTCAAAGTCGTTGTTGCCACTAGTCTTGGGTCCAACTCCTCACATTGCTGGACTACCGCAGTTGCAGGGAGTTCAGGTAGGTAGTCAAGGTGGTCAATGAAATACTTGAACGTTTAGTGCGGTTTTTTGACAAATCAATCTTGCATCCAGCTGATGGGACAACGACAAATGCGAAGCGAGAAAACACGTTGAGACGGACGAAGTAGCTGAGTTGAGGATAGCTCAGGATAATGTCTAAAGCCGAGCTAAATATTCTGTAAACTGTCTCAATACCAACGCCTACAATAGTCTAGTACTCCTGCTAATCCTTATGCTCAAACACAGCTGGATCTAACCCGCTTCGCCAGAGGACTAGCATCAAAGGAATCACTATACAATGTGCATATAGAGCAGAAAGCGGGGCGGAGTCCTTTGTTGCCTTTAGAGCCGCCTCACCGCATCTTGGCAAATATCCCGCAAACAGGATCAATCAGCCAAGACACTGCAAATACTGCGGATCATGCACGAAAATTAGTGCAGATTTGTACCAGGTAGTCGATGTGCGCCCAGTTTGACCGCTCGCTGACCGGAAAATCCGATGGAAGGGATTATAATTCCTTGTTGAAAGTGATCCTATGTCCTCCCCTTCCGCCTTCTCGTCTCCCTTTCTCTCTCAGTCTCTCTTTCACTCTGTCACGTTGTTGTCTTGTTTGTGCTGCAATTAAGGCAAATATTTTGCGTACTAATTAAGCACGGCTTAAGACGGACTCCGAATCCAGGTCCAGGACAAGGTTTCGAGCAAAGACTGCAGGCATTTGCATATAAATTTTGTAGCGTTACGGATTTGTAGAAATTACCCTTTTGTTGCCAAAGGATTTTGCCAGTAGGCGTTGCGTTTCTACATTTTCCCAGGAATTTTCCACAACACAATATCAATTTCGACACGCTTCACCCCACAGCAATCTCTGTTTGCTATTTTCCCGAATGATATGCAAATATTGACAGACATCATTTTTCAATATTGAAGCGTGAAATCTGTTAACCTGCGAGTCCGTTTCCAGAACTGGTTAAGCAAAGGCGTCGAACAGTTCCTCTCAAGGTCAACAGCTAAATTTTAATTGTTCGAGGACATTTTTGCATAGATTTTTACGCATCTATTGATCTATAATACTACTCCTATTACTTCTACGTTGGAAAATACTTGATTTATCTAATCCCAAAATTCTAATTCATATGATACTTGCAGCAAAGGTTAACCAACTCTTTTTATTTGTATCAATTAATATTGTCTAATATTATAAATTTATATTTATTATATTCTATTGTTGACTTCTACTTACGAAATACCTAACAACAAATCAAATTATTTTTATTCCAATCGTGGTATAGTATTTACTTAAGAAAATAATTTCGAATGCATGAAAAGTATTTGAATTTAAGCATATTATTATATAATATCGGCATATAGTCGATATTTGTAGTATATCCTGACGAGATCATAAAGCATTACTCATACACGAACTAGTTGTTTTAATTTATAAATTGTCCTAAATATTCACTCATGTTTTTATTGATTGTTAGTAAAGTATTTACAAATTCAATATCTTAAATATTATGTGATAAACGTTTTTGAACTGGTTTGATATTATATTGTCATAACAAACAAATAAAAGTAGTGACATTAAATCAAATCTTTATGTAAACAGCAGCGAGATTGTGAACACAATTCTGAAATTTCTAAACGATTGTACTTTTTTTTAAAACATCGAATAGACGTTTTCTGTATCTAAGTATTGATTTAAACTGTTTTTGTATCATATCTGCGTAGTAAACAAATAAATAAAATAATAATAAATCAAATTATTATTCAGTCAGTCGCTCACTGTAGATATGTTAAACAAACACGCTTCCGTTTAGATATCGGGTCATTATTTAGTGTAAACGCGTGGTATGATATGACGGGTTTCCGGAAAATGAAATCATCTTTGTGTCAGCAAGGACTGATTCGGTTGGCGATGACAGGATAAGAGGCAAACAGGATATGGAGCAGCAGAAATGCGGACAGACAGACAGACGGACGAATAGATGGAATACATATTCACAGGATAATAGACGCTAAATAGCGGCACGCGGCGCTCATTTTCCGGAAACACATTTGGAAACTGGAAGCGAATTGGAAACGAAATCGAAATCGAAATCGTCAGCAAAATCGTGGCGCGTAACAACAATATGTTGACTTTCTGAGGGGTGAAAGGCGACACACGCTCATTATGGAAAATAATTTCATAACTACTGGGGCTGCCACACGCTCCGAGCACCGAGACACTGAGGACACACAATGAACAATGTGCGAACAGACGGCGCCGTTGCATGAACAACTTGCAACACGCAAGCGGTTTGCGCTGCCACTGCCACTGCCACTGTCGTTGCCGTTGCCACACATTGCCACCACTGGTGTTGCTATAATTTTATGAGCGATTTCATTATTAATATGTTACATTATATAAGCAAATGGATAAGGATAGCAAGGAAGGGCACGAGACGGCGTCGCCACGAGACGGCACGTGGCAGGAAGGCGTTATGTTTACATAAAGCACTTGCCCCGCTGCCACTGGGCGTTGCAGAGGATTTAATGAAATGATTTCGTGGCTAATGTAAATATTGACTCAACCACTGCCCTTGATCTAATCCTGGCGGAAAGGATTCGCTCACACATTAATGCACAATTATGAAAGTGAAATCCTTTGAGAGCTGATTTATGGTCGATTCGTAAGGCGGATGTAATAACTTGCCCCCACTCTCCCAAGTGCCACATGCCTTATGCATCATGCCTCATGCCACACGGCGTGCTGGCGACAAATCAAATTGAGTGCAAAAGTTGTCGTAGGATCGCCTCTGTGTCTGACTCCAAAATCCAAATGTGGACAACGAGCATAAGTGAAGTTATCGCTCCAGCCCCTGCTTGCCATGTTGCAGCATGGGGCAAGTACGAGTGCCTTCTAATGCGACAATATGTAACGCATCTGCTGGCGTTTCATTTTCATTTCGAATTCATTTTATTCAAGTGCTTTTACTTTCACTTTCGTGGCATCGAGGCTCCAGTCAAACCTCCCTCGCTGTCTCTCTGGCTATGCTATAATGCCTGCCCCCTCTTGTGGCATGTAAACAAGGAAGCGTAGTGTAAAATGTCGCTGATGCCAAGTGAGCCTTCTCAAATGCCTTCACTCTACGCAGGAGATGCATCTGAAACTGAAACTGAAACGTAAGCTAAAGTCGAAGCTGGGGCTGAAGTTGAAACTGAAACTGGCGCTGGGTCAATAAACTCGATGCCACACTTGCCCCCCTTCCCTGCCAGCCAGAGTCATCCCCTAAGATGACTCGTCGTCCAAGTCCAATCAATGTCTCGACAATGTTATTCCTACGATTCCTGCTGCTCTGAAAGTCAAGCGAATGTCTAAATATTTGCGTCAGTTGGTAAGAGTGTGAATACATGACGTAAGAAATATGCATAGGCTTGAGGATTCAGCGAGGACTTCAATTAATTTATTTGATACAAAAGGGAAAGCGAAACACATATGCACAGAAATTACTTATTTGTTCTTATACCTTAGACTATAAATAAGAGAACCTAAAAAAAAATTAAATATTGTAAAAGTCAGCTTGTTTTTATATTTTTGAAAGCAATATTATTAATAAGCTTTACTTTTCAAAAATAAAGTATTTATTTATTCAGTATTTAATGTAAATTATTATAAAAGTAATTTCTTGGCTAATCCGCGAAAGTCGAGAGCACTCGCTACTCCTTTTTAAATAAAAGCGAATCAGTGTAACAAAGCAATACGTCAAATGATATCAAATTTATATATGATGATATCAAATTGATTACATATTTTCTTTAATAACTTCAAATAACTTTATCTCATTGCAACAAAAATTTTGAGGTGTCATTGTGAATACAATTTTTGGAATTATTTCATATTTTCATATGAGAAAATACACTTCGGATTGAAATGTAATGGTGGAAGCATAACAAACATTAAATCGATTTTAAATTCCGCAAAAAAGGTTGAAAATATTTTAAATTCTGCAAAGAAGGTTGCATTTAATATAAGTTAACGACTCTAATTATTAATTAATTTGCTTAAATATTCCTATATATATCATATATATCCGACTGTAAAGCTTTCTAATGTGTTTTTCACTGAGTGCATAGAACCACAAAATCACAACCTGATTTAAAGATTCTCATATAAATACTAGCCAACATTCCTGGAACTTTGATAGCAGATTCCGCTACCCACAAGATAGAAGGATAATAAAACTTTGTGCCTACAGAAAATGTCTGCAACTGTCAGAAAAAGCTATGTCCTGCCCGTCTTATATATTCTTGATCAGTGTCAACAGGCGAGACGATATAGCCATGTCCGTCTGTCTGTCCGTCTGCCCAAATGAATACCTAGAACTCAGAGATTATAAGATATAGAGCTAAATTTTATTCGACAACACTTGTTATGTTTGCACGCAAATCAAGTTTGTTTAAAATTTGATGTAAAATATAATCAACTATATAGTAGAAAAATAACAAGAAAAACAAGAAAGAAGTTGAAAGTTATCTTTTGCTATATGTATTGCAAGAATACTAAAATATACAGAAAATATAGTATAAATAATATATATATATATAAATTAAAAAATATATCATATTGTCTGCCAAAGCAGCTAAGATCCCTAGTAAGTAGGCGTTTTTCCTCCATACTAAAGTATTACTTGAATAAGATTACAATTTTTATCCTATTGCAAGTTCTCAGGAGTTATAAATACTCTTGCTATTATTGCATGCATCAAAAATGCTCTTTCCGTATGTACACTTTTGAACTATAATTTCCTTTCAACATCCATTGTTATTTTTGCACGAAGTTCAAGTTTACTTCACCGCATATTGAAAAAAAAATCAAATATTATTTAAGAAATATTTTTGTATGGAAAAATGACTTAAGCAATCGGGTCTTAGTTGCTTTGACTGATAATATGGCATATTTTGTACTGGAAAGAATATATTAAATGTTGTACTTCATCGATATACCAAATACAACCATTAGCATATTTTGAGTATTTTTCGAATATTATTTCGGTTTTTTTTTTGGATTATGGTTTTTATCTATCTCGACTTTAGCTTTCTTACTTGTATAATATTTTATATTATAAGAATTGAATTATTAAAAAAGTCATGGAAATATACAATGTGAGTGAGGTCTTTAGAGCATAATTATACAACTTTGGTATTTATTTATGATGCGTTGTTTATGTATAGTATTGTATAAAAACTGAGTCACATTTCCATAAAATCCCCTAGAAACCACTAAAAATATTTTCAAGAGACATTAGTCATTTTTATAGCCACGAGATCGTTGCATATGTAGTCACATCATAAGCTAACATTTCCATGTAAGAGTTCAATTAATTAGCTATCATTATGAGTTTATCACGTAGAACAGCCACTTGAAATAACGGCAAAGGATTAGTCTCAAAGTTGTGTTGCATGCGAGCGAGAAACATTAGCGCGGATTACATTGCGGCGATTGTGGATACAGTGCATCTATGAGATACATTTGGGAGAGTGGGCACAGAAATAGTCATCATTAGGTTCTGAAATTTATGAGTGGCGAGCAGGCCGAAGGCAGGGGGGGGAAGCACGATGGGGACTGGCTGCGGCACGTTCCAAAACAATTTAGAAAATAATAAATGGCAAGCATAAATTAAATTATTGTAATATTGAGTTTTGTGTAAGCTTCTTAAATTAACCAAAATGTCGCTCGCGCTTCTGCTGCGCAATTAACTAAAGTCCCCGAAGACGAAACCCCGTCACCCTCGGACCGTTTCCATTCAAGGCCCCCTACATTCGATTGTACGGCAGCAAATATGGAATAAACGATGAAATGAGAATGTCAAAAACGCAATTATTTATACAAACTGAAACATTTTAAAATCAATTAGAAAATGTGGCGACGCATGGCGCATGACGAGGCGTCTGCTGTGTGGCAACCGCAGTCGCAGTCGCAGTCGCAGTCGCTATCGTTGTCGAAGTCAAAGTCACAGTCGTCATATCCACCGACTATAAGCTGCCAACCACCAGCCTCCCTCCACCCCATTCTCCTGCTGTTTATCCAAGCAGCACAAATGAAGTGCATCGTCTGCGTTGCGCTTCCCTAGTGAAGTGTTGCAGCCCGATTGTCTGCCACATACGGAAAGAGGCAGAGAGGGAGGCCCTCCTCCCTCCTTCCATCTGTCCATAACGATGTCAATGACAAATCACGGACGCACGTCAAAAATCTGTCCTGAAATATTTGAGCTGTCAATTTGCTTGGATCGACCCCGAAGCCTCGAAGAATATCTCCTTTGTGTGTGACTCTGATTTCTAAAATTAGTTCCAAAATATTGTTACAAATGTGTTGAGTCTAAACAACTGGAAACTAATGAGTGACTGCAAGCGGGGTGGGGAAGAGAAGGAGCGAGTCTCTACTTCTATTTCTGCTAGGCCTTGGCCTGTTCTTCAAGTGGATGCCAGCAATTTATGAATCTTATGAAAGACGTCTGCCGAGCCTTTCAGTCAATTGATTGCCAAACTAAATCACTTGAATGCACAACTGCATCTGACATTTTTTGTATGTAAGAACAACTACTGCAGTGAGAACATAACCTAAGACAATATTTTACTTATGCATTGAAACATTTTACTAATGTAGTTAATCTATGAAGAAGATCAACTTCTTCTTGAAAATGAAACTGCATTACATGTCCAGAGAACCATTAAATTACTATTTCTCAGATAATATTGGTATTCAAATAGCTTAAAATCTTACAAATAAGAAACCTACAGTCAAGTGTGCTCAAACGCTACCCATTTTCAATAAAACCATTTTCGATGGTGCTCGATTATCACTTTTTAATAAGTGCAAAACTTTGCGGTAGTATTCTTTAAATTTATCAAATTAATATATCACAAAAATACTAAAATATACCAAGGACTATAATTGACATATATAATTGATATATATTGACAAAGTACCACATTTAAAATACACCATAGAGTACAAAATATACCACATTGTCAGCCAATTACAATTTTATCTGATCACAACCAAAATTTTCAGGAATCTTAAATATAATAGTTATTATTGTATGTTCCAAAAATCGTTACTCTAGCTTCAGTTTTATTCGATTTTTATCCATTTAAGTTGGCGGAAGTGAGTGTGGCAAAAATATGAGACAAACTTGATTTGCTTGCAAACATAATAAATGCTGTCGAAAAAATAGTGTATCTCTCAGGTCATAGCCTCTGAGATCGGCTGGACGGACACATTAACATGGCTGTTGACACTGATCAAGAAAATATATACTTTATAAGCTCTCCATCTGCCTTTTGCACACATTTCCTGCAGGCACAAATTTATAATACTCGCCTAACCTCTTGGTAGCGGGTATAACATAAATACAAAAATATGCCAAATGGGTTTGGTATATCGAAATAGTGTAACATTTAAAAAATACCCTTGTGTACAAAATATATCAGATTGTCAGCCAAAGCAAATAAAGATCTTTGATTTGCACATGCAGAATATATTTGAATATTTAAAGTAGCAAGCATTATAATTTGCAAGTGAAGCGGATATGAATGGAAAATATTAGCAAGTAGCAATAACAAGATCGAATCACTGTGAAAAATGCCATCAAATCGATAGGATGAGTCTGCGGTATAGAACTAAAAAGGCGCATCAAATCCTTTGACAGATGACACGAAAATTCGCTTTCATCGCGAAATGACAACGCATTTTACTCATCGACCAAGGAGATATTGAGGTACTCCAACTTACAATATATGTATATCCTTGTTCTAGTAAGTAGTACCGTGTCGAAGCGGTAAATGGGAAACCCTTTCGGCGAGTGCCGAATCAGGAGTCATCATTGAATTCGCACTCGTATTTCATATGTGATGCATCAAAGCAGATTGACAACACAACAGCATTCGCATTTAGATCAATAACTTGTTCGTCAATAAGGCCACAACGAATGCAACCCCCAAGTGAAATTGGTGACAGTTCAAGTAAAAAGCCAAATAAAGCGTAAAAGTTGCCGCTTCTTTTTTTGCTTGCCTCTGTTTTTTGCAACCCTTTTGGCAAAATGAATTCGAAACGGCGTAACAAAAAAAAGCGCTACTCGAGGGCGAGCGGAACAAACAAGTGCTGGATGTGGTAGGAGATGGGGTATAAAGGGGTGATGGGTGAGAGGTACGGATACGGATACGGAGTATGAGGCGATGGTATGCTGTGAAGCGGAAATGAAATTAAGCGAAAATATGCCCGCGACTCGCCAACATGGAATTAATCAATTTAATCTGTTAAATGAATGAAGGGAGTAGCGCAAGAAGTTGTGGGGGAGGGAGGAGGTGAGCACAGCATGGTCTTACTATATGTTATACAGAGGGGCAGTTACAAGAGGGTAACGATCGCCGCGTCGTGGGCTGGCCATTAGCAAGATTTAGTACTGGTCCGCCACTTGTCTCATTACCATAAAAGTTCTTATGCGTATTCTACGAATTCCGAATCTCCCGATTCTTTCGATTCTCCGTCAATTTACAGCTGAGACTAAAAGACGCACAGACGAGTCGGTTTGGGAAAGTTGAGTATCTCTCAGATTGAGTATCTCAATCGCTTACTGTATAATTTTTATGATATTGTGCGAGAGTTGTAATACCCTCCCAAAGATCTCTTACATTCTGTTGGGAAGTGTGTAACACAATGTTAAACAAATTTCTGAGTTTTAATAAAATCTTAAAGAAAATGTATTCTATTTCACTATTTAGTTGTAGAGTGGGGCTTGGTTAATAGATAATCTGTACTATCGTTAGAAAATTCCTTTCATAATTAAGTTGCTGAAGAGAAGTGTTCATTGAGAGAGTTTTCAAAATATGTAGTTCAAATGTAGTAAATATTTATTGATACACAGCCATCACTCAGCAAGGGTATTAGCTAGCCGACTTGTCGAAGGTAAATTGTTTTTTCTTGATCAGTTGTGTTGTTGCTTTGTTTCTTATTCTGCTTGTATTTTATTTTTTAATAGTCGTGCGTTGCTTTCAACATTTTATACTCAATTAATTCATCATTATTCGACTTTTTCTTTCACTCGGTCATTCCTTAGATTGGTTACAACAGCAACAGCATTCATTCGGTGGATGCCACACGTTTGAATCTTTGGTGTTTCATCTTGAGACGAAGCCATCAAAATTTTGTTTTTATGATTTCAAGCGAATTTTTGTGTTGTTTGTATTTAATTTATTTATTTTGAATTGAATTTATTTACATTGAAATTCAATATTTGGTAAATGTATTTTTAATTTTATGACCCTTGTTGATTATTAACCGAAAATGGTGTTAGATAAACTCGCTTCGTATCGCTGGACTTGATGTAAAGGAATTTCTAAACAAATACTTTTTAATGGAAGCTCTTGTTGCTGTTGTCGTTTATGAGCTTTTTGATGGGGCCCTCTTGCATTATTCGAATAGATTTTCCATTTTCCCTTTACCATTTACCATTTACCAGTTGACACTTTGTCAGTAGTAAGCTGTGAAACTTTTATTTTTATAGCATATTCGAGTTCAAGACATCGCAACTAAATGAGATGTACAATATAGAAAGGGAAGAATAGATGGACTTTGTTTAATTCTAACTTAAGATCTTGATAGGCGATTGGTCAATTTAATGTGAAAATATCTTGCCATTTTAAAGCATAAATCACTTGCGAAGTGACCGAGAAAACAGCGATAAGTTTGCAACTCGATCAGCTTAACAGTTTTTGTCTGGGTTTCAGACTGGGGAAATAGTTCCAATCTAGAGCCGGAGAAACAGAATAGACAATGAGCTAGTAACTAGGAGCTGGAAGGGAGCTGCACCCTCAAATCCCAATGCAATCCCAATATGTGTGGGCCCAATATCCAAACCCAATTCCAATCCCAATCCCAGTCCCAATTCTGGCACAAGTGCAAATATGTGCAAATGGTGTAGTCGAGAGGTCGCTTGTAGGCGTTCCAATCGAACAGCGGGGGGGCAAGGAGGGGGTAGGACGTAGGGAGGAAGGCGAGTTTTGAGGGAGTTGCATTTGCGGAAATGTGTGCACAACATGCAACATAAATGGAAATGCCGCTCGGAAAACATATTGTTTTTGGGCCCAAAATGCACTAATTTGCCTAACGCGCCTCATGGGGGATGCGAATGCGGATGCGAATGTGAATGGACAGTGGGCGATGTCCAAGTCTGGGTATGGCGTCCAGCTTTTGGAGTTGGCTCACAATTTAGAAATTGGACGGCATTTTTCGTTGAATTGTGTGCTGATTGTAATTCATTCGGTGCGTGTGTCTGTTTGAAGAGTGCACACAGTAGCTTCCCCTGCTACCCTCCCAGTCCTGCCCTATACCCACTACCCTTTGCTGATGCAACTTGTGCGTTGCACACACAGAGAAAATTTGAAAATTTTGATTGCATGTTTCGATACAAAATGGTGCCGGCAAAGCGAACGTTCCGACTGCTGCTGTTGCTCCTGCTCCTGCTCCTGCTCCTGATGGTGATGATGATGAGGCATGCCAATCCCGTTGACGATGAGGACGACGAGCAATTCGCTGAAGATTGCCCCAAAAGGGGGGTGAGCTCGGAAGGGGCAAGGTGAACACTCGAAATTGCAGTGCGTGCGCTGTGCGTCGGTTCTTTGCGATTGGGACTGGGATGTGTGTGTGTGTTTGGACACTGGGCAAATGTGCATTTTAGGTCGACGAAGCGTAAATTAGGATTTCAAAATGACATTTGGAATATTTACGACTTTTCCGACGGAGAGACCATCGCCTCCCTCCCCCTCGCAGAGCAAGACTCCTACATAGTTCACTGCCGGACGTTGTTGTTCATGGTAATTGCGTAGCCGGTACCTCGCATCCAAAACGAAGCGAATTGAAAGGACGGGGACGGGGACGGGGACGAGAACGAGGGAGAGAGAGAGGCTTGGCCTGTTTGCCTGCACACAGGTGCAACTGTAAAAAGAGTGTACAGTCTCTATGTGTATGTGTGTGTGTGTGTTTTGTGGATGCGTTTGACGTTCTTTGTTGAATTATGCAACTTAAAAGTTGCACAAGTCGACTTAAAATTGGCAAAATAGAAGCTTTTGATTGGAAAATTGTTTGATTGGTTGCAATTTCGAATTTAAATATTTTCACAAGGCCACAAAGGCCCCCGAACAATAGCCCCTTCCCTCCCCCGCACCGTGTGTGATTGCATGTACGTATGTATTTATGTTTACTATGTTATATACTCACATACTCCCAACAGTGAAACACCTAAAAAATGTTTCATTTGAACATGCAAAACCACTCACAGGCCGACAGGATCTATGGGTAATCAATCTCTTTTTCATATAAGTCAAACTTGTCGCAACCAAAAAAATGAATGAAATCCAAAACGCCAGCCGAACGAACTCACATAAAAGATGAGGCACCAAAACCAAAAACCAGAAACACAAGCCAACCAATTTCACCCGGCCAACGAATCCGTCCAGGATAAGCTCCTGCCGCCATCAATGTCTCCTGGCTGCAAAATAGAATGTCGTGATAAAAAACAAAAAATGACAAGAATGAAAAGAAAACAAAACGGATCGAAACGAAACGAAACGCAACGAAACGAAAGACAACAAAAACAACAAGGGGAGCAGAAAATCCAGAGCAGAGCAAAGAAAAATTATACAAGTACAGACACACGCACAACACACAAACACAAGTCCGTCCATACACATTGAGTATATTTTGTATATTTTCAATTTTCACCGAAATAAATAAACATCATCAATGTCAAATGGAAATCACTCGTATTGGCAGCACACACACACACACACACACACACACACACACACTTGCGCACACACTTTGCGACTCCGGGGTGGGCGGTAGACTGGCATTTGCTTTTTATGAAACTATTTCAAAATGCGAAACCAATTCGCATAAAATTTTGTCAGCGGCATGTGACAACATGAAATAAAAGCAAATTCAGCATACAAAATAAAATAAGAAACTTTCGCAGTGCGAAATAAAATAGAACAGAAACACGAAAATAGGAAAAAAAAATCAAAACAAATGTCAATAGCCCAGTCCGTCTCCGTCTCTCCCTCCTCCTCCTCCTCCTCCTTCTCCTCATACGTCTCCCTTTCTGTCTGTCCGTGTTTATTGACATTTTGGCAAACACAAATTCAAATCTGAATTCGCGACAGGAGGACGCCAAATCGCTTGGGAGGTCATCGTTCTCGCTCTCGCTGCCATTCCTATTCGCTCTCTTTCTCTCTGGCTTTCCCGTTACTTGCAACCAGACCTCAGTTCCTCCCAGCTTTCGTTCCCGCTTCCGCTCCTGTTCAGGTTCCTGAACTGCGGCAAATATTTCCAAAAACCATTGGCACATGTCCTTATGAATGATGTGTTAATGTGACAGCCAGTGACGAATGCAAGTGAGTGTGAGTGAGTGTTACACTGAGTGTATGGGTGCAAGATTATGTGAGAAGAGTGTGTGAAGTTTAAAGCTGTCAGAGCACAGTGCGTTCTCAAAGTAACAGTGAATAATACCAACTCCCGATTTCCAACTCCCGATTTCCACAGGAATTCAGAGAGTCATATTTTCCTTCGTATTTATTATTTATAATTTATCATATTTCATCTTAGTCACATTCAATTAAAAAAAATATATATATTTCTATTGAAATTTCCGATGTATATAGTTATTGAATAATCGAAGAAAACAAATAAAAACGCTCGACTGTGAGATATCCGCTACCCATATTTAAGGAAAGTCCGGCAATATCTTAAAATATACCAAATTAATGTTCCACAAAAATACTAAAATATACCAAAGGCTTTATGTGGTATAGTATAGTTTATGTGGTATAGTACTAATATAGCATTGAGTACTAAAATATAACAGATTTACAGTCAAAACAACTAAGATCGTACGGAATTAACCCTTAAAAGATAAAGGGAAAAATTAAAATAAAATAAATCTGTGTAATGAATGCAGGAACCTCCATGAAAAATTTATTGTTCTTAGCTCCAAACGTCTCTGAGATCTACGCACTTTCACAAATATACAGACAGACTTTGCCCAAAAAATAGGCAAATTGTATACAAATGTAGAGCTGATTCAGTTTATTTTTTAGTCCATAAAAATGAACTTTCTCTGTATAGATACATATTTCAAACCCAGAATTCACTAAATAGAACTATACGATAGGCAATATCGAATCTTAACACTACTACTACTTCCCTATCTAATTATTCTACAATTAGAATAACATTTCTTATTGTTCTGGATGCATCTCTCACCGATCTCACTTTCAGGATGACCTCTTCGAGCTCCTTTGCCTAATTACAGCCAATTGTTTAGCATTTTCCGCTTCTAAAAAAATTCGAAAAAATCAAAATCTCCCCTGGGCTACATAAATTAAAGGCTTGACTAGCAAGCTGGGTTTCCACACGCTCTTTTTCACTCTCCTTCTCCCTTTCCCACTGTTAAACGGCATGCAACAAAATAGACCGACACGTGGGATATACATTTGGCGGGGGAGGAGGGGGATATAACAAAAAATCGCTTTGGGACAATGACAGCTCCAAAAGCAGACAGGACACTTTGCTCTAAGTGTAATGCCGTATCCTTAGGAGACTGATTCTGTCTCAGTCGCTGTCGCTGTCGCTGCCGTTACTATTACTGTTGCTGCTGCTGCTGCTGCAGTCACTATGAAATTCCAAGAAAATGCGACAGTTTTCACATTTGTGGGGGAAGCTGAAAAAACATTTGGCACGCGGCGTGTGACATTTATCAAAAAACAAGATAGAGCGATCTGATTCTCTTTCAGATGAGGGAAAATTATTCTTAACTTTTACCACCACTATTTCGATGCTCTCTCTGACATTTTTAATTTGGAAATTCGAATTGTTGAACCTAATGAAAATTGTAAAATTGATTCAAATATTGAATCCCACCTACAATATTTCATTAGGTTGTGGTTATAAAATTTCAGCGTTACGTATTCTACCATAGCACAAATATATTTTACATCGAAGGGTGTAGACCAAGCAGTAAATAAAAACCTTCGAATTGTGATTGATTGGCGAGCAAGTGTCACAGAGGGAGGAAAGAAAGTATACAGAGAACACCTTGAATTTGGGATAATTTATGGGCGAACTCTGTTCTGACCTTTGAACCCGAATCGTACCAAAAATTTATGGACCATATGTAAACCCTTTTCTTTTTGGAATGCGGTTGCATTATTGGCCCACACAATTTTATTGAGGGGAATCAATCATGACTCAAGGTTGACTTATTGCCTAGAACATAAGCGCGAATTCTTGTTGCCAATTTAAAGTGACTGCTGATTGTTGTTGCCATAAAACTTCTTGGAGTTGGGCTGAAATGATTATTGCTTTGGCTGGAGATCTTGGCCATAAACAATTTGATTGGCCAATCGTTCTTCGAGATTTATTTTCAACTAGCCAGAAATTTATTAATTGCCAAGCGTCATAAATACTTGTGACCAGTTTATGACATATAGTATGCTACGTATGACGAGTGCAACATGCGGAGCTTCAGCCTCAATTTATATGCTGACCTGGCGACTGTCTCACTATCTCATAGTGACTCTGTCTCTTTGACAATCGCAACGCATTATATTTTGTGGCACAGTCATAACTCAGACCAGAGATGGCAACCAGAGCCGGCAATCACACGCCAAATCGATTAAATTGCATTTGTCTTCTTCTGCTGAACACAATCAGCTATCTACCTGTTCGCATACTTATGTGGCACACTGTTGACGACAACCCGTCCACACTCCAGCCCCAGTTCCAGCTCCATCTCCAACTCCAACTGTGCCGAGCCGTTTACTGCATTCATTCATTTATAATTTAATAACGAGCAGTGTTGGTATCGCTCCACTTTGATGGATGAATGGATGGCTGAAAGAATGGTTGGATGGATGGATGAAAAGCTTTGTGGACAGGCGGCAGGAGATGTTGCATTGGGACACATGGTCATCGTAAAATTTTATGCGCACCTCGTTGCCAGCTTTATGGTCCGCTTCTCTTCTACACTTCTGCAGTGTTCACTCTCCCCAGCAGCGAAGCGAAGAGCGGCTCATATTTTTGTGGCCTTCGTGGCTTTTGCCAAATCGAGGACCATAATTCACAATTTAATTAAGAGTCGCAAAAAAGACTATAAGCACCTTTTGCAGCGTTTCGCTCATCGGTTTATCACTTTTCCTTCTACATCCACCGCATTATTCAAGGATGTATCAAATATCGTTTTAGGTCAATCACAGTCTATTTGATTAAATGACAATTCTCATTTATTGATGACATTTTAGCCTGACGCTCTGTAAAATAAAGTTTCAAGATGTTCCACTTTCACTATATAGTAATGTATTTATAGATAGCAAAAGAAGCTAAAAGGATTTTTGCTTTATATGTCTTAGAATATCAAATAAAGATAACTTGATATAACATTTATGGAACTCTTGGTATTTACACTCTCTACCGCTTGCTTTGTGCCTACAGGAAATGTATTTAACAGGCAGAAGGAGTCATCTCCGACCTCATAAAGTATATATATTCTTGATCACTGTCAACCCTCGATACGACATAGCCAGCTATTGCTATTTTTGCAAGCTGGTCAAGTTTGTTTTCGATTTTCACGATGATTTTGTATGGCAAAAAAACGATTACAATAATTTTAACAGCATTGATATGGTATTTTTGTACTCTTTGGTATATTTTCAATATAGTATAATTTCGATATGACGAAAATAGCCTTGGGTATATTTTAGTATTTTTGTAGTATATTTTTGGTATATTTGTAGATTATGGTTTTATTGAAAATGCGTTGCTGGTATCTCACAGTCGAGCAGACTCGATTACAGTTTTCTTACTTATTGTTCATAGAAAGCAAAGGAAACTTATTAAACACCATCAGTACCATATAATTAATAAGAGATTGAATAATCTGAGTAATTACATCCGCTATCTGTTGGGTAGAAAAGAATTCTAACTTTGTGACTACAGAATAAACGGTTTTTATTAAAAAGGCGTAATGGGTATATCGAAGTCGAGCACACTCGACTCGAGCTTTCTTACTTGATTTTCCTTAGAACCAACTTAGGAACGTATAACTTTACGAATAGATCGCTATTGTGTCATAACATTTCTCATTGAGGAAAAGCTTCAATCATTTGCTTACTTCGTCGGGACTGACGCTTGCCACATGCCGCATAAAGTTTTTGCCACACACAAAGAGGCCGAAGTCAGGCGGTGGAGGGAGGGGGGACTGCTGAAGCATGAAGGGAAGAGGAAATGCGTAAAAGTAATTTTAATCGAAAATTGATTTATAATTGAAAAATCTCATTTGCAGAAATTGATTCACCGCAGATGCCGCAGCGCCTCCTGCACAAGATGCGTACGGCTGGTAAATGCGTGCAATATTTATCGCCGATGGGCGGAGAGGGGGGCAAGTGGGGACAAGAGGGCGAAGTGGCAAGAGGGGCAGATAAAGGGTAGGTAACCGAAGCTAGCGTCAAGTGGTGGCTCCAACAAAAACTTTTCTCCAAAGTAGAAAAATGTCTGCGAAGGACGAGCAACTGCAAAGGCATCTTGTGGATGCGGCAACGGCATCCTTTGGCTTTCTTCCTAACCGTCTGCCCCTCCACTCCCCCCTTTTATCTTATGGCCTTCATCAAAGAATCTGCCGCTGCCGCTGCCGCTGCCGCAGCTTGCTACTGTTGTTGCTGCTTCTGTTGGTGGTGGCGTCAACAACTTTTCCGATTGACTTTGCTTACGTTTAGATTTTTCTAGCTTCATTGCTGCCCCCACCTAAACCTCTTATGCTGCTGTTGATGCGGTAAGCGCCACGCTTGTGGCAACATTGTAATTTTGAAAATGAGTAAAGTTTGAAAAACCTTGTGGTTGTAGTTCTTTACGTTGCCCTCTCGCTCTCTCTCTCTCTATGTCCCCATAGCCCATCCCTTGATCCTTTCTTGACTGCGGCATGGCCTTAGTTAAATCAAATTCTTATTGAAATCTTTTGGCTGTCAGTGCTCGGCACCACTTCCGTTTCCGCTCTGACACTTGTTTTGATGTGAGCTCCACGCTCCTCACTCCTCATCTCATTCAGTCTCTTTTGTCAATGCTCTCCTCCGCCATTCGTAATTCAATTATGGCCGCCTAGCAGCGAGTGCACAAAACTTTTTAAATTATTTAACAAAGTTCTGCACTTGGGGGAATTATGTGCACCGTCTCAAGTGTCATCTTTCTTTGTCTTTCAGCAATTGTCCTGCGACAACCGCTTGAGCTTGTCCTTTGCCAATTATTGCCCCCTCCACGCACTGCTTCTGCAATTAAAATTAATTTTCCCTGGGATTGCAGACGCCTTTGTCTGTCTGTCTGGCCAGGACCAGACAATGTTACAAGACGTCTTCATTTTGAAAATGACGAAACAGATGAAACGAATAGACTGGGAAATTTAAAGATTACCAAAAATCTCACTCTCTCCCTGCTGCGTTCATACATCTTTATTTACAAAATTTTCGGAATGATTGAAATACTTATTGAAAAACAAAAACACATAATTTTGAATTATATAAAGAGGTGATTATGTGTTTCTGAGAGTTTAGCAATGATTTCATGGCAGTCGTCGCACTTTGAACACGAAATATTACAAATTAAGCAAAATTACTCAAACTAATTAGGAAATCAGCCGTCATTTGTTTAATGACAGTCTACAACGCGCTTTCAGATGACGAAGCTTACAAATTGATTGACGGCTGTCTCGCCGAAATGGAAATGCCACGGCGAATGCAACAGCAACTGCAACTGCAACAACAACTACAACAACAACAATGACAGCTCGGGTGCGGCCGGCGTGACAATACTGACATGGATGCATAGCTTGGATAACTCTGTAGTTGTGTCTGTATCTGAATCTGGTATCGTAGTATTTATTGGGGAGCATGATGCAAAGTTAATGCACCGATTTGACTTTATTAAATTAAACGGCCGCAAACGGTCAATGCGGGCCAATTCGGCCAGCTTGGCAATAAATCAAAAACAAGTTCAAAATTTGTGTCACCTCAGATGCGATCCGATCCGATCCGACGCGAAACGATGCGACGGACGCGACGCGACGCAAAGTGACGCGATCCAATTCGATCGGCAATCGATCAGGTAATGTGAGCAACGCTTTTAAATTGGCAACAACAGCTCAGAGATCGCCTCGTACGTGAACATTTTATTGAGCACATTTGACTATTATTAGGGAAATCGCATTGCTGTTTCGATATTTATGGAAACATGATTTATATCGGCTCGCTGCCCAATTCGACATTGCGTATACGCAGAGTAACGACATACTATATTTGGTCAAATTGCTTACAGCACACGTTGCATATGAATCAAATCATATCACTGCGAATTAGCTAAATCTGAATGATCGCTTATGATTATTTGGAACTAATTCAACAATCTTTCAGCACTCCCTCCGTTGATTTGTTTAACAAACCTAACGCACGCCTACAACTCAATGCCGAAACGGAAGTTTGTTTCATTAACAGCTTTATGTCTGTTTTAACAGCATTTGGCAGCGACTAATCGGCCAAATAAAATAAACCATATCTCTCTCTGTCTCCCACTTGATTTGTCGACATGTGAGCACACTAAAATACTTGTATGTTGAGAGTCTCTTCTCTCAGTGCCAGAGTTAGCTTTTTGTCATTCAAATCGCCTGCTTTGGTCATTTGCATTGCCATTTACTCGTTATTGTTCGATTTTATTAGCTTCATAAAATATTTCTATTGGATACACGAAAATGATTAGGTTTCTTTCCTAATGTTTTAATCTTTAAGCTTCAACAGTTGAATTCCATTTGGATTTATGTATTTTTTGATTAATTTCTCATTTTATTAATTTTATGTATTTAGGCATTCCTTTGCACACAGCTCAGCGACAGCCTACAAATAAATGTTGCGGCTGTAACATATTCATTAAAAATATTGAAATGAATTAACACAAGCAATTAAAAAAACTAGATGCATTTATAAATGCAAATAGACAAATCTATTTACAATATCGTTTTAATTGTTGTTTGCAACAACTCAAGTCTCGATTTGGTCAATTAAATTTAGTTTATTTATCGCTTCGCAAATGTAAATTCTATTTCTATTAACTACAATTCGAATTTTAAATACAGATGTCAAACTACAATTTATTATGGCGAACTTGAAAGATTAAAAAGATTCTTAATCTTTACCAGCAATATACTATTATGAATTATGTGACCGTTGATTTGAGTACAAATATACTCAGAGAGCATCTACATTTATTGGCTGCAAGTTGAGGCCTAATTTTTATTGGGAATTTAATTTAGAGTTAGAAATTTGAAAATCCCATCCTTATTGCACGATTTAATGTTGTTGTTGTGTAAAAATTTCGTATTTATTTACAGTAAAAAAAAAAAAACAAATCTCTTGGTTACCACTATATTTAGAGCTAAGATAAATTTTAGGAAATTTGTTGTTTTTAATATAAACTCGTACATTTTTGCAACTATCTCAAACGGAACAGAACAAGTAAGAAAGGTACAGTCCCATGTGCTACCTCTACCTATTTTGAATAATTTTTCTTATAATATAAAAAATAAATATATCGCACAAACGCTAAGATATATATTGTTATATAATATCATTTAAAATATACTATAGAGTTCAAAATATCCCTCATTGTCAAGACAACTTTGACCCCTGGTAAGTAGGGTTTTTGAACAAAAATATTTTTTTAATAACTTCGACCATTTTTATCTGATCGCAACCAAATTTTCAGAAATGATCAATAGTGTATCAATATGTACGTATCGCTGCTTTAGGTTCAAAATTTTGCTCGCTCTTCGATTTTTGTCGATTTGCAAAAGCGCAAGTAGGCGTGGCAAAATTTGAAACAAACTTGATCTTGAAAAACATAGCAAATGCCGCCGCAAAAAAATTCTAACTCTATCTCGTATATTTTTTCAGACGGACAACCCTGTATCGTCTCGACTGTTGAGGCTGATCAAGAATAAATATACTTTAAGGTGTCCGAGATGACTCCTTCTGCCTGTTCTTTACATTTCCTGCAGGCTCAAACTTTTAATACTCTGCTGCCCTATGAGTAGAGGGTTTAAGAATTACCTATTAAACACAGAGACCAAGAATCCAATAATGAAATATTGCGAGTTATCTTCACATCCAATTAATGGAGTTGTTCCTTGATATTGATTATCACATCAAACAGAATGCTTTCAAAAATATTTAATGTTATCTGTAGTCCAGAAAACTCGATGAACATTAACTGTCTCTTCACTGTCGCTAGTTTGACGATTACCGGTTAAATGAGTGACTATGCGAAGAGCGTGAAAGAGAGATCGAATAAAGAGAAAGAGAAGGAAATATGAGTAACGAGCCGGCAAGTTATTACCAGATAATGAATAGTCATAATGGTAAATGATAAATGGTTAATGACAGCTAGCCAATTAAGTACATACATATTTGATTTTGATTTCGTGTTGCCAAACAGCTTTTCATTATATAAATGCGTCTAATTAAAAATTAGTGCAGTTTTTAATTAAGAAAAATACGAAAATGAGACTTCATAACCAGTTGCCAAAAATGGAGTATAAAATGGAAAGAGGGGAAAGGGAAACTCGAATCGAAATAAAGCAAATAAAGCAGCCACAAAAACGCAAATGGTCGACTATAAAATACCCGGTACATGTATCAGTTACTTTATGTCCCATAATGGAATTTAATATTTAATAGACTGGCCATTTATTTTTATTTACAAATAAGTGCTGTCATAATGTTCGGTATTATATCATACCTTTGCCACATATCAGTGACGGGTAGAAAAAACAAAAGCAGAGACTGAAACACAAACAGAAACTGAAATTAAATAAATAAAATTGAGCAAAAAAAATTGAACTGAATACCGCAGCGACACAAAAAGGCATAAGCGACATAAGCAACAACAACAACGACAACAACAACAACAACAAAAACAGCGACGAGCAGCAATCAACTAACAACAACAACTGCAGCAGCAGCAGCAACAACAACACCAAGAGAACGCAGCGCGTGTTGACAAAACGCTGTCCGATGCTGCCATTTATGAAACTCATGTTGACATGCGCCAGGCAACAGGCGGCACATGAGGGTTAGAGGGAGGGGGAGGTGAAGGGGAATGTGTATGAAATAATTTCTGTCTTTCTGCTGCGCCGCTGCTTTTGGCCTGCGCCGGCATTCTTGCCGCAATTTGCTGCCAGCTGCCGCCAGTTGCAGTACGTACTTTATGGTCATGCGCTCCGTCGACGACTCGCTCCAAATTCTTAACAGCCAGCCAGCCAGCCAGACTAAGCCACCGCATCACCGCACCATCGGCTCACCATAGCGAGCGGAACGTGCCATAAATTCGCTAATCAAAGCGACGCTTCATTCTGCGCGTGGTAAACGACTGATTGCTGGCCAGTTGACATATAATTTGGGTATCGCTGCCAACTCCCTCGAGGTGGCGTGCAACGCATCGAGACCACTAAAAAAAAAGTCGTCGCTGCGTTGCATTGCATCACTCTGCCCGTCACTTTCAGTGTTGGGTGTGTGTGGTCCTTGAATTAACACGACTCTTTCAGCTGCTTATATAGAGGTGCTAACGATGGACCCGCTGAACAAATCGAGATAGCCACTTTGAAGCTTCATTAATCAGCACTTTCCCTAGCTACTTATGTACATACATACATCGCTTCGTACTATAACTAAGCGCTCTGGGGTACATGGCATTAGATAGATCACAATGTCACACAATTTATGGTCAACGCATTAAGAAAATATCTTATCTTATCTACTTAACAACTTATGTAAGCACAACTGTCATCTGTGCAACCGAATATACTTTTTAATATTAATTCGCAAGTACATTTTGTCATTTTATAAAATCTTTTTTTTTTTGCAAAATTTTCATTTGAAAGATTGGAAAAGATTTAAGAAAAGAGTTTTGCGTTGGTTAGATGTTCGACCAAGCATTATTAATTATGAAATTACAAGTGATAGTTTTAATTTTGCTCACCTATCTAGATTTTAAATTATACCTGTGTATGAGAATCTTAGGCCAGACGTGCCCTCCAAATGTAGACAAGTTACCATAAAAAACATGAAAGTTATTCATGTTATTGAATAACTTCCATTTTTTTATGATAAAATTTGGAGGGCACGTCTGGACTAAGATTCTTATGCACTGGTAAGTTTTAAAATCTAGATTCTAACAAAGTTATGTTTAAATGGCATTCCAAAACAATTCAATTCAATTAAAATATCACTGAAATTATTAACATTATTATAATTCAGTAAAATATTTTGTTTTTTCGAATTTATTCTACTATGTAAATATTTGTAAACCTACCATCTCTAGATTAGAAGGGTATTATAACTTTGTGTCGGCAGTAAATGTATATAAGGTCAGAAGAAATAATATCCACCTTATAAAGAAATTTATAAAGTACATTCTTCGTTCATATTGCACAACAAAGCTAAGCAATACAATAACTCAATACATATTAATAACGAATTTTTGTGTAAACCTTTTAAATTTTCCAATGCTGAAAAACTAGGTCAGTTAAATTTTTGATATGAAAAATAAATCGAGGGTTTCTTAGGGCACCATACGAGACACTAAGTACAACTACTGAAACATTGTTAATAGTAAATGCATAATTAATGAAATGCAAAAGTAAAAGAATGTGGGGGGATATCAAAAGCTTTGGTTAAGTAATTCCACCTTGCAGACTTATCAACATGGTCGAGTTGTTGGTAAAGTACTCGTTGTCGATAAATGGCTTGGTAGCAAATTTATGCATTCAAGTCATAAAACAAAACAAAACAAAAAACAAATCCGGCTAACTGATAAAGTTACACTTTTTTATAGCTATTTCTCATAATAATTTCCCAGGCAAGCCCGACTCGAAAACGTGCGCCATAAACCCGCCGACGTTTATAAGAAAAGCGATAAAATTATGAAAAATTTTAACGAGTTTGTGCGTGTGCAAGTACCCCGCATACATATGTTGTGTGCTCCCCCCATATTTAGACATGAGTATGTGGAACACGGTTAAATGCGAGAGGCATGTAACTTGTCATAAGTGCGACGCAATTCAGTTTCCCAGTTCACAGTTCCCCATTTCCAGGCCACGTCAACGTCAAAGAAACAGCTCGACCTGAACACGTTCCACATCGCGACGTAGCCATCGTCGCTGGACTTGTTCTTCTAAGAATCACAGCCCAGCACGCGCGGAACCTGCTCTGACATAGGTTTGTCGTAGTGCGTTAACATATATGCATGATAGTATGTAACATTCATATGTATGTACTCATATGAATATGACGTGTAGACCTTCGGGCGAATATGCTCCAGTGCTCGACTATCACACCCTGTAAATCACACGTAGGTGAACGGCATTAAAATGTCGTTGATGTTTCGAAAATTAAAATGAAATTACATAAATTTCAGAATACGTCAAGAGCGCCGAAGAATACATTACACTATTCAAGTATGTGGAATATTTGATATTAGGAAAATTTAATAAATGTATCTGATCAATATTGTTCATGCTCCATTTACCTCTGTAAAAAAATTGGATACAAAATGAATAAAATACTTGGCATACGGCTCAAACACCTCGGCGAATTCCGTAATCAAATTAGCGTTAAGCGATGAGCAGCTAATAATCTGTAAACCGTATTAAAAAGAACTTAAGACGCGTTCAAGAAGAAAACACCAAAAACAAAAACCCCTGAAAAGTAAATGCAAAATGAAAAAGGAAACCCCAATGAATGGCCCGAAGGAGGAGAGGAAGGAGACAGGAAAAATATTTCCAGAAAATTAAAGCTAATGAAAGTGCCTTTCTCAGCGCAAAGAAGACCACCTTAAGAAAAACTGACAGCCATAATTCATGGCCGTCTCTAAAAGATGCCCCCAAAACGGCATCTATGCAAAGCGAACACTCCCACTGGCCACGCCCCGTCCCGCACCCACTAACCATCCCCTCGCTTTCCTGGTGGCACTGACACTGTGAAAAATGTGCTGCCTCGTCGGGCTAATGATAATGATAACAAACATGCCTCAAGTCCCGAAGTCAGAAACTTTTTGACATGACGCGCTTTGCTACAGTCTCCCAACTTTGCAACTTCCCCAACCTCAAGCATTGCCATTGAACTGCTGAGCTGCGAAGTTGGGATCCTTTGCGCATATTTCAATATAATTCATTCATTTGCCCATCATTTGAAAATGTGAATTCTTGCGCATCATCATTGTTTGATTACTCGTGCTTTATATGTATGTATATGTATTTCAAACTTTATTTTCATTTTCCTTCCGGTTCATCTTTCAAACTGAGGGGTGGCTGGGACAGCACGGTAACTTTTCACTTTCTCCGACTTTCGCTGTTGGAAAATCGCTTGATAAATTGGGGTCGAAATCATTATAAGCGTTACTCTAACTCATTGCCATTAATTTTTTGTGAGATTGCCTTGTTTTCAAGTGGAAGTACAACAGAATTCATAAGACATGGGACCCATTTGAAAGCGAAACCATTTTCTTTATTTCTTTTTTATCATTAAAGATTCAATCTTTGATTTGAGGCTTTTCTTAAAATAATTCCCAAACTATATTTGTATCTATTTTAATATTATTAATTATTTTACAATGTTCAAATGTTAATTTTGATCAAAGTTATTCCCATGGTATAATATTTAACATAAGCTCAAGGCTCGGATTTAAACCTGCAATAGTATTTAAGAGTTACTTCCTGTTTGATTTGAGGCTTTTCTTAAAAAAATTCCCAATTTATATTTGTATATACTTTATTTTAATAAATTATTTTACAATGTCAAATGTTAATTTTGATTAAAGTTATTCCCATGCTATACTATTTAACTTAAGCTCAAAGCTCGGATTTAAACCTGCAATAGTATTTAAGAGTTACTTCCTGTTTGATTTGAGGCTTTTCTTAAAATAATTCCCAATTTAAAAGTTTATCTACTTTATTTATTTTATTTCACAATGTTCAAATGTCTATTATGATCAAAGCTACTATTTAACATAAGCTCAAAACTCGGATATTAACCTGCTATAGTATTTAAGGGTAACTTCCTATTAGGCACTTGAAAGCCGATATGCGAATGAAAGGTTAATTCTTATTGCACTTGCCAATTACGGGGATGCAAAACCGAAGTTGACTTAAGATACACAAATCGATAAAAAATCTTTGGCAGTAATACGACGTCTAAGTCTTCTGCGCACCCCTATCAAAATAATAGATATATTTAGTACTCTTTGAAGTATATTTACTTGATATTCTCAGGGCTACAAAATTTTGCCTGTTGACTGAAAGAATATTTTTTTTAATTATATGAAAAATATGTAAAAAAATTTGAAATTTGGGAAAAATCAGTGTAATTTATTTAATTATAATATTATAAATGATAATAAAATGTATAGAAGAAGAGAGAATCAGTAAGAAACTAGAGAAAATATACAAAGAAATACAAAGTCCTTACAAATGTTTAGCCAAGATGGTACAGTAAAACACTCCTTAGCGGACAACTCAATTTATTGGTCCCCATTTGTGTGACACTCTTTTTGGTTTTCAAACATAGTTTACTCTTTTGGAAGGACTACGCGTATCTTGAGTTATCTCTCATTATAGAAATAAACTTGATGAGAATACCTCTTTAATCTTTTACAACTTAAATTATAATATAAATTTACTAAAATACATGCATGTCCTTAAACCACATTAATTATTAAAGGATTGTGTATTATCTCGGTTTTTATTTTAGTTGATTTGTCTTTAATTCATCGTCCCAGTAGCATTAAGAGCAGATTTCACTCCCCTTACTGTTACAAGTAGAATAATAACAAATAAACAGCTCAAATAAAAAAGGCTCCAGTCTATATTTTGTAAAAGTGTCAGGGTATATTGTCCTCAGACCAATACTCCTGTCCTGCCTGATTGCCGTAACTCGGGGGTGACTTTGATCATGAATCACATTTTAAGTGAGTGTCGCACACGTCGCTCATACCCCGAAGCCAGAGGACATTTTTATAGAGGAAAGTGGTGGTGGTGTCAAAAGGACAAGTGGCAGGACAAACCGTTATGAAAATTCAATTTTGTGTCGAATTTATTAAAAGCAGCTTAAATCGTAAGCGCGTTGAAAAGGGCATTTGGGAATTTCGACAAGTGCAGTTTGAAAATAAGAATATTCGAGCTGTCATCATCTGAGGGGCGGCCTTCCATCTCCATCCCAACTTACAGCTTACGTTTTGGCCGCAGGCTAGCTCTAATGGAATAATTTTGGCTTCGAGTTAATCAAATAATAGCCCAGCATGAGCATTTCCTATTTGGGGCGGATATTTTTTATCAATTTTTATTCAACTTTTATGCAAAACTGCGATCACAGATGGCATACACTAAATTTTTTTTATTACAACTTTTTATGCACTTTTCAATTTCATCTTCTACACTAATACAACATGATTATGTAGTGTGATAATTATGTAAATTAATTACTCGATTAGTTGTGCAAAAGATTTACCTAAATATAAAAACTAAGTATGAAAGCTCGAGTATGAGATACAATTTCAATATACCAAATTAATATACCATAAAAATATTAAAAAAAAAGTAAGAAAGCTACAGTCGAGTTTGCTCGATAATGAGATACCCGCTACCCATTTTGAATAAAAACAAAATATTGCGGTATTAATTTTAAAACATACCAAAATAATAAATATACCTCAAAATACTGGTATATTTGGTATTTTTATATCTAGAATGTAATAAGATATATTATAGAGTGCAAAATATACCAGATTGTCAGTCAAAGCAACTAAGATCCCTAGTAAGTAAGCGTTTTTGCCCATACAAAAAATTGTCTTTAATAACTTCGACAATTTTTATCTAATTGTAACCACATTTTCAGAAATCACAAAATTACGTTTGTTATTCGATATTTTTCGATTTTGCGGGGCGGAAGTGGACCTAACAAAAATTTGAAACAAAATTGTTCTGCGTGCAAACATAACAAATGCTATCTCAAACAAATTATATCTCTATCTCTTATAGTCTTCTAAATCTAGTTGTTCATACGGACGGTCAGACGGAAGGACATGGCTATATCGCATTGACTGTTGACTCTTATCAGGAATATATATACTTAATTTTTCAACTATAACTCATTTAAAAATACATATAGACAAAATACGTGAATCGAAATTCATAGTGCTACACTAATAAAACATGATTAAGTTGTAGTTTTGAATTATCACATACATACAAGTATATAAGTAAAATGCATATATATATAATAAGCCTCTATAAGATTTTGTTTTATCTTATTTTTCTAAATACAATTAAAATTTATAAAAATAATATAAAACAAAATCTTATAGAGTGTTATTATAAATATATGTATTTTACTTATATATGTGATTCACTTCAATTCTCCAACTTTAGTTCATTAACATTATTTGCCATTTTAAAATTGTCAAAAATACCTATCAACAAAATAAACTCATCAAAATGCAAAGTTCTCCTTTAGCTATTAATTTGCATAACCCCAAAGAAATCATATGCGCAGTCCATAATTTCGACTTGTGCACATCTTTAACCCCAAAGAGATGCCCGGGGAAAGAACAGAAGGGCAACCACGCCCTCTTCCACACTAAAAGCCAGCTTAACACTTTGCTGATTATTAGAAGCATACTTCAGGGCGAACAAGTGCATAATTTTCCAATTACTTTGTTTTACAGTCGACGCTTTCGGGGATGATTGTTTCATTGCACAAAGTCCCTTTATTGCCGAACAATGTAAACAACAACACGGACAGCAACAACTCGTCGAAAGCGTTTCAAAATTACATTATTTTAATTTAATATGCAAAAAGGGGGACGGTCCAGGTCCAATGTGCACAAGGGCTAACAGACATTTTGACATATTTTCATTTTCATTTCCACACTCACCATAATTTCCCCTGTTGTCTTTATGGAGATTTTAAAGCAGCAGCCCCGGGGGTGGAGCATGCCACAAGGTGGCACAACTGCGAGCCAAGTGCGCAATTTCAAACGCAGTCGGCAGGTTGACTTTCAGCCGAGACCGAACGAAGAGTGTGAAGAAGTAAAGGGGAAAGGGAATGGAAGGAAGGGGAAGGAAGCAACCCTAGAGGGTTGGAATAACACTGAGTGAAGCTGTGCTTATGATTATGATATTATTTCGAAATTATCCGCTTAGTTTCACGCATATGCCTCTGGCCCATTCTTCTGGAAAATGAAATCATTTTACTGTTAATAATGATGACATATGATTTTCATTGTCAATGTTGCTCCGTGTTGTCGTAGTTACTGTTAAGTGAATTAGACGCTTTGTCATTTTATTGAATTTGTCGGGCACCGAGTCAACTGGTGGGCTTGGTGGCTCTCGAGGGTAGTGCAGGCACGGGGGTGCATAGATATGGCTAGTAAAAAATCTAACCGGTTGCGTTAAATTTGTTGGCACATCATTAGTCATGGCATTGACAGTGACAAGGTTCATGTTCAGCATCTGTTTTGATATTCTAGTGTATACCAAACTGTGGGCCAGTTAAAGGGTTTTAACTTGACTCGTTTTGTCCACATGAAGTGGGCGTCAAATGAAGCGAATTTTGATTTAGGATTAGCACAGAGACGGTCATTAACATTATATGACTCTCGGTAAAAGTAATTTAGCCAAACAGCAACTTATAAGACTTTCTATTAAAATGTTAATTTAAATATAGACAAATTTTGTTACAGTTACTTTAACATGCAGAAAGTAAAATATCTATGCTTTACTTGCCTTCATTTTAATTATTTAATTTGATGTAACACTGTAAAAGTAAAATTTGAAGTCTAGTTTATTCTAAACGATGTAGAATAAATGATTATCCTTTGGTTCCAAGTATACTAAAATTAAGTCAACACATACATTTATAGTGCAAGTGAAATTGTATTGATATATGAAAATATCATTAATTTTTAATGGTCTTGATGATAAAGAGATTGACAGTGCTTTAAAATCCAAAGAAATTGAAAATTGCAACCCCTTTTGTTAGTTTTTAATAAAATCCATAACACCATAGCCAAATATTGCAGCAGGATCATGGCCAGTCCATCAATCACATGACCGGCAAGACACCACACCACAATTTCAATGGCCGCCAATCAATGCGAGGTCTACTATAAAATGTCTACCAAAGAGTCACAAAATTGCCGCCACAGGATTCCTTTTCCTGTCAGAGTAATCTGCACCCACTCTATGGGTTATTCTGCCCCCCTCCCCGCGCTGTCATTAGTACCTGCTGTGTGTGTCTCTCCGATCAGACTAGGTTCAGACTGAAATAGACTCAAAGCAGGATTACAATTACGACCACGACGGAGATGAGGGGGAGAGAGAGAAAGACAGTACATGACATTGCAATGGGGCTGTGGACTTTCAGAAATTATTCTGGACAAATTAATAAATAGTCTAAGCTCGAAACGAGACGTGAAAGAATACCGTTTTCACAAAGGACATTTACAAATTTCGAACGATTTGTTTCGTCGAATTCGTTGTTTTCACAATTTCCGCGACGTCTTCCCGCGGCGGGGAGTCTTTCGTGTGGGAGGTGGGAAGGGTAGGTTATAAAAATAAAACCTGCCTTTTGCCATATGCCATTTAAATGATAAAAGGATTTCAAAGCCCCACTCCGCCCCCACAAAACGGACACGCACACGTGGTCAATTGCGCTTGGGGTCAACCCTTTCACACGAATGCCATTATTCTGCTTCGCAACTCCTGCCTCAAGCTTATGCTCCGGCCTCGAAGTGTCAGCACATTTTTCAAAGGAGCATATAAAATGGCAGTCATACATTATGTCCATATCTGCCCGTCGGCCGTTGTCCGTTGGCCGTTGCCTGCTGCCCGTTGTCCGTTGTCCGTTTATTTGCTCCTCTCTTGTCTCTAGTCCCTTACCCCATGTCCCCCGGTCCCCTGGTCCCTGATATATTGTCCACTTCGTTGGGGCTGTTCCGCAAAGGTTGTGGCAAATGTAACACCACATTTGATGTACATATTGTACCTCGAACAGATTATGCATTAAGCGCTTATTTAGCATTTTTCGTATATAGCTTTTCTGCTCCCGCTGCCATTTTGCCATTGGAGTGGCCAGTCGGTCCACCCAAAAATTCACATTTTCACATTAGAATGCTTAAAAAGGGTTGCAGAGACCTAAACGTGAGGGCATTATAAAGTTTCATAGCCTACTTCAAAATGTATATATGTTTATGGAATGCATTATGTTAAGAGACAGTCGGGGGCTGACTTTACACACCTTTTAGATCAGCATTTGTATACTCTATAGCCATATTACGATTTGATGGAGTACGCTGAAAGAGTATTTTGCAAGAAGAGTGTTCAATATATACTAACGTACAACTGAATAATAAAATGCGCTTATTAAATAATTAAATAGTAAGCACTACTAAACAACTATAATGTAAGAGACGTGGTCTTAAAATTGTATCCTTTTATTAATAAGAACTTGATGTTATATCAAATGTTATTCAAATCGATGTAATATTTCTAATTCTTCGCGCAATTTTTAGTACTTTTTGATTTTAGTACATTTGAGTTAATCTAATAAAAAATATATAATTGTATTTTAGTAAATGCGCACCATTATATGCCGTTACATGAAACATTATAGAAACTTTTTTCACATTTAATCTATTCTTTTGTTTTTCACTATTCTTATTAACGTTGGAATGAGTTAAATGGTTTTTATTTGGTAAACTTCTCACAATTTTGGTGATTGTTATTTAATTCGCTTTTAAATTACACAAAATAAATATAATCAAACTTGAGATTTACCGTATTGAAATTAGTTTAATCCGTTGATTATCGCCGATTGTTTTAATTGCAAGAAGCACCATAAATTTGTGTGCTTAATTTAAAAAGTAAATTTCAATTGCTGGACCCTTCAAGTCAAATGGATCTGCGAGCTGAGCACAAAGCAGAGGCCGAATAATTGCTTTTTGCTAATTAATTTGTTATTTTGAGTTAGCCTTCATCTGGTCATCTGGCAGAAAAGCGCTCTATGGGCTGATTTCCTGCATTTCATTGGGACCCCGCTCAAGCTTATTTCGCTATTAAGGATAAGTTCTTGTCGTTCGTAGGCACAGAATAGATAATTAAATAATGTAGGAAAAAAAGAAACAAGAAAGCATAGCACGGGAATCTCCAGTAGCAAAGAAAAATAGAAGCGTTGAAAATGAAATGAATGAAAATTGCATTTGAATTTGATAAACGCCAATCATAGTAGAGCCTCTCTAAAGCAGTCCTCAAAACTAATTGCCCACTCGCAGCTATAGCAGTGGCTCTGAGAGGTGGTTCATTATGGACCGCAGAACCACAGAGCTGGAGAACCCACAGTCAACCTTCATAATTTTCAAATGTGGCTTAAAATAATTGCCAACTTGGCTTAAAATACTCACAAAAGAACGTCACATAGTTAGGATCCTTTGTCACGTCCAGAGACAAAGCAAAACCCAAAAAAACGAGAAGATTGAGCAGGAGCAGCAACAGGGATGGGGGCTGGAGCCAGAGGAGGAACAACTGAAAAAATGGCCACTCGGAAATGTCCGTTTTTTGTTTTTTTGTTTTTTGTTTTTTTGGTTAGCTGTCGCTCACGTAGGCATCGTCCATGTAATTAAATTAAAATGGAAAATTTACTCGTACTGTGGATTAAATTAATTTTCATTTGCATAAGTTTTGCGAGTTGCAAGTTGCCACTTGCCACTTGCCTGTTGGCCAGTCAACTCTGTGCTTGTCCGTTCATTAATTCCCTCATTATGCCATTTATTGCTGAATTTACTAGGAATGTGCCTTCATTTTTGTCTCTCATCCATTAGGCACCGCAGTAAGTATAGCATGCACAATGAATTAGCCCAAGCACGAAATCGTTGAACAAGTAATTAATTTCTAAATCTAACATAAATACATGGGCTGTGCTTAACTATGATGTACCCGGCATTTAACTTCACATGTATGACGTTCAATACATTTCTACCATAATTATGCATAAGGAAGAAATTAACTAACTAAGTGGCGTCACAAAATAGTGACTATATATATATTCTTGATAAAATCCAACATCTAAGAGGAAAGATAAATCGAAAATTATATTTTTTGAGCTAAATTATTCCATGTTAATCAATTTTGTGTTAAAAGTTAATTATGTTTCCCTTATAAAATATAGAAATACGAACGAAAAGTTCAAATAACGAGAGCATTTTGATATTCACTATGGAAATCAAATAACAACATTGGTTGGTTAGTTTATTGTGTTCTCGATGATATATGTTCACTTTGTTTTGCATGGAATGGTATATTTTTATACCAACTACTTTGATATAATATAAATTTTATTAATAAATCTTTGCGTGACATTCGAGTGTTCTACATATAAGATAAGTTTTCTTGTTTTGAATTCTTTAAAATCTTTTTAAAGATGCTCCTTATGCACAATGATTGACCGAATAAATGTAACAAATTCATAGATGATAATTGGATTCAGAAAAATATCTCTACAAAATTATTTCTTTTATTCTAATTCTTTTCTTATTTCAATGTAAGTTGTTAAGAGTTTCTGGTGTTGAAATACTATGAAAGTATTTCGAAACTTTGCTATAGCGTTAATATGAAAACCAACTTTTATGCAACTTGGATTGTTTGATTTAATAATTTTTGATTTATTTCAAAATTAACTTTCATAAATTATACCAAGTATGAGATAATCAACAACTTATAAAGGACAACAGTTATAATAACTTTGTTTCTTTGCTTTATTTCTCATTATAATTAATTTCCAACTGAGAATAAATTTTGTGCAAACTAATTATAATAACTCAAGCACTCACTTCAAGGCTTAAATGAGTGCAACAAAATGTGAATATTGTAATTGTGAATTGAAGCTTAACGGTTTACTTATTTTAATTACTTTCAAATAACAAACAAATGCCAAGCATACTTATTTCACAACCCTTTTCTTGGTTTTGTTCGTTAAAAAAAGGCCAACGAGAAAATGAAATGTTTACAAGGTGGATCCGAAAAAAATAAAGACGAAGCGCACAAAAAGTAAATTAAAATGAAAATGCAATTTTATTTATTGTTATGTAGCATTTTTTGTTCAACTGCCTTCTGCGAGCTTATGTAAATTTATTTATTTTGCGTAATTTTTCTTGTTTTTACAAAAGAATAAATTTGCCTTGTTTTCCACAGGAAACCCTAGAAACCATGTCCACCAAGTCGCCACGTCTACTGAGGCCTTTTTTCAGAGCTAAAAAAAAATTAATTAGAATAAAGAGTGGTGGACGTAAAGCGGAGCACAAAATTAAAATGAAACGAAAAGTGAGAAGTGAGAGGAAAATATTTGTGTATAGAAAAAACCCAAAAATAAACTAGACGGAAAGTCGACTGTGCTCCACTGAAAAATACTCGGTACCCATAGTAAAAGATTTCTGTAATAAACTTCAATTCTTATTACGTCTGTTCAATCGGAGAATGCACTTGAAAGAATACTTTGACAACCGAGAAATCTTAAGAACGAGAATCTTTGGAAAAGTTTCCGTTCAAGAAAGGTGTAAAGAGTATAGTAAATTAAACAATATATATTCCAAACTATTATCTTCATCTAAAAGATTATATTGTTATATATAAACACAACTTTATCATAGTGTTATATCCTCACGCTACCGGGTATAAAAATTACATGGCAGCTTTCCCGGACTCAGGGCTGTCCGAAGATTTGCTCTGTACATTTTTTGTAATAAGGCAAAAGTTGTGCAATTTTCATGTGGAACTGACAGTCGACGATGCCTCCGAGCACTCCGTAATGAGATCTCGCGTGACGGCATTGGTCAGTCCGTGGTACGGGAGAGAAAAAAGGATACCGTGTCCAACTCCCACTTAGGCTTTGACGTCAAGGAAATTGGCGTGCTCTGGCGTCGCGTTGGAAATTATAACCAATAAAATTTAAAACGCTACTAAAAAAAATGTGCAGAAAAGAAAATGTGATAAATTACATTTTCAAATGCCAACAGTTAGAGCTCAGCTTTGAGAAAGACTTCTTTCTACCCCTCACTGTCTGTGCTTACGAGTATATTCAACTTAATTACGCACATTGTTTATGACTTCATATAACAATCTAAATATTCTAAAATAAGGTTTAAGCACACCCGAGCCAAGACCGAGGCTAAGGTTTGTGGCTCATACTGCTGAGCTTTACGTAGTTACGCATACGTCGCATCGTTACGCTTGACGTTAGTTTGGTGCAAATTTAATTACGTCGTATTATGGAATTTATATGACAATGCCAGACAACATATACGCAAGCATACCACATGTATGTATGTGCATATGTACACCCCCATGTGTGGATGGGGATTAATTATGATCTGCCTAAATTGTACAACGAGTTTTAAATGAATTGTAATAACTTTTGTTGGAGGATTTTAATTTGGAATTTCAAAACTGTTCAGCATATAAATTTGTCAGTCAGTAACATAAGAATTAAAACACGCTAAAATCCCACTGACAGTTTATCTATATCTTATATATTATATAATAGCATAATGTCTGTTATTTGAATTTAAAAATTTAATTTTTAATACCCGCTACCCATAGGGTAGAATATGTTATATATTTTCTTGATCAGCGATTTTTGGTACATACATTACTAACTACAGTTTTTATGATTCTTTCAAAATTTGGGAACAAAAAAGGCTAATTATTACGGAGGTTAGTTGCTTTGACTGACATTGCGGTATATTTTGTACTCTATGATATATGATTTGAATCAAATATATAAGTAAACCAGTAATTTGTAGTATACTTTAGTATATCGCACTGAAATGCGTTTATTCAAAATTGGTAGCAGGTATCTCACAACTTTCCTCTTTGTTTTTTTTGTGTAAATACATTTGAAGCCAAAAATTATCGAATCAATCAATATTCAGTCACGTTGACTTCCAAGAAAACATTCGTGAATACTGGATAACTTTGAATGGAGCACACGGGGCTGTAGATTAATATAGTCAACTTGTATATAAATTGAACTTCATCCTTAGCATTGATTCTTATAACAAACTTAATTAATTAAATAAAAAAGAAGCAAATAAAAAAAGCAAATCCCATGCAAATTATATTAATAGCAAAGTTCCGACATTTCAGCGCTTAGCAAACAGCAGGAAGCATTCCAATCACCCATCAAAAGGACATAACGATAATTAATGGAATTTGCCGATGGAATACCTAATGAGTAGAACAAAACACGAACAGAAGCAGGTTAAGTCTGGACTATGTCGAGATGGACGTTAGCTTTCTTTCCATGTATTTTTATTATTTTTCGATCAAGTTTGTTGTTCTATTATTAACATTTTCAACCATTGACAGTTGCCTGCTCTGCTCACAGCGGCAAACAAACTTGAATTCAAATGAGTTTCCTCCCATCCTGGCCTAGATCTGGGCTGTGTGGTGATTGAGACGATGTAAGTGGAAAAAAAATTAACATTAAATTACTGGGTGTCACGAATGAGGGTGACTGGGTGAGGGGGGAGCAAAACATTCGTATGACAATTTGAGAACGACTTGAAGTTGGAATTTTTACAAGGAAAATATGTAAATTGTCTTGTAATAAAAATGTCCAAGAGCAACACCAAGACCAACATCGAGGCAGCTGCTCGAATCCGCGCGTATCTGCAAATATAAATTTTATGAAACATTCCCGGAAGAGCGTAGGAATTAAAACAACGCGAGAATAAAAAAGATGCGAAATAAATAAATAAAGTGAGAAGAAAAACAACAAAAAAAAAATAAGGAAAAAAAAAATACAAAAAGAAATACAATGAAACAAAGTAGAGCCAAGTGACTGCGACAGAAATGTAGCAAGAGGAAGGAAAAAATTATATCCCTGCAGGACATTATTTTAAATACTAATCCGCATCAGTTTTCATTTGAATCTTAGTGCTGGGGCACGGTGAGGCACGCCGAGCTGGGAACGCTTTGCACTGTCAGCAACCCCAGGACATCGACATCAACATCGTCGCCTGTCCTTCTGCTCTCTCTCTTCTCCTTCACATCCACAACCACGACGACGAATACGTCGACGTCGGCGTCCACGTCCCAGTTTGCAACGTGCCTGCCATCTTTGTTTGTGCGCCGTTACATAAATTCAGATGTTATCCTAAATGCGCAGCATGCACGTTATTAAAATAACGCCAGGCAGCCCCCAGGTCTTGGCAATCTATGCTCAGGCAACAGCCGGAAGTTAACAAATGAAAAAATAACGCCCGATGCCTGTTTCTCTTTTGTCTCGCATTCTATCGGATGTCACCGCAACTCCTCTGCTTTGGAAAGAAGCACGTACATATGACCAATTATGGCACCATTCTATATGCTCCAAAGGACTACGAATCTTATACCGCCAAATTAAAATGTAATTAATCGAAGTTCAACTTGAGGCATTCAAACGCGAACAAAGCCAATATTCACGAACTCTTTGGGTTGTCACATGGCGTATACGTAATCAAAAACATTGTGTTCTAAAAGCATTCATATTTTGAAATAATTTATTTGATTTAAAGATTTTACATTTACATGTTGTTTAAGGTTTAACAACTAAACTCCAACTGAAAATTAAAGCATTATGTATGCAAAATATTTCGATAAATAAAATTAATATAACAATTACGTTCCACTGAGATTAGCACATTACTTGAAGTCAAACACTCTTAATACGAAATTCCTTGCAATACTAAAATAATACCTTTAATTATCTTCGAAGGAGTGAATATAATTCGCACAAGTGAATATAAATTATCATTCAACTATCATTTTTAATGGAAGATTAAGAAACATTATTAAAAGTCTTTCTATTAAATTGATCTCCCAATATGCTCAAATCCTGCATCTCCTTCAGTGAAAATTCCACGCCATAAGAACAAATTATTCGAATGATTTTTTCAATGATAAAAATAAGAGCAGAGATTTAAGATCAAAAGTTTAACTATATCTAGTATTGCAAAAGCTGTTGTAAAGTGCTTGTTGTTGTTCCCAGCAATAGTTTCAGTTATCGCTAACAAAGCGCAACCAACAACCGAATGCGAACCACAACCCAAAACGTGGGTTGGTACCCAGCAAGATAAACTGCAACTGCAACTGGAACTGCAGTGGCAACAGAATGGCAGATCATTGATGCCGTTCGCATTTTAGCATTTTAGGAAAACCCATTTACAGTTCCATAAACATGAAGCAACATTTATGCTTCTTTGTTTCAGTTCAACATTAACGTCCGTAGCGCACACCTAATCCAAATTTGTGGTTTGGTTTGGGTGCCCTTCCATTTGAATTAGTCGGCGATAATTACGCGGCCATATTTCCTGTGAATCATTTGCATGCAAAGCGCAGCATACAAAATAGAGGTCGCCCAATCAGCTGTCCATTTCAATGTCGGTTTAATTATCTATTTCGAATTGTGCTTTTGAGAAAATTTGTAAATGAATGCAGCTTGGTCTTAGGCATATCGCTCAATTTTTAATTAAAAATGAATTTTCAAATTCATTTGATAAAGGTAAATGTGAAAATATGACAACTTTTGTACATTACTGATTCATAATGCCAGTAAATGGTTGAACTCATACAGCTTAGTCAAAATGTAAAATTCGTGTGTTACCTAAGTAATTGAATTTAAAAATGTTTCCTTTGGGTTCTTTTCATATGGCTCACGAAGGTGGCTGCTAAATTATTCTCAATACAATTTCCAATAAACAAATAAAATCAGAGCTCTATGTAACTAGTGAATTGGGACATGAATATACATATGTGTAGGGGCATTGTGCAGGGGACATGGACATTCGACATGAACAAACAGCAGTAAAATGAACAAATTGTTATTGTTGTTGTTGCTGTTGCTGTTGCTGTTTTTGTTGACGGCCATAGAAAATTCTAAATGCTTCAATCAGCAATTCGTATTATTAAATATTAATGCAGAACTTAAGTCGTCCTGTCTCGGACTGACCCTTTCGATGTTAGTCCAAAAAGGTCAACATGTGTCTGCACCACACACATGCACACACTCACACACAGATTGATAGAAAGAGATAGAGGAACGGAGGAAGAGAACGAGGGAAAGAGAGATATACTCCCAGACACTCCAGGAAGCCAATTGGAGAGTGCATGGTAAATGGAATCTTGGACATTTTTCATCATAAAGTGGTGGCTGGTTCTGGCTTTGATTTCGAATTGGATTTGAATTTGGAATTTTGGCTTACGCCGCAGGCGTGTAGTAGTTGGAGCTGACCGACACATAAATATTTCTCTTTGTTTAGCACTGGCTGGGCAAAAAAGAAAATGCCCAGCTCTATCCCAGCTGACTGCGAGCTACAACACAAACAAACAAGCTGAGAGACAAGCAGATGGACAGGCAGCTTTTCTTGCCAGTACAAGTACTACATATGGTATGTTCAGATATGACTAACGGTCGAATGGTCAAGTCAAACTTATTGTCATGTCATGTAAGTGTTTTCCGCACATTCCCCACAACTGGACAGCCCCACAAAGAGCCCAAATGCATTGTTCGTCTTTTTCAATTTCATTCCACAACAAGTGTCCCATTTGGTTTTCATACTTTGCGGAAATGAGGTCCAAGCAATTCATCGCACGTATCATCAGCTGCAACTCAGGAGCTCAGGAGAAAAATTCAAAGCATGAGATAGCCAAAACTGAAAAATTTTGATGGACTGCAGACTTTTCTTAAAATGGATGTTAACATTCTGTGTTTCAATTTCTCTATGAATTCGCTTAGATAACTATCAATATTTTGGTTTTAGAGAACTTAAGATAGAAAATCAATATTAGCGGTATCTTGCTGTTGTCCGTATTTTGGTATTTATTTACTCCCACTTTAGCAGAAAGTAAACCATTTTCTTTCTACGCACTAACTGAATGTAAACGTCTGCTGGGTAGCTATCAAAAATTCATTTCAACTTTTGTTGTAGGCCAAGAGGATGACAAGTGAGTGAAGACAAGTCAAGTGACAGGTCGGGTTTTGGGACTCGAATGGGAAAAAGAGGATACGTGGCCAGTGGACCAGTTGCTGTAATGTAGCCACATCACACAAACACAAACACAAACGGAGGAAATGTAAATATACCATCTAATGGCCACTCCCCCGAGAGGGTGAGGGGTGGAGGAGGTAGATAAAACTAGCCCTAGCCAAGAGTGACTACGTAGCTAACTTTCGCCGCATCTTTTGCGAAAAGTTCAAAGTGACTTAAGTGAAATTTTGCAGCTCATGGCACGGCCAAAGGGGCCACCATGAACATGAGTAAAAATTAAATTGATTTTGCTCGGACATGGCAAAAGTTCAACTTTTATTTTTTAGTTTTAACACAGACTCTCGTCTTGCCATTTCATACTTGGGTTTATGGCAACCCCCGAGTATAGTTTTGCTGTCCTTCTTACTATTTATTTTAGATATTCTTTTGTGAATTGTAGTTTGAGTAAGTGAATGCTCTGCATAGTTTCATGTTATTAAGAGTAGGAAAAAATGTTTTTCTATTGACTTGCTTGTAAAGTCGAATGCCTGAAGCCTGAAGCAAATTACAATGTATTGTCGTCAGCTGAACCAGAAGATGAGTAAGGGATGATTCGTCTTTTTCTCAAACCTGCTCAGCAATTTTATTTCAATTAAATTATAAATTATGCTCTGATCTGTCTGTTGTGCTTCCATTCAAAGGGTTTCTCACATTTTAATTTCACCTCTGCTGATAATTTTCAAGAATGGTTTGACACTTCAAAGTCATTATGAAGATAGCAACCTCTTAGTTTGACTAACCGTCCCGCCCCCTTCAAGATATCTCGGCAATTATACTGGAATCTAGACATTTATGTACACAACTCGCTCACTCGCAGCCGGCAACTGGAAAGTGTAGACGACGCCCAGGCATTCATTCCTTTCATTTGCCTATGCCCATCGTTGCTCATTCATCCATCCGTTAGCTTCTTCACTCTTTTATTCATTCGTTCCGTATATCTGTCTGTCTTTCTGTCCGTCCGTCTGTCTATCCATCTAACTGTCTATCTGCCTGTCGCCTCAATCGGTGGGTTCTGCCACCGACATTCCTGTAGCACTTTTTGATGTAATTTTGGCGTTTGCCAAAAAATGCCTTCTGGCTGCCGCCTGTAGATGTCTCTGTCGCGATAAGACCGACTGTCAAGTGTTGTGGGACGGGCGGGCGACAGCCCAAAGGACTCAAAGTGGTAGGCGTCAAATGGCGACGAAGCGAAAGCAAAGCGGTTTCCGAATGAGACACGCTTAGGTAAATGGAAAAAGTGGCGGGAAATTAAGAAAACGCTGGCATGGAAATGAGCAAAATACCTGATTATGTTGAAATACATACATATATAAAGATGGTTAAGAGTATGTCACGCCTTGACTCGACTCAAATGTGAAATTAAAATTTTAACATTGCGCACATAATTTTATGCCTTTGACAACAGAACAGCAACCTTGAAGGGAATGAAGAACGGACGTTTTAATGACTGGAACGTTCTCAACGATTATTCACATAAATGGAGACACAAGATAATAGAAACTTTCCCAACCGAATGAAGATGATGTCAACAGACTTGTCACTGTCTCGGCGCATATACTACGCCTAAAGTTGTAAGAAAAGTATTGACAATTATATTATTATATATATTCATGTGGATACATAGTAGCTATAAATTATCTTCTAATGCTTAACAATTGCATTATCGACCATCGTTATCAAAAAAATCTTAACTCAAAAAGCTACAGAAAAAACCCTTTTAGCACTGTCCATTTCCATAAATTATTTCACAGATAAAACTTATATGGCAACCCAAAACCATCCTCATATCCATTTTCTTTTCTGTACACCAATCCAATCTCAACCCTGCACCTTTTGTAATACGAACTGAGCGGAGGACCATTCTGATGTCCACTCCCCAGCGACTTTGGCTCTGTCCAGAGAACTGACGGTATTGAAAAATAAGCGACGCTCCAACGTAGTTCCGGACCTAACGGTCGGTCTGGAGGTGAAAAATAAAAAATAGCGTCCAGTCGTTGCTCAACCTCAAGATTCATAGCAAGAGACACACAAAAAAAATGAGAAAATACTCGATGAAATAACGCAAAAGGCAACAAAGAATAGGACAAATAGTGTCGGACAAAAAGAAGGAGAAAAAGGAAATCAAAATAGCCACATGCCAGTACTATATTATAGAAAAAACAAAACTCTCTCTCTCTCTTTCTCTTTCGCTAATACATACACACAAACATACTCACACACATACATGCACAAGCACCCATACATTGAAAACTGAACATGAAGGAACGCCGCAACGGAAATGGAAAGGATAAAATTAATTTTTTCTTCTCTCTTTTTTCATTTACTTTTGCCTTTATTCCGTCGCGATTCTCATTCTCACCTTGGTCAGTGGGCGGCCAGGATGGTGATTGGGGTAAGGGATGGAGAAGAGTTGAGGGCCGCTTCTGACGCTATCAAACACCACAATCCCATTTAGTTTGTGGCGAATTTGTTTTTGCAACAGGAGGCGACTCCGTTTTCTCCCTGCTTGGCCATAAAAATGTGAAAAAATTGTGAGGAAAAATAAAATAAAAATAACGGAGCACTGAAATTGCGGACAAATAAAAATGGAATTTGACTCACCTGTAACCACCAAGCTACACTTTTCAAACATGGAACATTACGAAAAAAGTTAAAGATAAATACATAAGGATTACATATTTAAGAATTATTTTTTGACCACTTACAACAATATCATTCGAATCCAAAAAGTATGCAATACAATTTTAAACATAATATTTTTATATGGTCTTTTGAACATCATACTATATTAAGGAAAACTGTTCAGTTTTTGTACTCCGAATTAATAAAATCATCGACTCCTAACGATATATGTATGTATTAAGAATACCTGTATGTATGTACATATATACATCGTACATTCCAAGCATATACATATGGCCGAGCAACTTTTCCGTTTATGTGTGTTAGTGAATGTATGTGCGCTCCAACACGTAGACAACTTTTCAGCTTTTCGTTTTCTCTGTCTTTCGTTTATCCGCTTCTCTCTCTCGTTTTCTCTTTCTATCGCCAAGTCAGCTCTAAGTGCTACAAACAATAAATTTACTTTTTGTAGAAAATGTTGAAAAACTAGCGAATGTTAAAAAGAAAAGAAAAATACGCTCACACACTCGAGGTCTCGCACCGCAGACGAGATTCAAGAATGCTAGAAAGGTCTATATCAAAGCAAATATAGAGTAAAGGAAAAACTAAGGATAACAACGAAAGCCAACAAAATAACAATTGAAAAACTTTCTTATGTTGAAAATACACAGCGAAACATTTTGGAAATCAAAATTATGAATTTCGTAATTAAATTTAAATATAATATTAAATATCTTTATTAAATTCAATCGCTGCTTTACATCGCCCACAGCGGCCAGTTCTAGCATTTGTTGCGCATACGCAACGCTGTCCGCCATTTTCCTGACTCAACCTTTTTCATATCCGGAATTATGAAACTAACCACAGAAATTATGAATTTAACAATGAACGCGTCTGCGTCAGGCTTTTGGCCAATGCGAGGGCACCAATAGAACAGAAACACGGAGCTTGGCAACACGCCTACCACGTTGAAAGTGGGGTGTGCTTATTATATAAAGTTATGTATATCATAATCCATAACGTTTCATATATAATACCCTAACAATTTATTGTTGTTGTTGTTGTCGTCGTCTCTTGGCTTGGAAATTACAACCACAAACACAAGGAAATCGCTGACAGTTGCAGTGGCAGCACGCACACCAAAAGGGGATATGAAAAGTAAACTCGTCTGCGTGCTAGAGCAGCCCTTAAACACTACGTTCGCCCATCCATATACCCACCATACACACACATACATATACAGACAGATATGGGGGCGCTTAAATCAACAAAAGAGGGCAAAGAAAAATGCGACGCCTTTTGGGGGGTGAAATGCGACGCAGAACGCAGCAAGTGCCACCCTTAGCGGCACCCTTACCGCGTCGATGCCACCCAATTATAACCATATATACACAAAGACCACGCGTGTGTGTGTGGGAGTGTGGAAGTGTACGTGAGGAGCGTTGCTGTGCAGCGAGGGGGGCAAAGAGTAAGAGAGCGAGCTCATTTGAGAAACGATTTCCACTCCAGCTCAGACGTCTTCCCACCAGTCCGTCTGTCTGTTGCGGTGGTCGTTTTGTTATTGTTTCTTTTATTTTCTCGATTTTTTCTTCGATTTCCTTCAAATAAATATGTGTACACACATATAAATGTGTACATATAAAAAGGACAAAACAATAACAATAAAAATCATATATATTCGTTCCCTGCTCCCCAACCTACTGGCCAACCACCACCCCCTACACCCCCTTTCCCATAGTACAAAACGCACGTGCACGCACACATACATATGTTTTGGTATATACGCAGGATGTTAAGATATGAGCGCCCCGAAGGAATACAGACAAACACACATACATATATACATACATACACATATACAAACTGCTCTTTCAATCTCCTCCACTCCCACCACACATTCTATGCTTATGTGCTGGATATGTTCCCTTCCCTTCCCCCAACCATGGCAAAGTGCCACATTATATCTGCATGCATCTGTGTGTGTTTGCTTGTGCGTTATTCTGCGTGTGTGGGAGTGTGTCAGTATATAAATACATAATGGTCAGAAAAGTATCCTTTATGAAATTCAATTTATGTTAGATAGCTGTGTCCACTCCGCCTTATACCTTATTAGCTGCGAGGGCTGCCCAATAAGTTTCAGCATGAAGTTGACATTCCCTTAAATGTGTATTTAGTAATTATTCGTTTTAATTGTGAGGCAGATGATGAAGAAATAATGACTTATTGATATATATATTGATATATATATAAATCAAATCAGCTAAGATTAAGTTAAAATCACTAAACCAATGCAAAAGGGCAGAGCCATTCACTAGGCATTGAACTTGTCGATTACCCCATGGTATAAATGGCAATTACAATGTGGATAGACTGTATAAGCGTTGGTCAGTGGGCTCTCATTTCGTAGTTCACTGTTCGCAGTTCCTAGTTCCCATGACTATCCATTGATTTTTTGCACATTTGCCACAAATAAAAACACATTAGACAAACTGAACGATATCCAAGGAAAGGACGGGGAGTAGGGGGCTCAAAAAGCAATTCGAAATCTTCCCTTTCCACAACCACACAAGTCACAAACGTACAATGGGCCAAGGTAATCCTCCAGTCTCAGTACATAACACAGTCCTCTGAGTCCGCTCCCTGTCATGGGCTCTGTTTGATAAAATGCGTTAAAACGAAAATTAAGCAACACAATTAATGGCCCTCGGTTTATCATACAATTTTAATGGCACAAATAAATTGGCCAAAACCTAATTTGTCGAGCAAGGCACACATGTGTACAGCCAGCCATGTGCGTAGTTTTGTTTAGGCACAGAATTTGGAGAGTCAACTGAGTATCGCTAAATATGAGTATTCAAAATATTGTATGAATTATTACAGCTGCCGAAAAGTATGCAATCCGAAATAAAAACAACTGCTTTAATTGTGTCATTGATGCAAGCAGTTCAAAATTGTTCTGCTTAAAAGTATGCAAGGAATTAAATGAGATTGTGCTTCTTCCCGTTTGTGTCGTAAGATTTGTGCATAAATGTCTTAAATTATGTTTTGGAGCAATTAAACAAATTATCATTATATTCTTTTACAATCTTTAAATGAATATTTTTGTTAAAGAGCAATATGTGAGAGTGACCACATAGCTACATAACGTAATAAAAAACATGACATCATTCGGGAGATGTAACCGCAGAATCAACACCCCACTAGGAAAAGTCGTAAGGGGAACTAGACACTATAATGTGGGGGTACAGAGGGTCGTTGTCCCCTGTCTCGAACTACTCAATTCGCTAACATTGTTATAAAAGTGCAAGAGGGCAGCAAACGGAGAGCGAAGAGCGAAATGTTAAGGCAGATGAAGAGAAACTATCTTCTCTCTGACTTGACCAATGCTCAGACGTCGACGCAAGACGGACTCAACGGATGCTGCAGACACATTTGCAGAAGAAGAAGAGGAAGTAATCAGCCCGACTCTGCTCTATGAGCGAGAGAGCAACAATAAACAGGGCGAGAAATTATGAAGCTCAATACGACGAGTGCTGGGCAAAAAAAGAAGAAAACGATGACGAGGACGATAGAAATGGCGATAGCTATGAGGATGGAGTTGGCAGTGGCGTCGCCGACCTGTGGCCACCAGAAAAAAAAGAAAAAACAGAAGAGTAGAGAAAAGTGGAAAAAATGAGAAACCGTGTGGTGTCCGCTGGCTGGGCAAATAAATTGTTCGACATAAAAACCGAGTGCAAGCGAAACAGCAGCTCACCAAAAAGAGAAGTCGGCTGCTCATACCATCACATCCCCTCGTCCTTTCCCATACCCTACGTCATCGCAGTCACCGTCTCTTTCCCCTTCTCTTTCTTAGACAGCCACAAAAGACTCACGTGCAACAGAGCGAGAGCCAACGAACAGCGCACGGCACAAATAAAAAATTGAATGAAACATTTTTATAACCAAAAGAAAGGAAACGAGAAAGAGAAAGCAGCAAATGACAGAGATAGAGCAAAAAAAAAACGAAAGAAAGACAGAGTGAGGCAGATGAAGGATATTGATGGCGTGCAACAGTAAAAGCAAGCAGCAAAACAGCGGCAGCAACGGTGCGAAGAAGCAGAGCAAAACTTGCTTATCAAATATGAAGGAGCTCACAATGTGGGTCGCAGCGCGTTCCGCGCTCTTCGCTCACCTCACTATGCGACCATCGGCCATCGGGCATCGGGCATCATAAAAGCCATGAGCTCACCTAGCACAAGGTTCTGTAGCCAGCCGCACCTAAGGGTAGTTAAGTCCAAAGTTTTATGGGCAACGACAGGTGGACAGTCGGGTCAAGCGACCCAGCAACTAAACCACCCAAAAGTCGCCCAAACCACGCAAAACACACCCACTCCTATGTATCTTACAACGAATATATATATTCTTTTTGTAGTCATAAAATCGCACATTGTGTAAGTTCGGGGCAGGGCTCAACAGCGAAACAAAGAGAAAGAGAGAGAGAATGCAAAAGCGAAAGCAAAAGAGAGAGAGAGCACCACTGGGAGCAGGAGTGCGGATAGGAAGGGGATCAGTGAGAGGCAGAAGGAAGCTGCACACGTGCGGATAATAAAAAATGTTTTACTTTTCAATCGACCAATAATATGGCGTTCAATGGACAGGCCAAACGTGCGCAACCCGGACCCATAACAATGGATTGGAACACACACATGTACGCGTACACACGCGCTACAGTAGCTTCAGATACGAATACCACCAAGCTACAAATATATACATACATCGGAAACTCACACGTACGTAGTTCAATCATCGTTAAAAAGAATTTCATTTTGAAAAATGCCAGAACTTCAATAAATTATATTGCTTGGTCAGAGCCAAACCCATCGGTTCGCATCATATACAAAATGGCTCGACTCCCACCAGCTTCCACTTACCTATCGGATGACAGGAGGTAGAGGCGAAGGATGGTTGGATCTCTGTGTTGGGGGATATTTGGGGTGGGGCTTCTTTTAAGTTGTGGCTCGACTTGCTGGCACCTCTGTTATCATAACCACAATACAAAGAAAGCGGCGAGAGTGGAAAAAAATCCCAGCCCAGGTGAATCGGGTCAGCGAGGGAAGCGGCAACAAATGGTCAGCCATTGTGTAGCCACACACACACACACATACATACACAATCACATAAATATACATATACATACATATAGATGCCAGACGTGAATACTGACACTGAGATGCAGCTTAGAGTCTGGGTCTGGCCCTGGGACTGGGTCTGGGTTTGAGTCGTTGCCACATCAGGAGGAGCACGAGACAAACCAATGGCAAGCTGAAGCACGCTGCCCGGTCAATCGTTATTGGTTCGCGTAGCAATAATACATATTATATATGTACATACAGACACTCACACTCAAGCGTTTTCACACACACACTTACGTATGATATAAAAATTGTGAAATAAAAAATATCACGAGGCAAAGGAAAATGAAAAGTGGGGTTTAGTTGAGTAATGCCTTTTAACAATAGAGATCACCTGTTGTAGAAAACCAATATCTTGCAAATTTCATTTCAATCTGACTTAAATTACACTCTATAGAACCTCTTAAATCTTCTTTTCTTTCTCAGAAACTTTCAAGTCGAATTCGTTGACTTCACTATTATGAAACGCGAGAACTAGCCTTCAACTAATCTATGACTATCGCATCAAAGCCATTATTAATTATACAGGGTATTGAAAGGCGCAAATAGAAAAAAATGTGCTGTGAAGTGAAAAGTAAAAAAAAATCGATCTAACCAAAGAGAGGACACAAAGGCTAGTAAGGCGAAGGGAAAGAGCTTGCGAATGTCACGGCAAAATAGGGAGGAAGATTTGGCTCAACTTTGTTGCAACGCGACAATTTTGCTGCGCTTTCTCTCTGCGTCCACTTCACTGAATTGGATGGAATAAATTGGGAGCTCAGCGAAGGGAGAGCAGAAGCAAGCACAGAAATAGTCGAAAAAGGAAATGAACAGAAGGGGCAAGCAATGGATGAAGTCAAGGTGCCTGAGATTGTCATAATGACGCGCATTCCTGGGCGTTGCACTTGGATATTGATTGCAGCTTCTTTTGTGTCGTCTCTACAGTTTGCCAGATGCATTGAAGCACAACGCTGGCACGAAATTTGCTAATTAAGTCATGAAATTGTGAGCTCCTGACACTCGAAGACTTAAGGAAAGATTGCTTAGAGTTGGAAGACGCCTGAGACTGAGTAGAGTAAATGTCTGAAAAAAGCTATGACTCACTTAATTTGTAGTTACTATATGAATGCGAGCGAAAAGATAGATGGCGGATGCCTAGGGATTTCACTTTACTTAGCTAAAGCAAGAAATGTCAGCATTTATTTGAAAGGCAATCTGGCAAACATTTTTGACAAAATCTGTCAGAGTCACGCACATTTAGGCCCGCAGCTGAGAAGCAACTGGAGCACATTAGATGGCCCCATTTGGGATAACTAGCACATGACGTGGAGGATATCCTGGAGGCGCATACATTGGCATTGTCGTTATATCATCAGCACGGCGCAACGGCATTGACAATAAGCCAAAAAAAAGGATGCTGAAAATTATATCAATTCCCCCAGAGTGAACAAAACCAATGCGAAGGAGTTTGAGAAAATCAGATGCTTTTTTGTCGACAAGATGCGCGTCAAACTTTTTTTGTTTGCCGCAGGCATAGAGAGTTGCAAAAAAAGTGTGTATGTTGCGTGTTTAGTTGAAAAATCGCTAAAGGATAACATAAGGATTCCCCTAAGGGCATTTGGCGAGCGTACAAGTGATTTGTATGTGAATTTACATATCCATACGAACAGGTTGCTTTCCGCCACATCGTTACAGCCATCCAAATCCAAATCCCTGGGTATTTTCCAACTCGTTGAGCAGCCCCAAAAGTGTCGTCATCGTCATCGTCATGCTTTCAATACGGCTGCTAAGTTTGAATGCGTTGTGGCAATAATTTTGCATAATGTATAAGTTATAGAACAGACGGATTCAAATTGAATCTACACAGCATTGAAGCGTATCTATCGCTTTGAAAGGGATATTGAAACCGATATCTTGACAGCACATACTAATATGTACATACTCAATTAAGGCTATTCGGCGGTGAATTTAATTTTGTACTTAAATATCATACATATGTGGCCTAATTTTATTAATACCCTGTGCTGTTCTGGTAACCCTCGCATCGTAGATATCATTTATAAATTGTAATTAAAAAAACAAAAGAAAATCAAGCTAGAACTGAAATAGAAATAGAATCCGAAAATAGAAATAGAACATAGCAACACCAAGAAGCAGAAAAACAGGAAAAGCGTGAATTAGTCAACGTGCCTCATTCAGTGTCCAGTTTAGGGTGGCTTGCAGTTCGTCTGACAAAGGGACTAGCGAATTGCGGGGGGCTGCCGGGTGTACACTTACAGTGGACAGTTGCGAATTGTCTGGCAGTTTTCTGCTTGGCTCATCATTTCTGAACCTGGTGTAATAAAACTCCCCATTTGCTCATTTGGCAATTATCCCAATAAATTAGCCGCAGCCATAGTCCAAACTACGGTCAGAACCCGATTTCGTTTTCTAAATGAGCCCAAAGGGAAGGAAGCAGGAATAGCACATGAATTCGGACTTGAATTTATTCTCATTTACAGCGCTAAATACGAGTATTCTCTTGTCTACTGGCAAACGAATGTATGTACTCAGATGTTACCATAATCAGAGCTCACAAGTGGAAGACCAATTTGATTGCCAACAGTCATTATATAATAGACAGATGATTGAATGCATTTACGAGTGTATATTATTTTATACTCTGTAAGTTTCAAGTATTTAGTTCTTTTTGCGATTGCTCAGCGTAATTGAACTAGATTCCCAGATATATCGAAGGAAAGTATGATAATAACAACGACACATGAGTATATTTTTCTATGATTTTCTTTAATTCACATAGTTCTACTTATTCATGAATATTAGTTTTATATGCATTGGTCTAGTCTAGTCAAATTTGTAAAACTTGAGGCTGAGGTTATTTATTTGTAAAACAAAACAAATTCAAGAAGTTGTATAGTGTTTTTGAACAAATTATATACGACTGTAAAAACAGCAAATTTATCAAAAAAAAACTTTCAAATTTCCTTAAAATTGCCTCACTCATTCATTGCATTTGATTGATGTTCTAAAACTCTGTGCACCTCAGCTTGCTGTTTCATCAGATTTAGTGGTTCATATGTAGGAGTAGAACTAACATAGGATGGCGAGCAAAGCAAGTGGAGATGGTCGCAATGCAAATTGCAAAATAAACGAACAGTTTTCAAAACGAAACTATTGAGCCATGTAAAAGACTGCCCGGCTCTTTCCCCATCTACCAGCAACGTACTCGTAATGCTTTTCCAGCCGCTACTACTATCAATCAATCAACAAACGAACAAAACGCGTATACGCAATGTTGTCCGTACTACACCAAGGTAACAAATGAACACACACGCACTGAGTCATTGGTTGTTTCGCACTGCTTTCCAAATACCACAAAATCTATTTCGATTCGCAATCAAAATCCTAACTTCCATTTGGGAGTCAGCCTCTGCCGCTGAGCGATAGTAGGCCGCTTTTACTTTTACAATTGCAGTTGCCCCAAAAGGTGGCATAGCTGCACAGCTGCTGTCTGTTGCCCATTTCAGGCGTTGCCCGGCCCGTGGTTAGTTCCCCAATCGTGACCAACTTGTGCTTGAGTGCTTTCGTTTGTATTTAGTGGTGGACTTAAAAATACAGAAACGCCCGACGCATCCCACAAAGGCCGTGGTCGCCAATGCGTCCGGCCTCTGACGTTGAACGATAAGCCGTGGCCAACGCCACACACGCATTCACATTCACATTCACAACTACACATACACATGCACATTTGGGTCTCATTCCCATGTCCTTGTCTATTCAGTTGCCATGTTTTCCAATTTTCAGCACAGTGCATCGCACATTTGGGATTCGGATTCGTCCGAAAGCAACAACAAAGAAAAATACTCGCACGGCTTTCTCGAAATTTAGTCATTGTTCGCGAAATTGCTTATAAACGGTGCCCCGTTCCCTGATCCCCGTTCCCACTCTAACCGCTTTCAATCTGACCCGTCATGTCGACGCTTTAGCTACTGTACAATGCGAGTTTGTCCTCCCAATCTTCCTCTTCCTCTACCTCAACCTTCCCTATTCCTGTGTTGGCTTTGGCGGTTCCAAAACCGCAGAGAGCCGCTTTTTGATCGTTCGCGCAGTGGCGTAAAAATATTATTGCACTCACGCGGCCTCAACATGGCCCAACAAAAACTAAGCCCTGCGCCACCAACAATCCTCCCCTTTAGCTCTTTATTGATGGCCTTTGTGCCCAATCGCGAGTTTAGTCACTTGTAAACTAGCAAGTATCTCCACTAAAATATGAGCATGGGATGCGTTTTGGCTGAAACTTCTTTATCAAATTTGATTCACGTAACAAATGGAATTTATCAATGGAAATAACTCTGATTGGTGTAGTGAATATGAGGCAATGAGACAGTAAGTAATTTCCTTCAATATGATAATATATGCATCTCGAAAAACTTAGTTGTTCTGTTTATAATGTGATCATATATTATATAAATATATTCTAGGAAATATTGGTAATGGTACATTTTCATAACATTTATTAAGTCACAGTTTAAAATTTTCTCTTGTCTTAGATATGAATGATTTTTTTAAAAAAGAAACGTGTCTTTTTCGACTTTTGAGGTCAGAGTGCCTATGAACACTTATGTAGATCTAAGAGAATTTTGCCTTATTAAGTTTAAATATTTATGAACTTCATTCAAAAAGAAATATATGACGGTATTCGATATATTTTAAAGAACAAAAAGTGAAATCAAAAAAAAAGTTGATGATATTAAAGTCCAGCAGACTATATTGTATGTATGTATATTATTTGTATGGTTAAAATATGAATATGAGGATACCACAACTTTAGAAAAATACATTTCATTATTAGTTCTTTAAGTTTCTCTACGCGATGTATTAAACGCACCCAAAGTCGCTGTGCCCGTAACACTTATATTCCTACATTCTATAAATGTTGTATGGAATTTTGGGCCTGCTAGGGAATTCATTGTACAATAATGCAGCACGTGGAAAAATTGGTAAATAGTAAGTGTTTCTATAAAACACCTCACCTTTATTCGGTTCAATAATTGTCAGTTTATTTTAAATACATACAAAGCACGCATAAAATAAAATAAAACAAAGCAATCAGGCCATCAGCACCAGTCAAACGAATGTAAGTACTATTTACTATTTTACTGACGATACATACGTACATACATATTCATAATTGCGTAAGCCAACGGGAAGTCCAGAAATAGAAACACCTGCGATTTATACCCATATGTGTTATGGCAGATTATTAAGGGTATAACTTTTTGTTATTTATTTTATTCACTCAAATAATCCTAAAACGTACAATATTTAACACATATTCCACGTGAAACTCATCTCATAATTTCTAAATAATCCACAAGTAGCGGCAAATCTTTTGCTGAACTATCTAGAAAATATAACTAATGTTCTCGAGCAATAAGCATTATTTATGTATATCATCCTACAATCCTACAATTACAAACTGTCGCAACCTAATTATACAAAAAAGTTTTTTAAATTTTCTAATATTATAACAAAACAATAATCCTTTAAGAAATCTACAGTGAAAGGTGCTGTGAGATAACCGCTCATAAAAGCAAAATGGTGCGGTATTATTCATTAAATATACAAAATTAATATACCAAAAATATGAATATAAAAATGTAATATATTTATACATACATATACATAACATAAACCGAAATACACCAGAACAAACATATAATAATACTATATAATAAAGATTGTAACAAATAATAACATGTTCGAAGTTTTTTTATATATGTATAATATAATATATATATATATTTTTCATTGCTTCCAAGATGAAACATTTCGCATTATTGTGTTATATTTTTTTGTATCTTGTTCCATTATAGTTGTTAACCATTCATGTGTGTATGTATCCTCTAATTAGCTGCAGTCTATGTTATTTGACTTTTGAGGGCAATTACCCTTAGACGATACCCACGCTATAAAAAAGAGACATTGCTATATTTATCAAACTCAGAAATGATAATCAAAAGTTTCCTTACCTTCCCGTTTTCTACAAATGTGATTATCGAGTTGACATTGGTTTCTGAAATTACAGTGGATGAATCGCCCGTCACGAAACACAGTACCACAAATTGGGGCCAAATCTGCGGGACAATTTTTATAGCAGCTCAATCTTCTAGTTGTTCGCCTTATGGTCCTCCTAGTTGTTCTTCTAGTGGGACGCCTTGTGGTTCGTCTAGTCGGTCGCCGTGTAGTTTGTCTACTAGGCCTCCTTCTAGTCGGTCGCCTTGTAGGGCGCCCTGTGCTTCGTCTAGTTGGTCGCCTTGTGATTCTTCTAGTAGTCCTCCTAGTTGTTCTTCTAGTTGGACGCCTTGTAGAGCGCCTTGTTGTTCTTCTAGAAGTCCTCCTAGTTGTTCTTCTAGTGGAACGCCTTGTGGTTCGTCTAGTCGGTCGCCGTGTAGTTTGTCTACTAGGCCTCCTAGTTGTTCTTCTAGTCGGTCGCCTTGTAGGGCGCCCTGTGCTTCGTCTAGTTGGTCGCCTTGTGATTCTTCTAGTAGTCCTCCTAGTTGTTCTTCTAGTTGGACGCCTTGTAGAGCGCCTTGTTGTTCTTCTAGAAGTCCTCCTAGTTGTTCTTCTAGTGGAACGCCTTGTGGTTCGTCTAGTCGGTCGCCGTGTAGTTTGTCTACTAGGCCTCCTAGTTGTTCTTCTAGTCGGTCGCCTTGTAGGGCGCCCTGTGCTTCGTCTAGTTGGTCGCCTTGTGATTCTTCTAGTAGTCCTCCTAGTTGTTCTTCTAGTTGGACGCCTTGTAGAGCGCCTTGTTGTTCTTCTAGAAGTCCTCCTAGTTGTTCTTCTAGTGGAACGCCTTGTGGTTCGTCTAGTCGGTCGCCGTGTAGTTTGTCTACTAGGCCTCCTAGTTGTTCTTCTAGTCGGTCGCCTTGTAGGGCGCCCTGTGCTTCGTCTAGTTGGTCGCCTTGTGATTCTTCTAGTTGTTCTTCTAGTTGGACGCCTTGTAGAGCGCCTTGTTGTTCTTCTAGTAGGGCGCCTTGATGTTCTTCTAGAAGTCCTCCTAGTTGTTCTTCTAGTGGGATGCCTTGTGGTTCGTCTAGTCGGTCGCCGTGTAGTTTGTCTACTAGGCCTCCTAGTTGTTCTTCTAGTCGGTCGCCTTGTAGGGCGCCCTGTGGTTCGTCTAGTTGGTCGCCTAGTGATTCTTCTAGTAGTCCTCCTAGTTGTTCTTCTAGTTGGACGCCTTGTAGAGCGCCTTGTTGTTCTTCTAGTAGGACGCCTTGATGTTCTTCTAATAGTCCTCCTAGTTGTTCTTCTAGTAGTCCTCCTAGTTGTTCTTCTAGTTGGACGCCTTGTAGAGCGCCTTGTTGTTCTTCTAGAAGTCCTCCTAGTTGTTCTTCTTGTGGTTCGTCTAGTCAGTCGCCGTGTAGTTTGCCTAGTAGGCCTCCTAGTTGTTCCTCGCCTTGTGGCTCTAATCGTTGTTCGTCTTGTAGGAGGTCTGGCTGATCTGGGAGGGCGGCCAGGTCTGCCAGGTCTTCCTGGTAATGAGCCTGGCCTTCCCGGTAGTCTACCAGGTCTAATTCTTTGGGCGTTTATGGAATTGACCACATACAGGACCACGATGAGAAGTAACAAAATTGTAACTAGTTTCATCTTAATGAACTGTCTGATTGTTTGGGATACTCGGTCGACTTATATACACATTCAAACAAAAGAGCCTCACAAAAATTATTGAAAAGAAAAAATCCGTTTAATTACCTACTGGAATAATAAAATTCTATATAAATAAAAACCCTAAATTTTTGTGTTCGTTTCAGATGTATTTATAAATTTATAGTATTTCAATAAACACTATACTTCCGAATTACAAAAGAATAATTTTGTATGTTTTGAATTTTGAATACCCTTAAAGAAAATAATTTCTTGGCATATTAGTTCACCAATAAGACTTGTTTTTTTAGTTAAACATATTTTTAATTCCCAGTATACACAAATCGTTTTGTATTTTATTGTTGATTCCCAAACTATGCGCAGTCTCTGTTGCTGGACTTCTGAGCGCAGTTACCGCGGGTTGATGTCCAAACTATGAAATAAAATATTATTTCTCACAGTCACGTTTAACTATTGCGTTTTTAACACTTACCTTCCCGTCTTTGACAGCTGCGATTATCAAGGTTACATTGATTGCTAAAATTACAGTTTATGATCCTTCCGTCTCGAACGACTGTTCCACAAACAGGTTGGAAGTCATCTGTACATACTTCATTGCAGCTTGGTCTGCTAGTAGTCCGCCTTGTTGTCCGCCTTGTTGTTCTTCTAGTGCTACGTCTTGTAGTTCTTCCAGTTGTCCGTCTCGTAGTTCTTCTAGTGCTACGTCTCGTAGTTCTTCCAGTAGTCCGTCTCGTTGTTCTTCTAGTGCTACGTCTCGTAGTTCTTCCAGTTGTCCGCCTCGTTGATCTTCTAGTGGTACGTCTCGTTGTTCTTCCAGTAGAACGTCTTGTAGTTCGTACCGTAGTACGCCTTGTAGTAGGTCTAGGTCTAGGTCTACCTGGTGATGTTCCAGGTGGTCGAGGTGGTCTGCGTCCTTGCGCGTTCACCGAAGTAACCACATACAGGACCACCACGAGGAGCAATACAACTGTGACTAGTTTCATGATGAACTACAGTCTGGTTTACAGTGATATTTGCTTGACTTATATAGACCAGTCGATACCCATGTAAACAAAACACCAGCAATACAATTGTTAACCAAACAAAAGAATTATAAATATGTTCTTCACTTAATTGATTCAACTATTATTCAATTGAATCTTCTTAATGCTTAGATTTTATATGTTGGTATTTATAAACTTCTTGAACGTTGTTAAACCTTTTTGACAATACTATTAAAGAAAGATATAAAATCGTCACCGCTGATTTCCTTCGCGTGCCGTATTACATGCTCATCACTGGTTTTTATCATAGGCTTTCTTTCGTCAATCGAGAATTGCTGTAGTAATACTAATTCATTTAGCCTTATTCTACTGAATTATGAAGACACACAAAGGCACAGTGCTCATCCAGACGTAATATCACCACTTCAAAGGCCAGGCATTTTTTGCCAGAAGTCAGACTTTTATACTTCAATCCCATAAGAATTTATCACTCAATTAGACTGGGAATCTAGAGGATTTTGCCACATTGTATAATTTAACTTCCATTATAAACATTTTCAGATGTAGTTTTGTGAGGTGTACATACATTTATAAAATAATGAAAGATTTTTTATGGTTTAATCTCTATTGAACAAACACACACCGCAGAAATTAATATTTTATGTTTAATTACCGAACCGAGTATCGTACAAAAAGAGTCGGCTTTAAAGTGTCCGTACAGTGTACATGACTGTAAGGTCGTCGCTACCCATTTTCAATAAAACTAAAACAGTTAAAACAATACACTAAAATATACCGCAAGCTATATTTAGTTTATTTATATACTACCAGGCAGCGTGCAATAATAATAAGTGTTGTCAAGAATTATCCAGCTGTATCTTTTCTGAGATCTAAATATTCATATGAATGGACAATTCGACTGTTGACGCTGATGAAGAATACAAGGATGAAACAAACAACAGTTCCACTCTTTCGAATGGAATCATTAATTCACTTCATGGTGCCACAGTGTATTGTCTAAAAATTTTTATGAAAAAAAAAACTATCCATAAAGAGTGTTCAATTTGTGATTAAAATAGTTTAAAAAAAACCAGGCCTACAAACGAACGTGGCTTTATATCTAGGCTGTTGACGCTGATCAAAAATTTGCATACTTTCTGTGGTCGGAGATGACTTCTTCTGCCTCTTACATATACACTCCGCTTCATCAGGTTAGCGCCCCCTTTTTCATTGTTTTATTTTCCGCTATTACTATTGTTCAGCTGCACGCAGTTTTGCAGTTTTTGTTTTGTTTTGATAATCATCATATGTGCTCTTTACCACATCGAAAGAAATTTCGGGTTTTCCCAAATTAAGCAACGAACGTTTATTAAAGGGGGTCGCTAGCCTGATAACGCGCAGTGTATTTCCATTTTGCAAATTATAATATCACCCTATTACCATTTACTAATGTACCAATGTACTTTTTAATTGTTTTTATTTTAAAATTCCTTCTATCATTTTATAAAACAAGTAAGAAAGCTATAGTCGAGTGTACTCGACTGTGAGATACCCGCTACCCATTTTGAATAGAAGCCATATATTTTGCGGTATTATTCTCAAAATATACCAAAAATACTAAAAAAATCTAACAAATGGTATATGTGGTATATCGATATAGTACCGCATTCAAAATATACCATAGACGGCACAATATACCAGATTGTCAGCCAAAGCAACTAAGACCCCTAGTAAGTAGGCGTTTTTGCCCATACAAAAGTATTTCTTTATTAACTTCGACAATTTTTATCTGATCGCAACCAAATTTTCAGGAATCATAATTCGCAACTCTAGCTTGTTATTCAGACAGACAGACGGACATGACTAGATCGTCTCGGCTGTTGACGCTGATCAAGAATATATATACTTTATATGGTCGGAGATGCCTCCTTCTACCTGTTCCATACATTTCCTGCCGGCACAAAGTTATAATACCCTATGGGTAGCGGGTATAAAAAGACAAAAATATTTTTTAAGCCATTAATTATTTTTTTATCATTTAAACATAATCTTTTCATATCAGTCGTTTTGTATTAGATTAAGCACAGTCTCTGTTGCTGGACTTTTGAGCGCAGTTACCGCTTCTGGATATCCACACTGTAACGACAAATATTATTTATCAATATCATCGATAACAATCTATCCCTTATAACTCACCTTCCCGTCTTCGACAACTGTGATTATCCAGATTACATTGATTGCTGAAATTACAGTTTATGAACCTTCCCTCCCGAAAAACTGTTCCACAAACGGGTTGAACGTCTGGTAGACAATAATCATCGCAACTTGGTCCTGTAGTGGTACGTCTCGTTGGTCGTGGCATGGTACGTCTCGTTGGTCCTGTAATGGTACGTCTCGTTGGTCCTGTAGTGGTACGTCTCGTTGGTCCTGTAGTGGTACGTCTCGTTGGTCCTGTAGTGGTATGTCTCGTTGGTCCTGTAGTGGTACGTCTCGTTGGTCTTGTAGTGGTACGTCTCGTTGGTCGTGGCGTAGTACGCCTTGTAGTAGGTATAGGTGGTCTGCGTCCTTGCGCGTTCACCGAAGAAACCACATACAGGACCACCACGAGGAACAATACAACTGTGACTAGTTTCATGATGAACTACAGTCTGGTTTACAGTGATATTTGCTTGATTTATATAGACCAGTCAAAACCCAGGTAAACAAAACACCAGCAATACAATTTCGTGTTTTCCCAAATTAAGCAATAAACGTTTATTAAAGGGGGTCGCTAACCTGATAACGCGCAGTGTATTTCCATTTTGCAAATTATAATACTACCTTATTACCACTTATTAATGTACCAATTTACACTTTAATTTTTTTTATTTTAAAATTCCTTCTATCATTTTATAAAAAAAGACAAAAATATTTTTAAAGTCATTAATTATTTTTTTATCATTCAAAAATAATCTTTTCATATCAGTCGTTTTGAATTAGATTAAGCACAGTCTCTGTTGCTGGACTTTTGAGCGCAGTTACCGCTCCTGGATATCCACACTGTAACGACAAATATTATTTATCAATATCATCGATAACAATCGATCCCTTATCACTCACCTTCCCGTCTTCGACAACTGTGATTATCCAGATTACATTGATTGCTGAAATTACAGTTTATGAACCTTCCCTCCCGAAAAACTGTTCCACAAACGGGTTGAAAGTCTGGTGGACAATTATCATTGCAGCTCGGTCCTGTTGTGGTACGTCTCGTTGTCCTTCTTGTAGTACGTCGTGTTGTTCTTCCAGTGGTACGTCTCGTTGTTCTTCCAGTAGTACGTCTCGTTGTTCTTCCAGTGGTACGTCTCGTTGTTCTTCCAGTAGTACGTCGTGTTGTTCTTCCTGTGGTTCGTCTTGTTGTTCTTCCAGTGGTACGTCTCGTTGTTCTTCCAGTGGTACGTCTCGTTGTTCTTCCAGTGGTACGTCTGGTTGTTCTTCCAGTAGTACGTCTCGTTGTTCTTCCAGTGGTACGTCTGGTTGTTCTTCCAGTTGTACGTCTTGTTGTTCGTAAAGTAGTACGTCTTGTGGTTCGTCTAGTTGTAGGCCTTGGCCCAGCTGCCGCTGTACCCGGTGATCTAGTTGCTTGGGCATTCGCCGAAGCGGCCACATACAGGACTACCACAAAGAGCAACACAACTGTGACTAGTTTCATGACGAACTACTTTCTGATTTACAGCAACTATCTGGTCGATTTATATAGAGATATCGATACCCGCGTAAATACAACTCCAACAAAACAATTGTTAAACAAACAAAAGAATTTTGAATGCGATCTTCGCATAACTGAATAAACTACCATTTAATTTCGTCTTTCCATTGTTTGCAATTCAGATGTATTTACAATTTCATTAAATTTTATTTATATTTTTAGAATATCATTCTATATTACACAAGGATATATATATATATATATATATATATATATATATATTGTACTGGAAGTAAGTTATGTACTAGTTATTACCTAAGTCATCAAATCAATCTTATTAGAAACATAAACAATTTCGATTATCCGCCTGGGTGATATTTCCAATTACTTGAATTTAAATTGCGGCCACTTTTTATGAAATTTACGCAATAGCGTTAGATAGATTGCAATTATCAATATAAACACAATTGCATTTAACTCTTTAATCTTTGACTTCATCATCCGTTTTCATGAATTCTGGGAGACTTTATCCCAACCTAGATGGCTTGTAGCATTAATTTACTTTAATAAACCAGAAGAAAATTATAGCTCAATTTCTTATAGTCTCTGAGATCTAGGTGTTCATACAGACGGACGGACAGACAGACAGATGGACATGGCTAGATCGTCTCGACTATTGATGCTGATCAAGAAAATAATATATCCACTTCCCATAATAATTTCTCGTATGTGACACATACTCATAATTATTCCCCTTTCTTCCAAATTCTTTCCCACAGATCATATTGTAAACATAAACTCGTAGCGACGGCGACCAATTGTCACAAACAAAACGATCCTATTACATTTGCAATCATGCCACTTTCAAAAGTCCAAAGTCAATTAAAATTTTTCACTTGCAACTTGAGGACTCAGCATTAATGCACTAACACATACACCAAACATTACACAAATGTATGTTAGCTTTAAGAAGTTTCATGTTAAAGCTCAAAGGTCAGCATATTGTGAAATTAGTTTTTAAAGACACTTTCCTCACTTAAGACGCGTAGCCCGCGAACTTATAAATACCAATAGAGTTAGTCTACCAGTAAATAAAAATAAATCGTTGTTGTTTTTTTTTTTACTATTCGTGATCCGCGAATACATAATTGGCGCAGCCGGTAGGATATAGTGATTAATCGTAATAGTGATTAATCAAGAAACAGTCGTGACCGCTAAAGGACTCTAACATTGTCCAGGTTAAATGCGTATAACGTTGTGAACTATACAAAACATATCCGCCTACAAAAATCTACGTGCGTATTATCAAAACGGTTAAACAAACAAACATTGTGAACCCGATATAATAAACATCAAAAAACCCGTAGTAAAAAACCACGTGTGTGTGAACTAATAACCACCAACAAAGGCAGTTGAACTTTCGGAAGCACACCTAAACCAGTGCTTAAACCAAATCAAACATGTGCCAGCTTTTGACAATGGTGCAGAAAATTTGTCAGCCTTTATCAAAAGGATAGACTTCATTCTATCCCTATATACAACAAGATGTGTACGTCAAAACAGCGTAATTTTCGGAGCCATCGAAAGGCAGTTAGACGGAGAAACCTTGAGAACAGCCCAAGTGTCGCAGTCCAATAACTGGATATCACTAAGATAATCGCTAATCGAGGAGTTTAAAACACAGACACCTTATGAAGAATTGATGTAAAGACTCTACAACACCAACTGGAACGGAAGTCTACGTAAGTTTGTCGAAGAACTCGAACGCAAATCTTATATAATCAGTAATAAGTTAGCATTAGTTAACGATCCCAGTACTAAAATATTATACACAAACGCATTAAAAACAACCGCTAAGAATGTAAAAACCAGGAAATTACCTGACAGAATATACATGACCTTAGCAAGGCATGATATCACTACAATAAGCAAATTAAAAGCTATTGCTCAAGCAGAAGGGATTTATGAATCTTATCACCCTAAAAGCGAAAACAACAATCGCAGAAATCAAAGTAGATCATATGCACATTATTCATCAAATAATTTTTATTCAAATCATACGTCCAATTCAAAATCACAAAATAACCATTCAAATCAAAATAATCAGAGCTTTCATCAATAGTTCAATCAAAAAGTAAAAGAAGCTCAAAGTCAAAACCCTTATAATTATTCAAGGAACAGCTCAACTAGCCGTGAGCCTAACCCACCAGTAAAAAGTCAAAGAGAAAGCCAAAGTGGTCTGTTTAAAATGGAACATGGTGAAAATTTTCATCAAAGTGCCTCGGACCAAAGTGCGGAATAAACACTCCATATATAAAAATTAAAATGAATGAAGTAAACCTAAATAAATCTTATAAAAGAAAATATTTTCGGTTGTCCAACCTACTCGTATATAGTAAAAACCCAATCAATGTCCAAACAATAAATGGCATCACTGAGTTATCAGAAAATATATTTTTCGGACCTAGTAGAGTTTGTCCTATAAAACAAAAATTTTATGTTCAAAACTTCTCTGAAAATTGCGATATGTTATTAGGAAGGGAATATTTAAAAGCCAGTAAATCTCAAATCGACTACGAACGGAACAGTCACATTAGGACCCTACAAATTCACATTTCAAAATAGTGAAGAAAACTCCGAGGAAACTTATATATGTACATAGATAACCATTCAAATCCACCCTTAACCGAAGATAGACCCTTCAACTTCGCAATCGAAGACGAACTAAAAGAGTGTAATGAGTTCAGATTAGAACATCTTAACACAGAAGAAGTGGAAAAATTAAAAAAGGTTTTATATGAATTTAGCGACATTCAGTACAGGGAAAGTGACAATTTGACTTTCACTAGTACGATCAAGCATTCGATTCAAACAAAACACGAAGACCCAACATACAAAAGACCTTACAAATATCCACAGGCTTATGATCAAGAGGTCAACAAACAAATCAATGAAATAATAGACCAGGGTATAATTAGAAAATCTAAATCCCCTTATTGTTCACCCATCTGGATTGTTCCAAAGAAAATGGACGCTTCAGGAAAACAAAAATTCTGGTTAGTCATAACCATTGATGACAAATTTCTCATACCAAATATGGATGAGATGCTACATAAATTAGGCAAATGCCAATACTCTACAATATAATACAATACTTTATCGTGCAAAGGGCTTCCAACAAATTCAAATGGATTCCGACTCAATTGCAAAAAACCCCTTTCAACCAAGCATGGTCACTACGAATTCACTCGTATGCCCTTTGGGCTTAAAAATTCTCCAGCTACTTTCCAGCGCTGCATGAATAACTTACTTGAAGATTTGATCTCCAAAGATTGTCTTGCTTACTTAGATGATATCATTATTTGCTCCACTTCATTGGAGGAACATATATTCTAGAAGCGAATTTGAAATTACAACTTGACAAATGTGAGTTCATGAAGAAGGAAACTGATTTCCTTGGGCATGTAATCACCACGCAAGGTATAAAATCAAATCCGAACAAAACAAGTAAGAAAGCTACAGTCGAGTGTACTCGACTGTGAGATACCCGCTACCCATTTTGAATAAAAGAAATATATTTTGCGGTATTTTCTCAAAATATACCAAATATACTGCAAAAATACTAAAAATATACCGAATGATATATTTGGTATATCGACATAGTACCGTATTCAAAATATACCATAGACGGCACAATATACCAGATTGTCAGCCAAAGCAACTAAGACCCCTAGTAAGTAGGCGTTTTTGCCCATACAAAAGTATTTCTTTAATAACTTCGACAATTTTTATCTGATCGCAACCAAATTTTCAGAAATCATAAATACTATAGTTATTTTTGTATATACCATTCGGAACTCTAGCTTTAAAATTACGCTTGTTATTCGATTTTTTTGATTTGCGGGGGCGGAAGTGGGCGTGGCAAAAATTTGAAACAAACTTGATCTGCATGCAAACATAACAAATGCTGCCGAAAAAAATTATAGCTCTATCTCTTATAGTCTCTGAGATTCAGTGTTTCATACGGACAGACGGACAGACACACAGACGGACAGACGGACATGGCTATATCGTCTCGGCTGTTGACGCTGATCCAGAATATATATACTTTATAGGGTCGGAGATGCCTCCTTCTACCTGTTACATACATTTCCTGCCGGCACAAAGTTATAATACCCTTCTACCCTATGGGTAGCGGGTATAATCAAGGCTATTGTTGAATTTCCAATACCTAAAACACCAAAGGAAATCAAGTCATTTCTAGGTCTATGCGGATTTTACCGCAAATTCATTCCCAATTTTGCAAACATTGCAAAGCCTATGACAATTAAATTAAAGAAAAATGCCACTATAAATATAAAAGACCCCACATATATGTCTGCATTCGAAAAATTCAAAGTTTTAATCACGTCTGATCCGATATTAGTTTATCCAAATTTCGAGAAACCATTCTCATTAACAACCGATGCTAGCAACTTCACTATAGGCGCCGTTCTGTCAAAAGAACACAAACCAACTTGCTATGCAAGTCGAACTTTAAACGAACATGAATCAAACTATTCAGCTATAGAAAAAGAACTATTAGCTATTGTGTGGGCAACTAAATATTTGCGTTCTTACCTATTCGGTAGGAAATTCCAAATCCTAAGTGATCATAAACCATTAGTTTGGCTCAGTAATATTAAAGAACCAAATATGAAATTACAAAGATGGAAAATCCGATTAAATGAGTATGATTATCAAATCAAATATTTACCAGGAAAAGAGAATAATGTAGCAGATGCACTTTCGCGTATCAAAATAGAAGAGAATTTCCTAGGAGAAGATGCAGTTAGCACAGGAGCAACTATACATAGCGCTCAAGAAGATAGTTTAACAGACAAATAGAATTTTTAAAAGGTGATGACAACAAAGTCGAGACAACTCGCTATTTCGATAAGCTAAACATTAAAATTTCTTATAAAGAAATGACCAATCAATACGCCAAGGATATGATAAAAGAATTTCTTTGCTCGAAAAAGAGTATTGTCTATTTTCTCAATGAAATAGATATTCCAATTTTTCAAAGAGCTTATTTAGAAATAATAAGTCCGAATAATCTAATAATAATAACAATATCGAAAAAATAAATGATGAAACAAATGTTCAAGAGACATTAAGCAATCTGCAAAGTTTAGATGAGTCCTTTGACATTGTTCAAAATTAAACAAGGAAAACATTTTCCTTATTTCAAGTATCTGATCATGAATCATCGTCATCAAGTGACGCGCAAAAAAGAAGGTCAAAAAGAGCAGACGTTCAAACACGTCGGTATCCTCAAAGACAATACAATAAACAAATCAAGTCATTCATTTAATGAAATGAATGAAATGGTAAACTTAGACAATCTGGAACAACAAATTGTTCAAGACATAATAACAAAGCATTCTAAAATTCAAACGTGTTTTCCCTTTAGAACAGATATCAAAGGAGAATTTAGAACGTTGAATGATGATGCAATATACTGTAAACAATATCCTTATCCGCATTCAGTTAACAGTTTTGTTAATAAGAAAATTAATAAAAAACAAGTAAGAAAGTTACAGTCGAGTGTGCTCGACTGTGAGATACCCGCTACCCATTTTTAATAAAGGCAAAATATTGCGGTATCATTTTGAAAATATACCGAAAATACTTTAAAAAAGTACTAAAAATATACCAAATGATATGTTTGGTATATCAATATAGTACCGCATTCAAAATATACCATAGACGGCTCAATATACCAGATTGTCAGCCAAAGTAACTAAGACCCTTATAAGTAGGCGTTTTTGCCCATACAAAAGTATTTCTTTTATAACGCTTGTTATTCGATTTTTTTGATTTGCGGGGGCGGAAGTGGGCGTGGCAAAAATTTGAAACAAACTTGATCTGCGTGCAAACATAACAAATGCTGTCGAAAAAAAATTATAGCTCTATCTCTCGTAGTCTCTGAGATCTAGGTGTTCATACGGACAGACGGACGGACACACAGACACACAGACACACAGACGGACATGGCTAGATCGTCTCGGCTGTTGACGCTGATCATGAATATATATACTTTATAGGGTCGGAGATGCCTCCTTTTACCTGTTACATACATTTCCTGTCGGCACAAAGTTATAATACCCTTCTACCCTATGGGTAGCGGGTATAAACATAATAAGACCCAGTAAAAGTCCCTACAATTCTCTAGTATGGTTAGTAGGATAGAAAGGCTTTAACGACGACGGTACTCGAAAAAATCGGCTAGTAATCGATTTCAAAAAATTGAACGAAAATACTATTCGGAACAGGTATCCAATGCCTGATCCTGCTTTCAACAATAGATTTAAAATCAGGTTTTTATCAAATTCTGATGAAAAACGAAGACATTGAAAAAACAGCAATTTCCATCAACAATGGAAAATATGAATTTCTCCGATTACCATTCGAATTAACAAATGCACCAAGAATCTTTCAGAGACCAATGGATAATACTATATCTTACGAGATAAAATGGGCAAAACTTGTCACATTTACATAGGCGACATAATAGTGTTTTCAGAAACCGCCAAACAACATTCGGATGATTTACAAGAAATCATTGAAATCTTATTCAATGCAAACATGAAAATTTCATTAGAGAAATCTAAATTTTTCCGAAAAGAAATAGAATTTCTTCGATATATAGTATCCCATAAAATTATAAAAACAGACCCTCAGAAGGTTAAAACAATCGTAGATTTTCCTCCGCCTAACAATAGAAGAGAACTACGAGGTTTCTTAGGACTTACCGGATATTACAGGAAATTTGTAAACAACTATGCAGCCATAGCTAAACCATTAACCAAATATTGGCAAAGGAAAACAGAAATAACACTTGACGAAGAGGCAATACAACCCTTTCAAAATTTGAAATCCCAGTTAATTAGAAAAGTTGTATTAACACAGCCAGATTATTTAAAGAAATTTGTCCTTACAACAGACGCATCCGATCTTGCTATAGGAGCCGTACCTTCCCGAGATAATAAACCAATTATCTTCGTCTCCAAAACTCTGAACAAAACATATGAAATTATGCAACCAACGAAAGGGAATTATATGCCATTGTCTGGACATTAAAAAATCTCAGAAATACGGAGTAACCAAATTTATCAGCCCAATTTAAATCAAGTATGAATCGCGCAGGCTTAACAATTTATTTTGCAGACCCCAGACATAGTTTAACCAATGGTGAAGTAGAAAGAGTTCATTCAACATTGATTGAAATTTCTCGTTGCAATTTAAAATAATGGATCCTTCCGATGTCATATACAAAGTGGCAAAAGAGTACAATAATACTATTCAATCAACAACCCAGCAAAAACCAATAAAACAGAACATGACAACTTACCAGCCAAACTTCAAACAGATCAAGACAAAATGTTAGAATACCATAATGAAAAAAGAACATCCAAAAATTATCGTGTGGGAAAAGTATTTTACGAGAAAAAACATGGTGAAAGAAATAAATTAAGTAAGAAAGCTACAGTCGAGTGTACTCGACTGTAAGATACCCGTTACCCATTTTGAATAAAAGAAATATATTTTGCGGTATTTTTCCCAAAATATTCCGATTATACTGTAGTATGTGCATATATTGGGAGAACACTGTTCCAAATATGAACAGTTAAGCAGCGACGCTTTCGTTACAGTTAACTGCAATGCTTTGTCGCTTTGCATTCCGACTCGAGTGCATGCATATGTATATGCACATAAGATTCTTTCTCTCTCTCGCTAATATGTTTTGTCGCATATTCTTAGAATACATAGTTATGAATGATCTTAGCCTAAGTACATAATTAGAAAAGCACGCGGTGAAGCCGTCGATGCCGGCAGTGAAGCTGCTGCATAGTTATGTATTACATTTTATATTATGCAGCAGCTTCGCTGCCGGCATCGACGGCTTCACCGCGTGCTTTTCTAATTATGTACTTAGGCTAAGATCATGCTTTGATTTTTCGATTAAATCATTATCATAGAGAAAACCAAAAGGCACAGACGTGCCAGTTTTACAATAATTAATTTTTCTCGACACACGTGCCTATGATATAAAAGTTGGTAAAGTTCTCACCACACTACTATGAACTTGACTACGAACATATTACAATACTACAAAAATAGTAAAAATATACCAAATAGTATATTTGGTATATCGATATAGTACCGCATTCAAAATATACCATAGACGGCACAATATACTAGATTGTCAGCCAAAGCAACTAAGTCCCCTAGTAAGTGGGCGTTTTTGCCCATACAAAAATATTTCTTTAATAGCTTCGACAATTTTTAGCTGATCGCAACCAAATTCAGGAATCATAACTACTATAGTAGTTATTGTATATACCAAAATTCGCAACTGTAGCTTGAAAAGTACGCTTGTTATTCGATTTTGATTTGCAGGGGCGGAAGTGGGCGTGACAAAAATTTGAAACAAACTTAATCTGCGTGCAAACATAACAAATGCTGTCGAAAAAAATTATTGCACTATCTCTTATAGTCTCTGAGATCCAGTGTTTCATACGGACGGACGGACAGACGGACGGACATGGCTAGATCGTCTCGGCTGTTGACGCTGATCAAGAATATATACATTTCCTGCCGGCACAAAGTTATAATACCCTTCTACTCTATGGGAAGCGGGTAAAAAAACAAGTTGTTAAAGAAGACATGGGAAATAAAGTAATAATAAAAAACAGAGAGAGAATAATTCATAAAGATATCATAAAATTTTAAATATCATTTTTACTTATTTCATATATTTTTTTATTATTTAGCATGAACATTTTATACATTTTACTACCGATTTGTGGTTCGGAAATTATTATTATTTGCAGTTGAACGTCAACGAGTGCAGACGTGTATTTATTTCACTTTGTGCTCCGGAAGACAACCAAGTAAAAAGAAAAAAAAACAAAAAACCCCGATATCAATCAAATCAATCGGCGAAAAGACGCTTAGTGCGATGAAAAGTCGCAACTTACTTTTATTTTGTGTTTAAAACTAGTGCACTTTTGTAACTAATAATAATACACATATAAAATCAACATAAATAGTAAAACATAAAGAAAATAAGGTGATGAACCAAAGCGAAGTGGGTAACGTCGCAAAAAACAATCGGGCTTCCTCCAATCAAGGAACTGTGCAAATAGATTTGAAATTTTGGCTGACATCTCCAACGAAATGCCTTCTACAGTCACGGATGTGGACAAAAGGAAAACGAAGCCGCCTCCGCTATACATCCGAGAGAAAAATTCTAACAACGTTGTGAACACAATAATCGATCTTATTGGTAAAGATAGCATCCACGTAATCCCCTTGACTAAAGGAGACATTCATGAAACAAAAGTCCAAGTAAAAAGCGAAGAAAACTTCAGAAAATTGACGGAGTTCCTAAACGCCAAGAAAACAAGCTACTATACTTATCAGCTCAAAAGTAGCAAAGGACTACAAGTGATCATAAAAAAGCATCGAACCAGATGTTAACACTACTGAAGTAGAACAGGCACTAAAAGATAAAGGTTTCAACGTAAAAACCGTTATAAATATCCGCAATAGAAACAAACAACCGCAACCTCTCTTCAAAGTGGAACTCGTCCCTGACTCCAAGGCCCTCAAGAAAAACGAAGTGCATCCCATCTACAAACTCCAGTTCTTACTGCACCGCAGAGTTACAGTCGAAGAGCCGCATAAACGTAATGGCCCGGTCCAGTGCGCAAATTGCCAAGAATACGGACACACCAAATCTTACTGCACACTCCGCTCTGTATGCGTAGCTTGCGGTGGACTGCATACATCTGCTGAATGTAAAGCACAAAAGGACCCAGCCACTAAAAAATGTAGTAACTGCGGAAGAAACCACACCGCAAACTACAGAGGCTGTCCAGTATACAAGGAGTTAAAAAGTCGGATCAACCATAGTCTTAACAACGCGATCCCACAACGCACCATTAGTAACCCCCAAATTCACGCCTGAAGTTTTCTTATTGTCAGCAGCCAGGTCATCACTCGGTAGTTCCAAAGTAACTAAAAACTTAAGCTTTGCAAGCGTTATAAAATCGAATCAGGCGAGCCCTGCTTGCAATGACCAATCACCACCTACAGTCCCTTACCAACCCATAAAGCACAAAGAATATAAAATGGAAACGATGATACTCAGACTGCAACAAAGCATGGAGGAATTCATTGCTTTTATGCGAACAACCATGCAAAGTCTGATGACAAATCAAAATATTTTGATTCAGATGCTCCAAAACACTCTATCAAAATAATCAATGGCTCCCCTACGCATTGCACTGTGGAATGCCAACGGCGTTCCACGGCACAAAATTGAGTTAGCACAATTCATGAATGACAATGAAATCGACGTAATGCTACTAGCAGAAACCCACCTTACCAACAAATACAATTTCCAAATCCGATGGTATTTGTTCTACAGTACAAATCATCCTGATGGAAAGGCCCATGGAGGCACTGGAATAAAAATTAAAAACCGCATTAAACACCACTTCCACAATGCGTTTGCAACTAGCTATCTGCAAGCCACATCTATTATTATACAGTTGGATTGTCACAATATAACACTAGCCGCGGTATACTGTCCTCCTCGCTTTACGATATCCGAAGCCCAATTTATTGACTACTTCAACTCGCTAGGCAACTACTTTATAGCAGCAGGAGACTATAACGCCAAAATTATAGCTCTATCTCTTATAGTCTCTGAGATCCAGTGTTTCATACGGACAGACACACAGACACAGACGGACATGGCTAGATCGTCTCGGCTGTTGACGCTGATCAAGAATCTATATACTTTATAGGGTCGGAGATGCCTCGTTCTACCTGTTACATACATTTCTTGCCGGCACAAAGTTATAATACCCTTCTACCCTATGGGTAGCGGGTATAAAAATAGACCAATAGAAATCATAACAGATGGTGCTCTTCTAGTATTAGGAACAAATTATATAATATTAATGAAACATTGTTTATTGGCACCTATCTAGAAAAAATATTTAACTATATAAAAGACATAAAATTTACAAACTATTTAATAACTGAATACCAACCTACTAATATCATAGACTTACACATAGAAAACATAAGCGTTTTATCAAAAATTGTTATCACTTTAGAAAATAATCATTCTAAAATAACATTTTTATTATTTGTATTAATTTGTATATTTTTTGTGATCAAGCTTCTTAAATACCCGCATATCGCTTTTATAAAACAAACCTTACGATTTGTTAATTGGCGCACAAGCAGGGATCAAGTTAAATAAAAAGAAAACAGTAGACTTTCGCGTCGCGTACCAGTGCCTTAAGTAGCCACACAGTGTAACTCGCTATAAGTACCTTTATGAAAGCCACAACGTGAGTGCGATTTATAAGGAATAAAATCTATTCCTCGCGATTGAACTGTACAATTTCGCTTGGTCAGACGTAAGCGCCGACAAAGTCTGTAGTATCCGTTCGCAGACAACCGCAATTTAGAGTGGCACTAAGGATCCCCAGTAGCCGTTGCAACGCCGCTCCGCCGCACAGCAATAGGAGGAAAAGGAACCATCTGAGGGACCAGCGTGGGATAGATTCGCCGGATGTATCATTACTTGTAAGCATAGAACTTAAACAACATTAAAAACCCATTAAAAATCAAGATTGAAAGTGAAAATAAATATACAAATACTAAAAATTTAAGCAAACACACCAAAAGTGAAGAGAAATCATACAAACATAGAAAATCTAAGCAACCTTACATATATGAAAAAAGTAAAACTATAACAAAGAACAAAACACTGCAAACGTAGTATAACTTATTCCAATCACATGATTCCTAAGGGACCCTCTAGGATAGAAGGAACAAACCAGCTACTGGTTTTAAAACAAAATAATAAAACAAATTTGGAAGAAATTTATAAGAAAACTTAATAAAATATTAAAGAGTTTTTATTTTTAGGTCATTTAAAATTATTTATCACTTACAATTTTGCCGTTCGAATATCAATTTAAAACATAAAATAATCTCTAAAAAAAAAGTGGTTCTTTTAAAATCAACCAGTGTTGCATTGTCCGAATTGAGAAATCTTATCCAATAGATAATCCCTGATTCTTCAACAACAGCTCATGGCCATCACTTTAGTGACATACCTTATGTGAGTCCTGTAGCAGGCCATGATTCGGACAAAGTCCCAGACGTTTGTAAATTAATCAAAGAGTTCTCAGGAGATAAAGAAACGTTCAACTCTTGGAAAAAGAATATTAGTCGAATAATAGGCAAGAAAATTCACACACAAATTATCTGGTTACTCTGGCTATCCGAACCAAGGTAGTCGGCGAAGCCGAAACTGTCCTCGAATCCTATAGTACCCCACTAAACTGGAAGGCAATTTCGAAATGCCTTACTGCACATTGTGCAGACAAAAGAGACTCTTGAGTATCAGATGTCTTCATTGAAGAAGGGATATTTGACCATACACGAATTTTACCAGACAATTTATCACAATTTGTCACTGATCTTAAACCAGATCGGATCAACGGGGAAATCTCCGGAAGCAATAAGAGCATTAACAAGCGTGTATCGCGGAAAAGCTCTAGACATCTTTGTGAGAGGTCTCAACGGAGATTTATCAAGACATCTTGGTATTAAGAAACCTAGAAATTTAAGCCATGCCCTACATCTCTGTACATTACTCGAAAACCAAGAGCATAGAAATATGTTTGCACCTACATCTAGGCAAACACCTCCAAGTCTACCACCGAGACAATCTTTACCAATTAGCAACAAAATACCCAATACCAATAAAAACAATTGGAAGAGCTTTGACTCTAGACTCTATTACCATCCAAGTAGCAAACCCACCATGAGTCACCCTGCCACATTTATATCAGCCATATAGGCAACAACCACCAATGGGACAAGGGCCATACCAGACACAACGTCCGCTTCACGTCACCAGTCACATTCCACCTTCTCGTCCAACTGGACCAAAGCCAGAGCCAAAGCCAGTACCAATGGACGTAGAGCCATCCATTTGGACGAATCGTATAAATTATATAAATCGTCCAAATAATAACTTTTCGGGGAAAAGTCCACCTCCGCTTTCACAAGTAAACCAGTGTCTCAAGTATCAAATGCAATTCCATGTATCTACAGGAGAAGCCGAACAATTGGCGGATAATAAATATGTATCTCCATATCCTGAAGAAGCCTCCGAACAAGATTACTACGAAGCTTGGGATCAATTAATCCATATGAAGAGGACGATCAGACCAATGAGGGACATGCTTTAGAGACAGTTGGTGACTTTTGATATCCATTTTGTAGACTAAATAGTTCCTCGTTGCCTTACTTTAATTGTGCTACGAAGGACGGCAAAATTTTCAAATTTTTAATTGACACCGGTTCCAACCAAAATTACATTCAGACAAAATGAATCCAGAATCCGATACCTAATGAAAAGCCATTTTTTGCAAATTCTGTTGAAGGGCAAACTAAGATTACCCACCACACTCACCTTAGTTTATTCAATTGTATCGATCACCCAATTAAATTCTTCTTATTACCCACTTTTAAAACATTTCACGGTATCTTAGGTAATGATACGTTAAAAAAAACTCGATGCGGTGATCGACGTAAAAAATGATATTCTTGTCATAAAAGGTAATTATAAAGTAAAGATAAAGCAATTGGCAACTCAAACAAAAAATCACATTAAAATCCGAACAGAACACATGACAGTATGTCAAAAAGACACTCAATCACACAATAAAAAAACATACTGAATAATTTTCAGAACCCGACGAAAAACTAACATACACCACTGCGGTACAAGGACAAATCAGAACAAATACGGATCTACCAGCTCATAGCAGACATTATCCATACCCAGCCTCTCTAAGACCAAAAGTCGAGAAATAAATCAATCAGTTGCTCGATGATGGCATAATAAGACCTTCACGGTCTATGGCTATGTCTATATTGACGATATAATTGATTTAGCAAATCAGAAGCTGAACACACCCAAGATCTCGATAAAGTATTCTCCACTCTAGCCAAAGCTAATATGAAAGTACAAATCGATAAATGTGAATTTTTCAGAAATGAAGTTGATTTCCTCGGCTTCACTATTTCCAATAACGGTGTAAAAACAAACAAAGAAAAAGTCAAAGCTAATTAATAACCTTAAAGGATTTGAGATCCTTTCTAGGGCTATACAGACGTTTTATTCGTGACTACGCCAAATTAGCAAAGCCATTCACAACCCTACTCAGAGTAGAAAATGGTCGTTCTTCAAAAAATATCTCTCATAAAATAAACATAGTCTTCGACCAGAATTGTAAAAGCGCATTCGAAAATATTAAGAATACTTTAGTTTCGCAAGATGTAATACTTGCATACCCAGATTTCACGAAAGAATTTCAGCTCACAACAGATTCATCAAATTACGCAGTAGGCGCAGTACTGGAGCAGAACGGCAGACCGATCACCTTTATTTCGCGTACACTAACTAGCACTGAATAGAACTATGCCACAAACGAAAAAGAAATGATGGCCATAGTGTGGGTTCTCCAAAGTCTACGCATGTACCTTTACGGTACTTCTAAAGTTATAATATTCACTGATCATCAACCATTAACTTTTGCATTAGGCATCAAGAATCATAAAAGCTACCTTGAAGAGTACAATCATGAACTCAGATAAAAAGGAACTTCTAACGTAGTGGCAGCTGCCCTATCTAGAAATCCTCCATGTGCTCAGATAAATAGCACCACAGCTACAATTCATAGCGACGAGAGTTCATTGCACAATCCTATACCTTGCGCAAATATTCCAATTAACGTATTCATTTCAGTAGTTATAATGTAAGATACACACAAACCCAAGTAGAAGATATTCCCTTTAGAATCTGACCAGAATGAGATCATCGTCAAAGAGCATTTTCGAGCTCATAGAAACCCAATTAAAAACAAAATCCAAATCCCCAGCAAATTCCCTGGTTTGACAAAGAAAGTAGTGACTATTGCCAAGCAATGCGAAACTTGCAAACTTTCTAAGTATGATAGGCATCCTCAACATGGAGAAATTCAACCAACTCCAATATATGTAGGTATTGGAGAACTTATTCTTATAGATTTATACATTACACAAAAAACTTTACTACTTACTGCTAAAGATAAATTTTCAAAATATGCTCAGATTAAAATAGTAAAATCAAGAGCTGCTGAAGATCTAAAAACCCCCCTACGGGACGTAATGATGGCATTTGGCATGCCGAAGTTAGTCGTCGTGGACAACGAAAAGGCCCTAAACGCAGCATCAATCAAGTTCTTATTAAATGAGCAACTTAAAGTAGAAGTCTTCACGACACCACCGTATGCTTCCACAAGCAACGATCAAATAGAAAGATTTCATTCAACAATGACTTAAATCTTGAGGTGTCTTAAACGAGAAAAGACTACAGCCACTTTTGAAAATTTGATCTTCAAAACTGTAAAAGAATATAACCACTCAACCCACTCAACTACGAAAAAGAAACCCATAGACATATTTTTTGGCAATCAATTCAATTCAAACCCTATAGAACTCGAACGTCTAAGAAATCAGATTAGTAATAATATCAGCAAAAAACAGGAAGAAGATATCTCTTATCACAATCAAAAACGAAGCTCTATACAAAAATGTGAAAAACGGGAAACAATTTACATTAAAATTGACAAAAGACTAGGGCCCAAAATAACTCTTAGATATCGAAAAGAAATTGTAGCAAAAGACAACAATACAACAGTAAAAACTCAATCAGGAAGAATTGTCCATAAAAATAATATAAAAACGTAATTTTGTCCACAGGTTTTTTTGCCATTGTGCTACGGGTTGGCAACCGTATTAGACTACTCACATTCACAGCTAATCCCGATAAAAACAAGAATCGCCGCAATTCAGGAAAGCACATTCAAAATAATCCATGTTTTTGACATAAAAGAATACGAAGAAATGACCTCAAAACTAGAGGAGTCCATTCTTAGAATACGAATTAAATATAATTAAAATAGGTTAAGACCGAGCAACCGAAAGATTAGATCCATCGATGCTTTAGGAACAGCATGGAAATGACTGGCCGGTACACCGGACAGAAGTGATCATGAAATTCGAATAGCAAAATTAAATGAACAATTAGAAAACAATAATAGACAGGTAACAATCAATAAAAAGTTAACTGCAGGAATAAACGAAATGAGTCGCGTAACAAACGCAATATTAAAACACACTATTGACGCTAATGATATCAAAGAAAAATTTGTATCAATTTTAAAATACAAACTTCAACTTTTAAAAAATGACCTAAACAATCTAATAAATGCAATAAACAAAATAGAAGAAATATTAAGTAATGAAAAAGGAATGTTTATCAATATAAAAACTACTTGAGTTTGCGAAAAAAAAGATAACAACAACCGGCAATAGTATGCTCTATATGATATCCAGAAGGGTATACCCCCAGAAGGAACACAACCATTTAATTCTATGATAATTAAAGCAGTTAAGCAAAATAATGTAATAAATGACATAAGATACGAAAACGTATTGATTTGTAACAAAACTATATACGCTATAATACAAGAATGTGAAACATTTAACGATAAGACAATTTGTAATAAAAATAATGTTATTATTACTTCACAACGGAAAACCACACTGCAAAGTTATCAAAATCAACACATCCCAAATCATCAGGAGATAGTGACCGGCACCATCCTTCTCAATAGCTTTAAAGGCAACATTAAAATCGACAAAGAAGAAATCGAGCTAGAAGGAACTTATCTAATACAGTTCTAAGTCTCTACAGTCTACGTTAACGAAGACAAATACGAGGCAATAAAAGCAAAAAAACTGCAGAAGCAACCCCTCCACTTTTCTAATTGATGGCCGAAAAGACGTTAACAGAAGAGGTTCTTTCGCTACAAATGCTGAAAGAATAAGTAAGTCTTAATCAGATTCTGAATAAAAGCAAATCGCTTTTTTTACAAATCAAACCTCACGAATTGTTAATTTATATATTCAAAGCACCTACATATTCCAGAAGAAGAGATATAACACATTAAAAAAAAATGATTATTTTGCCTGAATGCAAATTCGAAATTGTTTGGAAAAATATAACACAAGCCAAATATGGAAAATAAAACGAAAACAAAAAATATTGAATTCTAAGAAACATAAAAAAATCACAAATTATTGGTACTTGATGCAAGTATTGAAAACTCTATAAGTTAAAATCTTTTTGAAAAATCATTAGGTTTCGGTGATAAATATCATTATACCAAAGTTTTAAGATTTATCAATGTAACGACAATTGCATTTTACACTTTAGTCTGTTTTCATCATCTATTTCCAGGAATTCTTAGAAGCTGTTACCCACATTAGATTGCTTGCACTTTTTACTTTAGTTCAGTTCACCATAAATAACATTTTTTTCTCTATTTACCTCAGCTGAAATGATTAATTTACACATGTTAGCAAATATGCTTTTTATACCTACAGAACTATGCGCTTAAAATGGATAATTGTAAGTCATACGGTAATCTTTATAAACATCGAACTATTGATAAAAAAATATGTGTAAGGTGTAGTATATATTGTTTGGAAAATAAGTATCACTATTAAATGGTTACAAGGCAAGTTTTTAGCCTTCCGTGGCAATAGGCGCACTTGTAGCCTCCGCAGAAAGTGCTGACATTAGAGGGATTAGAACTTTTGTTGGCAGCAAATGCTTTAAGGGCTCTAGAATATGGTGCTGCTGCAAAAAAGTTAGTTGCTGTTGCTCCAGTTGCAACAAGCTAATGCCAAGATTCACAGTGATAGACTGAGGCGGAAATACACCGTGAATGCAGCGCTGCACGTAAGGTACGAGATCATACGCAAAACAAGAGCAAAGCTTTACAAATGTCTCACGTTCATTTCCTGTGAATGCCTGTTGTTCTTGTCTATAAAAGGCAAGCACTCGCTGTGCCACAAATTGAAGCGATTGTTGTAAACAGTTGGTAACGTCAGTGGCAACTGCGAATGGTGCACAGAGACGAAGTTCATTAAGTGCGTTGAGGTAACCATTGCACAACGCAGCAAGTGGATAAAAGTCGAGCAAAGTCTCGGGCGGAGCATACGTCTTCTGTTCGCTGGACGGCATGGCTGTCGTATCAAGCGGCTTTCGGCTGTGCAGTGTTACCTTGTTAATTAGCGTGAACTTTTCCAACTCCTGCTCAAAGTTCGCATTGACTTGTGCAATGGTCGACTCGAATTTATTGCACACTATGCGTACAAAAATTGGAGCAATCAATCCTCGAAAATCGGCACCGACACGACTGAAGGACAAGCCGAAGTACATGCACTGTCCCAATACTGTTTCAATTGAGTTTACACCACGCTCCAGATCCGTCTCGAGTGTTGAAAGGAAGCCATTAATCTGCAATAGAGTCGATGTTTAAATTGCATTCAGACTTGAATGAAAAACGCGTACCTTGTTATGGAGCCATGCCTGAAACAAGCGATCTCCATTACAACTGACGCCTTGCAATGGTTTCAAGGAAACCGATTTGGCACTCTCATCATCTGGAAATATGGCGCGATACTGTGTAATAATGTTGAATAAATTGATTCGCGTGATTTCGATCGTCTTTGTTAGATGTTGCTGGGCTGTAGGAATAGTGACTTTAAAGAACACATAAATCTACTATATATACATTCATACCATCCGTTTGGGGAACCGCCTCCAGACATGTTGTAAGCCAAGCATCACGTGCCTGCAAAAACTTTAATTTGAGCTCGTTGTCGCTAAAAGCCTGCATGCGCCGCAGATAACCAACAATTTGTAGGCACTTGGGAAGCTGCAGGTCCATACGCAACTGTGCAACTAGCTGCACAAGCATGGTGTGCCAGAGTGCTTCTACAGAGCGAACAATGCTCTGGAATTGAAATTCATTTGTGCATTTTAGGATAAGAAAAAAGCAATGTTGATATTTACATGCACCACAGGTATTAGATGTCCTTGATGCTGGCCAAGCCTCTGCACATAACTGGCCAGTTCAAGAGCCTCTTCATATCGATCCTCCCGGATGCAGCGTTCCATCAATTGCGGCAACTCCAGAATCTCCAGTAGCTGCGCATTTTTATGCAGAGTTGTACTATTTAAGCGTCGCTGCTCTGTTAGCTCCGCCGAATCCTTGAGAAATTGTTCACACTTTTCGCTGAACGTCGGCAGTTTATTAATCAATGTATCCACCTGATCTTCTGCTTTTTGGAACTCGTTGAAAATGGAGCGAGAGTTTTCTGCTGTTGTGATAAAAGTTTTGTAATTAGAAATAGCCAGCTCTTGTGTTTGATCCAATATCCTTTTCGTCTCGTCTCCCAATCGGGTTTGCTCCTTTTTCAGCTGATCCACCTTGCAAGTGCCGAGCTTGGCCAAATAATTGTCCAGCTCCGGATTGCCACGCAGATTACCTAAGCAAGAGAAAACAGATTTATAATTTGCGCTGTCGTGGCAAATCGTTTGTAGCAAAATATTTACTTGGAACTCCATGTGGGAAAATCAATTTTAGTACACGCTCATTTTCCAAATCCATTTTATCAGGAAAACTCATTGTTTTTATTAATTTTTGATACAGGGATCTATGTAGAGATGACACTACCAATGTATCGATATTGTTAAATTTCTTTAAACATCGTTTCTTATGACAAACATAGATATTTTTTCGATCTTAATATAAAACCACATTAATATGAATTATTTATAGTTGGACAAAATTATTATATTTTATGAATATCGACTTTTTAAGCCCCGTTTCCACAGCCCAAAAAACTTGTTTTCTGTCGGTTATTTTTATTAAAAATATCGGGTTTTCTGTTGGTGAGCTATGTGAAAATATCGATAGCGAACGTTGAAATATCGAACACACTTTTTGGGTAGTCACGCGATATTTTACCGATGTGAAGACAAAAAAAAACTCACCACTTAACAAACAGCTGATAATTAAGTGCGCCAATGTATTAAAAAAGAAATATCAAATTTATTTTGTGTTTTAAACCAAATCTCTTCATGGAGTGGCATTCACGAAGAAATGTTGTTTTAGTTGTGAGACGAAAAATTTACGGTCTACGCAAAGAAACACAAGCATACATCAACGAATGTAGTAAAAAATAAATGTATTTATGTAAATATTACATTGCCGCCAGCAATTCCACTTCCAAAGGCCCAAGCTGACATCTCCATTAGATCTTCCTCCACTTCATCCAAATCTTCCTTAAAATATTGCAATTTAAAAAGTTTTTAATTTAAAAAACTTGCGTATAGTTTTTTAAATTGTTCGCCAACTTTTGTTTACATTTGAACAGCTGGGTATTTCAGAGCAGCCACACTAAGAAATTTACCGTCATTCATTCTTTTCCATTCGCGGCTGAAGAAACACTAAAACGGACTTGACCGTAAATAAAAGAGCTTAGTGTCTGTGGAAACGGGGCATTACTTAATAAAAATAATGTGTTGTAAAATTCTTTTATTTAACACCCATGTTCTAAGGGGTGTGACCACATTTTAATTTTAAAAAAATCACGCTACTCTGATAAATGCGACCTGGTTACACTTTCCATAGTATGTTGGTTTACTTTTGTGGTATATTGGTTTACTTTCAAAACATGTACAAAATAGCGTGTTATTTTATGTAGCTACTAGTCCTAGACGTCTCCAATCGAATGTCGTTCCACGGAATATACATAAGAAATATAAAATTTAAAAACAGTGGAGGACTTTGAAACGCATAAACATTTGCCTTCAAAATATACTTTTGGACATATACAGTTTGGAGTCCATTGGAGTCAGCAGTGCGATAGCGATACCAATAGATGCAGAACAATTTAAAAAAAAAAACTGTATAGAAAAAAATTATAAATCCCAATAAAATTAAAATCTTAATTTGTGAGGTTCCCTCACACATTTCAGGTAGCTATGCTTCCGTTTTTAAATTTTACTTTCGTACGTACGATTTAATATATAATATTAAACATACATTGTGCAGAATTAAATAAATAAATGCTTATCGTTTTTTTTTTAAGCTCATACATCGTTTAGTATCGATAGTCGCGTATTTTCAAAGCCACTAAAGACAAAAGCTAATTGCTGTAATACATAGAGTTAACAGGCTTGTAAACCTTTTTGTTACATTTTTATTGCAACTTTTGCCTTTTTCTTTAATCAATTAATAAATCTTTAAGTTGCGTAAGAAATACATAAATGCCTTAGTGTTTCTGCGTGTATAGTTGTGGTCTTGGTGAAAGTAGTACATTTATTTATCTGTTTTCTAAAATGTTAAACGTCATTTTTGTAGATTATTCTTGTACATTAAGAACTTTCAATTCACCGTCCAGTTGCACGGAGCACACATTGATGACACTAATGAACTTCAATTGCATGGGAAGCAAACCCACCAATAACGCACTTTCATATCGACTGCAGTCTAGACTCTATACTCCCCAGAGTCAGCATCTAAGTTTGTCTCAGACATTTCGGCGTCGACGTTCGCAGAGAAGTTCGTGATGTCGTTGTAATAGTGAGCTAAACCCGCTTCACTTGATGAGAAGTCATAAACGAGTTGTTTGGCCCCTAATGGGATTGTTCTTATTGCATGTGTAAAACTTGTGATGTTTTTCAATAAAACATTTATGTAGATGCTAAAAAGTATTGTCACCTATTTGTATATTACAAATAAATTACTAGAAAGTATTATCTTATATTCAATACAACAACAACATTAATATATAAGTAATAGATATATATGTATTTCTTAAATGAATTTCTGACGTTAAATATTCGCCTTTCTCACCTTTGAATATGAATTAATTTATTTTGCTTATGGTATTTGTCTATAGATTACCTTTAAAAGTATATTTAATTGATAAACACTTTATATTTTGAGCATTAACAAAAGCTTATTTAATTCATACTTGAGTGCGACATATCTTAAACTGTGGTTTTTGGTGACTAATGATATATTATCTTTTATTTTTATTATTTTTGAAGGTAAACTGTTAAATTAGATTAAATTAAAACTTCCACTTCTACACCTTATGAACATTGTAATTGATTTGTTGCCAGAATATACGCGACAATTAGAAAAGATTGTTTCCCCCATTTGTAGACCTTTAATTTACCCCGGCTTTACTTTACTATTATTATTTTTACACTTTCACTTACTTTATCTGAAGTATCGATGCAGAACACAATAAACTGAATTAGTATGAACAAGTGATGTTTTGAAGCTTAGAGTGTCTATAAAAGTCAAAGTCTATAAAAATAGAAACCATTTCTAACTAAGCAACAAGATCCCTATTGGGAGGCATGCTAAAATCATAAAACACAGCTGTCTTTATTTCACAATCATCTTCCCAGCAAGTACAAGCAAAAACAGGAAACTGTAACCAGATTGCATTTTCAACTACCAACAACCAGTAACAACAAATTTGGCAACCTCTTGAAAAAAACAAAGTAGGAATATATTAAATTGAAATGGAAGACACAAGAGGGCAACATATGTATATAATAAAGGGGGAAGATAAGGGGAAAAGAAGAGGCCACCCACCCAAACATACGTGTATTTTGCTACTACCACAACATGAATTTGGCGTGGCTTAACTTCGTGTGCAACTCCTCTCCCCATTTGACTCAGCGGAGGTTTTTGACATGCGCAAAAAGATTTACTCATTGGAATCGAACTTAAACTATAGTACAGTACAGTACTGACTTATAATTAAAAAAACATATTTTTATGTTATCGATTATAAATAAAATACCAGTAAAGTTTTAATATTAAATGCAAATACGAATGCAAAATTACGCGTTCCTTTAGAAGTAGTTGTATAAGTGGGCAGACGGAATAATTTACACTGAGTCAAGTCTTCACTGTTTACGTTCAAGTTGCAGCGAACATGCAACGCAACAAAACAACAACTCCACCCGGCAGTAACATTGTCCCAACGCTACAACAACGCCACTACTGACCTACTAAGCCGGCGTCATCGTCGTCGTCATCGTCTTCGCTGCCTTACGAAGCTCTCCCACTTCCCACTAGCAGCGACAATCAGAGACAACAACATCTACAGCCGCAGCAATCAACTGCAGCAAGAGCAGCAACAGTACAGGCTAAGTCGTGCTTTCGTTTCGTGTCGTCTCGGCAAACCATCTTCATCTTCGTATTTTGTGCTTTGCTCTCTCATCATGTTGTTGCGTGTGGCGCTTTTTCTGTTTGTTGGCGGTTTGTTGTTGTATTTTTTGCACAGCTGTTGTTGTTATTACTGCCGCTGCTACTGCTGCGCCTGCTCGTTTTTCAATGTTTGTGTTTTTGCTGCGCCTCCCGACGCTGACGTTTCGAATAATAAATAAGAAAAAGTTTTCCTGCAAACGCAAAAACTAAGAAGAGTCGTAAAAATAACAAGTCTGATTGAACTACTTGTTGATATTGATCGACTAGTAATGACCCTGTGAATTTCTATTGCACATACATACATATCTGGCTTAAAATATTTATATTTTGATGACAGGTTTTGCATATTTTTGGACAAACTAAGAAATGGCACAATCAAGTTGTGCAAACTTCGGCCTTCGTACAATACAAATATGCTACTTAAACTTATTTTGCTTATGGAATAATAATAATACCTCTTGAAAACTTGATTTAAGCTCGAATTTGATGATTTTCTTATGTACAATGAAATGCAGAAATTGCGTCTTACAAGCATGCTCCTCTCACACGAAATTGTAAGGAGTATAAAAAGAGTTTTCGCTTGCGTCGCAGTTGAGCCATTTGGCAAGTCGTCTCTCTGTCTCTGTCGTGAGACCTGGTTGTTGGTTGTGCGCGGGGTGCTCAGTCTGCACGTTGTTGCTGTTGCTGTCGACGACGTCGTCGTCGTCGCCGTCGCGACGTCGTTATTGTTAGCGTTACTGTGGTTCAGCTCTGAGCCGTTTTGCCTTAGCTCTCACCTCAGTTGCAATCGTGTGAGCGAAGCGTGCAAACGTGATTAGATTTTTCGGCTCGGCGCTGAAATGAGCTGTGAATAATATTTGTTAAATAAAAATATGAATTTTACAACTTTTAAAATATATGTGAAAACCTATCGAAAACTCAATTTAAACAAAAGCCTAGCATCAAATAAGTGTGATTATAAATAAACCTATCCAAATCCCACTAAAGAAAAAGGCTTTCAGGGTCCAAGGCCCTAAAAAGTAAACACCTAAATAAAGCAAAAATAAAAAGTGAAACATTGCGAAATATTTTTACGAAATTACGATTTACTCATTTTTGCATTGAATATTTGTGCGTGTGTGCCAAGCAAAGTGAAAGTAAGCATGGAGCTCATGAAAATGAATATGTGTATTTCCAGATTGCGAACGACAAAACTAATAACGGTAAATGCTAACAAGAGTGTAAAATATCGTCACATAATACCTAAAGATTTGGCACACTTTACTGTCAGTTGAAGCTCTCTTCAATACACACATATATTATTGAAATTTGCTTTAACAAGCTTACAGTACATCATTTTCTTATTCACTTATTTCTATACTCATAAATCAAATACCTAAAAAAAAGTGTATAAGTCAGACAAGAAATTTCGATTAATAATAAAAACTACTGAGAATTAATAAATGAAAAAAAAATAATCCGAGTTTGGAATTTTACATTTAGTTTTATTAAAGTGAACTTTCAACATGCAATAGATCATTTGCTTTGCGAATTGAATTAATTTTGGATACGAAAACCAATTCATAAAATTGAACATTCTGAAGCTGAAAATAAAACATAGTTTCTGAGCGATTTAAGTTTTGGTAACCACCTTGACTACCAATTTCTAGTGGCAGCTTACAACATGTGTTGAAATCCGAAAACGATCAAAGCCATTCAGCGCTTTATGCATATTAACAACTTACTAAATGCTATACACATACAGACACACAGCTGTTCGTATGTATAAGCAAAGAGTAAGCTGAAGAAAAAACTCAGCTGTTGCTTTTGTTATTTTGTGGTTGGCGCTTTAAAGATACGAAAATAAAGATAAAATACAAAATTTCACTTTCTTCGAGGTGCTGCCGGCTCAAAACGATTTTTTAGTTTTTGGCACTTCTTTTTTTTGGGCCGCTACCATTGAATACATTCGAAGAGAAAAACGATAAACAAAAAAGCAAATGTTACCAAATACAGAGAAAAGTTGGTACGATTTTGGTGTGCCTTTCCCGGCAAGTTTGGATAAGTGAAACCGAAGACGCAAACAGTTGAACAGTTAACAATCAGTATATTTTTTTCGACCAAGACAATGCCGATGAATATGCATAATTTGAACACTTCGAGGTTCAGACACAACATAATAAATTTGCATGGACTTGCATGTCAAGTTTGTCGCCTCAGTCTTTTTGCGACGCGCTGCGTCGCATCAGTTAAGTTTCACCAACTGTTGGTGCTGCGACAGTGACTAGCAATGGCAATTAGTAAGCACAGAAACGGCAAAGAAGCAATCCCAAATTTGGTTAAGTGTAACATCAACTTCATTTGCAGTTGCCAATTGAATTGATACATAATTCATTCTATGCTGCACCGCCGCACCATCGCATCACCACATCAACAGCACCACAACATTGCCTGTGGAGTGTTTAGAAAATGAAGACATAGACAAGACACGACGACAGCAACAGCAACACCAACAACAGCGACATATGCGATTGCTCAGCTGGCCAATCAGACAGTCAGGTGGTATGGTGGGTCAGTTAGGTGGCATGGTGGTGATGCAGGGGTTCTATAGAAAGTTGCGATGGCATATTAAAGTGTTGCTAACTTACAACAGCTGCGATGCTTTAGAGTGACAAATGTCTTCCTCGATGTAAGTTGACTTAATGCCCATTTGGCTCTCTCGTGCGGCGCATTGGACATATTGATTTGTTGTCTTTAATGTTGACAGCCGCCTGCCAGCCAGACAGTCCACCAGCCTTGCAACCCGATTGTTGCTCCAATTTTCTTATGCCTTTTTCTAGACTTACTAAGAAATATGACACTCCATACGTAGCTCTCGGCTCACACGACCCGCCTGTGTTACAATTTAATTGTCTCCATCATTTTCATACAGATGAACATACATACATATATGAATGTATTTTCAATGAACACAAATAAATAATAAATATATATTATATTCACTTCCCATATTTATTGTCAGTGTATGCAGATATAGATTGTAGATTTGGCGTCAAACAAAACGAAAGTAATTTGGCTTTCCATTTCAGGTTGTGTGGTTTGCTTTGCTTTGCTTTGACCTGATTCGATTCTGAACAACAAAAAATTGTTGAAAGCAAGTTCGTTGCCTCAATCATTTGTTGTCTCATCCTCTATTCAACGCTTACTTTTACCCCACGGCGCCAAATCCACATAATACTTAGCTTAATTGTAATCGTAGCGATCACTTGAGTGATCATGATGGATTTAATTATATATGTGTTGAGTTGAATAGTTTCTAATTTATCTCAAACTGGAGAGAATTGATGATATCGAAGTAAAACAAAATTCTTATTAAAAATAATTATAATTGTTTATGTACTGAAGATTATTTAAGATTATTTATTTATGCATGATAAGATTAGTCAAATGGATATTTTTTTAATGACATGAAACACTTGTTTATGATTTTATTTTATAACAATCAGTATGAAGGAAACATGACAAAAGACTAGAATTGAAGCACCTTCAGGAGGGGATCGTAAATTATAATCACATATTATATTTCCCAAACATTTCCCTTCTAAAGTAAATTAAAACTTCTTATTGAAAATCAATTACTGCAGAAAGTGCTACATTTACATTCCGTAATAATTAATCAAGGATAGATCAGTATAGTCGAATTGCCATACTCTGAGAACCATATAGTAAATTTATGTTAAAAATAGTAAAAGTAGAAATTATCAATTTTGTTTCGAATTACAAATGCAAATTATCATCCCAATTTCAATTATAAGAGTATTAAGAGAAATAAGTTTTGTAACGTTTTCCGCCTTAACCATTAGTTATTTAGTAAACAATAAATATAAAAGAGGGGTGCTATTCGTAATTGTAGTAACAATTGTTATAAGATTGATATATAGATAAGAAAATTTAATTTTGTAAAATAAATCAAACATTTTTTGATTGAAATCATTAGGATTGACAAATTTTTATCCGGTCCCGAAATTATAGCAAAGTTTCAAAATGTAAAAAATCGGCAAAATTGCTTAACGTATTTGCTTATATTAGGGTCACATTACCTAATCGATGTGACTATGTTTTATAAACATATTTGTACATCTCAACACACTCTTGCGCCATTCAACGAATTTAACACTTTCTTTTTGGTTTCGAGGAGCGACGCAATAAAGGTGAATCATACACAGCAGTAAAATAAACCGCATATTCGTACAACATCAAAACCAAATGATAACTAAATTGATATCAAATTTGGGAAACCAGTTCAGCGGAGAGAAAGAAAAAGAAATAGTATGGGTTGGTAGAGTTGCGAGTAGCACAGGCATCAAACAGACTGCGCCATAGACCCGTTTTGGCGCCCAAGTAAAAAGGTACGAACACGTACACGGCACGCTGTATTCAGCTTTGTGTGTGTATAGCATGTGCTCCTTGGTTGCGTCGCGGTTCGTTTCGATTGTGCAACAGAAAAGGAAAGTTTGAAAGGGCCACATAAATGGGTAGATCGGCTGGTCCGCTGGATCGTTTGGCCAACAAAGCGATGCAAGGCACTTTTACATTGCCTGTGTCGCAACTTACTTTTACTTGGTTAACCCATTTCGCTTTTAATTGCTCTCTGCATTTCACTTTGTGATGGTTCGTCGGTGGCCGGTGGCCAGTGGCCGCCCCACAAACACAATCACATGTGCAGCAAGGTAATTGCGGTCATTCTTCGTCCCCCTTCCACTCTGTATCTCTCTCTCTCTCTCTCTCTTTCTCTCTCAGACTCTCTCGCATTTCTTCTACTCACTTTTCTTGAGCTGCATGCAAATGCACATCGATCATCTTCATGACTTGTGATTGTGCAGTTGCCGCGTGAAAGTAAAATTTGATTTTATGCCGGTTCATTAAGCAAAAGAGACAGCAAAATGCCGAGTGAGTGAGAGAGCAAAAGAAAGATTGAGCACGAGTGCGCGAGAGCCTTACTATGCAAGAGAGTGGGAGCAACATTAGCCAAGTGTGTGAGGTTTGTTTTGCCCGACCCGCTTTTGTGTTTCTTCCATGTTTCACTTCGTCACGCTGGCGACAAATTGTTTACTTGAGTGAGAGTCAACTGCAGCCAGTCCCTTCCCTATTTACTGCAATAGAAATCTCAGCATATATATCTATATCTATATCTATATCTATATCTATATCTATATCTATATCTATATCTATATCTATATCTATATCTATATCTATATCTATATCTATATCTATATCTATATCTATATCTATATCTATATCTATATCTATATCTATATCTATATCTATATCTATATCTATATCTATATCTATATCTATATCTATATCTATATCTATATCTATATCTATATCTATATCTATATCTATATCTATATCTATATCTATATCTATATCTATATCTATATCTATATCTATATCTATATCTATATCTATATCTATATCTATATCTATATCTATATCTATATCTATATCTATATCTATATCTATATCTATATCTATATCTATATCTATATCTATATCTATATCTATATCTATATCTATATCTATATCTATATCTATATCTATATCTATATCTATATCTATATCTATATCTATATCTATATCTATATCTATATCTATATCTATATCTATATCTATATCTATATCTATATCTATATTTATATTTATATCTATATCTATATCTATATCTATATCTATATCAATATCTATATCTATATCTATATCTATATCTATATCTATATCTATATCTGTATCTATATCTATATCTATATCTATATCTATATCTATATCTATATCTATATCTATATCTATATCTATATCTATATCTATATCTATATCTATATCTATATCTATATCTATATCTATATCTATATCTATATCTATATCTATATCTATATCTATATCTATATCTATATCTATATCTATATCTATATCTATATCTATATCTATATCTATATCTATATCTATATCTATATCTATATCTATATCTATATCTATATCTATATCTATATCTATATCTATATCTATATCTATATCTATATCTATATCTATATCTATATCTATATCTATATCTATATCTATATCTATATCTATATCTATATCTATATCTATATCTATATCTATATCTATATCTATATCTATATCTATATCTATATCTATATCTATATCTATATCTATATCTATATCTATATCTATATCTATATCTATATCTATATCTATATCTATATCTATATCTATATCTATATCTATATCTATATCTATATCTATATCTGTATCTATATCTATATCTATATCTATATCTATATCTATATCTATATCTATATCTATATCTATATCTATATCTATATCTATATCTATATCTATATCTATATCTATATCTATATCTATATCTATATCTATATATGTTTATTATTAAAGGGTAGAACCTATTATATATTTCAGCGGAATACAGTAGTTGCGCTGCTTTTCATCTTCCTTGTAAATCTCACCGATAGCACGGCCAACTTTGGGTTCGACTCAGCGAACTCGTGTAATCCAAACGGTAAAATTTCCCGGCGTGGACGTGCTCAGATGCTGGCAGCGATACCATGTGATCTGGCAAAGCAACCATTTTGTCATCTACCAGGTTCAATTTATCCGTGGCACGCGGTGCGGCGATTCGTTCACGAGAATCAGGGTCTGATGAAGCGCATGTACGGCGATGTGCGACATATATCAATACTACGCGATGAGATACAGAATAACGAAGTAGTCGATGTGGACGACATAGAAGACGCAGCGGATCGGTATTCGAAGACACCACGTGGAGCAAAGTTCATGTTGCAACGCAGAGACGGAGACCGCGATGAATTTGGCAGTTACAAGGGCAATGATGTCATCAAGGAGCCGCATTTCCGGCCTGTATCTGCAATGGGAAGCACAACCACACCGTCCACAACATCAACAACAGTCTCCAGCTCACCAACAACTGCTCCCACATCAAGCTCGAGTAGCCCTACAACATTAAGTATATCGTCAGGAGCCGCAATTGACGAGTTGCAACTAGAGACAGTGCCGGATGGTGACCGTGAGAGACCCAGTTTGGAGTCGAACAGCGTCTACGAGTTGCCCAGCAGCACAAGTTCCAAGACAGTCTCGACAAGTACCACAAGTCGCCCACAAACTACAGAAAGAGCTAATTCCGAGTCTGGCGATAATATAGAAGTCATCGCCGCGCCACAGCTGGGAGAAGCCCCCAAGAAAGTCGAGGGTAGCCAGGGCCTTCACAATATAAGCATAGCAACTGTTCCGGTCACTCTGGCTACTGTGGTAAAAGTCTCTACGACGGCAACTAAGCGTACCACAGCGGTGCCCAGTCGCAAACAGAAGCCCAGCGAGGCTGCCACTCCTTCTACAACTCCCCTAAAGGTGACTTTAAAAGCCACAAATTCGAATACGAGCACAGCAGACACGGCAGCATCAGGTGCCACAGTCAGCAACACAAGCACAGTTGGATTGATGGCCCGCAAAAATGTTACCAAAACGACGATGGGAAGCACCACACCGGTGAGCTTCGCATCGCTTTTCTCATCCACATTCACAGCTCTGAGTATGGACAAACAAAAACGTCCACTAACAACCAGCACCACTGCAGCACCCCCGATGACATCCTCAAAGGCAGGTCTATTGAAGGAGGGTGGCCAGCTCTTCCAGGATGCCATTAAGCAAGAACCCGTTGCGGTAACTAGCAACATGCGTGGCGTGTAAGTAGCTCAGTCTAATATGTACTCTAAATGCTAATTCACATTTTTTCTCCTGCAGCAATGCTTGTCCAGTCAAGGATGAGGTGGTTGCTCCATTCTGGGCTAATAACACACGCGGCGAGGTCTTGGCTCTGCTCAATCTTTATCCCTTCGAGCAGTACGTGCACTGGGAGAAGTGTACCCATGAGTTCAAGCAGATGTTCTGCCGCGATGGCTGCCGCTGTGAGCAGCAGTATCGATTGCATCGGCTATTGGCCTATGATCCGCACAACGAATGCCGTGGCATATTTTCAGACTGGTTTCGCTTTCCCTCAAGTTGCATTTGCAAGTGCTACAATATACCCATGGAATTTCGTGCCACTTCGAGAAGTCCGCGTTCCGACAATAGCTTCGATGCACCACAATCCCAGCCCATCGACCCCATAGGTGCTGCCGAGGCAGAAGTTCAGCGTGCTATCTATGAGCATGCCACAGATCAATGGTATCGGCCTCGTGATGAGTTTGATATCTTTGAGGGCTAGTCACCCGAATTCCAGAGCTATGGATTAGCTCATCAGAATGAGGCTTTGGACAGACCTAGTCCCTTGGAACTGTACAGTAATATGAATAAATTTAGGATTCCCGCGCACTGAAATAAATTTCATTATCTTTGCTAAATAATTTTTTGATTAGTGTAGAACTTTCCGACAAGAGATCAAGCTATTTATTCTCAATCATAATCAGCGTAGAAATCCTATTTAAAACACAGATTTCCACTTCCCAGCCAGCTTGCTACGTAAGACAGTTTATTCGGCTTTATAGGTTGCAGGTTACCGGCACTCCACCCAAGCAGTTATGAATTCTCATAAATGGGGAATTCCGTTCTTAGGTTGTATTTATAAATTATAATTGAACAAAAAGGAATGTGTTTTTGTAAATATAGTTAAACACAAAATCCTACCCAGCGACAATTTTACAGAGCGAATGTACCTTAAATTATTTGTTAAACGATTTCGTGGCAGCTACGTTTAATAAATAGTATTAGCTATTAATCATTTATATTACATAACGCAACTGTGGCCATAAATAAAATCATTCTTTATAAATAAAATGAAAAATAATTTGGAAAAAGTACATATTTATTGCCAAATTTATAATATTCATACAATATTATTTATATATACGTGTAGTTGTTATTGTTGTATATAAAATGCTTACATAAATATGTATAAAATAGACTTTAATGTATTTAATACGTTTACATAACACTTGTGTGTTTTAGTAAATTGTTTAGTGTTTTGCAGAAGGCATTTTGTTTTTTTGCAGTTTTCACATTCGTAATTTAGTACTAATATATTTATAAAAGTAATAGCATTTCTTCTTTAATACACTTTCTGTTTATTGAATAAAGATTTAAATGTTTAATGTTGTATTATGACAACCAACTTGATATTTTCTATTTTTTTCAGTTTTCTTTTTTAATAAGAAAAGGCACTTATTTATTATAAAGCTTGATTCTATAAATTTTGAAAATAATTCTTGAAATATTGCCACAGTAATGAATTCGAAATAATTATCGATTATTTTGATGCGTTTTAAACCATATTTTTCATAATTTGAAGTTCTATTGTAATTTTTTTTTTTTTTGAGAATTTCTAAAACTCTTCACATAGAGGAAACAGATAATTGTTTGATATAAATAGAGGGACGTAAAGACAATAGAACTAAACAAACAACAAGAAAAGAACGCGCCTTAAATGCAAAAAAACAAAAAAATGTGCAATAGCATAGACGACAATTGAATACTCTGCGTTGAGCGTATCGAATACAGAACTTGTATATATGGATGAGCGACAATACCCTTTACATTTTGAAGGGTATCAGCTTACACCATCTAATAATAACTAAACCTAAAATTATCCTTGTGCTAGCCATTCGTAACAGGCACCCAGAGTAGCTTGTCCTGCTCTTTATCGACGGCGTCCTTAATTTGGGTGCACATGTGTTTGATGCTGACGCCTGGTATGACGGCTGAAATGCATACAATCGCAAATTAATTAAGTATCTGCACGCTTTTACTTTGGCATTGCAATTCCTAACCTGATATGTACTGTTTATAGTCGGCTTCCAGTTTGAGGGCACGCTCATACATCTCCTTTGCTGCTTTAGCTGATATCTTATCTGTGCCAAAGTCGCGAATGTCACGTATTTGTTTGGCCGACTTGAACCGCAAGAGGAGTACTATAGGATATATTTGCAGACGTTGTAATCGCTCAACGGCTGAGATTGACACATCCAAGATGCAGTGGCGTCGATCCTGTAAATAGTTTACATTATTAATCGATAGTAACCAATGTGCAATAATTTCTTACATTCTTGCACGCATTGCTTATGGTTTCCACTGTGGTACATTCGAATTTGTTGCCGCGACGCCGATAATCTACGAATATGTTCTCTTTTAGGCCTTCTTCCATAGCTTCCTGCGAGCAATCCATCGCTGTAACCTCACACAGTTTGAACAAGTTGGAGAAATCCACCTTTAAACGAGCTATTAGGCACTCCGAAAGCGGCCCAATTATTAGCACGGGTCGATGAATAGGCGCTACACATTAAATAACATAAAATGAGATTCCTACAAATATATTGACTACCTACAGTCGAGCAATTCCACACGCTGATAGCCCATGACGACACCATCGTCGTTGAGTATGCCCGAGTCGGGGAAGAAGCTCAATTGTGTGTTACTAAAGCTCGCAATCTCTGTGGAATCACGCGATGAACTCCGTTGATTCTTCTTCCGTCGAAAGAATGAACGACGTGCTGATGTGCTGCCTCGACGCGCAGTGCCCGTATCACAGTCAACCACTTCTCCTGAACGTAATTCCTCCTCCACCCTAAAAACCAAAGTGAGTGAATAAATACATGTTTTCGAGCACTAAACTCAATGTCCACTCACTTCATTTGACTTGGTATAATACCACATTCTTTGCGATGTCCCATTGCATCTAGTTTCCAGGCTCGCCACAAACCAAAGGTACCATTAAATACGGTGTTGTCCACATAAAGAACTTCATCCTTCACAAAACGCAAATCATCCTCGTTTAGTTCACCAATCCGATCAAACCCCACACGTATATAGAACGAATCTCCTGGCTTATCTTTAATTTGCTTCAGAGCTACAATAAATTTAAATGATAAAACAAATAAAAAGCTTGTTATCATCCACCATAGATATAACTCTCACTTTGCAATTTGTTCTGCACCAGCATGGTGACCGTATCGGTGAGCTTGGAGATCTCATTAGCTGCCTGCTCGGCGGTAACACCACTTAAGTCGACCCCATTGTATTCCAGTATAAGGTCACCTTTACGTATACCGGCGTGATCAGACGGTGAACCAGGAGCCACGTCGTGTACATAGATCCCAACTTTATTGCCACCAAACAATTTAATGCCCAGATTCTTAGACTTGTCCATGTGAAGCGTGACAAAACGCAGCGCTGTAAATTAATATAATGAGTGAGATACTAAAACAATTAAGGGTAAGTTTGAAGGATGTTTAAAGAATAGGTAGTGACGGTATGTTGCTATAACTATTGTTGCTAACCAAATTAATCATTTCAAATCTAAATGAATAATAAAAATTACAAATGCTATCTCTTCGTAGAACGCGAGTTATCTGTTCTTGCTAATTTGACTAGAAATATTTTTCTTGAACTGCAATTAATTAAAATTTTAAATTTTCTTTTGTATATCATTGATTTACAATAATTAAAGTAATTCTTTGATTTGACTATTGTTGAAATTTTTAAAACCACTGTCATATTGATGAATTTATATAGTTAAATCTTACTAGGTTATGTTATTGATTTAAACCACGACTAGGAAATTAAATTGGTTCAAATTTTGTGATTTTGGCATCTAGCTTTGTAAGCGTCACTTACACTCTGCAGTCACAGAAGTCGGTGCTGGTGGCAACGATGATTTCGCATCGTCATCGTAAACCGTAGAGGTGGCCGAAGCGGTGGTTGTTGTTGTGGTAGCCGCTGAGGAGGGCATATCCTGGCTGCTGCTTATGTCCGATTGATTTTCCAAGCTGTCCGTAAAGCTTTGATCCTTGATGGACTGATGGGAGAGAGGAGCACGAGTCACAGTTGGCGCCGGTGGCAGCAATGAGAGTGGCTGCAATGGCATTGCCGCTTGCACACTTCGAGCCGGAGGACGCGGTGAATTTCGTGGCGTTGGCGAGCCAGAGTGATTCAGGGGAGATTCTGGTTCCATGTTGTGTATACCCTCATATTCAGTAGACTGAAATTCTGGCGAAACAAATAACGATAATTAACGATATAGTCTCCATCTGTGGGTCAGTAATACTTACTTTCAGGGTTATACTGCACCAGCATAGTAAAAGAGTCGCCGCACTGGCGTAGCACATTAGCGGCTATCTCGTTGGTGGCAGCACGCATGTTGATGCCACAGACTTCCAAGAGTTGATCGCCCACCTGGAGACCGGCACGCATTGCGGTACTCTTGTCGGCCACTGTGGACACAAAAATACCTCCGCCATTGTTGTTACACTGTATGGTAATACCAAGCGACTTGTCGCGCTTATCAATCGTGACTCTTCTAAGGTCTCCAGGGCATAAAAAATCCGTCGCTACATTCGAGCAGCGTTTTCCACTACCGCTTGGCCCGCCATGGCTAAGCACCTCGACATGCACCTGCGGCATGGGAGATCCCCTTCCACTGCCACCACCTCCTCCTCCTCCTCCCCCACCATTAACACTGCTCACGTTCGGTATATAGCCCGTGTGGTGAACAGAGTTCATGAGAGAAACTGGTGCTCCACTGTGGCTAGAGTTGCTACCCGTTGCGTTGCCATAATGATGATCAATGGAGCCAGAACTGTTCTTCACCAGACTGCTGCTGTTCTGACGATTGCTCGCCACGCTGGGATTGGACGGAATGCGAACCCTTTGATTGTCTTTCTTGCGCGGAAAAGTACCACCCTCGTAGATGATACCGTTGCCAGGACCGGAAGATACACTAGCCAGGCTGTACGGATAATGCAGTGACGGCTGTTGGCTATAATCAATGTAAGGAGGATGCTGCATATGCTGTTGATGAGCATGTGGATGGGGATGCGGATGGGGATGTGTAAGTTGATGCTGTTGCTGCGACTGCTGCCCGGGGACAAAATCCAAATCAGTAGGAATTCCAATGGTGCTGCTATTGCTATTGCTTTCCATCTGAGTAGGTGGTGTTGCCTGCGTTGTCATTGTCGTCATCGGTGCGGGCGGCGGCGGCGAAGACAATGTCAATGGACTCGACCGTCGCATATAACGACCATGACTGCTGGGCGGAAAGCTGGGAAAAAGCTGCGTGTGCCTATTGCCGGCAATTGCCATGTAAGCCTGATGAGGCGGTAGATAATTGTGACCGGATGTTACCAGAATGCCCGAGCCAATGCTCTCGCTGTCACTGGGATATTTGGGCACATGCTTAGGCGGCATTGGTGGCACTGCTCGCTTCGGATAAACATTGCACTCACTAATGGGCGGACTCTTTGCCGACAGCATTGATTCAATAGAGTTCTGCGACTTTAAGGATACGACGTCCACAGTTCCTCCTCCGGAACCAGATCCTGCCGAACTATTACCACCAGATACTCGTGGCGGGGGGTTGCAGCGGCATAAACATGGCATTCCCCTTAGGCAGAGGCAACGGCGGTGTTGGCTGTTGGAACATATCGAACATTTGCTGCTTACGTGATGGAAACTCTCCAGCGGCCACTGCTGCGACCACCTGTCGCTCTGCCTGCTGTCCACTCGTCTTCGGTTGATAAAAATCCCCGCCACTGGGCGGAATATTCAGTGAGAGAAGCGATGTGGATTATGGAAACGTGCCGATCGCTCCTGTGCATGAGGCTTCACACGCGCATTGGCACCCATCATTGGAGCGGGTCGTTGCAAGAGTAGTTGCTGCTGCTGTTTCTCCTCGGGAGGCGTGGGTACGCTGGCGTAGAGCGAATGTCGCGGATATGTGACTCCTACACCAGGCTGAAAGACGACAGAGGAGACCACATTCCCGACAGGATTGGAGTTGCGATTTGGATGTGTCTTGATGGCGTTGCCATTCAGGTTGCGCGGTTTCGTCAGCTGCGGTGGCAGTGGCGGTGGTGGCAACTCTTGTAATTGCAATTGCGGCTTCGATTCCACGGGATCGGCCTCGACATCATCATCCTTATCTACATTAATAGGGCCGGCGGTGAAGAGGGACATGAGTGCACGTTTCTTTTCGCCGCCACGCTGCACAATAGTGCCAGTTGGATTGTCGTGAGAAATATTGGTTCGTGGCCATGTGCCCATGCTCTTGGCCTCTTTTTTCACCTTTTTTACCGCGCTTATGGCGCTTAAAGAGATTCTCCTTGCTCTTCTCAGAGCTGTTCTCGCTGAGTACCGAGTCCAAAGCTGCAATGGCTACATCGTGCTCCTGCTCAAAGCTATCATCGGCTGTGCCCGGCTTACTGAATTTCAGCTTGCGCAAAAAAGTCAGCAAACTTCGACGGATGCTTGGCGGCGCTACTATTTCCGCCTCCACCACTCCCGCTGCCACCAGGAGCAATACCTGTGCTGTTGTTCAGCTGTTGCATGGAGTCAATGGAACTGTCCGTCTGCGCTGATGAGCTCGTCATGCGGCAATGCGAGTCCGGCTGCTGTTCAGCCACATACTTGAGGGCAAATATATTGACCGTTTCGCTTTTAAGCAACTGTGTGACCTCATCGATGGACTGTAGCGAATCCATGGACTTATTATTGATGCTTAGCACACGATCTCCCACGTCCAGTTCGGGCTCATAAAAGGCCAACGTGTTGGGTTCTATCTTAGCTATAAACACGCCCATGTCCAGCTGTAAGCCAATAGCATCTCGGTTGTTTGTCTTCAGCTGCACCGCATACGAGTGACGTTTGCTTTGATGAGTCCTTGAGACAAGCAGCAGGCAGCGTGGCGCACACGCCCGTATCTCATCGAGGACCATGCGTTTCGAGACGCCGAGACAGTCGAGATTATTCACTTTGCAAATGACATCATTGATCTTCAGCTTGCCAAATGCTGGCGAGCTATTGGTGACACCACAGACCAGTTGCCGTTTGTTACTATCGTCTAATATAATGCCAAGATCAACATCATGATAATTGCAAAGCTCAATCTCCAAAAGATCCTCGCCGCTTTCGTAGCTGCTAAGGCGGAAGCTGCGACGCGAAGCAATGTCTGTGGGCGTGGCTGTTGTTGTTATAGTTTGGCTCTCCAACTGTTCCTTAAGGGCATCGATCTTCTTCTGTGCCTCATCTTTTTGCTTTTTGATTTTCTCGCTGTCCCGAATGGCCATTAGCAGATCAGAGATTGCCTTGTCGCGTTCCTTGCGCAAATTATCACAGAGCGTCTTCACCGAGTCGCGCTCTTGTACGATTTTTTCACGCTGTGAAATCGCCCAGTCGCGAACTCGTTTCGCCTCCTCGGCATCTTGAAGAGCACGCTCAACCTCTGACTGAGCCTTGTCGAGGCTCTTACGCATCTTCTCTAGTTCCTCCTTGCTATCGTTGTTAAACTCTTTTGACCAACTGCTCTCACGCGATTTTAGTAAATCACGCTTTTTGTGCTCTGCATTGGCCAATTGCAGTGATTTCAACTCGTTCTTATAGATGAGCTCCTCCTTTTTGAGACTCTCAATTTCTTTGTTGGCCAGCGCTAAATCATCGGACATCTTTTGATGTTCCTGCAGCACATTGTCCTTTTCGGACAGCAATTGATTCAGTTCCTCATTGAGGGACACCACATGTTTCGTCTCCTTTGATAGCAACATTTTTAATGTTTGATTCTCATCTCCACGTTCCCGATAGAAATTACGCTCTTTCTCCAGCTCAATGTAAGATTTCTTGTATTTCTCTCTCTCCATGGCTATCAGATTACGCTCTTTCTTCAGCTCCACTACCTTTTCGCTTGCACTGCAGGTTCCATCGCACGGTGTCTGCATCTTTCCATAGTAGAATGAATTGCCACCCGCTGCCGAAGATTGGGGAGCTGAAGGATTGCCATTGTTCTGATTTTGGCTCTCCAGTAGCATTAGCTTGCGTTTTAGATGCTCGCTCTCTGCTACAATATCTGTGTACTTGTTACGATCGGCCATATAATGTTCCTGGTAGAGATTTAACTGTGTTTCCAACTCATCGCATCGCCGCTCCGAATTCGAATGTCGAAGCCTAAGTGTAGTCAACTCCAGCCTCGCTGACTCGTATTGCGACTGAAGCAGATCATATTTTTTGGCACTGCCACCACCGCTTCCAACACCGACAACGCCTCCAACGCTGCCACTGACCACTTTTGTGGGCCCATTGTTATTGGCCATATTAGCCGTCGTTGTGCTGCCACTGGAGTTCGATGGCGGTCGAAGTGTGCTATCATAGCCCACATACTCTGAACTTTCTTCTGCAACAGTAATTGCATCAAAATGATTAAAATTTCGGGGCATACAAAAAATTGACGTACTCACCCTCTTGACTGCTTGTGCTGGTCAACGAAAGGTCACCAGATGCCATTTTCGCCATCACAACATCTTTTTACGATAATACAGCATACGATAGAAGGTTAATCTGCACGAGTTTAGGGATAGTATATTATTCATTTAAATAAAGATGAAAAATAAGACTTTGGAATGTAACTTAAATATATCGAAAATTTATTGTATTTGCGCTCATGGTATGAAATAATTTTATTACAAACAAGTAGACATTTAAAAAAAAAACAATACAAATGTATATACTGAAAAATACAAAAATATACCGTCGCCTTTATGGCTTTAGCTGAACTCAGCTTTTCCGAGCTACCCATAGCACGCATAAAAATAAATCAATTTTAAATTAGTTGATATTGTTGTATTTATTTTTATGTATAATAACTTGCTATACTCCTACAACCAGCACTAATATTATTTTCATCTGCATCAACAAATTTAACTATTAAATATTTAGCTAGAGCGTCAGGTTAAGAGTTAATTAGGAACTGCATTGTTATATGGGTAATTCTCTGGTAAATGTCGCGTGCGAACAGCTTTTCAGTGACAAAAAAAAAACATAAAGTAAAACAATTTTAAAATTAAGTGAAGGTTTTTCTTAAAGCTTTGGATTAGCACTATTTTTAGAGCTAAGATTGATTTTAGTAACTGATTCAAAATAGAAAAAAAATTCCAAAACCATTCTTAGCTCTAATTAAAGTACTAATAACCTTTACTTATTTTTAAAATTGTTTCAGAATATGTTTTTTTTGTAACTGAAAAGCTGGTCGCACGCGACATCCCTCAGAGAATTACCCATATATGTACGTGTTTTAAGAAGTATTTGTGCTACATGATCATTGTTTAAAAATTGAAATATGTACTTCGTTTAGCTATCCTGTGATTTGCATTTCAAGCCGATCGAGTTTATTTGGAATGTTGGTTTACTAATTTAATTAAATTTTAATAATTTTTTATAACTTTCGCAGTTTTTTTGTTTTCACAATTGAATAAAAACATATATAAATAAATAGTTCAACAATAGTAACCAAACAAACAGAGCAACCTATAGTCAATATTTCAGCCGGATAACATGGAGGAGCAAAGCTTTCAACTTGGTCTAAAGCTTACGAAGCTTTCAAGAGGCTAATGACTCCATTAACGGTAACGTTTTGTTATTGCGAAAAATATATAAGCGGATGAATGAGTGTGTATGCAAGTGTTGTAATTAAGCAAAAAAAAATAATAAAAGAGCGGCTACCGTAGCTTAACTAACAGAATTAATTGAGTCAGCCAAGCATAAAGCGTTAATTTAACACGATACATGCAATTGCAGAGAGTAAAATAGGTTGACGAAGAAACGAGAAAGAGATAAAACAGAGATAGAGAGAAAGAGACAGATAAAGAGAGAGTAGGAAAGTTTGCCTTCTAAGCAGCAGCACCAATTGGAGTAATCGTAATGAACAAAACATCATATGTATGTATGCATCTAGGCACATATACACTCACATGCATACAAACGCTCAATCGAACAAATGGATATGTGGGCAATACACTTACACTCACGTTCACACACACGCATACAAATGGTACAAATGAATGAAAATGAGCAAGCTACAACGACAACACCCCAATTTTAGCCCCTGCGCTTCTTCTCTGACGTAGAGGACGCGGATGCGCAACAGGCGAGTACGACTTTTACCGTTTTAATGCTACAAGCATAACAACTAAATAGCCCGGATGTAAGGAGAATGAAAGGTCAAACTCCAAAGCTTAAAAAAAAAACTATCGTACATCACACAGACAAACACTTGGCAAATACATATTCGTTTTTAAAAGAAGTATCACGAAAAATAACTTACAAAACAAACACACACAAAAAAAAAAACAACCTCCAGAGTCGTCTAGACCTGCAAACGTCACTGCTTTATTTTTCACTCTACGTTCATTTCAATACTTTTATGTGGAGATCGGATCTTCGGCACCGTCGAAGATATTTGTTACGTAGCGCACTATAACTTTAGCGCTGTTTACGTATGTAAGCATCTTAGAATTGCGCTTCCTTTAACCATATGCATGAACATAATAAATTAAACTTTTTAGAAAACAAATTAGATATAAATAATACAAATTTTCGCTGAAGAGCGACCGAAACTAGAAACGAAACTAAAATCAGAGTGAACGCAAGTATATTTAAAAAATCCACTATTTTTCGTTTCAAAATATACTAAAATATACTACCCTTTAATTGGTTTATTATGTATTAACATGCTAGTATTTTTGTTAGGTACAAGCCGCATATAGTTTTGGAAAATATATTTATTTTTAATTTTTAATTTAAAACAATTTGCAAAATCTCCATTTAAACATATGAACGAGAATAAATTAAATTCAGTAAGTTTCAGTATTTCGAAACCATCAATACTCTAAAGAGTATATACGATAACATGAATGGTCACTCTGACTACGAAATAATCAAAGAGACCAGAAAAATATCAAAATATACTAATAAACTTTCTATATATGGGGAAGTACAAGAAGCGTTGAATTTTAAAATTAATATCACCTAGTTATAGATGCCACACTTCGTAAAACCATAAAAAACATGTCAAAATTTCTGACAGCAACACAGTCTCTTTCAGACAAAAACTGTTGCCATGTATGAGTTGAATGAGAAAATAAAGGTTAATATTTATTTTATTCGAAAATATAGAAAATTTTTCATGAACAACATTAACGGAACATTTTCTAACATCCAAAATTACACATTTTGGTTGTATATTTATTTTCAAACTTTATAAGCAATAACGCTGGAAACGTTTTAAGTTAAAGTTTATAGTTTAGAGAAGCTGGGTCCACTGAATTCTCAAATAATTGGTGTTCATCGCTTGAAATCGTTTTTCAAAAAATATTTATTTTTCAAAATTTTTTTTTTGGACATTGTTGACATTTTTTTGGCACGAATAATTCACAATCGACCGCAAAAGTTCGCCCACATCACGGAATTATGAAAAATAAAACTCCACATCGGTAGCCTCAAATTTGTTCACGTCTGCCCATTTCTTAGAATTTCGAGCTTTGAATAATATGAAGTTTTTAAATTTTTTTATTGATGTCCATACAAGTTCATCGTTTATCCTTTAATTCAAAAAATTTTCAATTTTTTTTTTACTTTTTCAGATTGCCTATTCATTTTTTTTAGTTTGCCCACCCTTTAGAATTTAAAAATTATGCATCATTTAACTAAATTATATACTTTATTTGATTTCATCCGGTTGTCCATTCAAATTCATCGTTGCCCATGTCTCCAAAAAATTTCAAAATGATTCTTATACGGTGATATGTGGTACATATGATCGATGGGATCATGGACCAGTACGCGTATATATGTAAATATGTATGTATATTAAGAAACGTCATGCTGCCGCATTCTAAGGAAAACATGCCCATTTTAACAAGATCCTAAGCACACTAGCAAATTGGTCGAGAAATGCTTTAGATAAGATTGACGTAATGGCCAGCACAGTCACCTGATGGAAACATCAAGTGCTACACAACAAAATATTTCGTCATGGCCAAATTGTTATCAGAAGGATTAAGTTTAAGTTTAACTTTAAAGCTAGGTCACGATTTTCTTAGCTGCTGCGCCTGACAATCCAATATATGTATATTTTGTAAAATATTTTTGTCTTATACACAATTTATTTTAGCTTTTCCTTTTAGTCATGCAGATGATAAATCTTTTTTTATCTTTCAAAGAATTTTCCCAGTAGTCATTAGTGACGTAACAATTGTGTGCTTTGCATACCCACATGCATATCGTTTTTATACCCTCTACCCATAGGTATATTAATATATAACTTTGTTCCGGAAGGAAATGTATGTAACAGGTAGAAGGAGGCATCTCCGGCCCTATAAAGTATATATGTATATTCTTGATCAACGTCAACAGCCCAGACGATCCAGTCCGTCTGTCTGTCTGAGTCTGTCCGTATGAACACCTAGATCTCAGAAACTATAAGAGATTGAGCTATAATTTTATTTCGACAGTATTTGTTATGTTTCCACGTAGATCAAGCTTGTTTCAAATCCGCAAATCAACAAAACGTAATTTTAAAGCTAAAGCTGCAAGATTTGGTACATACAATATAGTATTTGTGATTCTTGATTACGAACAGATAAAAGTTGTTGAAGTTATTGAAGAAATACTTTTGTATGAGCAAAAACGCCAACTATCTATGTTTATGCTTTGGCTGACAATCTGGTATGTCGAGCACGTTCGACTGTAGCTTTCTTACTTGTTTTTAGTAATATTTAAACAACTTAAATTTTTATAGATATAATGTATAACTTAAAAAAAATGTACCATTTCAAAATGTATATACTACAAGTTACACGTATTTAAAAAACTTTAATTTTTATAAATATAATCTGTAACTTTAAAAACATAGAGTTTCGAAATGTACAAGTTATAAAAATGAAAATGTACCAAAGTTGTTGTTTCACTGAATTAAGAATTACAACAAAAATATGTTGTATTTGCCATAAGTTTCAGTCAACACTTTACCAAGTCGATTAAGTTCTAACTGCAAATAGTGTAGGAACTCTCATGTGTTTTGCCCTTCGTTCAAATAAAGATTTCGTATATTTAAAAAACAAGACAACTAAGCATTTATTTAAAGAAACATATAGTACATATGGTATTGTAAATGTAATTATTGTAAGTTTGCGTTTAATCAATTATTTTAATAGTAAATTGTCTTAAAATAGACAACTCTAGTCTAGCCTATATCTATTTCGATGCGCAAAGTATGTACTAAATAACCATATCAGTTTCAAGGCCTAAGGACTCGGAATGTTTCTTAGCTTTCATACGAAGATCCGCGATACTAGAATTCTTGTGGGCGGCGGCGAATGCAGCTAAGTGAAGCGGATATTGCGGCAGTGGGAAAAGTCCAGCAGGCCTACTTCTATTACTTATAGCTGCTGCGTACTGAAAAGGATAAGAGAATATGAACAACAAATATCGAAATTTTTTTAAAACACCAAATTACCTGGTGTGCTGCTGCCGAGATTATGGCTGGATCAAAGGCAGAGAATGCTGCAGCAGCGGCAACGCTGCCCGTAAAATGCTCTGCGGCTGCAGTTGCCACAGCCGACGGCGATGCAACACGACTGCCAACAATAGTAGTTCCACTCTTGTTAGGTTGCTGCTGCACATTGCTTATACCTCCAGCAGAGGGCATTATAGAAGCACTGGTACTCCTTATTGTAGCCAGGTTGACATATGGCGCCACGCGACATGGTTCTAGAGGAGTGGCTACTGGGGGACTGCGACTGCTTAATAAAATGCCTGCAAATGGTTTTTGCTATGTAAGTTACAGAGGTACTTCTCTTTTAAAACAGAAATATCTATACGTATATATTAATAGGTGAGGCAATCCTAATATCATTAAGAAGTCTAAATGTTAATAAATTGTTGAATTTCAAACTGGATCTCAAAGTATCATATGTATCTAAATTAAAAGTATATTTAGATGAATTTGTTGGAGCTCTCCTGATTTATTTTTTTAATGTGTTGAAATTTTTATTAAATTTAAGCTTCGTATGTATATACATACATACATATATAATTTACATGGAGCCACAAGGCCCTTATACATGTGGTTAAACCTGGAATCAAGACCGACTACACACATAAATACAAATGAGCATCCCAATTTGGCAAATCGGTACAAAAATTCGTGACAAGTAATTGAATTCATTTTCTAATTTATTGCCATGAAAACACCCTCGAGTTGTGAGGTTAACTCCCATTTCCTTCTCCATCACCCGACTACAGCCCACCGAAGCTGGGCTAGACGGACACATATCAAAATGACACTCTTGGGACCGCAAGCCCAGGACCAGGTTATCTTCGTCTTTTATGCTGCGTTTTGCTTTTAGGGCTATTTCTCTTTCGTGACTATAAAAAGTCTGAGAATTGATATAAGTCCATAAAATGATACCTTCTCTAGCTGTTGGCGTATTTCCGCCCCGACTCGCTTCTGTCTTCATTTTTCTTTTTGCGCACTTACCTTTTTTTATTCGAATTTTAATTTGATTACTTTATCCCAGCCTCTCTATCTCAGTCACGGTCGAGGACACTAAACACATTTCATTTCGCATTTTAGATAAGTGATTTAACAACAATTTACTATATACCGTAAATCATTAAGATATTACGAAAAACTAATACTGGTTACTTTGCAAATGGAAGATTTTATTCTCGTTAGTAAATCATAAATTCATACGTGAGACATGCGAGACTAGACAAATTGAGAGCACTTAAGATACCCCTTAGCTAGCAGGTACATATGTTTGTGTCATAAACAAACTCTTAACAATATTTTACACCCTTATTTAACGGTCAGTCAAGAGTTAAAAGGGAACATTTAGTGAACCAGAAAGTCTACATGTGATGCCCCGTCGAGTTGTCTGAACCCAGACGCTGGTTGGCATCTAAAACAGTAAATAATATCCAGCTGCGTGTATATCTGCTAGGTGGGAAGGATGCAATAACAGAGCCTTACTATGTTATGTAAATTATACGAATGTATATTTGAATTGTTTATTGAAATTACCAAAGAATAATTGAGGAAAATATGATATGGATTTATGCAATCAATCGATCCAACAGCAATTCAAAAATTATTTGTAGGCAATTATAAAGATATCTGTGTAATACACTTCTTTATCAATGTGATTGGTACTTTAATAAACTTCATCTCGTTTGACATGGTTATAGACTCTGTAGAGACTCGAAAACCCTTTCATACAAATTGAAAACTTACTGTAAAACCTCTATTCACCTCTTTTACTCTTTTTATCTTGTACTTTGGTTGACTCTTTCTAACTGTCCCACTCCGCTAAAGCCAGACTAAGCTGGAAACCATTCCGTCTCTATGCAAAACATGGAGCTGATTTTAATTTATGTAAATTTAAAAGAGCGGTGCAATTAGTTAAGTAAATGTTGAAGGTTTAGAGCTTAACAGGAATGCCACAGTTGTCTTAATGGTTGTAGCTTCTTAATTCTCCCAACTGGTTGACACAATATGTTACGGTTTCACAGTTTATTCAAATGTCTCATCGTTAATATATCAAACAGATTCCCTCTCTCAATCCCAATACCAGTCTAACCCAGCTCTATATCTATCTCTCTGTCTCTCTCTATCTCTCTTGTTCTCCTCTCTTTTCCTGTGACTCTCTCGTTTACTCGTGCCTCACCACCCTTCGGACTCTGATTTGGCCGCTGCTATTCATCAACGCCCCCTGCTCAGTCGATAACATTTTTATTTTCCACTTTTACGGCTCGAATATTTAATTTGATTAAGTTGGCAATGATTTGTGTCGCCTGCCATAGCGTACCGAATATATAAGTATTCGTTTGTATGTCCAAAGGGGAATTCTCTATGGAGCACTACCGAGCGAAAATCACGGCAGATGCGATATTCAAAATTGTGCGATAATTTTAATTTTTATATCAAACAAGCTTACAGGCTGTTGTTTAACTTCTGCTGTACACATCATAAAATCTACATTTTATTGTGGCAACCGAAAAATGTTATCAACCAGAAAGAACTAAGTAAAAATGTGAAATTCTCTGATTTGAACAAACCAACGCTGCCTTAGGTAAAATAACATATAAATTTGTTTATGCCTAAAATATGTATTCTCCAAATGTATGTACACCAAAATTATTTCTACTTCATTACTTCATGTTAACATGAAGATTTAAATGCATTAATCTATCTGTTAACAGCAATTTTCCACTCTTAGCATCGTTAGCGTAACCCGTCCTTGGGATATTCTCTCCCATACAATTTCAAAAAGTTTGTTAATGACTTCGAGAAGGGGCGAAGTATGTATAAACGAAGAAGTTCCGATTATTATGTGTTAAGTGTCTGGTATCATTAAATAGCTCATTATTTTTCAATTATACTCCATATTTGCAGAGTACTACTACTATTTACTTAGTACTACGTATTACATGATTTTACCTGACGGCCACCCTCTCTTAATGCAAAAATTTGTTTCTAGCCACATCGGTGCATTAACTATATTCTAAAATAATAAAATATCGCTTTTGTACATATGTATGTAATGTATTTTACGATTATCACAAAAAAACCAACCAGAATATCAAGAAAGATTTTCACAGATTGTTTGCTTACCTTTATGCATTTGATTTTCATGCTTTCTGCATTTAGCTCTTCTATTTTGAAACCAAACCTAAAAACACAAACAAAATTGAATATACTTTCTACTTATTTTAAATGTTTTTATAGATGCCAGCGCAGCAATGATTTATGAGGCACATTTTAATGGTAAAAAACTTGTAATTTAGTGCGTGCAATGAATTTGCCAAACGTAAATGATTCTTGTGTAAAATCGAAAAACAAGTAGAAAAGCTACAGTCGAGTGTGCTCGACTGTGAAATACCCCCTGCCCGTTTTGTGGGCGTGTCAAAATTTTGAAGCAAACTTGATCTGCGTACAAACATAACAAAATCCGTCGAAAAAAAATTATAGTCTCAGAGATCTAGGTGTTCATACGGACAGACGGACATGGCTATATCCTCTCGGCTGTTGACGCTGATCAAGAATATATTTAACAAGAATACGTATGTATGGAGTGACAATGTTATAATACACTTCTACCCTATGGGTAGCGGGTATAACAAGTCAAGAAGCTATAGTCGAGTGAGTTCGACTGTGAGATACCCGTTACATATTTTCGATAAAAGTAGAACATTGTGGTATTATTCATAAAGTATAGCAAATGAGTATACTAAGTGCAGTCAAAAAAATTATACTTTTATCTCATATAATCTCTGAGATCTATTAAGGTGTTCGCTGGGAAAGACAGATAGGCGGACATGGCTATATCGGAGATGTACGATTCACCTGTTAATACATTTCCTGCAAGTACAAAGCTATAATACTCTTTTACGGTTAGCGGGTATAAAAAGTATCAACGCATTATAGTTGCCTTATTATTAATTGAATAAACTTATTCATTTATAGAGTATCATAATCCATTTATTTATTTTTTTTCAGATGAAAGATCGTAACAACGAATTTAGACACTTTTGTCACCAAAGAAGCAAGTGTCATTTGACTGGCCTTATAAAATGTCTATTTATCTTATCGTGACATTCCTCGAGTAATAGCGTTTGGTCATTTCTATTAGTTTGAATGCTTTTACTAGAAGTCGAAGGGAATTGTAATTTATTACAAGTGAAATAACCAGTTTGTAACTGTTTTGTTAGGTCATATAATACCACATAGCGGTCCATTAAGAGCCGCCCTGATTGAGCATTTAAGTTGTAATCGGCCCCCTGTTGTTTCTACATTGTATCCTTCCTTGGGCATAATTGTTGTCATGGGCGGCAGCGGCGGCGTAAACCACTTAACACCCCATATCACTTGCTCTCTTGGTGGTGGAAAAGTCAAATTGATTATAAGGACTTCAGATTGGAATCTAGGATAAAATCTCCCATCCCAATAAAAAGTACTCGTATAATGAATATCAATTGAATTTCAATTTGTTAGATCAACTGCTGGACATTACTTCAAATCCCACTCCAAAATTTTACTTAAAATTTATTGCATTACAAAATTTTCAAGCCTAATTACCTGTACTCGTGCTTCACTGAGACCTAGTCTCTGACTCAATTCCTCTCGCATGAAGGCGTCTGGATAGTGAGTCTCCTCGAAAAGCCGTTCCAATTCGTTTAGTTGCTCCAGTGTAAAATTTGTTCGAGATCTTCTCTGTTTACTGCTAAGCCCTGAGGCTTCCATTCGTCCAAAATTGTCTCCTACACTTGCTTGTGGTTCCGGGGAAACACATTTCTCTGAAGGAGCGCCGCCTTTAGTTGAGTGAATGTCTGGAGAATTGCTATCGTCAGAACATTCGTTTAGGTTTATTGTAATTGTTGCTGACGTTTTTAATTCTAAAAAATATCGTATTGTTAAATATTTACAATAAATGCTATAAATCCGTTTATTTAAAATATCTCATATTTTCTCTAGCAAAAACATTCCAAAAACAATAAATAAGAAAATCTACGGTCGAGTGTGCTCGACTGTGAGATACCCGCTACCCATTTTGAGTAAAAGTAAAATATTGCGGTAATATTCTCAAAATATACCAAAACAATATAATAAAATACTAAAAACATGTCAAATTGTATATTTGGTATATTGATGTGGTACTACATTTAAGCTGTACTATAGAGTGCAATATATACCAGATTGTCAGCCAAAGCATAAACATAGAAAGTAGGCGTTTTTGCCCATACAAAATTATTTCTTTAATAACTTCGATAATTTTTATCTAATTGCAACAAAATTAGGAATCACAATTCCTATAGTTATTATTGTATATTCCAAAATTCATGGCTCTAGCTTCAAAATTACGATTTTTATTCGATTTTTGTTGACTTGCGGGGGCGGAAGTGGGCGTAGCAAAAATTTTAAACAAACTTGATCTGCGTGTAAAAATAACAAATGCTGTCGAAAAAAAATGATAGCTCTATCTCTTATAATCTCTGAAATCTAGGTGTTCAGACGGACAGACGTACATGACTATATCATCTAGGCTGCTGACGCTGATCCAGTAGGGCTAGAAGATGACTGCTTAAGCCTGCTGGATGCACACAGTTGTAAAGTTTTAAGTTGTAGAAAAGATTTTAATGTAGATTTAATGATTAATGATTACATATTACTATACCGCTGTCCTTGAGTTATGTGTACTTACACAAGAAAAAAATTCGAGCTATGTAAATTTTAAATGGTTTAAAAGAATGCTGTATTACAGTTCATCGTTAACTGCACCTCTCTTGCTTGCTTTAAGTGATTTTAATGTGATGTATCCAAATTCAATATCATGTTAATATAAGGTTGGCCAAAAAGTCTTGCGGTATTTCCGATAGGTGTCTTTGCAAGCGCGTAGATCTAGTTCTATTCGTCGCATCGGTTCATGCTATACCTTTTTGGAAAGCTCTTTTCACGCGCTAACACGTGTTATATATCTGAGACTTCAGAGCCAAACACACTAAAATGGCAATATTTTAATATGGTTCCAAAATTTAATTTACTTGTTATTATTTAATTATTAATTAATTATAAGTTAATTAATTATAAATTGTTAAGTCTCGCGCTTTAATATTATTTAAAAAACACATTTATTATACCAGCTACCCATAGGGTAGAAGGGTACTATAATAATACTTTTTGTCGGCAGGAAATGTATGTAGCACGCGTAAGGAGGCATCTCCAATATATTCTTGATCAACAGCCGAGACGATCTAGGCGCGGGCCGTCTGTCCGTATGAACACCTAGATCTCAGAGACTATAAGAGATTGAGCTATAATTTTCGAGTATAATAATCGACAGCATTTGTTATGTTTGAGAATCTGGCATATTTTGAATGTATTTGTAGTATTTTTGCATTATTAATTTGGTTTTTTCAAAATGCATACCGCACTATTTTGATGTTATTCAAAATGGGTAGCGGGTATCTCACAGTCGAGTACACTCGACTGTAGCTTTCTTACTTCTTTTTACTTACTTTCGGCATCATAATATGGAATATCCTTAACGCACTTGCTATTTGTTTTGCAATTTACATCGGGACATGCAGAACCCAACTCAAGATTGCTATCATTATTGTTCTTACATGTGTGTTCAGTGCATGGTTTTTGATCGCTCACAGTTGATGTTTGTTTTTTACTTTCATCTAAAATTAACAAACGAAATGATTTAATAATGTTTATTTAATACTACTTATATTTAAGATCCCTAATCTTTAAACAAAAACAAGCCGTGATATCTATAAGATAGCTAACTATATAATGACAAGGATGGCTATCCATTTAATATACACCTGGCCCTCGCTTAACTCGGACACTTTTAGCACGAACTCGGTCTTACACGGTTACAAATTTGCTCACATTCCCTTTTTAACACGCTAAAAACCTCGTTCTTACACGATTTTTTGATAAGGAGCCACCAAAATGAGAAAGCATGTTGAAGCAAACTGCTTAAGCTTTAAAAGCCGCCAAATGCATTTCGAATTTAATATGAATAGAAACATATAATATTCTTACTTTTTAACATTTTTAAGTTTCTATAAACTTTAACCTGTTCATTAATTATATGAAGCAACTTTTTTAATTTAATACCAACTTTTAATTTTGAAAATATCAATGTTTAAAGAAAGTTACAGTCGAGTGTGCTCGATTGTGAGATACCAGCTACCCATTTTTAATAACTTCCACCATTTTTATCTGATTGTAACCAAATTTTCAGGAATCATAACTACTATAGTAATTATTGTATATACCATTATATTATTATATATTATTATTCGATTTTTTTGATTTTGCGGGGGCGGAAGTGGCAAAAATTTGAAACAAACTTGATCTTCGTGCAAACATAACAAATGCTGTCGAAAATTATAGCTCTATCTTTTATTGTCTCTGACATCCAGTGTTTCATACGGACGGACGGACAGACGCCCAGTTCCGCCCCCGCAAATCAAAAAAATTAAATAACAAGCGTAATTTTAATTTTGGTATATATAATAATTACTATAGTAGTTATGATTCCTGAAAATTTGGTTGCGATCAGATAAAAATTGTGGAAGTTATTCAAGAAATACTTTTGTATGGGCAAAAACGCCTACTTACTAGGGGTCTTAGTTGCTTTGGCCGACAATCTGGTACATTGTGCCTTCTATGGTATATTTTGAATGGTGTACTATATTAATATACCAAACAAACCATTTGGTATATTTTTAGTATTTTCGGTATATTTTGAAAATAATACCGCAATATTTTGCCTTTATTAAAAATGGGTAGCGGGTATCTCACAGTCGAGCATACTCGACTGTAACTTTCTTACTTGTTTATTTTTAAATATTATTACAACATTAATTACAATTATTATAGTGCTGACATATTGAAGTATTCACTATTATTTTTGTTCAGTATTAACTTCTTTCATTTAATTTTATTTCATTTCCAGCTTTTACTGAATCACCTAAATCTAAGACATAATTATTTTATTTAGAACAATGACATAACATTAATTTTAAAATGTACAAAAGGAAAAAATATTCCAATATCATATGTTTGTAAAGTAGTCGCTAGAGATGTATACGGTTTTCCATGGGAAATTCTTTATTTCAAAATTGTGTGTACCCGCTACCCATATAGAAGGAGGATTATAATTCTATGACTCCAGCAAAAGTATATAGCAGGTAGAAGGAGTCATCTCCGACCCCCATAAAGTAAATATATTCTTGATTTTCGCTAACAGCCGATATAGCCATGTGCCTCTGTTAGTCCATAACATTGGATCACAGAGACATTAAGGGAAACAGCTATATTGTAATGTTTGCTCGAAGATCAATTCCGCCCCCATAATTCAAAAAAATTAAATAGCCATCGTAATTTCGTAGCTAGTTTTACGATGTTTGGTGCAAATATTCAAAAACTACAGTTGTTATGATATCTGCCTGGTTTGGTTGTAATCAGATAAATACAGTAGAAGTTAATTAAGAAAAGATTTTATTTAGAAATAATTTTATATGGCAGAAAACGAATACTGCAGTCGGGTCTTAAAGGCTCTGACTGACAATCTGGTACATTTTGTTCTGTATGGTATATTTTGAATGTAGTACTCTATCGATATACTAAATATCATATCATTCGTAATTGTGTACTATTTTAGTATATTAAATAGGTATAATTTAAGAATACCGCACTGTTTTGCTTTTATTTAATGTAGCGTGTATATTACAGTCGAACACACTCGACTGCAGCTTTCTTATTCATCCTTAATTTGAATCTATAACTAGTATTTTAGAATATACCCATAAAATAGTCATATATTATATTTTTCTATACGCACACAATGTATATTGTTCAATCTAAAGCCATATAAGTTCTTTTTTTTATTCGTTGCATTTTTACCTTGGCTTTCTTTTTTTAAATTTAAATTAATTATATAATGAAATAATCTACCAACCCATTAAAAATCGAGAAAAAAAATGTATATATATCGGCGTGTGAACTTGATGTCCACGCATTGATTTAACATTACCTTCTGAATCCGCATCCGATATTAGAAGATCAGATATTAGCCAGTTTTTGGGCTTAGAGGCATCAGACTTTCGAATAACTTCACTATTAGCGACGGAAACAATTGGTTTCGGATCGATTGTTCGAATTTTGACTAAGGACAGCGGCTTGGACGCAATAGCCTCATCTTCATAACTGCTGTCCTCGGCGACAGATATATCAGTAATATCAATATCCATAGATTCTTCATCGTTGGGAGAGACTTCAACGGAACCACTGTGAGTTAATCTTTGGGAGTTGACTAATATCGAATTAGTCGCTTCGGTTAGTTTTTGGATGCGAGCACTGGTCATTGAGTTGAATAAATTGTTAACCCGATTGTTAGTTAAATTGAATTCAAATGATTTATTTACAAACTGCGCTAATTGCTCCATCTTTTTTAATGAAGACGTTACACGCACGTTCACACAAGTTCATTTATATGGAATAATTATTATTATATGGTTGATTCACAGCACTTTTACTCCGATGCATAGTTGCTCTTATGAAATTAAACGCTCGACTACTTCGCAGCGAAGGCCAATAGCATTACAGGTCCTTTTTGGACAACAAAGCTAACAAAACTCCGTCTTGACTCTCTCTTTCTCCCTCCCAGTTGCTCTCTTTCTCTCTTCAACTGCTGCGCATGTCATTCACTAATATTCGTAAATCCCTCACAAAGATTCATCACGGTGAGAGTCGAAATGCATTCTTAAATCAACAAAAGTATTTTGCAGATACTTGTATATACTTTTATTCTCTTAATATTATATAAATCTATTAGAATTATTTTTAAAATACCATCGCGTAATTTAGTATAAATATATACATTTGGTACCTGTGATTTAAACGAACATGTAATGTTTTACTTATTTGTAATTCAATTACAAAGATTATTTCATCTATTATTCTCATTTCGCTCGTAATGCTTACGCTTCTTGGGACTCGACTGCTCTCAACACGTTCGAAACAACCCCCGGATAGTACAGAGTGGAGGTGTTCTTATTGCCCAGCCTACGACGATTTCAATTTATTTTCATTGGTCTTTACATGTTGTGTTGTTGTTGTTAAGTGGTTGTAGGTTGTTGGCTCAACCCTACTTTACTGTTATTGGTTATAGCCAGGTTTGTGCTGTATACACACATTAAGCGTGTATAAAACACCTAATAATTTTGTGTGTAATCGCCTAGGTGGGTGGAGTCTCATCTGTGTTGTTTTCAATTGCTTTTGTTGTTCGGATTACTTTTGAATAAATGGCTAAAAACTAACTGAAATTACCAAAAATATTTATTATCTAGCAGCAAGTTTTTTATATCCGGATTAAACGTGTACAAACTGTTTCTAAATAAGTTCAGTACTATCAGTCGATTAAGGAGATACCTAATTAATTAATAACGATAAAGGCCTCTTTTCTTAAAAAGAGGAAATACACTGGATAAACTTGTGAGGATGAGGTTGCATGTTTAATTATCTCAAAGAACACATACATATGGGTAATTCTCGGGTAAATGTCGCGTGCGTCCACCTTTACAGTTAAAAAAAACAAACAAACTAAAACAATTTTAAAAATAAGGGAAGGTTATTCTTAAAACTTGGATTAGCACTATTTTTAGAGCTAAGATTGATTTTAGAAACTTGTTCTGTTTTACGATAAAATATATAAATTCGTTAATTTTTTGGTTTTGCTTACGAATTTGTTAATTTTTCCAATTATCAGAACAGAAAACAAAACAGAAAGAAAATTCCAAAACCATTCTTAGCTCTGAGTAAAATACTAATCTAGAGTTATAAGAGTAACCTTTTCTTATTTTTAAAATTGTTTCAGGTTATGTGTTTTTTGTTCACTGAAAAGATGGACGCACGGTCTGACATCCGTCAGAGAATTACCCATATACTCTCAATCTAAAATTTTCTGAAGAAGCGGGCACCCAAACAAAACTAAACAATCTGATAAAGCAATCGTTCAAAGCGACCGAAATTCTTTCGAAATAATATATACATGCATTTCCGGTTCTGCAATGTAACTATTTTGCCTGTCAAACAAAAAAACAAAAATAAACCAAATGCCTCTAATTAGAACACGTTAGAAATCGTACATTTTTGAAATTCTTCTACCAAAACATATTCATACATAAGTAATTTACAAATCTAAAATGAATCTATGAACACATAAACTTTTTAAAACTGATTAGTGTTTCTGTTTAATGGTGTACGTTTGGACATCACAGTCTTAGAACTAACATACATTCATATACATATACATATGCTATTTATTATTTATTAAAAGCATCCTACAATTATGACTTTGGAGATTTCGAGATATTAAAATGTCCTCAAAACATATTAATCTTTACAGATTCTGGATGTCATTTCGTGCAAAGGTTCCAATTCCTTTCCGGATATCAGTTCAAATTCTTGCACAAAGTAATAAAAATGCTTATAGCAAGCATTTACGTGTGCTTCCTGTAATGAAATTAATCTTTATTTTCAATTTTATGTACTTTTTGTTTTTTTTTTTTTTACTTACCGCGCCAATAGTGACAATTCTATCAAAATGGTGGATGTAGACATGTACAAAAACACGAAACAAACGTGTCAGAATCTTGCGACTAAGCGACAGAAATGTTTTCGGGAATGGCACATCTGAAGTACAAGTTGAAGAATAGTCAACATGGAATGAAATTGCATTATTTTAGATACATAAAAATACGTATAGTCTGAAAGTTCAATTCACTTATATGATTTTATACATTTTTAATTATCTTAAGGCTTGAACAAACAAGACGTAAAATTCAAAATCGTTATGAATCTTGTATAGCAAATGTGATGTGTACTGTTCTTAGTCTCTCGCAATTTCATGGGTAACTCAACTTGGCAATTTTTTATGCTAATAATGATTTTATAAGGTCTGGGATGCCTACTTTTGGGGTTTACAAACATTTTCACGTAACGGCACCTTTTAAAGCCATCTATCAAAAGGTAAGAGGTCTACAAAGAATTCGATATTATAAAGGGCCATATCCTTTTAGAAGCTTAATAGTCTACAGTACTTTGTATATTCCTTTCGCGTAATTAGAAATTCCATAATAAATGGGAGTAATTCCCTGAATAGTTTAGGTATAATAGTCTTGAGTGTTGACATTTGCCTTACCAGTGGATACAGGAAATACAGATTCATTGTTGATTTGCGTCTCAATCCAATCCATTAAAAGTTCAATATATTTTTGGGCAGGCAGTGCAGTAGGTTTTTTGTACCTTAAATTGAATTGAATTTAATAAATACAGCAAAATCAACACTGTCAAGACCTTACAAATCTCCATCTGCCCAAAGATATTCATACCGAGAACCGCCACTCATCGTTGGACACGTCGTTTCATTGCAGTACTCGGATACAGTGCCATAAATCAGATTGATGCGGTTAAAAAAGTCCACGACTATACATAAGAATAAAAATAATATACAATAATAAGGAATATATATATACATATACATATGCAAATATATACAAACCGTGCACCGCTAACCAATCGTTCATATTCTCGCCTTCTGGTAATCGCACTGCTAGGCGGAGATTGATGCCAGATTGCAAACTGGCCTGGGCTTGTTTATGCAGTGAATACCGAATTGTTCCAGCGGTGAAACCCTTCTTTGGTCTGAATGTCTGCATGGAATTGCATTTTAAAAATATATCTACTTTAATCGTTGATACTCAGTGATAAGAACGAAAACAATGTTTGTCGATACAAAAACAATCTTTCCGGCTCTCCACTGTTAGCTTTTCAAATACATACACATACCTTTCCCTTCTGAAAGAAGTCAAGAAACCCGTTAAGGGCCATTGTAATATGTTCTTATATTGAAATAAACACTTTCGTTTGGGAATTATTGAATTACTTTAGCATAACATATAATAATGAAAACAGTGTGACCAATGGGTAACACTAAAAAATACCGATTAAAATACTGACAGCAACATACCGGTTAGTCATATGAATTTATTAATCATACCATTTCCAAGTGTGAATTTATCATAAATTCATGTTTGAAATTCAATTTATTCATTTCAAATTATTGTTTTAGTCAAATTATGCCATTAATAGAGTGAAGTATTATTTAATTGAACTCGTTCTTATCGATAGTATGTTATCGAAAAATGATGCAAACATCGATGTCGCCATGTTGTTTAATAGTTTGTGCATCTCTGTTTTGTTTGTGTATTAAAGAAAAATAAGAATTGTGTTAACAAAAAACAAAAATGTTCTACGAACACATAATACTGGCCAAAAAAGGGCCACTAGCCAGAATTTGGTTAGCCGCACATTGGGACAAGAAAATAACAAAAGCTCATGTCTTTGAAACCAACATAGAAAAATCTGTCGAGGGCATTTTACAGCCTAAAGTGAAATTGGCGCTTCGCACATCGGGACATTTGCTCCTTGGTGTTGTGCGAATATATTCGCGAAAAGCCAAATATCTATTAGCGGATTGCAATGAGGCATTTGTTAAAATCAAAATGGCCTTTCGGCCCGGCATGGTCGATCTACCAGAAGGGCACAGAGAGGCTAATGTGAATGCCATCACGTTACCCGAAGTGTTCCATGATTTTGACACTGCGCTGCCCGAGTTAAACGACATTGATATCGAGGCGCAGTTCTCTGTAAACCAATCCCGAGCAGACGAGATAACCATGCGCGAGGATTATGGTAGTCTATCGCTATCTCTGCAAGATGATGGGTTTGGTGATATTGGCTTTGAGGCGGACACGCCTGAAATGATGCGCGGCCCCTTGTCGGCCAATATGAATGATCAGCTGTTTGATGACGATGTCCTGGCCAACGTGGAGCCGGGTGACCCAAATATTAGACTCACGCAATCAGAGTTGCCCAGTGATCGGCTCGATGGCGACGGCTTTGGAGATTCCTTTGGACAGCCCGCATTGTTTGAGGATGATCTTTTTGGAGAGCCACCGCAAACGGCAACGAGTATCAATAAGGATGTGGACGAAGTGAACAATCCACCCGACTACTCGGACGATGACGATGGTATCGACAATTTTAATAATGCTCCCTCGCCCGCATCCTCGTTGGCCAACTCCGTGGTGGACGACAAAGAGGATAATTTCAATCAGGCAAAGGATCACAGTTTCAATGAGGATGTCAATGCCTGTGGAGCAGATACCACATTAAACGATTTAACGTTGGTGCAGAATGATGACGAGGGATTTGCCCTCGCACCGATCGACGCTACCACTTACAGAGGCACCACCAAGGCCAAGCGCAAGCGCAAACTGATTATTGATGAAATTAAGAATATCTCGGGCGAGGAGATGAAGGCTCAACTGGCGGACACTTCTGATATACTCACCACATTGGATCTGGCACCGCCAACGAAGCGTTTAATGTACTGGAAGGAGACTGGCGGTGTGGAGAAGCTATTCGCTCTGCCATCCCGCACCATTCCCGCCCGAGTTCTGCTAAATAACTACAACCGACAATTGTTGTCGCACTCGACACCCCTGGAGGACTTCTCGAACATTGCCCCCATGGACGTGCTGGCCCTGGAGCTGTATGCTCACGAAGGCGAGAGCTCACTCATCATAGTGAATAAGAAGGGACGTAAGCGTAAGAATGATGCTTCAGCCAATCCCATTGCTGAGCTGGCAGCGGACACAACACTGACACAGAGCCTGGCCGCTCCTGAGTTGATTCGTGAGCAAGAGAAATCGCTGGCCTTGTCAACAGTTTCTTTGGACATTGGAGCGAAGGAACAGGACAGCATTGCGCCACAGAATGACGCTACCATTTTCGATGATATGCGCAGTCCGGCTCTGTTAACACTCAATGAACTGGAGAACTTCTCTAACCTTAATGAACTACCATTGACGCCGCGCGATGGTCATCATGATATGGGTGATGATTTCCATCATGGCGATATGACTCCCGCCGGCTTGGATCATGGACAATTAACACCCCACCATGGCGGAATAGGTGACATCGATTGCATACCAAATCTGCCGCCCGATCAAGTCAGTTCGATACTTAACGAAACCGAAGAAAGACCTATCAGCGACGTGAATAACTTCAATAAGACATGTGAAATATCGACGGATTGGAATGATTATGATTTCCCACCATCGGTCGGACTGCAAAATGCGCCGGCAGATGAGCAAATGGAAAACGAAACCGATGAACAGTTCGAGGAGCGAGTGCTGAATAAGAGGGCTGCTCAACTCTTCCTCGATGTCAGAGTACATTTTAACAACAACGATCACCTGAGTCTATCCCAGTTAACAGTTCGGAACTCAAGGAAACAGGCCGCCCAAAAGTTCTATTCGCTGCTTGTCCTAAAGAAATTCAAGGCGTTACACATTACACAGTCGGTGCCCTATGCTGACATAACGGTTACTCGAGGTCCTCTCTTCGACAATCCGAAATTGTAAACTCTGGCATGTTTGCATGGTTGCATATTGCAGCAATTGTTACAATTACAAACAAATAATTATATAATATTTTATAATTACTTAGTATATTTCTTTTATTAAGTCATTGAGGGAATGTTTTGATGGTTTCTTTAAAGCAATTATCTATAATTTAAAAGTATTTCTGTATTTATTGAATATCCTGTTGAAATGACATAAGCAAACGCTATGAGAAACAAAAAAAATTCAGTAAATTAGATTCTATATGTATAACATTGTCTGCTAATTTTAAATGATAAAATTATATTTTTGTGACCAAATATAAAAGTCGAACACACACCCAGTTCCCTAGATGGATTAGAATGACGATGAATGGCTACTAAAGATGAATTCCACTAACTGTAAGTAGCAGACAAACTTTAAATAACATTCTTTAAATAGTAAACTCTTATCATATATTATTTATTTTATAGATGGCTGGATCTACGCATTAGAATTTCAACTTTAGTAACCAATTTACAACTTTACCGCCTTGTTAACAGCATTTGACAAAGATTTTGTAGAGTAAATTTTGTTCAACTAGCAGTAGGATCACGACAACACATAATTGAAATAGTTTTAAAATTTATTATACAGGCATCATCACTTCTCAGCACATGTAATTTGAATTATAGCAATTATGAATGTACAATAAACAACAATGTATTTGAATTTAGCCATCAATCATTACTCCACATTGTCGTATATATCCTCCATGCCCGGCACATCTCTTAGCTTTTGCAGGAATACATCATACGCCTTTTGATCATCCACTGCCAATTGTATGAGGTTCTACAACGAAAGTAATTTAAGTAATTTGTAAATACTACAAGATAAGGTCTCTGTTACATTTGGTGTAAACATATGTTCGCTATTTTCAATAGAATAACCATTCTGAGACAACGTTTTGCTGAGTCCAGTTAGATGAGCTGGAGTACAGATGAACTGAATTTGGAAGAAACGAAATCATTCATACATAAACTCTTTAAACGGTTATCTAAAGTACTTACATTAACTAATCCAGACTTGGCATCAACAACTTCAACTTCTTCTGCGCCAAATTGAATAGCGTCCTCAGTGGCCTTTTCCTCCAGGTTTTCGGCAGTTGAACTATCATATCTTGTCTCAATTAGCCCAAAATCTTCAAACATATGACCAACATCAACGAGAACACCGCTGAAAATAATTTGTTCTTGGGGTGTGATTAAATGTTGTTTCTTGTAGTATTGCTTTCGTAAGAATTTAAACTTACCCAGATTTCTTGATCATTGCCGTTGAGTCCATCTTAACTTGGGCAATATTGTCGGTATAAATGCTGCATATTAAGTATACGTTTCTCTTGAATCGTATATCCAGTCGATGTTTCCTCAACTGCGCCTTGTTACCCTGACACTTTTTGATCGTGTTTTGTATGGTTCCAATAGGCATGTTTTTCTTTAGAGCATGATCTATTTCCGACCGCAGTAGAGAGTTAACAGCCGGATCCGCCGATTTGCCCTCTTGAACTGCTAAACGAATTTGCCTGGAGATCTTTGTGAACAACGCTGCTCGCTGTCCGTCTTTTTGGGCCTTTATATGTTTTATATTCGCCCATTTTGAATGGCCGGCCATGCCGCGTATGTCACATTGGTTAAATTGAATCTTAACATTTTGAATGCCAATTAGGAATAAACGTCGAAACATTTTTTGTACGCAAAACTGTATTAAATAACTATGTATATTTTTACTAAAAGCAACCGCATGCGATTGTAGTGTGCAGCTATCGATAATAAGCGTATCGATGTTGTAGGGTTGTCACCATGCAAATGACTTAAAAATTATTATTTAATATTCAGGTGTTTGGCGGATGGCTTGACTGTTCTATTGTAAGTACTCACACGACTGCTCCGTATTCAAAACTCCTTGGGCAATGGACGCATTTGTAGGGCTGTTCATCAAAACATAAATTATACATTTCCATGCGGGGAAATTCCTTCGGATAATTTCTTCTGAATGAAATCCTCTGTGATTATGAAGACGAGTTCGGGTACTGAGCATATTTGAATGGACGCCCACGATATGAACTCGCAAATAGTTTGGAAGTAACCGCTCTGTGCGAACGCCTTTGGACTTTTCGAATTGAATACTTGGAGCTTTGACTTCGCTTGCACAGATGTTCGCATTGTCGATTTTGCAGTACATTTTGTAAATGACCAGATTCACATTAAAAAGAATTGGCAAAAGAATTGTTTGCTTTGCTCCCATCTGCGCTGAAAGTTTTTAGAATTTTGAGAAGCATTTGTGTTTATCGTATAGCATTTCCGCCAAACCAAGTTTCTGCTCTGACTGCTGAGAATCGTTGAAGCCGATGAAGGAAACTGAGGCAATGGCACAAGCGGGGCAAACCTTTTCTATGCTTATCGTCAACAATGCTTACCTTTTTAAAGAGCGTCTGTCTACAAAGTACAGAGTGACCGCAATCCCAAATCAAAATATAAATTTTAAAAATACTACATTACTTATTATATCGATAACAATCCGATATAAAAAATCTGTACTTATTTGAATTTACATCTTAAAAACATCTTAATTAATGTTTGGATATTAGTCTTTAATAATAATTATAATAATTGTCATCATTTGTTTCAATATTAAGAATATTAAGAATATACCAAAAACTTTCTACTTGCTTCAAACCAAGATTTATCTGTGTGCAACAATGAATTTGTTTCTATTGACTGGCCAAGAAACCGGTTTTGAAAAACAACAACAAATGTAAATTGCCATTGTCTTTAGGCCTTAAGAGCTTTTTCAATGCACAGCTTTTGGTTGTATTCGCAAGCATGACATGTAAGACGGTCAACAGTTTAAATTAAAGTTGAGTTGAGAAAAGTGCGTTTTTCCTGGCAATATTTTTATTTATACGTACAATTTGTTACAATTATTTGCTCAATTTCAAGTATTCAAAGGTATCTATAATTTTGATGTTTAAAGAAGTGAACGCCACTCGAAGAAGTTTTATGGTGGATGTTCATACTTACGAACTTAGATGGAAAAATATGCATTGAAGGCATTGAACTAATCAAGGCTACATGTTTATCTTTTATGACATTACTTTAACCTTGTAACAAACACAATTTACTGAATAATTAGCGTCATCTTAGGAGAATCTTCACGTCAAATGCAAAATAAGCAAAAGCTGCCCATAATAAGAAATTACTTATGATGTGGACACCTGTCTTTTCGTGTGGGAGAATTGACTAAAACTGATTGAGCTTGTTGCTGATGAGATCATGATTATTTTTTTTTTTTTTAGTTTTAAACCGGGCCGAAGAAATCTGCACAATAACATGATTGGAATATGAACTCTAATGTATAGTTAAATGTTAAATTTATTGCAGGATTCCATTACAATGAAAAGAAATCGTGCCAACGAAAATCAAAATATTTATGTTAATATATCTACATATAAATAGTATATAGTGTTTTAATCAACCTTATTACAGATTGCGATCACTTCATTATGAAGACTCCACTATTTTCGATAGCTATATTTGCCACACTGTTGTGCAGCAGCTTGGCTACATTTGGTGATAAAGCTATACTCAAAGAGAAGGATATGATGAGGAAAATAGTATTCGATAAAAAGACACCTGATGTATTTTATTGTCCGATGCAGAAACCGTCTTCAATGAACAAAATCATTGTCACGTAAGCACACAATACATTTTGTTAGAAATTCTTAATACTTAATTCAATGCAAAATATATTATAGAGCACGGCCACTGCACAAATTGTGTGAATACGAAGGAAATCCTTTACCTCCAGAATATAAATCGGACTGTTATATGGATATTGACGAGTCAGATTATGCATGCAAGGAAAAATATAGAATTATGGTAAGTTGAAACATAATAAGTGAAAGGGTTTGTTAAATTTAATTTAGGAAAATGAGAAGTTTTTTTACGGTCGGATAAAAAGTTGTTAAAAAGTAAAAAAAAATAAAAAACAAATTCTAAGTTACTAAGTTATTTTAACTATTTTGGGTTATATGTCATAGACTTGTGCTGTGACCGTCAGATTGGTATTCGAATAAATCATATGGCCAATAAACACAATTATTTTGAGTTTATCTGATGATTTAAGTTTTCTCATCAAAATATTGTTAGTACCACTATATTTTTATAAATAACTAACATTACCGCCTTACCAAAATATTCACATTAAAACCTATTCTGAACTCCATTTTGAAATAAATTGGTTATATTATATTCTCTGCGACTGCTTTGAAATTGGAGCTTGGAAAAGACCTTTATCAAATATTTGTAAAAATAACGGATGATAGTCGCCTTCAACTAAAATAACTTTTTAATATACAGTATTCAATAATGCTATAATCAATAATAAATAATTTATGATAGAGTTACAACCTTGCCTATGAATGTAAGTAAATGATAAATGCACTTTACAAAACAACCCACTTTTGCTTTATTGTTTCTGGAGGCACCATTAGATAAAAAAGAAAATAAATAAAATGTATAATTTAATTAATAATTTAGAGACATCACATCCCACACAAATTGTAGCCTAATATTGAGTTTTATTTAATTGCAGAAACGTTTCGCCAAAGACGAACCCTAGTAAAATAATCACAAAAACAATACAACAAACCCTAACACCTTGAATTGAAACAGCAACAACATATCATACTTAAATTATGTATTGTACATTATCATACGCACAATACGCTGGCGGCTTTCAGTAATTGGATCACACGACTAAATACCGCAATACATGCTGTACTTACAATTATCCATATACATACATACACACATATACTCCAATACCTATATATATAACTTATACATATATATTCTGTACCTATTACTTATACTTAGAAAAACTTTTATTATACACAACACAACTAAAAAAACTATAACAAAATGTATAGAAATGATCATATTTTGTAATTAAATATGATTGTGTACAATTTAAAAAATGAAGCTAAATCACTATCGATTTAAAGATATTTTGTCGAAAGTGATATACAAAATTGATTTTTAATTAGATTCATATCAACTTCTATTATAGGTAAACATTAGCACTTAACGCTGGTTTCTAGAATATGTTTTCGAAGCTAGATGTTTATAGCATACAAAGATAATCTGATACTGGCTTAAACTAATATCATATTACCTATGTATCTTATTCATGGGATTATGGTTTTGGGATATTCATACCAGAATTAAAAAAAAAAAAAATATTCCTTTATTTCTTTTTATCAAATTTTCATTTTTCAATAAGAACTTTATTATTTGAAAATTGTAAGTAAGTAGTGTTTCACCTATTACTCTTCTCCATTACATAAGTGACTTATTATCTGTCTATCTATTTCTATTTTCATTTAAATACTTTGATTTAGATGCGCAAATTTCCTCCGGGCAGCGAAGAGCCGTTCAACGGTGCACGACTTAAGCGATTCATGAATTTTGATAAGCTTACCAACTGAACCCGACATAGACGAGCATTAAATACTTATACATTATATGAGAGCTAAAATATTTCCTAACAATAAGCTCAAAGTAATACCGAATTTCACTTCAATACCGAATCTGTCTAACACATTAAAAAAATTAAAACAATTAAAATAAATTATGTATATTTCTTGGAATTTGAATAAAGTGATATAAACAATGTACTGCGAGACTAAGATGGGATCATATGTACATATGTATTTTCGTCGTGTATATAAATAGTAAAGTACACATATTTGTGCTGCTTATCAATGAAAAACAATATATTGCGACTTCCATTGCGACACTCGCATTACTTAATCTCGACGCTTGCCGCACGTTTAGTCCAGTCTGAAAATTCATTGACTTAATACAAGTACTGCTATTTTATTTGTCTTCGGCGCGATGAACAAGAACTTGTTCCTGCTTTTCATTCTGTTGCTGGTCACAGCATGTGTCCTGGCAAGCAGTGGTAGTGATAGTGACAGCGACAGCGATAGTGACAGTGGAAGCAGTAATCGTGAATATGACGGCTACTACGGCGGAAAGCATAAGCACAAGAAACACAAGCATAACAAGCCAGTTTATCCAAATCCATATCCCCAAAATCCTCAATATTTCCAATATCCACAATATCTACAATATCCGCAATATCCGTATCCGTATCCCTACAACCAAGGATCTTACAATCAGCAGCCCAATTATCAGATTGGCACTGCATACCAACAACAGCCACAGCCATATGTGCCTCCTCCTCCACCTGGATATCCGCCTAGTCAGCCACAAGCTCCGTTGCCACAGGCTCCAGCTTATAATCCCGGGCAGCAATCGCCGCTGGGGCCTGGCCTTACTCCTGGACCTAATCCTGTGCCGCAACAGCCACCAGCTTCTAGTGTTATCAATCACTCACTTAAAGTCAATAAGGAATACAAAGAAAACTTTAATAATCATGTGGAATCAAATGCTTTATAAATTGTTAAGCTTAAAAAATGTTAATTCATTTTAAATTTTCGATGCTTTAAAAAATTATTTTAAAAGAAATAAATTGAAAAATAAGTATTTCTTTTATAGGTACATTTCCAATTCGTTTCGATATGTACTTAAATCTTGTAGCGTATTTTGCATTTTAAAAATTGGCGCTGTATCGCGCTTATTATGTGGTCACATTTATACTGTGGGTGTACTTCGATAATATATCGAAAAATACGCAGCGAATCTAATTGCTTAATTTTATTAATTATGTCTAATTCAGTGTGACCGACGGGCATATTATATATGCAGCCCTGGGAAATTTATATAATTTAATTGTTGCTATTACCAAGTTACAAGTTATAAGACTATTCAAATACTCATGGATAGTGCATTTGATAATAGGCAACAGACATATCTGACTGAAAGCACAAGATTTTAACGAAAAAAAAACGCAATATAAATGAGCAGAGCTGTATTTTAAATCATCGATGGTGAATTACCAAACATTAATATTACCGATACTTTTAAAGTATCTATAATATCGGTGTTTTACCATCTCTAATTGTATTCCAAACAGAAAACAAAAAAGGATTGTTTTTGTTGAAATTAATGTTAGAATGTGCAAAACAAGTGTGTTAATGATTTTATGTGTCCTTGTGTTTTTCGCACAAATACCAAATGGTGAGTGTAATTTTTTTAATTCGTGAGAACTCTTGGATTTGGTGTTGTGTTTGTAGCAAACGCGTACATATGTACATATGCGCTTGAGAATGTGTGATTGTGCGCGCGGTTGTTTTGTTATTCGACGCGCAAATGAAAATTTATAATCGAATTAGGCACTTGTGCTGAACGCTTGCCAATAACATGCGAAGCTGTAGAAGTGGTCTTGCTGCTTAACAAACAGTGCAATACAACAACATTCACGCATACTTACAAATAAATATGTATTCATACCAGTTGAGTGCAAGCAAATACAGTGCTTGGCTTGTTGGTCTTACGGCAGCCATTGTCCACGAGTGCCAAATGATTCCTGTTAGGCAAGAGCAACAGGGTTACAATTCATTCTAATAAGAATACTAGGAACAAAACAATAATGTTTTTAACGTTTACATTATACTACAATGTGCAGTTTGTTCCAAATTTTTGTATTTAACTATAAGTCTTACATGTTTTTTATTGGTTGTTCTTACATTAATATATCTACAGTGGCCAATCACCGTTTACCAAATATGTTGCATAGTTTTAGGCTAAATATTTATTCAAACAACAAACAACAGTAAATTCTTCAAATTCATTTTTCGCTTCCAAATGCTATGTATTTCGTTACAAATTTTATTAAATTCAATTCCCTATGGCAATAGACAAATCGTAAAGTCGTCCCAGATGCATTAAAAATATTGTATTTAAATTTATCTTAAATTAATTTAATTTCAATTCGAATTTTAATTCTGATATTAACATCAACTAAAAAAGTATTCTCTTTTTATTTTATTATTCAAATGAAAAAAATGTATTTTTGTTTATGTACTGCTATTTTGAAAATGCGCAAATATACATTGATTTGCTCTTAGTCGTGGTTGAAACAGAAAAATATAGGAAAATCAAAAGTGAATTTACAATGTTCTACTTTGTTGTTGCTGACGACTTGTAACCATTAGCTTTACGCTATTTTGGGTGCGCAGGACAATGCCATACTCAAATATAACGTCCTCCAATCGAGTTACTGGCAACAGTTTAAAATTGCGCAATACGGAGACTAGCATCACTTTTATCTCCAGAATGGCAAACTTCTGTCCAATGCAATTACGTTGTCCAGCACTAAATGGAATAAAGGCAAAGGGATGGCGATTTAGAGTGCTATGAGGTAAAAAACGATCTGGTTGAAATTCTGAGGGATTTGGAAAGTGTCGGGGGTCTCGCATTATATCAAATGCATGTATATTGATCTGCGTGCCTTTTGGCAGAATCAGACCATTTACCACACATTCCTCTGTGCAAATACGTCCAAAGAAAGGAACTGATGGGAAGAGGCGCAAGGATTCCTTAATCACACACTCCATGTAAGTCAAATTATTGTAGTCGAACACGGTGAGATCGCTGTCGTCGTTCGAAAATGCTGCAGCTCCTCGAAACAACGTTCCTGAACATCTTCGTGTAGAGCCAACATGAGAAGTGTGAATGTGAGACAGGTGGATGTAGTGTCGTATCCTTCGAACATGAACGTGTTAACTTCGTCACAGATGCCCTGGTGATCGATAAGACCATCGTCCTCGGCTGCCAAAAGTGTGTCCAACATTGCATATCGTTTTTTTCTTCCGTAGTCATCAACCGATTTGGACTGCTGTTGCTTGAATTGTTCTCTCTTTCGCTCGATGATCCGGCTAGAGAAGGCATGTGCTATCTGAAGATTCGTCACGTGCTTTCGATAACTACCAAACAGATAAAAGTATGGTTTCAGATATAAAAGCGGATTGCAAATTCGTTCTACTATAACTTCCTCTATAGCATGTATTGATTTTCGATACTGTGCCCCTTCCACCATATCATCGAGCTTAACGCCAAGAGCAGTTTCTAGAGCATTAAATAAGCAAAAATGTTAATAAAGAGAATGATTTCCATTATGAGGAATTATAGAATTCATTGTGATATTCTTTCTAATCTTTACCGCAAATATTGTTGAGCGTAAATTGTGGAAGGATCTGTTTTAGCTCCAGTTCAACATTCATTTGTTTTTGCAGCACTTTGCTAAGCTTTTGTGACTCCTCTCTGTAACAATTGTGATATTAAAATAAGCCAGAATGTTATATCGAGGTATAATTACTTGAAAATATCTAAAAAGTTTTGCAAAACATTGAAATGAAACGCAGGTGTCAATAGTTTCCTTCTGAAGTGCCACGTTTGATCTGAAAAGTGATGTAATCTTTATATATATTATATTTTCGTGTTTTTTAGAGTATGGAATTACTTACCAGTGCTTATAAGCAATCCTTCGCCCAGAAAGGGCCTTAATAGATCATAGATTACATTCTTGGTTATTAACTTTGTACTTTGCATTATCTCCTCAACATCTTCAGCCCGCACTGCATTGTACATGGCACAAAAAAGGAAATAAAACAAGTAACTTTTTCCATTTGACTTCGAATGTGCGTTTCGTACAAATTTAAACAGCATCGCTGAAGAAGAAAATTAATTTTACTAATCAGTAATTGAGTGGGGTACGTAGATTATATGCTGAATACTTACAAGGCGTCATTTGTAGTACATCAAGATTATTACCGAATCTAGTCTTGCCCGGCACTACAAACACTTTTTCTTCCAGTGGACTGGCATCTTCAGTCTGTACACGTTTCGCCAACGACAGGATAAAGTATCTGCTGTTAAGTTTTTTCAGTAGGATCCAAACTGACAAGAGTAGAATCGCACTTAAAAATAGAATCGTCAGCATGATAATATTTAGGTTTCACGGAGTAGATCAACCGCCGCAATCGACGGCAAAATAAACATTGAACTGAGGCAGTGATAATACAGATTTTTGACTCGAAATGACACATATTATAAATGTACTAATTATATACCGATTACACTGCGACACAGCGATGGGTAATTATCTGATTGATAATTATTAATAATGATAGATGATCTGGAACAGATCAAGTTGTACAATCGCAAATCTATTTTTTTTTCTATTTTGCTATTTATTTTTTGCAGTGTAGAGGGTTCATCAGATAGACCTTTTTCCAATCAGTACCATTTTTATACCCGCTACCCATAGGGTAGACATACCGACCCTATAAAGTATGTAAATTCTTGATCAGCATCAATAGCCGAGACGATCTAGCCATGTCCGTCTGTCGGTCCGTCCGTCTGTCCGTATGAACACCTAGATTTCAGAGACTATAAGAGATAGAGCTATGATTTTTTTTCGACAGCATTTGTTATGTTTGCACGCAGATAAAGTTTGTTTCAAATTTTAGCTACGCCCACTTCCGCCCCGCAAAAAAAGTCGAATAACAAGCGTAATTTTAAAGCTAGAACGAATTTTGGTGTATACAATAAAACCTATATTTTCGGTATATTTTGAAAGTAATACCGGAATATTTTGCTTATCTTCAAAATGGGTAGCGGGTATTTCACAGTTGAGCACACTCGACTGTAGCTTTCTTACTTGTTTTTTTTTTTTAATTATTTAAATGCTTATTAAGTAAAAATGCTATCAAATGCTTAGGATGCTCTACTATTATCATGATTAGAGTAGAGTAAAGGAAACTTCAATGCTAAATATTTATTCTTGGTATTTACAAACAATAGTAAATTCTCCAAATTTATTTTTTTGCCTCCGAATATTATGTATTTCTTTATAAATTTTATTAAATTCAATTCCCTATGGCGATAGACAAATCGTAAAGTCGTCCCAGATGCATTAAAAATATCGGAAAAATGTAATTAAGTTTATCTTAAATGAATTTAATTGCAATTCGAATTTTAATTCTGATATTAACATCAACTAAAAAAGTATTTATTTTCTTTTTATTTTATTATTGAAATGAAAAAAATGTATTTTTGTTTATGTACTGCTTTTTTGAAAATGCGCAAATATACATTGATTTACTCTTAGTCGTGGTTGAAACAGAAAAATATAGGAAAATCAAAAGTGAATTTACAATGTTCTACTTTATTGTTGCTGACGACTTGTAACCATTAGCTTTACGCTATTTTGGGTGCGCAGGACAAGGCCATACTCAAATATAACATCCTCCAATCGAGTTACTGGCAACAGTTTAAAATTGCGCAATACGGAGACTAGCATCACTTTTATCTCCAGAATGGCAAACTTCTGTCCAATGCAATTACGTTGTCCAGCACTAAATGGAATAAAGGCAAAGGGATGGCGATTTAGAGTGCTATGAGGTAAAAAACGATCTGGTTGAAATTCTGAGGGATTTGGAAAGTGTCGGGGGTCTCGCATTATATCAAATGCATGTATATTGATCTGCGTGCCTTTTGGCAGAATCAGACCATTTACCACACATTCCTCTGTGCAAATACGTCCAAAGAAAGGAACTGATGGGAAGAGGCGCAAGGATTCCTTAATCACACACTCCATGTAAGTCAAATTATTGTAGTCGAACACGGTGAGATCGCTGTCGTCGTTCGAAAAATGCTGCAGCTCCTCGAAACAACGTTCCTGAACATCTTCGTGTAGAGCCAACATGAGAAGTGTGAATGTGAGACAGGTGGATGTAGTGTCGTATCCTTCGAACATGAACGTGTTAACTTCGTCACAGATGCCCTGGTGATCGATAAGACCATCGTCCTCGGCTGCCAAAAGTGTGTCCAACATTGCATATCGTTTTTTTCTTCCGTAGTCATCAACCGATTTGGACTGCTGTTGCTTGAATTGTTCTCTCTTTCGCTCGATGATCCGGCTAGAGAAGGCATGTGCTATCTGAAGATTCGTCACGTGCTTTCGATAACTACCAAACAGATAAAAGTATGGTTTCAGATATAAAAGCGGATTGCAAATTCGTTCTACTATAACTTCCTCTATAGCATGTATTGATTTTCGATACTGTGCCCCTTCCACCATATCATCGAGCTTAACGCCAAGAGCAGTTTCTAGAGCATTAAATAAGCAAAAATGTTAATAAAGAGAATGATTTCCATTATGAGGAATTATAGAATTCATTGTGATATTCTTTCTAATCTTTACCGCAAATATTGTTGAGCGTAAATTGTGGAAGGATCTGTTTTAGCTCCAGTTCAACATTCATTTGTTTTTGCAGCACTTTGCTAAGCTTTTGTGACTCCTCTCTGTAACAATTGTGATATTAAAAATAAGCCAGAATGTTATATCGAGGTATAATTACTTGAAAATATCTAAAAAGTTTTGCAAAACATTGAAATGAAACGCAGGTGTCAATAGTTTCCTTCTGAAGTGCCACGTTTGATCTGAAAAGTGATGTAATCTTTATATATATTATATTTTCGTGTTTTTTAGAGTATGGAATTACTTACCAGTGCTTATAAGCAATCCTTCGCCCAGAAAGGGCCTTAATAGATCATAGATTACATTCTTGGTTATTAACTTTGTACTTTGCATTATCTCCTCAACATCTTCAGCCCGCACTGCATTGTACATGGCACAAAAAAGGAAATAAAACAAGTAACTTTTTCCATTTGACTTCGAATGTGCGTTTCGTACAAATTTAAACAGCATCGCTGAAGAAGAAAATTAATTTTACTAATCAGTAATTGAGTGGGGTACGTAGATTATATGCTGAATACTTACAAGGCGTCATTTGTAGTACATCAAGATTATTACCGAATCTAGTCTTGCCCGGCACTACAAACACTTTTTCTTCCAGTGGACTGGCATCTTCAGTCTGTACACGTTTCGCCAACGACAGGATAAAGTATCTGCTGTTAAGTTTTTTCAGTAGGATCCAAACTGACAAGAGTAGAATCGCACTTAAAAATAGAATCGTCAGCATGATAATATTTAGGTTTCACGGAGTAGATCAACCGCCGCAATCGACGGCAAAATAAACATTGAACTGAGGCAGTGATAATACAGATTTTTGACTCGAAATGACACATATTATAAATGTACTAATTATATACCGATTACACTGCGACACAGCGATGGGTAATTATCTGATTGATAATTATTAATAATGATAGATGATCTGGAACAGATCAAGTTGTACAATCGCAAATCTATTTTTTTTTCTATTTTGCTATTTATTTTTTGCAGTGTAGAGGGTTCATCAGATAGACCTTTTTCCAATCAGTACCATTTTTATACCCGCTACCCATAGGGTAGACATACCGACCCTATAAAGTATGTAAATTCTTGATCAGCATCAATAGCCGAGACGATCTAGCCATGTCCGTCTGTCGGTCCGTCCGTCTGTCCGTATGAACACCTAGATTTCAGAGACTATAAGAGATAGAGCTATGATTTTTTTCGACAGCATTTGTTATGTTTGCACGCAGATAAAGTTTGTTTCAAATTTTAGCTACGCCCACTTCCGCCCCGCAAAAAAAGTCGAATAACAAGCGTAATTTTAAAGCTAGAACGAATTTTGGTGTATACAATAAAACCTATATTTTCGGTATATTTTGAAAGTAATACCGGAATATTTTGCTTATCTTCAAAATGGGTAGCGGGTATTTCACAGTTGAGCACACTCGACTGTAGCTTTCTTACTTGTTTTTTTAATTATTTAAATGCTTATTAAGTAAAAATGCTATCAAATGCTTAGGATGCTCTACTATTATCATGATTAGAGTAGAGTAAAGGAAACTTCAATGCTAAATATTTATTCTTGGTATTTACAAACAATAGTAAATTCTCCAAATTTATTTTTTGCCTCCGAATATTATGTATTTCTTTATAAATTTTATTAAATTCAATTCCCTATGGCGATAGACAAATCGTAAAGTCGTCCCAGATGCATTAAAAATATCGGAAAAATGTAATTAAGTTTATCTTAAATGAATTTAATTGCAATTCGAATTTTAATTCTGATATTAACATCAACTAAAAAAGTATTTATTTTCTTTTTATTTTATTATTGAAATGAAAAAAATGTATTTTTGTTTATGTACTGCTTTTTTGAAAATGCGCAAATATACATTGATTTACTCTTAGTCGTGGTTGAAACAGAAAAATATAGGAAAATCAAAAGTGAATTTACAATGTTCTACTTTATTGTTGCTGACGACTTGTAACCATTAGCTTTACGCTATTTTGGGTGCGCAGGACAAGGCCATACTCAAATATAACATCCTCCAATCGAGTTACTGGCAACAGTTTAAAATTGCGCAATACGGAGACTAGCATCACTTTTATCTCCAGAATGGCAAACTTCTGTCCAATGCAATTACGTTGTCCAGCACTAAATGGAATAAAGGCAAAGGGATGGCGATTTAGAGTGCTATGAGGTAAAAAACGATCTGGTTGAAATTCTGAGGGATTTGGAAAGTGTCGGGGGTCTCGCATTATATCAAATGCATGTATATTGATCTGCGTGCCTTTTGGCAGAATCAGACCATTTACCACACATTCCTCTGTGCAAATACGTCCAAAGAAAGGAACTGATGGGAAGAGGCGCAAGGATTCCTTAATCACACACTCCATGTAAGTCAAATTATTGTAGTCGAACACGGTGAGATCGCTGTCGTCGTTCGAAAAATGCTGCAGCTCCTCGAAACAACGTTCCTGAACATCTTCGTGTAGAGCCAACATGAGAAGTGTGAATGTGAGACAGGTGGATGTAGTGTCGTATCCTTCGAACATGAACGTGTTAACTTCGTCACAGATGCCCTGGTGATCGATAAGACCATCGTCCTCGGCTGCCAAAAGTGTGTCCAACATTGCATATCGTTTTTTTCTTCCGTAGTCATCAACCGATTTGGACTGCTGTTGCTTGAATTGTTCTCTCTTTCGCTCGATGATCCGGCTAGAGAAGGCATGTGCTATCTGAAGATTCGTCACGTGCTTTCGATAACTACCAAACAGATAAAAGTATGGTTCCAGATATAAAAGTGGATTGCCAATGCGTTCTACTATAACTTCCTCTATAGCATGTATTGATTTTCGATATTGTGCCCCTTCCACCACATCATCGAGCTTAACACCAAGAGCAGTTTCTAGAGCATTAAATAAGCAAAAATGTTAATAAAGAGAATGATTTCCATTATAAGGAATTATATATAAATAGATTTGTTCATTGAAATAGTTTTTTTAATCTTTACCGCAAATATTGTTAAGCATAAATTTTGGAATGATCTGTTTTAGCTCCAGTTCAACATTCATTTGTTTTTGCAGCACTTTGCTCAGTTTTTGTGACTCCTCTCTGTAACAATTGTAATATTAAAAATAACCCAGAATGTTATTTCGAGGTATAATTACTTGAAAATATCTAAAAAGTTTTGCAAAACATTGAAATGAAACGCAGGTGTCAATAGTTTCCTTCTGAAGTGCCACGTTTGATCTGAAAAGTGATGTAATCTTTATATATATTATATTTTCGCGTTTTTTAGAGTATGGAATTTCTTACCAGTGCTTATAAGCAATCCTTCTCCGAGAAAGGGCATTATTAGATCATACACTACATTCTTGGTTATTAACTTTGTACTTTGCACTATCTCATCAACATCTTCAGCCCGGACTACATTGTACATGACACCAAAAAAGTAATACAACAAGTAACTTTTTCCATTTGACTTCGAGTGTGCGTTTCGCATAAAGTTAAACAGCATCGCTGAAGAAATTTCATTTTGCTAATCAGTAATTGCGTGGGGTACGAAGATGATATGCTGAATACTTACAAGGCGTCACTTGTAATATATCAAAACTATTACCGAATCTCGTCTTGCCCGGCACTACAAACACTTTTTCTTCCAGTGGACTGCCATCTTCAGTCTGTACACGTTTCGCCAACGACAGGATAAAGTATCTGCTGTTAAGTTTTTTCAGTAGGATCCAAACTGACAAGAGTAAAATCGCACTTAAAAATAGAATCGTCAGCATGATAATATTTAGGTTTCACGGAGTAGATCAACCACCGCAATCGACGGCAAAATCAACATAGAACTGAGGCACTGATAATACAGATTTTTGTCTCGGAATGACACATATTATAAATGTACTAATTATATACATATTACACTGCGACATGGGTAATTATCTGATTAATAATTATTATTAATAATAGATGATCTTGAACAGATCAATTTAAATCTTGTACAAATATTACTTTGTGCTATTGCAAATCTAATTTATTCTATTCTGCTAGTTTTTATACCCGCTACCCATAGGGTAGAAGGGTATTATGATTTTGTGCCGACAGGAAATGTATGTAACAGGTAGAAGGAGGCATCTCCGACCCTATAAAGTATATATATTCTTGATCAGCGTCAACAACCAAGACGATCTAGACATGTCCGCCTGTCCGTCTGCGTGTCTGTGTGTCTGTCCATCTGTCCGTCTGTCCGCATGAACACCTAGATCTCAGAGACTATAAGAGATAGAGCTCTAATGTTTTTTTCAATAGCATTTCTTATGCTTGCACGCAGATCAAGTTTGTTTCAAATTTTTGACACGCCCACTTCTTAGTTTATTTGGCTGAAAATCTGGTATATTGTGCCGCCTATGGTATATTTTGAGTGCGGTACTATATTGATATACCACATATACCATTTTGTATATTTTAGTATATTTGCAGTATATTCGGTATATTTAGAAAATAATACCGCAAAATATATTGCTTTTATTCAAAATGGGTAGCGGGTATTTCACAGTCGAGTACACTCGACTGTAGCTTTCTTACTTGTTTCTACATTGTAGAGAGGTAGACCTTTTTCCAATCAGTATACTTTTTTTTAAATGATTTAAATGTTTATTAAGTAAAAATTCTGGCTAAAGCTTATGATGCTACTATAGTAAAATAATTTTGCATTCAATTAAATTATCATGATTTCGAGTAGTGTAAAAGAAACTTTAACGTATAAGCTGTTTAGCTCTTGAATTTAATATCTTCGATTCTTCTAAAAAAAGACTAATAAATAATGCTGTAGGATGCGATGGCGTGTCCATAAAAATGACGTTGGATCGACTTATACGCTCTTTCTTCAATGCAACAAACAAATATTTTCCCATCGTTTTTCTTATGGAAACTGGCTTTAAACGGAAGAGAAATCCACTGACTGCAGTTGACAATTAATACTCTTTCCAGCATGACCAAGGTACTTTTATGGCTTGTGTTGTACACTTGCTTTTCGAAATATAAAAACGTTTTAGTTAGCTACTGTGAGAAAACTAATTTCGAAGGTTCTTCAGTTTTATAATAATGTTCAAAGTGTTTATCTTCCATGCAATAAGAATTTCTTAAGATATTTAGTATGCCCTATGGCAAGGGTATTCAGAATGCAATTCAATGTCACATCAAAATGCCGCATTGATTAAACTTTGATTAGCTGACTGCGAGTGTGCAATTTGGCTTGAAGAATTAATTTGAACCAAGTTTGTAATGTTGGGCCTCCAGAAATGGCAACATCTGCAATAGAAGCATCCACGACGACGGCAAAAAACTCTCAAAGAGTGCGATATCAATGATTGAACAACTGCCAAATATCCTGTACAAGACCACCTCAAATATAATGTATCCATTAGTTTGAAAGGTATTAAGGAATTCGTCCATCTAAATCGAAAGTATAAAAAAGAATAATTTCGTCAAATTGACCCTATTATACCCGCTATTCAAAGTACAGGGTATTCGAAATCACAGAACGTAATTACATTTTCTGTGGAAAAGAATTGAACGAGTAAGCATGCTGCCAGACGAGTGCGTTGACGTCAGCGTCAGCGTCGACAGCGACAGCGACGGCGACGCGACGACAATGACAAAAATAGTCAATGCGCCGCAATGTGATTGCAACTGCAACAACTGAGACAGTCGAGTACAACTGCATTTGGGCATGAAAAGTGCAGCGCCGACAATTGGAAAAGCTTGGCCTGGAAACGATTGCCTGACGCTGGTAATACTGGTGTTGTTATTGAACAAATGTTATGGCAACATCAACAATAGTTCGAGACCAAGAAAGAGTAGCATCAACAGCGGCAGCAATAACAAACACGAGTAACTGCAACAGCTTATTAGGATGCAAAAGGCGTCGTTTGCCGCTTTTTAGAATTACTAATTGAATCGACGCGATCAGTGGCAATTGCAGCGGCATTGGCCACAAAAACAACGAGAGGAAAACAAAACCAAACCAACAACATGCAACATGCAGCAGGTAGCCAGCAACGAGCGACCATCTCCATTTAATATCATCGTGAGTCTGTTGTGAATTCATACCCTGGAATAGTTGAAGATAGAAAGTAGGCAACGTTATAAGAGACGTTATAAATGTTTTTTGGTTGGAGGTTACTAAAATTGTGAATTTCCAATTTTTGGGCTTAGTTGGATTACTATTATTTACATTATGAGTGGAGATTCCGAACAATTCAATATTTATAACTTGTTAGCTCACTATAAACTAAAGCTAGTGCAGTTAGGTGTATATTTTCTTTAATTCCAATACTTGTCATTTGTAGTGGGTATCTCATAGTGTGACCAAACAGTGTGACTCTTAAGTATTGTTATTGCCAGTGTTACCAGCATCCGCTAGGCGGATAAAACTTGCCTTGAACTTAGTTGCGTTGCATTCACGTTAATCGAAAGGCCATTCACGCCAGCGGAAACGGAGATATATTCAAATAATTTTCTTGCAAACAGTTCTCAACTTGGAGAATGGATATTTTTCCGAAAAAATAGAACTAACAAATATGAAAACCATGTGGACTAATTGCCAGAATGTAAATTTAAAAAAAAACTTATTTGCATTCGAGAATAGGAAGTGTAACCCTTTTTTTTTGGTTAAATGATATGCAATAGTTCACAATAAATGAGACTTACAACGTTTCTAAGCAGAAAGTCTTGTAACTACATACGTCCACGTCGTGGGGCAACATGCTTTTTTCAATTATTGGCACGGCATGTAAAATTTGTTAGCTCCTTTCTTGCATATTTACTTTAACACCTCGTTGTTGGAGTCGATGTTGAGAGACACCAACAGCAGTTTCGAGGACGGCAGACAGCGACGCTTGTTGTGTTGCCAGCTCGCCATGTTGCAAGGCTAACACTTGTTGCACGGCATTCTGCCTCAGCAACCCTTTGCGGTTGCCTTCCCGCTGCCGATTCATCTGTGACGTGTTCTGTTTCTTGTTGGCGTGTGTCTTACGCTCCACAAAAAAACTTTTAATTAAAATATTGTCATATCAGTTGCGGCTGCTGCTTCCTTTTGTGGTATTTTGAAAGTCACGACAGTTTTTTTTTATTTATTTTTTCTTTTTTTTTGTTTCTGTAAGGTTTCAGTGGAGCAAAGTTTTCTGGCATTTCTCAACAACTTTAATCGCTGATAACTAAATATGGCAAGACTTTCTAAAGGTAGTTAGTGACTCTGAATGTAGACAGATTAAGAAACAATCCATCAATATGGCGATTGACCAACTTTCCCACGAAATAGTCTCAACGATAACCAAAAAAAAAAACAAGCTAAAAGTGTGCTCGACTGTGAGATACCCGCTACACAATTCCAATAAATCCATATACTAAAAGTATATTACATTAATTTATCAAAAGTACTAAAATAAACCGATAGTTATAATTCGAATATCGACATAATACTACATTTAAAATATAGTCCAAAGTATACCAGATTATCAGCCAAAGCAACTAAGATCCGATTGCAGTAGATGGTTTTAGCCATACAAACAGAGAAGACAGACAGATAGGCAGGCATAGCTATCGCGTATTGGCTGTTGAAGCTGATCAAGAATATATAGGCCTCCTTCTTTCTGCATGCAGGCACAAGGCTATAATACCCTTCTATCCTATGGGTAGCGGGTATAAAAAACAAGCCAATTGAAATTGCAGTTCGAATATTTTCGCTATTATGGCTGGCGATCAGTTGGCCACGATTTATTGACATAATAAAAACTAATTCGCGCACAGTTGACAATCATTTATGCTTTATTAAGTTACTTGCAGCTTGCCTGTAAAGCTGTAATTAATTATCTTGGATTAGAGTTCCCCTCAGTGTACAAGAGTTGCCTGGTTTTGGTGCCACCAGCCGGTTACCTCGGTAATAGAGAGATGCCATGCAGACGTGGACATATGACCAACTAATTGCACCTCTCAGCTAAGAGCATTTCATTTGCCGGAAACTCGATTAATATTACTTCAATATGAGTCTCACATAGCTAACTATTTAGTTATGCTAATAAGGGGGGCTGTAAATAAACTCCTCTTTATGTGTTTATCAATTAACAAACGAATTCTGATACAGTGTAAAAAGTCTGAGTTACAAATAATATTAAAAGAGATATTAATAATTCGTAAAATGAATCATGCCCATATTTTGCGAGTGAGTATTTTATTGGGCTTTGTATTAGCTTCTAAATCCAGCATATAATATTTTTTTATTGGCTTAAGTCTTAGGGGCATCAAAGAAACTTGCCGATTTGTCAGACACTAATTAAGTGGAACAAGAGGTAAAAGTTAGGCAAGTGCGGCATGTGAATATCCTCGTATAGAAATAAATAAAATTTATCGCATATGCGGCAAGTAGCTTCTCCAAAGGAAACCAGCAACACCACCTCTACCACCACCACCACAAACACCACATGAACGACAAAACATGCCGCCAAGCCGTTGGTGCGTATGTGCCTGCGGTTTCAACTTGTTTTATTTATTGCATCCACAAAAGCAGGCCGCGTGCGCTTTCTGCTGATTCTGAGAAACAGTCAGAGACTCCGACTCAATCTCAGGCTAAGCTTCAAGCTGATCGTGGTGGTTGTAGTGTTAGGGTCTGGATCCAGTTATCTTGTTGTTTGTCTGTGGTCTGTGGCCTTAACAAGTCGACACTTTTCTTCACACCTCGCTAAAGGAGGCTGCATTTACCTACACGACCTCAGGCCTTAATGACCGCCCGTTGCGCTGCTTGAACCACCGTCTGCCTCCAAGCATCAACCACGAATCACTGACCACCAATCGACCAATCGGTGGCAGTTTAGTGCTTGTTCGCATGGCAAACGGATTATTAAAATTAACGACAGCCGGTTGCTAATGTCATTACCAATCAGTAATCAGTAATAGAAGCCCAAGTATCTTATCATCCACCTCGATGTGCGTACCCAAAACGTTCGGGCAGACGACCCTCGATATTGACCATATTTTTGCGGCTTATTGCATTCAATTTTGGTTGACCCATAAATTCTCATACTTTATGCCAAGCTTAACCCTATGCTTGGAGCCTGTTTCTCTTTTCTTGTGGTACTTCCTTTGCTTTTTATAAGCAATGCGATCGTAAAATTACAAAATTTATATGCACTTAATTGTGATCGCCTTTTGATATCTGTCCTCTTTGCCCTTTGTACATCCTTGTGTTCTTGTTACTTTTCTACTCAGTAACCCAGAAAAATGAAAAAGTTGCAACATGCAACATTGTCAAGGACCGGCCATTCATTGTTAATGTCGACGGGTTGTAATTGCGAAAGTTGGGTCCTTGTCTTTGCGGTTTACCTTTAGACGCAGAACAGAAAAGAAGCTATCATCTATAAATAGTTAGTAAATACATAGTATGATTATGCATCTTTTCAAAAAATAAGAAAAAAGTTAGTGTGCTAGAAAAATGGTTTTGATTTAGTCATTATATATTTCTAACTTATGATTTCGGTAGTGGAAAAATCCTTTTTTTCATTAAAATAGTATATTGATATACGAAGTATTAGCTTACAGTGTATTTTAATATTTTTCGATATGCTAATTCGGCATAATGTAATTCCGTTGCTTTGTAGCTTTCTTACATCTTTAGTTTAATAATTTATTATTTAGTAAATACACAAATATTTATTTCAATCTAAATAAATATCAAAAGTAAATGTAAAATGTAAAAAAACATTGTAGAGTATTGAGTGTGTGTGTTATTTTTCTGTAGTGAATTCAATTTCCTGTGGACTTTTCTGTATTAGTGAATGCTGGGCACATTGCCAGATTTTTATCACATTAATAAAATTACGAAAAGTGAAGAAAAAATACCCAGCCAGACGTAATTAAATTAGAAAATTGTGGAGTGTGAGTTCGCTAGGGACACGTCGCGGGGCAGTCTAAGTTAATTGCAATTTCCAGTGGCGACATCTTGCAGGGAAACAACCGGAGGTTGCTCGATTTTTCATTTACTTGATGAACGGATTGAGAATTACGAAATGAAAATGGACGAACAGTGGCAAATGCTTAAAAATGGAATACATTAAGTGAAGATTCGTTAAGGTTATTTCCTGTTGCCAAGAATTCAAAATTCGACGTGTTGCCAACTATGGGCAACTTGGGCTTAGTAAAATGTAATCAAGCGATTTGTTGCGCATGCGCGCGAAAAGCTCTTTTCGCTTTCTCAGTATAGAGCGGGCTTTCGCTACGGCATAAGCCGGCTTAATGCCCGACGAGATTTATGCCCACTAAAGGGCAAAATGAGTATATTCCGATATGATTAATTGTAGCTCGCGAGCCCCAATGACTTCCAAGCCTTTCGAGCATTCTTAGTCTCAGTCTCAAGTCGCGATGCGGAGACCTCGATAACAACACCGCAGAATATTTCTTTCATTTCCTCTTCCTTCGCACATTCGGCACAGACTCAAATGAGAGAATTCTCAAAACGAATGTAGCCGAGGAGGATGGGACTTGTTTGGAGTTTGCCTGCCTTATGAAGCTGAGACTGAAAAAAAAAAACAATTTATTCTCCTTGGCCTTAGTACTCAATCTATGCGCAGAAATCTTCCCCAGCATTCGCGAAACAAATGTGCCTGTAAGATTGTGACTGAGTTAGTTCGACTCTTCAATGCTCTTCTCTTATGCTTTTTTTTTAAATTGGAATATAAAAAACCAAAATCGTTAATTAATAAATAAAGCCGTTTTCGTTTAATTATAATGAATTACTTATGTGAAATATCTTGTATTCGTATGACTAAAATTGTACTTTATATGTGGTAATATGAAAAGTGGAGGACAAGAACGTAATTTCAATAAAAAGTAATGTAGACACTCAAATCCGAATTGAAGCATTTTAACACAAAAGAGCATCTAAACGTCGTGGCAGAAGAATTCACGAACTTCCCTTTTTCTTCGTCAACGACTCCTATGGCGGCTTTAGTGCAAAGTCGTGTCTGACTTTGCATAAAATGTGGCATGAATTGGTTGCGAATGGATGAAATCTGTTTGTCAGTCGACATTCGGTTTGCTGCTCGACGTCAAAGTCAAAGTCTGTGAGGGAGAAGCCGAAAACTGAAAACGTTTTCCTTGCCAATGCCAATGCGGCAATATTTGTGTTTGCGAGCCTTAATCAATGTGTCAATACTTGTATGTGCTGAGAGGCTCTTCTGACCAAACATTTGACATTGCTATAAAGTGTCAATAAGTTTGAATTGCTGCCTCCATCCCCATACAGTCATTAAGAGGTTATGACCAACCTGTAGCGCTTGTTGCAAGCCATCAAACTGAGACTCAGATAATAGTATACACTCACTATTCGGACTCATACGAGGGCAGCCCCATGCCCCGCTTTGTGTCAACCCCAAAAAAAAATAATATAAAAAACCGTAGTGATTTTTATCGCTGTCACATTTATGACATTATCATTGTGTCAATATTAAAATGATCGCTCCCTCGCCCCATGGCTCACACCTTCTCGCCTTTCCCATCTCGTTCTCGTTCTCGTGGTCGTGCTCGTTGTATAACTCCCGCAGTGGGGAGAGAGGGCGAGTTGTGTTTATGATGACCATTATTATTGGCAGGCCAAATAAATAACATAGCCGGCGAACTTACTGGCTATTTAAACCGAGCCTAACGACTCGAGTGCTGCCATAACCCATAAAGATTAAACTCTTAATGATAACCAACACCAACAGCAACCGTCACCGTCACTGCCACCGCCACCGCTACAGCTAAGGCAACAACAACAACAAAAACTACAGTGGCTGCTAGTTGCATGCAGCATAATTAAATTTTAGACACATCGCACCCACAACGTAGAACCGGAATCTGGAATTGAACCCATCCCGAAAACCTTTTCGCTTATCAACATTTAATTTGTAAATATCAATAGGAAAATGAGAGGGACGAAATCAAACTGGTTCTTAATTAAAACGACAACGAAGAACTCTGTGTCGAGTTCTTTGTAAATAATCGTAACGAATCAAACGGCAATATTAAGAGATGAGCATAATCGAATAGTAGACACGCTCTCTGAGGATCGTAACATTTAACAAATAACCTTTTACTGGAAAATTTTAATATTTAAATTTTAAACTATAAACTAAACAAAATATTATTTTTGTAAAACACTCCCATTATATATATAGTGTGTTTGCGAATTGTCTATTTTATTGAACTATAGAGCTTTCTGTTGAAAGTTAAAGGCTTCAGAAGATGCGAATAGAACTAAGAAAAATGAACAATATTAACATACAAGAATGGATTCCTTCGACAAGAAATATCATTTAATCATAATTGCAATTTTTGATCGCTGCCTCTTAATGATTAATTAGTGAATTATGATTCTAATTGTTGGACTCTTGCACTTATTAGGTAGACTAATTGATTTCGCAGGTCTCTACCATCAAGTCGGGCTATTGCGCTGGCGAATGCAAAATAATGTTGGGTGCCACTTAAGTGCAGCAGCGTGGAGCCGCAACCAGCAAGAGTCCAACCAACATAAAGCAGCACAGTCAACGGCACAGTCGGAGACAGAGGCAGAGGCAGAGTCTGCGTCTGGGACTGGGACTGGGACAGAGTCAAAACAGTAGCAACTGGCGTGAAGCCGAGCCGCCACATAATCTGTCAAAAGGAAAAGTTCATAATAAATCAAATGTCACGTAAACAATATTATTAAAAAGATGCAGTCAGCAAACCCTCGCCTCGCCTCGAGTCGAGTCGGCTCGGTCCAGCCCAGCCCAGACTCATTAAAAGGGACCCAAAAAGAGCTTGCGGCACGCAGAGGTTGTGGCAGCTCCGACTTAACGTCGCGTCGCGTCGCATTGCGTCGCCTGCACATCGCGTTTGCTTATCTGCGGCTACTGCTGTGGTAAACACATAACGAGTTGGTCATTTAAGCTGCCAACCACAAACAGTCCAAACTGGCTTGCCTCAGGTAGACAGACTAAGAGCCCAACAGACGGACATACTAGGGACTGCTCTGACTTGAAGTTTGAGGATTCCGGCGAGGTTTTGTGCAGCTTCTGCGCGCATTTGGACGATGATTTTGACGACAACGACGAGGAGGATGCAAGATGCCGTGGGTTTTTGTCAACGTCGCCAACGCCAATTGAGTCGGACGCGGCAGACGCAAGACATTGTGTCAAAAAGGTAGAGAGACCCCGACTTGGGTCTCAGCTCTCAAGATCCAGGTTCCCAGTTCTCCAGCTCCATTTGCAGTCGCAGGTACGCGTTAATCACACTTTACGTTTGCCGTTTTCGACGTTGAGTATACCCTGTAGCGAACAATGACCGATGAGGTATATTTGTTAAACAACTGCATTTAATGACAAGGAATACTTTAGTCATTACTTTAGTCTGGACAAATTAATAAAAATTAAAATCAAAAGTGTATTCTATAGTCGGGTAGTCGGTATTCAGTAGAATTTTCGTTTAGGATATCTTAAAGTTGGGAATATCATCATTCTTTAGCGACAGCAGATGAAAATACATTTAAAATTCCTGCCACGTTTTGCAGCCTGGCGAATTGCCTTGCTATTATTTTAAATTCTTGCGAGCTGTCCTCAAAAACGAGAAAAAAGTAAAAAACAAAAATGAGGAAAAAACCAAAAATCGAAGAGAGGATGGTAAAGGGAAGTCTTTTGGTGGGCCTTTAGGGAATATGCAGAGGCAGCAAATTTCACACCTTTTATTTTTTTCACTTGGGTACAGTTGTCCGACATTATTTTTTCCTTATTTGTGGTATTTTTTTTGAGGGCGTGCATCGTTTAAGCGTAACAAATGCAGGACATGAGATAATTGCGGGATTCTAATAAGCATTAAAAGTGCAATGAACCCGAGTTTTCCTTTCTGCAACAGGAACAATGCGCTTGACCATTAAAACGATCGTTCTATACGTCCCACTCTGCTTGCAGCCTTTTCTAATGATACAGCTTGAACTGCAGTCGAGACGCCTGTTCGTGGTAGATGATCAGGGTCAACAGACAAAGAGCAAGAGCAAGTCCCACTCGCACTCGTCGCACCACTAATCTCTAGAGCAAAATCGACTAGCCAGGACTGGACCTGGCTTAAGCAGCAGTCTTCAGACCAGCTGCATTTGTGCTTTGTTGTTGTTGCTTTTGAATTTATGTTTAAGCATTTCATGGCATTGCCTGAGCTGAGCTGAGCTGAGCCACGTACTCTGCCCGATATGAGATCTGTTAGTCGGGGCTTTGCAAACTTGGCCATAATATTTATGCCGTTTGTGCTGTTTGCTGCTTTTGCCCTTTAGAGCTGACTGCTGCTTACTGACTGAGCGGACTGTGGATTGCGGACTCTGCAATGTGCCTGGTGTGAAAAATTGATGCCGTTGCACAGATAAGGTGCCTTCTAAAAGTGGAGTTTCGTGCCAGCCCCATTGTGGTAGGCCTTATACATAGGACCCGCAGAAGACTCGATTCGCGAAACAGCTGAAGAAAACAGAGCCAGCAAATAACATAAATGGGCTTCAAAACGTAGATGTTGGCGAATCTCAACATAACCATCTCATTCTTTCTTTCGCAAACACACATACACACTGATACGTTCACCTATATGTTTCCCTCTCTCGCTCCAACGTGGTAATTGCAAATTTCTTTTAATAAGCCTTTCAACGCCTCGATGCCATTGCCAATTGCAAATTGCAAATTGCACCCAGATTCCCTAGCCATGCCATCAAATTATATGTATGTATGTCTGTACTTAGCGTCCTTTTCCGCTGTAATTTAAATTTCAAGTGCTTGAAGAATTGAAATAGCAGTTGAGAGCCAGCGAACGAACAGCAACATAATGAGAGACTACCATGGAGGTCACTTGAATGGTTTCCTCTCGCCTCTCTCTCTCTCCTCGCTCTTTTTATTTGCAGCTCCGTTTCGTCTTGTCTCGACTCACAGCGATCAGTCCGATCATTTATCTTGTCAAACCTAATTTAAAGTTGCCATTTTTCTGTTTTTTCGCCTTCCCTTATTTCGCACGTGAAGTGCTAAAGAGCAACACCAGAAACAACGCCAACAAAAAAGCCAGTTAAGTTTTGTTCAGAAGAAGCACAGAGCACATTGATATACACTAACAATTTGTGTAATACTTATCGTAAATATCGGACGTTGAATCATTCAGAAAGTGCTTATTATATTATTATAGTATCGTTATGAAGATAAGTTCATTTGAGTTCTATAGACGAGAATTTTAACAGAAATGCTGACTTACATTACGAATAGTTTAGTATATACTATATACTATGTAGGTACTGATCAGCTTCGCCTAGAGCGTTCTTACTTATTTTAATTTGATCTTTCGTATGCTTTTCAACCTTCGCTTTTATGGCAATGACATTTTGTACTTGACCAATGCCGAATGCCTTGAAAATTGGCATCACTTATTCATGCGTCAAAGCGTCGCGCATTCAGCAGTTGTGTCTTCTGGAGGGAAGTTGCCATTGTGTGAGCACTGAGACTGTAAATGGGATTTGCAGCATTGTGAACTGCTGCCTCATTATGAGGCACAGGCATGCGTGTCTAGGCAACAGTTGCAAGCAAGACCGAAACCAATACCAAAAGCAACATCGAGACTGAGATCGAGAGCGAGAGCGAGGCGCTCGTCAATTAGACTTTCCTTCAAAAAAGCACCCGAAATGTAAGCAGGCAACGCCATCGTCTGTCCATTGTTGCAAGATCTGTGTGGAACCAAGAAACATGTTGTTCGACACCACAATTTGTGTTGTACTTCGAGTAAGCAGCGACAACGACAACAACAACAACGACGACGACAACAACGTCGCGTCTTTTGCATTGCTAAGTACAAATGCAGGCTAACAAGTGATGAGAAGGGAAGAGCTGAGAGAAGAATGGAGCAGGATTGGCTGACTACCTGGCGGCTGGCTGGATGGCTGGATGGCTGGCTGCTGTGCAACGACCCTGAGAGCCAAACCAACAGCCAACTGCAGCTAGCAGCATCCACATTGTATTTCGCCTGCAATCAATTGTTGCATCTTGAGGCAAACGTTGCAGACAAACGGCGTCGCGTCGCCACAGGCTCCACTTCCTCCGCCCATGCATGCATGTTGCGGCTCCTGGTTCACCTCCACCTCCACCTTCACATCCAGTTGGCCAGCTTGGTTGCTTTTCGGGCCCCGGTAGGTGATATTGCCTTATCTGATGTGTCATTTTTGTTTGCTTTTGTGACTCTTTGTACGCGCATTGCGAGCCTTCCTTTTTTCGTCAATAGTTTTTTGCTTGTTAGCGTTGTGAGCCAGTTATGTGGAAACTTTAAAAACGGTTTACTGTTTTTGGCTGATGTTGCTGCCTTTGCTGGCATTGCCGTCTGTCTCTGCCGCTGTCGTTTTAGCCAATTATGAGGCACGTTCCTCACGTTCCGCAACTGTGTAACTTGACACGCCCAAACCGTAGTATCCTAGAGCTATTCAATTATTGATATGGTTTGAAATCTGTTTACACCAAGAAAATTACTTGGCTCTCTTGTCCAAAATGTAAAATTCAATATGGAATATATTTTCATTTCAGCTTTTCCTATCTTACAATCTGCATAATAAATTCTTGTTCAAAATTATTGTTGCATTAGCTTTTCAATTTAAACTGCTAAAATCCAATCGAATCTTTATTTGGCCTCTTGACTTTATTCGCTCGAGTTGCTTCAATTGCTTTTGTCTTATTCATTTGCCTTCCCGCCTTTGTTAGTTTCCATTCCGCTTTCCTTTTGCTGAACTCGGTCACTTGCCTGGTCTCGTACTTGGTCATTAATGAACAAGCCCAAATTTAGGTATAGAAATTACGAGTTCTCTCAAGAAATATGTCTTATACCCTGCTTTTGCCAACACCTTTAATAGTATGTTTTTGAACTGAGTTAGAGTAACTAAAAGTCGAGCTGAATTGTTGTGTTGCTGTGTCATTTTATTTTTTTATCAAACATACAAAAAAAAGCTTTGTAAATGGCCTCAGAGAATCGAGGCACAAACTTTGATCATCGATCTTATTTCAGTTGCTCAGACTGAGTCTTTTGTGTGAGCGCAAGCAACAATTTTGTATTTTTATTTTTTATTGCGGGTACCCTGCAGCGTATATCTTGAGGCCTTTTGACCAAAGTAAAAAGTAGATTCTATTGTTTTGCTAGCTGCAACAATAAAAATGTATCGCAATGTAGGAGTTTCTAGTATTTTGTTTAACAAAGCTTATTGGTCATTTGTAACCAACAACTTGTTTCGCATTTTCGATGTAATTTCAGGCTATTAAAAAACAACTTGAAGAACTTGAACTTGTATTAGTAGTAATAAAACGTCGCTAGTATATAAAAAAATGAAAATTTTATTTATTTAATATTTAATAAAACAAAAAATTAGCGACGCCCCCGGGTGGACTCGAACCACCAACCTTTCGGTTAACAGCCGAACGCGCTAACCGATTGCGCCACGGAGGCAGTTGGAACCGGCCGACAAATTTGAAAGTCATAAGGTGCGAGCGATACCATGAGAGACGCCCAAGAATATTTAGCTCGGTCAGTTTTATTAAGAGCAATAAAAATATGATAAGTAAAGAAATATACAAATAAATTATTATTATCTGGCACAGTTTAACTAGCGATAGTCGAAGACGTCAGCAGTTAAGCATTTCTTTATTATCTCATCGTCTTTTATTGACCAGTACAAAATAAAAATTGTGACTTGTTTACATTATTTAATTATGTTTTTTTTTTGCAGATTGAGTACTCATTTATTTACTAACGACTAAATCCAACTTGTACGACTTGAAGCAGATAATTGCATTATCCTTATCTTAATGTGCATTTGTTTTAATAAATGTCATCTAAGTTTCGCTATGATGACAATAGCTACACCAGAGTGCGCATTCAAGAATCTTTGATTATATTTTGAGAATATATCTAGTAGTGGAGCGGATTTCTTAATCCATTTCATTTCGGAACAAATTCAAATGTCACTGAAAACAATACATACATTTTATAAAGAAAAGAACATTTGTGTTGTGTTCTGCTCTCTTTTTTTTACTTATCCCCTTATTTTAAAAACAACCCTTTTTCTTTCTCGACGAGAGTGTGTGTTATCTTTATCTGTAGAGTCGAAAGAATGAGCATGTGTGTATCTGTTGGATTTTGGTCGTCTTATCTTTACTGTCATTGAAATGAAATTTAATATATACATACATATCTGTAGGTGTGTGTGTGTGTGTGTGTGTGTGTGTGTGTGGAAGTGTTCAAGTATTTTGAAGATTATTCTTTGTTGAAATCATATGCACCTCTTCACACTTTTACTGTGGTGTATTGAATTACTTGCCGACGTGGCAGTTGACATACTTAGTATGATCAGCAAGTTGTGATGAGCATCCTCATCATCCATCCATCCACATCCAGGGCATCAAATCGCCGTCTCAGCAGCAGTGACATCCGAGTCTAATTCTGAGTGCGGTGTGATGGGGTCTGTACAGTTTCTGCTTTTGGGTGACATTATTCAATTTAAAGTGCTCTTTTTCTCCTCTTGATTCTTCTGTCACTTATTCTCGTTGATCGCAAGCGGCGCGTAATTCATTTTGGACGAGACAGGAAATCTTCAATTATATGTCTAGTCTTTGAAATTGAGAACATTGCGCAAAAGTCCCGCACACATACACACACACACACACATGACAACCGAACAAGCGCAGCGATCACTCGCAATGACGTTTTGTGGACCACCCAAAATGTTCTTTTTTTCTATGCTAACAAATGTATGTACTACTATATAGCGAAAACATAAACAAATCTACAAATTATGCGTCTCGCCTGCCATTTCAATTACAAATCAAACGTCAGTCATAATTTTGACGTTGACTCGACGCCAAGCAAATAAAAGCAGTGAAAATATTTGAAAGCACACAAAACGTGTACATGAATAGATTCATGATTGCATAAATAATCAATATGCTATGATCTAAATATCTTGGGTGGTCTTTTTAAAATTGAGGTATCTAGCATATATCTACCATATGCTATGGTGGAACTTTATTTGCAATACTAGAAATTGGATTGTCTTCTGCGGTCAACTTTTTTTTTTATTTTCGTCATAGTTAACAATCGCGTCAAATCAGAAATTGCTCTACTTTTTATATCTATGCATAATTATGTTATTTTATTTAAAGACTCGACATCAGTAAACATAATAACTATCATAATGACTATCAATAAACGGATTCCCCTTATATTAGATGCAATTAAGTTAAATGCGAAATGTCTAAATGATATAATACTCTCGGTATCTCTGTTTGTCGTAAGTCAGATCACATGCGAATTAAATTGACGTGTTATAGCTACGTCATGGGGTGTAGATGAAGATGAAGATGGCGATGGCGATGGCGATGGCGATGACGATGACGATTAAGATGAAGATGGAAACGAAGATGGTTTGTGATTGCAGTCGCTTCTTATGTGGCGTGTCCAAACTGGCAACACCTGCGGAGGTCTTGGACACAAGACCCATCCATTAATTGTGTTATTATACGATGAGTTTTCATTTCGTGCAGAACCCCAAAGAAAATTAAAGCCCTATTGCGATGCATTCAAGAGGAGAACAACAGAAATTTTGAATAGCTCCCCAGCAGCAGCACCCAAGGGCAATTCGAGCTGAGGCATGACCTGACCACGCGGCAATCAGTGTGCCTCAAGCTGTTGTAAACAAATTTCGAGTGGCATCGGGTCTGATTGGACTGCCTCTCAGTTCGCAGTCGTCAGTTCTCAGTTTTCAGTGTGTGTGCCATACTCGTTACTCGTACTTGTATCCCACTTGCAGCTGACGCTGTCGCTGATGACGTCCACGTCCACGTTCATGTCCATGTCCATGTGCATGTGCATGTGTGGAGACGAAGACGTGCCTTCATTAGGCCATGCGCGGCGCATAGGCCGCTAAAAGCGTAAATACGGACGGATTCTTGTCCATTCCGTGTGCCGTGCGGAATTTTAATTGATTTCATATACGCACTTTTGACTAATGCAGCGCGGACGCGATTAGGGAAGGGGGAAAGAAAAAGAGGGAAGGAAGGCAAGATAAGACCAGGGGAAGGGGAAGGGGAAGGAGGGTTGTGGGTGTGCGCTGCAGCTCATTTAGCATAGACTCGAAGCGTTGATAGACAGCACCCAGTCGGGTCGCAGTGCTATGGGGCATGCATCACTTGCCACACATTTCTGCTTCTACTTTCTTCTTTTCATTTCTCAGTGAGTCAAAAGTATATTTTTGCATATTCCTCCGCCAAATCTAAATCTAAAAAACGCCACTAGAAAACTCGAAATGCACTTTGATCTATTTTCGTTTGCTATGCATAAACTGAGTTGCCGCTTATACCCTGGCACTTATAAGTATGAAGGGCATTATACGCTGAGTGGATAAACACAACAAAATATATACTATCTTAATAATATATATGCATTTAAGTAAATATCAAGCCTGTTCAATATACGATTAGGAGGTGCTATTAAAAAATGGAAATTAATTAAATGTTTTGAAATACATTCAATTCTCTCTTGCATTAATATTTAAAACTCAATATAATAAAGTTTCGCAATTCACAGGGCATTCTTTTTAGATTGCTACTTGCGAACAAAGTGATCTCTCAAAAGTTTCCTATTTATTTTGATAAAATATAAATTTTTAATTGCACGAAAATATCGTTTCCCGTCTAATGACCTACTTCTCGTAGTTGCAAATAGACTTTCTAAAACACTCGAGATGTTTTACAATTTGCATACACTCTCGACTTTCTATTCTAGTTCAGTAAATCAGTTAGTTTGAGGTGACTCATTATTCGCCCACGTTTAGAGTTTTTATTTGAATTTGGCTTCTCATCAATCATTTTTTTCCGATGAAAGTGCCATAGAATTGATATATGTTCGAGTATGATTTACCCATATAATTAAACTGACAGGGTTTCATTGATTAATTTATAAAGCATTAAATATATTCATGTTCATTTAGCTTAGAATAGTAGTAGAAAGAGTCACACCCGATTCTGGACATACACTGCGCCATTAATCAAGAGTCCCGAGGGGCGGGGCGGGATGGACAAATAATTGGGGCAACTTGCCAAACGGCGTTTAGCATTCAGTTGGCATTAGCTTTTATTTCTGCGCAATTGCGTTTCGATTGATGCGATCCGATGCGAACGACGCGAACTATATCATCGCAATATGCATAATCATTGATTGCCATTGTCATCGTCATCGTCATCGTCATAGTCATTGGAGTCGTTATCGTTATTGTTATCGTTATCGTCTCTTAACACGCATTGCTCTAATTTGCCGGTGTTGTTGCGCATTATGGTTAAGTTTGTCGCCTGTTGCATATGAAATGAGTTTGTCCCCGCTGCACCTACTTTGAGCCAGTCACGTTTGTTTTTCACTTTGCGTTAAAACTGTTTCTGTTTTTGGTTTCTGCTTTGCTTTTTTGTTTGTTTTGCTTCTCGGAAATTGCATTATCTTTTCCCATGCCCATGCCCATCCTCATCCCCATCCCCATCCCTATCCCCACAGAACGGTTATTTACTGCATTATGTCAAGCGAGTTTGATAAATGGTTTATGTAACTGTCAAGCTAGCAGAGTTTGCGAGACCAGCAACATCGACGGCAATTACGCACTCCACTTCGTCAGCAAAGTGCAAAACCATTTAATCAATTAACGCCTCTGCTCCGTTTCAGACCTTTGCTTGGTGCAAATGTCTCAGCTTTTATCAACCAAGCTTGCTGCTACAAATCTTGCCAAACTCTTAAAAGTTGTGTAAGAGGTTATAGTTCTATTCTGCTATCTACACTTGTTTGTTAGAATAGCTAAAATAAATTGTCATATTTCCCATATAATTTGTAATTACATAAATGTATTTGTACATTATCATTATCACTTTACAAAAGCATTTTCGTCTCTTTAAGTCGTTCACAACCCTTGGGCTTGAGGGGTTTCACTGTAATTATTTTTCGCAATATGAATAAAGATATTTAATGCTAATTTAATTACAAATTAGATCACAAAAGTCATTTAGAATCAAAACTCAGCGAAATCTAAAAAGTTATTTTTAATCCAAAAAATTTATAATTGTAATCCATTTTTGTTTTTTATTAATATAATTTGATAAATTCACAATGGTAAGTTGTTTATTAGACACGACATGCACTCTATAGACTGTGAATTAGCAGCCAAGCAAAACAGTCGTAGAGTTGCCAAAACTCTACTAGATCCGAAAAAACTGTTCTGGTTCAAAAGAAAGTAACAAATTGTGTACTGTGGATGGGTTAAAATTTATTTTTCGAATATTTCTCATCTTTCTGTTCCGTTTATTGCAGAATGACTTTTGAAAAGAGTTTTAAATTGTTCCTGCTTGATTTATTAAACGACTATTGTTGTAATATTGATATTGACGCCAACATGAAACACATTCAAGTGCCAAGTTGCACTCTTAGCTGTTTATTAATAAATCCTAGCCCAAGGGTGGTGCATTCATAACACTTAACAAATAATGTTTTTTTATTTTATCTCTATATTTTACAGGCCAGTTCAACACTTACGATTTAAGAGTGGATGAAAGAGTGGAAGACTCAGCCGCCTATGATGATGTGGCTGTTACAAATTTAAGGGAAGCAGCAGCAGTAACAACACGCATACACGAAAAACCAGCAGAAATTGGTGAGTGAAAATGATAGAGAATGAAAGAAAAGAGGTGCTCAGCTGAAATACACGTTTTAACAAACGTGCTTCAACATCCTCGATAGTATAGTGGTTAGTATCCCCGCCTGTCACGCGGGAGACCGGGGTTCAATTCCCCGTCGGGGAGATGTGAAATTCTTTTTTTTTTGCTGCTTTGTATATAAAAAAAAGTGACTATATAACGTAACTAAATTAGGTATTCAATATACTCAAAGTGTTAAACAGAAAATATTTCAATTTCTTATTGGTTATACTTTAATTTACACAATATGATAAGTTGACTTCTAATACTACTTATAGTTTATTAAAAGCCATTAAAAATTAATGTACAAATTTTAAAAATTAAAAAATGAATTTTAAAAATGTACTTAAAAATTAAAAAAAAGATTCGTAACATCTCTCCCCGACGGGGAATTGAACCCCGGTCTCCCGCGTGACAGGCGGGGATACTAACCACTATACTATCGAGGATGTTGTATGCCGCCGGTCGAAATGTCTATTTGTACATACGCCTTTTTTCGTATTGACTGGGTCAATATGAATGAAAATGTTTTATTTGGTGTATTGTTTTTTTCTCTCTTTATTTACAATCTGTCAATCATCAGTTCGATTGCAATTTTGAACACATACATACATATGTACAAATACAAAGTGAGATGGTTAAACGAAAGACAATTGCTTAGTGTATTGTAATTTGTGATTGTTGCATCGCGACTTACAATATTTAAAAAGAACGTGAACACTGATGCTTGATAGAGCGATAGAAGTTCTATCATATACTACGTTTATTTGAAGCCAATGTCTTTAAATTCGTCTATACTTATATGTATTGTTAAAAATTATTTAAACCGGAGTGTAAAATAGGTGTAGCCGATAAAAATCTACCAATAATTATTAAATCACTGTTATTGGAAAAAATGTTTTTGTCAAGACTGTCCCAACATCCTCGATAGTATAGTGGTTAGTATCCCCGCCTGTCACGCGGGAGACCGGGGTTCAATTCCCCGTCGGGGAGAATGTTTACACTTTTTTTTTTTAACAATTTTTATACCCAGTAAGCTTTAATAACTAATTATCGAAAAGTTCAGTATTGTATTTATTTTTTTGGTAAACTTCACTATTAACTATAGTCGTGTCATTGCCTGTTGGACGGACATAAATTCATGAAGAGGAATAGAATATGGTAGAATAGTTTCTAGCAACAGAGGCCAAATATGGATTTGTTTATTACATATATGGAAAGACAGTCTAATGTTGTCGGAATGGTATTTATTCTATTTGTGTTTTTAGTTGGGGGAATTCAATGGAAGAATTGGTTAGTAAAAATTTAAAAAAAAAATATCGTATCTCGATCTCCCCGACGGGGAATTGAACCCCGGTCTCCCGCGTGACAGGCGGGGATACTAACCACTATACTATCGAGGATGTTGAAATTGGTTTGCCTAAAAGACAATGTGGCATACGACATGTTGCGACATTCGCTTGAGGTTATTCCAACTTCGGGTTCCTAAATCTTAGAGGTCTTATTGAGATGTATTAATACAGAATTTTTGTAAATATGGTATACAACTCAACTCAAAAATTAATTTGCAACCATTTCAAAAAATTGAGCTAACACTTTCATCCCCAAGGTGTTAATGAAATATTTGAAATGCATTTACAAATTATTTTTGACGTGTTTCAAATCTCCAGCACCCCAAAGAAGTTTACGTACACATTTATTATGCATGTATGCGCTGCTTGACTTATGCTCAGCCGTGCGTGTAATTATAATTTATCGTTGTTGTAATTCCATGAAACTTTAACACCTCACCTTGGGGCATTGAAGTGTCTGAAAACGCAAACGTTGTTGCCGCGTAAAGAATCAAGAAATCCGTAGCACAGGAAAGGCGAGGAGATGAATGCTTAATTGCACTTCTCTTTGATGCATTTTTGGTAAGGGGCAGCTCTCTTGAAGTGTTAATGATGCAGTCTTCAGATACATGCGTATGTGTGTAAACACACACCTACATACATTACTTTACTCGTTTTGGATTCTTTGGGCTGTTCGCTTCAGTCGCACAATTTAGAAGCATTGCAAAACGTTCACAAAGAACAAGAACGGAATTTGTAGCATTTTTTGTGGTCCACATGCTGATGACAAAACACGAAATGCGTTTGTACTTATTTTTACACACTAACAAAAGCGACTCGCCCACGTTGACACAAATTTCTTGTAGAACACAAACCGAAATTTCCATGCAGTAAATACAACAGATATAGAGACACATTCACATTCAAGTGTTTCTGTGTATGTATGCAAGTGTATCTGTGAGATACATCAGTCCATTGCTACTCGAAAATGAGAGAAAAAGAGACGGGAAATCTTTTCCTTTGTTCAGAGCATCGACTGACATTGATTTAATGCCCAGCCACACTTGAAGTGACATTTCAAACCTTTTGGACAAGACCTTTTTGGGTATTGTCGGACCTTTGTTCTACTGAGGGAGATCGATAGAGTCCCAAAGATGGAAAGAGAGCGAGAGAGAGGGATAAACAAAGACTGAGAGCCAGGGGAGCCTGTTGCGCACATCTGTTGGCCATGTTGGTCCGTTGGCCCGTTGGCTTGAAGCATTCTTCATTCTGTATCTAATGTGTGTTGATTCGTTCCAGATACAGGTACAGATACCGATAACATATACTTGGGCCGCCAGTTTGTCTGGCATGTTGTCTACATCTTGTGTCTGAGAGACGTACAAAGGCGAACATTTCATTTCCATGGAAATACTCGAAATCTTCTATGAAAACCCATACCAATTGTATACAAATAAAAAATTCGTCTCTATACATACAAAATAAAGAAACAACAAAAAGTTGTTTTTTCCATTCCCTCAATGGTGGATGCTGTTTTTTTTTTCTTATTTAAACAAACGCAATAAATGTTAATGCACATCACTTAAAGGTGCTAATTGTAGACTGCAGCAAGTCCTCACGTTTGTAATATTAGTATAAGTCATAAAAATTTCGCGCCTAGCATTTTTGGTGCCAGACTCCCTACTCCCTACTCCCTACTCCCGACTGCCGCCTTCCGCCTCCCTCCTTCTTGTTGCACATTTCCACTCACTGTTGCATCCAAGAGTGCACAACTCCCTTTTCCATTCTATACTTGTTCAAATCTCTATCTCTCTCTACTCTCACATACAAATACACTCTTCCAGCTAGATAATTGTAGAACAGACAGAGATGGCATTCACAGTGGCTGCTGAAAAAGAATGGAGACCCAAAAAGAAAAATCAACATTTTTCATAGTCTACAGAGAGTGCCAGACTTGTTGTGTTCCCATTAATTTTTCCATATATGAAAATGGTAATTTATCTAAATCGCTCGTTAAATTATAACACAAATTGTTTGTTTAAAATTATATAATCAAGGTCTAAATTATTTGTTTTTGTTTCAACATTAATAAATGAAATTCTTTTTAGTACTCGATTTTATCGTTTTAAACAGTTCTGCATATAGTCTCTGTGAGTCTCCTCTTTAACTGTCTTTGGAGCATACTCTCTTCATCGCTCTGCCTTTTTATAGGGTATTGCACAGAGAAGCTTAATGCCCTCGCAGGCTGGCTGCATCCACCGTCTTTGGTGCACCACAGGCCATGGCGGGCGAAGTGTTGCCGGCTGTGCGCTGCGTGACTCCTACACTTGAGAAATCACACCTCGCCTGCCAGCACTCTCCACATCAACAACAACAACAACAAAAACAACAACAACAACACCAACAACAACAACACGTTGAACAAGCGTAACAACAACTTACGTTATTATTAACAACAGCAAGAGCAAGAATCTGGCAATCAGCGAGTAGAATCTGACCAAAGCATTTAGATAGACAAATCCAGAGCAGAGGGCACATGCCCAGCAAAATATTGTATACACTATAAGTTATGGTTTTTCTTTGTGCGAGATAATGAATGCATTTGGAGTCGAAATGTTTTTTGGAGCTGATTCGAGGGATCATAAGGGTTATCGTTGGTCTGAAACTATGCTCGAGTTCAGGGCGTACTCGACATTGCAGCTGTTATTCCAGCGAACGCAATGCCAAATGCGTTTTTAATGCAAAAGTATGAAATTCAACTACCTGAAAGCTGTTGAGCTGCTGGTCAGGTATTTACAGCGAGCCTAATTAGCGAGGCTTCTGTTTGACTTATACGAAATGGGTATCGGTTGACATCTAATGAGTTTTTGTGGACAGAATTCACTAAGTGTTGCTGTTGCACAAGAGCGCAAATGAAATTATTTGTGCTGGGATTATGATTGTACTTGCTAGAGATGGAGATGGAGATGGACATGGAATTGGCTTGGTGTTGCCACTAATCACACATTGCCTTAACAAATTCGAGACAAAGACTGTTATTATTATTGCTGGTTGTTATTGTTGTTGGCCAGTTGGCAGTTGTCAGTTGGATGCATATGCAAAAAAGGGCCTCAGATCCGTGCCCATTGCAAGTCTCCGTCGCAGTCCCAGCAATTACGCAGTCGACAGCCGCAGAAACAGCAGCAGCGGCAGCAGCAACAGCACCGACGGGCATTGCCCATGCCTTATATCTAGATATGTCAGTTATAATAAGCAGCAACGAAATACGATGCTACACAAACGGTTAAAGATCAAGATACTCGTACAAGCACTCTCTCAGTCACACACACACACACACACACACACACACATACACACACACACAAGTTCACAGAGCCATTCAAAACTTGAAATACAAGTGAGCGTGGCCAAAAGAAAAACGCCAAGTGAGCATCAAAGAGAGCACGCGTTTTAAATCGCGCACAAAACGCGCTATCGCTTTTGGCGCGCTCTCTCCATCAATCTATGTTTCCGTCTCTCTCATGCTAACTCTCTCTGTCGGTCACCCACACGTTGCCGACATAGAGACGCCAACGCGCTAGCGTAAAGTTTACAAGCACTTGAATGTGAGAGCGTTCGAATCATAGAAAGAGTGACAACAGTGTAAGAAAATACGAGTACAATAGTACACAATTCATGATTTCTATAAATTTATTTTAAAAAGAAATAAATGTTTCGCACAATATATATTTGTTCAATAAAATTATTATATTAGTAATGTTTTAAAATGCAACTGTTTTCACGCATTTGAAGAATGAAATTCATGCAGACATTTGGAAAGTACTGACTATTTACGCTCAGTGTTCTCAGCTCTCCCTTAATGCGGCTCTCTCAAATATTACCTCTCTCTTTCCGCTCTCTCTCTGTTTGAGTGCGCGCACTCTCTTTATACGCCTGTTGCTGCAGGCCGCAGCAAAGTCAGTACCTCATACGTCGTGCTCGTGTTGTGACGTATCTGCGGATTTCGTGTCGTGGAGGCTGCGCTGCGTTTCTTTCGTCATTCGTTTGTCGTGCAATTAGCAAACATTTTAAATGGCAAAGATTATTAACTGAATTGGCAGTGCTCATAGATCAAATGACAAGTGCTTAAGAAATCTAAATGAACGGAACGGAAAATAAAAAAATTGTTTATTGATTGCAAGATAGAATTGCGTGGATATTTGTGAAAAATTATAAACGCGCTAAAAATAATTTAAATGAAAAAAGAGAAGAAAAAAACAAAACGAAACGTTCGGTTCACAAACAGTGTTGTGTCTGCCTGAAGTAAAGTGCCAAAAAGTTGTATCCAACTAGAAAGAAATAATAGTTTGAGATTGAAATAAAATTGTATTTTGGCAAGTGTCTGTCCCTACGTCTTTCGGTGTGGCTGTCGCAGGATATCCGACGACTCGACGTATGCTTGGATTGAATTTCACCTGATTTGTATTGCCACCTTTCGTATATAATTATAATCAACGTGATCACGCGCTCACACCACTGCGGCGACAACAACAACAACCAGCAACAACAGCAACAACAAGGCCCAGCAAAAGAACAACAACAATAATAATAACGAGCAAAGGAAGAGGCAAGAACGGCGCACACACAGGATCAAGTTTGCCAAAAGCCATAATTTTGTCCGTTGTTGTTGTTGTATACACTTGGAACCCACCAAAGGGGGGAAGCAACAGGAGGCTCCATGGTGTCGCCGGTTTGACCGACGCCGCCGGCCAAACGACCGCAATAAACTAACCAAACCAAACCGAGACGAACCGAACCGAAAAGCAACCATCAGACTGACAGAGAGAGAGAGAGAGTGAGTGACGGAGAGAGGTGGAAGAGACAAAGGTATATAACGAATCCAGTTCTCGTTCTTCCACACGATCCACAACACACAACACCACATAGACAAACGGCTCGTGTTGCTACGTTGATGTTTGCAGTTGTTGTTGCTGCTGCTGCTGCCGCTGCCGCATTTATTGTTTTGGTGCACGGCTGACCGAGAGATCGAGAGCTGAGCAACGGGTCCCAACACCCGAAGACAACAACTTGCAGAGAGGTTGCTGCATTGCAGCAACAGCAACAGCAGCAGTCACTGTCGCTGTCGCTGCCACCGCTTCGCATAAAAATCATCGGCGTTGGTTGTTGTTGGTGTTGTTGCATCTTCAGACATGGCGCCGAAATCCAGAAAGAAGAAGGCACATGGTAAATATTAATATAACATTTCATTTATCTTTTTTTGTATGCCCCTGCGAACTCATAGATGGGGCATTTTAGCTGCAACTTAAAGCTAGAATTTCTTATATAAATGTATATATAGATAGAATATATTGTCGACTTAATCTTTCACTAAGTAATTATTTTAATCTATTTATCTGCTAATGATATTTGGGCATTAGTTTGAGCAAATATTTATTTCAACCAAAATAAATTGAATAAGAATTGCTTACAACAAAATTTTACAGGGAATCTGAGCGTCGAAAAGCTTAAGGCTGAGAATGATATTGTTTGACTCTCTTGTGTTGTTTTTCAATTATTGAAGTTTCCTATAGTTTCCCTTGTAGTTTTCTCGTTGAGCTGAGTTGAGTTGAGCTGAGATCTCCTGTCAACGTTATCGTTTCTTGAGATCGACGCAATAGTCGCGGAAATGGACATGTCCCAAGATCATGTTTCCATGATCTTCAACCGATGATTGTAGCTCATAAGTATGCAGTGCTCATATAACAAATCCTCTGAAAATATCCTGTTTGGTGTGTTCGTTGTCGATGGTTTTCAATTGAAAATTGAAATTTGTTGTTGCCTCTTTTTGTTTTCTTCTAATTGCGTTTTGTTGTTCCCTCTATGTCAAGTGCTGAACACAAAACCGAGTCGAACAGAGAGCGAGAGAGAGAGAGAGAGAGAGATAGTAGAAGAGCAATGTCGACGCGAAAGGCGGCCTAAAATATGCGACGTCTGACGGCTCCGATATTCCCGTCTGCCGTCTCCTTTGCGCCTTTGCTTGTTGTGCATGTTTTTCTTAATTTTTATGGACGTGCGCAGGTAGAACAGACCAGACTAGCAACACACAACAACAACAACAACAGCAGCAGCAAGAAGAACAAAAACAACATGAAATGAACAAAAACAAAAATAAATAAAAATATACCCGAAATCAACGGGCACCCCTTGCAAATGAGGCAACCAAAAAAGATCAGCTGTCAATTTAATGGATGCCAGTCCTACATCTGTATAGATGTGACTGTGCCTGTGTGTGTGTGTGTGACTATGAATTCTCGCATTTTATGTAGAACCTTGTGTCATTCGATTTCGTTTGCTTAGATTATTTTGATATGCATCTCAGCATTTAATTCAATCTACCCTTTAAGATTACTTTAAGTAACGTATTACGTCCATATAATGGATGATACCTAAAGTTAGAACTTCAAAAATTAATTTGAAAACAAGTCAAAATCAAATTTCTTATTGACAACAAGATGCACAATTTCATCCGCATTAAATACAAAAATGTGTAAGAGTTTCTATCCTCTAGACTCGAAAGGTATTTTTGGGTTCTCGGGTGCATAAGATTCGTTATAGTTCAAAGTTGTAGTGTTTCTTTCGCACATAATCCTCATTGTCAGTAGTTGACCAGGTGTAGCCGCCTCTTGTTCTCTGTTCTCTGTTCATTTCATGATTTATATTGTACATACTTTTAATAATAAACTCGCCATGGGCGGCCTCAGGGTGCGTCCCGGTCGGAATCGGAGTCTGAGTCAGTTCATAATGCGCATGACAAATCGGGCAAATGGAGAAACGGTCAACAGATAAAAACCCAAAGACGAAAAACACAAATGCGAAAACACCTTTTGATGTGGGACTTAGAGAAGTGTGTGAGAGATCTTTTTGCTTCGAAGAATTATGATTGAACCGAACTGGACAACGTAGGCTCCATTTTATGGAGGAAGTGCACAAGTGCAGGGTACGAGTATGCTATCATTATTTTCAATTCAGTTATGATTAAATGCGCGACGTTTTCCGTTATCAGCACATCAAAATTTTCGTGGAACCACAATAAACTGATAAGGCAACTCTCGAGGTGTTGCTCCCTAGGTGTGCGTGTGTGTTTTATATGGCCCGACAACCTGGTCGTCGCTTGCCAGTTTGTTAGTATTGCCAGACTTAATCTAATCAGCGAGTCGCTGGCGTAAACAAACAAAATACAAATAAAAATAAAAATAATAACAATGAGTGCAAGTTAAAAAAAGCCAGGCCGACGCAACAACTACTCGCCCTCACCCTCACCCTCACCCTCGCTCTCGCCCTGAGCATAGATGTGGAAATACATACTCGAATTTTTCAACAATCATTTGTAAAACTGTTACAATTCGAGTATTTGTGCTGACTTGTTTGCGCTGTTCGTCGTTCAAGTTTTGTGCGATTTACTTGCGAGTAGCATTTAAAATTAATTCACTTAAATGCCAACTTGCCGATTTTCGGGTTTTGTCGTGCAGCACACACAGCAGCGAAAGAGGTCATTGATTTTATGGGCCTGCATTCTGCATTCAATGTATCTGCGCCTCCTCTCCTCACCTCTCTTTTCTCTTCGTCGCTACTATTATCACTCAAATCGCCTGCTGTGGTCAGCAGAATTTACAGACGTCGCCGTGTCGCGTCTTAAAAGTCAAAACAAGCGAATTTGTTTTGTCTGCTTGGCGACTTGACGAATTTATTCATCATTCTGACTAACTCAAAAGATGACCCAGCCAGCTACGTGATCTATTCGTGAGAATACATGACGATCTATTTACATACATAACCGAGTGCCAAGCGTATAGATCTCTCATTGAATCATTATTGACTCATACTTTGGATTAGCTTTGGATTACTTTTTAATCTCTTAATTCACGACGTGTTCATTGATTATCGAATAAATATTCTTGGTCGGGATCAAAAGAATGTTTTTTTTACCTGTCACCCATTATATTATAACTTTGTGCCTGTAAAAAAATATTCACATTCAGCTTCAATAGCCGAGATGATATAGCCATCTGATCGGGTATTAGTTGCTTTGGTTACCAACTAGGTATAATTTGTACTGTGTATTTTAAGTGAAGTACTATATCGACATTTCAATATTTTCAGAATATTTGTAGAATATCGTTGTATTCAATATAGGTAGCGGCTATGTCACAGTCGATCACACTGGGGCATAGATTTTTTACATGTCATATTTTATAAATTATAAATAAAAATCCCATAATAAATATATGTACATACTATGCTAATTCAATAATTCAGAGAAAAATCTCTATACAGACAAGTTTCTTTTAAAAATATTGTGTATTAAAACACCTTCCCAATAGGGTACTAGACTGACTATCTTTGCAATAAAATTTCTTTCATATTATAAGTGTTAATTTTGTAGAAGGGAAACGACTAAAGGCAATCGTAAAAGACTATAGAAGGCCTGTCAATGAAATAATCTAAATATCAACATAAATGCAAAATTATGTATTTTAAATTCTGGGAGAATCCCATGCCATTTACACAACTTTCAGTAAAATCAAATCGTATAAACAAGAAAGATATACAAATCATATATATATCTTTATCAAATTGTATATGTTCGAATTTTTAAACTGTAAGGATCCTACACTCAGCAATTTTCTAACTGTCTTGCCTTTATTTAATTTTGAGATTAATCAAAGATTAAGAGCTTTGTTTTATTGCTTTAGCTCTTCTGCGGTTGCATGTGCTGACAGGAAGCTGCATTTACATAACAACTGTCAGTATGTGTATCTGCGTATCTTGCAGATACATTTCACTTCACTTCACTTGCATCATCAGCAAATTCCATGCCATTTTAAGGCAGCACGGGCAATCCGTGGACGGTTTTCCATTGCTTTGACAAACAACAGCAGCTGCCTGCGTATCCGTATCTGCATCTCTGAGTATCTGTCGGATGCAGAGCTGGCTCATTTCAGTCATTTTCACGCGCGCCCTCACATGTGTTGCACACACGTTGGCGACATATCTGCAAGAAGACCTGTAACAGGATATGATCACACTCTGTGATAAATACAAAACGATATTCTTTTGATTTCTGGAACTTTTTGTCCTCATTATTTAGTACATCTTTGGGTGCAAATATGTATTGACTATTTTTAGCGAGTTGAATTTATGAGTGTTAGTCCATCATTATATTTATATCATATAATAAACTGCTACTGATTTCAGTAATTCAAATCTCATCTTAAACACATTATAGCCGACAAGCTATTTTAAAGAGATGAACTTAATATTTGGTATAATAATTAAATTCTTAATTTATAACAGGGACTCCACCAATTAATTTTTATATAATTGAAGTTGCTTGGTGATTTATTGAAATAGAAGACAAATTCTTACTTTCAGACTAGGTTTTAGATTAATGATCAGCAAAAAATATTCTTATGGACTTATGGAAATACCATAGAAACTCGAGTCACGGGTATTTCGGTGTCGAGCAGTCTCGATGAAAGCATTTTGACTTCTTACATTCCTCTCAGTGGATTTTCTATATGTGTATCACAGACAGCGCGACGGCAAGTTTATTAGACTGAAATAACAACAACAGTATGAACAATGGCCGACAACTGTTTGGGGGCCAGACAATGCGAAACGAACCATTGACAACGCTCATATAAAAGATATATTTATATGAATATGTATAATTGGATCTACTAGATGTCTTCACAGATGTATATTCTTGTCTCTCTATCTATATCTCATTCTCGCTTCTTCGTTTTAGGAACTGACTTTTTTGATATATTTGTGTACACAACGTAGCAGACGGTATATAGTATATATATCGGACTATGTTGCTGGCGCTGCACACGTCAGCAGAGCGCTTCGCAGCCATAAAAGGCGCGACAGCAGAATGTGCTTGATACCCTGCGCCTCTTTGACATAGGGTATTACAGTATTGTCCAAATGCAAGCAGGTGGCCAGTGTCCAAGAAGATATAAATTATAAATGATTTATGTTATTTGTGTTTCAGACTCAATGTACTTTTCGTTGTTCGAATCATGTTTATTTTTAACAATATTGTTAACCGAATCTGAATCTCAATGGTCATACACGTTTTACTCTCCTTAGAGTGAGGGTATTTACTTGTCGTACTTTTTAGACTAGATCACACTAAACTTGTTGATTCATAATAAGGTGGCCAAAGCCAAATAAACGTGTACAAAATCAAATTTTATAATTTGACAGTCGCCGGCTTTCGCCAGGCTGTCTGTAGCAGCAACTGGTCGCTGTTGATTTGGTTGCTGTTGTTGTTGGTATCCAAAACGGCAGCAGCAACATGTTGCTGCTGTCAATGGCTGAGGGTAGCAGCAGCCAGAGCTAAAGCCACAGAAGCAGCAACATGGCCTAGACTTTTGTATGCCAGGCGTGTGCTGCACATAAATTTAATTGACATTTTGACGCGACTTGCATATTGGCCATTGGGCCACCCACACGAGCATAAACTTAGTATTCAAATTGGCCAAAAGGCTGCTGATTGATGGCAACTGTCAATTTCCTCCATTTCCTTTAGTTTTATCATTGGCTTTAGCCTCTTTCCTGTAGCTTCCTCAGATATCTCTAACGAATTGCAGACGCCACTCTGGCAGACATTTCGACTTTATTTTTAAGTCGTCGCGGCGACGACTCAGTTTAAATATAAGTAAATGTTTATTTTTGTAGCGTGGAGCAAGCCAAATAGCATTTGCTATTTCATATGGCAGACGCATAAATTTAAAATTCTTTTTTTTTTTGTGTTTCTTTTTTGTCGATCGAAAAACAAAGACGACTTATTAGCATCGCATTTGTTTCATCTGCGTTGAGCTATAAAACAACACATCAAAGTAATACCGAAACGGGTTGCATCAACTCGAGAAGGATCTGCTGATCGGCAAAGCGAGTTTGTTGGAGTTCAGCACGGATAGGGTATCTGATGGTCGGGCTGCATTCGAATTTATATCGCAATGACGCTGTGGGGCAGGTTTGTGCAAAGACGGCTACTGTTGAATCGACAAGCAGCAGCAAAAGCAACAGCAACAATGATAGCTAATCATCACCATTATAATCATTATGACGCCTTCATTTTGCGATTTAGATATTCGAAGATTTGGCGATTCGCCGACTTAGCGACTTGGCGATTTGCATTTATCAACATCAGCCGTAATTTAATGTTGAAATTGCCATAAAAAAATCAAGCGAATTTATTTATTGTTGTATTTAAATTCGATTTTCAATCCCAAATAGGTCCAGAACCAGTTGCTATTTGATTTATACATTTAGTTTTTGTTTCGATTTCGATTTTAATTTTTTAATTGATTATTTTATTTGCAATTTGACTAATTGTTACTAAGCTTATTTATTTCTCTTTTTATTACAGGTAAGTTTCGACATAAAAGGAAATATAAATCGAGTTTGTATACAATAACTACAACATTTTACACTGATCTGGCTTCAGAGATTTTCCATTTATTCATTATGAGCTCAGAATCTCCACAGCATCATTTTGGGTGGTCCACACTCATTGCAATTCCAGACCAGATGATTCAAAATATCTCATTTGTGTTTTTAATCATTTTGCGACTGCAATTAAAAACCATTAAGCCAAATCGGCGGGCACAGTCTGGCGGCGACCTCTCTAATTAAAGCTGATTGTGTTGATTTGAACGGGGCACATGCAAAATGCATATGCATCGAAAATAATTTCCACGACATCAATGTGCACTGTACGTAAATGCAATTGTTTTTAATTGCCAGCAAGAGCAGGACAAAAGGGGACAATGGGGTACAGAGAATGGCTCCCCATATACCAAAGCGTATATATGGATGCAGTTTTAAATCTGATAAACACACAAAATAAACGTTTTGTGTCCATCTATGACTATTTGGGTTATTGGCATTTCATTCATAACAACTCGAGGCAGTTTGTACAGACAACTCAGGCACATATGTATATAGACGCGGTTCGGCATTAATTATAGCTATTTATAAGGAAAAATCATTTTAAAAGTTGTCATGCTCACAACACAAACAGAAAACAACAACAACAACAACCACAACGTCAGAGGTTTAGCTTCGGAAATACAACTTTAGACGAGAAACGACAACAGCGTAAAGCAAAACTCGTTTACCTTCGCAGTCGTTCTTCTTTTCGATACCCTGTATCTAGTTAATGAAAATACGAGTGAATACACTTTCCGGCTCGAACTTTTTTTTTTTAGAATTAATCAGTTCATTTAGTAGAATATGTATTTATTTTATATCGACAAAATGTGCTTGAACTCAATCAGTTTCGATTCCAGAGTATGTTCAAGCCAAGCATACACTTCAAAATCCTCTATATGTTACATTTTTTTTCTTTTTAAGAAAAACAGTCAATTTCGTTTTAGTCATAAGCATTGTTTAAAGTCCAATGATTAATTTGTTCGCATCGAGATGGGGAAAACAGAAGAGACCATCAAACCGAAGACCTTTTACACTCTACAATCGCGAATCAGATAATTAATACATATCTCAGTTCAGTAGCTGTTCGATTAATTTTCTTGCGTTTATCGACTAGGTTATTTATCGAATATCGTCACAGCTTGACTACACAAAACCAAAAAAAACAGATGCTTAATTAAAGCTATAAACTTTGGACAATGGCATCTGGTCGCAGCAATTTGCATTTCATTCGTTGCTGCTGAGGGCGTATGCAAAAAACAAATTCAAAATAAATACAAAAAGAAGCGATTAATTACTATTGATTTACGGGGCGTATGCTTGATTTATGTATACAAATAAATACATATACGCGCTAGCGTTTGTCCAAGACGTAAGATTAAAAATAAAAAAGCAGCGGGCGTTTCTATTTATGTTATGTACAAGTGAACGCTGACAAAAATAAGTAACTGGAGATAATGAAGTATTTATATTGATGATGAAGACAATGATAAAAGCACAAATGATAACGACTTCGTGTCCATCCCCAGTCTGGTTGCAACTTGCAAGTTCAGAGCAGCCGCCAAATTTTCACTTGTGTTTTACCGTCTTCCTCTGTTGCTGTTGTAATTTATGCAGCTCTCTATGTTTTCGAGCATTTCAATCAGCTAACAAACTGGTATGCGTACCTTTATATGTACATATAGCAAACGCTATTCTTTTGAACCCGGATGTGTGTATCACAGAGACGTGGCAAAAAGGAGGCTAAATCTAAGTCAGATTTGGATATGTCAATCGTTTAATGTAAATCGAAATGAGAATGAATGAGGAGTCTACGTTTTATACTTGTTCCCCAGAGGGTAGAAGGGTATTATAACTTTGTGCCTTCAGGCAGAAGGAGATTTCTCCGATCAGCGATTTTTGGTATATATGTTACGATAATGAATTCAGTATTTTTGATTCCTGAAATTTTGGTTGCGATCAGATAAGAATTATAGAAGAATATTGAAGAAGGCTCCTGTATATCTGGTATATTTTGTACTCTATGGAATATTTTGAGTGTAGTACTATATCGATATACCAAATATACCCATCGGTATATTTAGTATATTTGTGCAATATTTTCGGTATATTTGTAGAATATGGTTTTATTTTATTGAGCACACTCGACTGTAGCTTTCTTACTTGTTACACTTTCTTTTTCTCTGAAAATTGAATAATATTAAAACTGTGAATCGAAATCATTTGACACTTTGTCAAGATTTGAGTTATGGTAAATGAATGTTTACTGTTCACATCCCCTTTTGGGGCTGACTACGCCCCCGTGCTGAGCCGTTGGCATCTAATGCGAATTCCGTTTAAGCCTTATGTATGTATGTAGATTAGATTATGTATGCTGATTATGCGCAGGGTTGGACACTCGACAGTCAATTTTGAAGCCAGCCAATATGTGACTCGAGTCGCGTGGGTGTTGTTGTTGCTTGTGCTGCTGCTGCTGCTGTTCGTAGTTGATGGCTGATGGTTGTGGTTACCTTCTGCTTTGCATGTGAAACGAGTTTCTTAAAAATACTCGTATACCGAGAGCAGACAGAGACGGAGACAAAGATCGAGACGCCCTTGTTTCACAGCAGCATCCGGCGGTGGCAAAGCCCACGCAGCAAACAGTTCCCTAGCAGTCCCTAACAGCTCTCACTGTGTCTCTGTTGTATTCACACTCTCTCACCGAATCTTTGTCTCTTGCTCTCTTTTGTACTCTTTTGGTTTTTGAGCCCACGCGCCAACAGCTGGACGCGTTTTTCATAGCTCAACTGCCGCTTGGGCGTTATTTGATTTAATTAAAAATATGCGACACTTAATTAAAACGCATGCAGACGCTTTTAAGATTTTGCAACTGCCGCAGTCGGACTCGCTGAATGAATGGCGCACTCACGACTGACACATGCAGCCAGTCTAGTACAAGTAAAGTTTTATTAAGAATTTTGACAGCGTTTTGATTAAGAGGCAGCCGCAAGGCAATCACTGTCTTACCAGCAGCAGCAACAGCAGCAGCAGCAGCAGCAGCACTTGGCCAACGAAAACGCCCACGACAAACAGTCTTCCAAGTAGTTTTATTAGAAATAACTGGTTGGCATTTCCACAGACTTGCTAAATAAAACGTAGTGTGCATATGTGTAGTATATTAACTATCTTGGAGTCTGAGAGAAAACAAAAAGCCAATCATGCACTTTACAGCTGCTTAACAGCCAAGAAAACATGTTTAAGCATTTACTGCGTTTGTTGTTTCTGTTGCTTTTGTTTGTATTGCCGGTGACACGTTTTGAAAGTCAATTAAACGCCTGTAATATGCATTTATGCAAATCAACCGCATTGGAATGCAAAACACAATTGCCAATAGCATAAGCGCAGCTTCTATTCACTAACAAGTCGGAGCAGTGACTTAACAGATCGTTTACAAGAATGCGTCTTGACATTAACACTTCAGAAATATCTTTATACCTGTTCTATGTTTTATTTAACGCATTCAGTTAATGCATTTAATGAGCATCCACACAATTCAGTTCAAGTCCGTTAAGTTCACTGGATCTTTCAGTTACTTATTACCATTACCACATGAAATTAAATGTTGTTTGCAGATTGATTGAGCTCAAGCCGCACAACCAGTTTTTGAAGTGTTAATTTTAACACGTCAGAACTCTCTATGTTTGAATATCGTTAAATGTTTATTCCTCAAACTTGAGTAGCATTTTAGTAAATTTTATTAGACATTAGCATGCAAGAATAGCGATAACAACTCTTGCCAATTATCGCAGGGAAGGGAACAAAGTCTAAGCAGTATTAGGGGAAGTTCAGCTATGGGAAAAACGTAAAATCATGCTCTGCAAAAGCTTTTATTTGCGAAAAATATTTTTATTGCATACAATTTGAACGTGAACCTGTTGAAGAAAACCCAATTGATCTTGATAATCAGCTAAAAGCAACTTTCATCTTACCCGGCTTTTTTTACAGTTTCAGTTTTAAAGTTCTAAACTCATCTGTTGCTACTAAGATAAAGAATTTAAGAAAAACGTTTGTATGGCAAAAAACGTGTCTCAGTTGCTTTGGCTGGCAATCCGATATATTTTGTACTCTATATTTTTAGTTTAGTACAATTATGATATACCAAATATAGGTTAGGTTAGGTAGGACCGGCTGCCCCAGTACGGGGCAAAGCATAGACCAGTGGAGGTCCGTAGCTGAACCGGTAGCTTATCTACGTCTCAGAAATCGCGCAGTATGGATGCATTTTTGGCAAAAGCCAGCAGCATCCTAGGAGATAGCCGTGAGACGTCCCGAAGATCGTTGTGGCACGGCGAATTAAGGTATTTCAGCCGGAGTCGGGATAACGCTGGGCATCTACAGAGAAGATGCTCAAGTGTTTCCTTAACCCCGGGTTCGTTGCATTTCCTGCACTGATCACTGTTCGTGATGCCCATCTTTACAGCATGGACAGCTGACATACAGTGGCCAGTTAAAATGCCTAGCATTAGCCTGCAGTCTTTCCTTGAAAGCTGCATGACGAATTTGGTTAAGTTTTTGTTAGTAGAGGCACACATCAGCCTTGCAGTTTTGCACGAGTTGGCATTACGCCAGCTCGCGTCCCACTGAAGTCTAGAGCGCACCTCAATTTCACTGCCTAGAGTTCGCAGGGATATCGGAACATTGCACATGTTGCCAACATCGAGCCCCACTCCCTCTTTGGCGAGAGTGTCTGCGATCTCGTTGCCATCGATGCCCTGGTGGCTTGGGATCCAATAGATTCGCACGACCGCAGATGCGTTCAGCGACTCTATTGCTCTTCTGCTGTCCAGGACAACTTTGGACTTGACCACATCAGAGTGCATTGATCTTATTGCAGCCTGGCTGTCAACAAAGATGTTAATAGAGGTGTGATCACGCTGTAAACCCCGAGCCAATTCGGCAGCCTTGCCAATGGCAAAAACTTCCGCCTGGAAGATGCTGCAATGGTCTGGGAGTTTATAGGATTGTTTGGAGACCGGGTCCGGGCAGTATACGGCCGCTCCGACACCATCATCCATCTTCGAACCGTCGGTGAAGAGGTTGAGGGCTTCGGGAATGCATAACCCTTCCCGCCAGCACTCCGGTTCCAAGAATATAGTGTTAATATGGTCAGTACTGGTAAGGGGATAGTATAGTCCAAGTCTCTACTAGTCTCCCTACCAATGGCGCTGTGACCATAGCCTAGCAGACCCAAATTGCCAGTTGCGGCAATCCGTAGGGACGATTTTGCGGCTATGGATTGCGCGTATAGGTGTAATGGTTCCACACCAGCTATTACCTCGAGGGCTTTAGTTGGCGTCGACCTGAGAGCGCCTGTGATACACAGTAGCGCTTGACGCTGTGTCCTTTCCATGATGGATAGGTACGTCCTTTTTTCAGTGGCCTGCCACCACACTAGAACACCGTAGGTGAGGATAGGGCGAACAACTGAGATGTATATCCACCGCATTAGATTAGAGAGAGGCCCCAAGTGCAACTAAGCATCTTCTTCGCCATGTACAAGGCTCCGGTGGCCTTCTTCACCCTTTCTAACACATTGAGCTTCCATGTCAGTTTGCTGTCCAGGACCACACCTAGGTATTTTACTGCTAGGCTCGGCTTTAGCATAGTGCAGCCTATTTTTGGGGGACCACGCAGGTACCTTATACCTCTTCGTGAAGAGGATAAGGTCCGTTTTATCCGCGTTAATGCTGAGCCCGGCTGATTCGGCCCATGCTTTAACTTCCCGCAAAGTAAGTTCCATTACGGAACTAAGGGTGGTTGGGCATTTCCCAGTTATCAAAATGCTTATGTCGTCAGCATAGGCAATTAACTTGGGGCCCGTCTAGTAAATTTTAGAAGTAGGCTATTTACGACCAAATTCCAAAGGAGAGGCGAGAGAACCCCACCCTGGGGAGTGCCACCTCGCACTACCTTTGTAATGGCCGCATCGCCCCACGTAGCCACCACCCGCCTGTCACAAAGAAGGCGGTTGACCCATCTGTGGATCGCTGGTGCCGTGTTAATTGAGGTAAGGCCCTTCATAATAGCATCAGTGGTGACGTTATTGAAGGCGCCTGAAATGTCAAGAAATGCACCCAAGGCATATTCTTTGTAGTGGTCCGCTTTTTCTATGGAGGCTACTAGAGCATGGAGAGCAGTCTCAATGGACTTGCCCTTTGTATACGCATGCTGATTTGGGGACAACAGATGCATTGAGTTGCTTCTGATGTGCAAATCAAGTAGCTTTTCAATGTTTTTAGCAGGAAAGAGGTTAGGCTGATAGGCCGAAAGTCATTTGGGACCACATGACTGCATTTGCCCGCCTTGGGCAGGAAAATGACTTTCGAGGTCCTCCAAAGAGTGGGGATATGACCCCATGCGAGGCACGCCGAATAGATACCCGATAGCCACGGAACAATCGTGGGCTTGCTGGCTTGCAGCATTGCTGGCGAAAGTCCATCGAGACCGGGCGACCTGACCTTCGCAAAGGAGTTGATAGCCCAAATTATTTTGTTATCTGTAATTAGACTGGCAGGGAGTCTCATAACTGGGAGACTAGGAAAGAGCTGCCAGTCACTATTCTCTATTCCAAATACCAAATATAGGCTTTGGTATATTTTTGTATTTTTGCTGTACATTTTTGATATAATGTAAGAAAGCGGGTATCTCACAGTCAAGCCCTCTTACTTGTTTTAACTGGCACTTCTATTGAGTCAAGCTCATTCTTTGCTATTCGCTAGATCTTGATGTGTAAATATGGCGATGAATTTCCTGTACTTTTAAAGTACACATATAAAGTAATACCTCATCCAGTGTACAATTTTATTTGTTGGGAATGATCAATTCAAAGAATTCGTCTAAATCAGACTTTAATAAATGCAATCACTGAACTGTAATTAGTTGTACTCTCGAGGCTTTCAATTCACTTACTAGCAGCAGCTGCAGCTGCGAAGATTGCTGTTTGCCGTTTGGCGGTTGGCGTTGGGGGTTGGCCATGTTTACAGCGTGAATCAGCTAACGATTTCCGCTGCCAACGCGCATCTCCACACCACACCAAACAAAACAACACTTCACATCACATCACATGGTCGTGATGTAGTTTCAGAGTAGGTGCACTTTTCCACAAGCTGCGATAGCTGATTTTGCATTTACATTTCGTTTGCATTCGCATTCAAGCGTTTATCATATTTCCTCGCTCGCTCGCTCGCTGTCTCTTTCTCGCTCTTTGAGGCGTGGGTTTCAGTCGTGTCGTAAACATTATGTCAGATGGCCGCCCAATCTATAAATACTCCCACAACATTGGGCGACACTCGCAACAGCTTCACAGCGCTCCAGTCGAAATGCGTGGCATGCCACACTCTAGGCACATCCGCCATGCTTGCTCCGTGCGTCGCCTTCTTCGGAAATGTTTGCCAAATGCCATAAGACTCGTGCTGCATAGAAACATATGTACGTGCTGGCTGGCTGACTGGCTGGCTGGCTGGCTGGCTGGCAGGTCATGTGCTACCTAAAGATATACAAATCGGGCCACTATCTTCACCTACATACGAGAGAATGCGTATGTGTTTGTGCAATTCGAGTGTGTGTGTATTTATCTGATAGATACATACGTATTCATAGTAAGCTCGCTGACGTTTGCCCACTCGGAGGTGAGCTCATCAATGGCATCAACAGAATCAACAATAGCAACAGCTGCTACATCTGCGACTGTCTCTGTCTCTGCTTCTGTCTCTAACTTATCTTGTGCTTCTGCTACAGCAGCAGAGAGTTTGACTGTTGCCAAAATGTTTACAGCCAACACAAGTACATCAACCATCGCACAGAGTTAATGCCAGCAAGAAACTGTTTGCAATACGCCAAAGATTAAATACTTTATTCTCGTAGAATAGATTGATGGTCACAGTCAATTGAATTTTGCTTATAAATGATAAAGATTAATGGGGAATGAGTTGCCATTTTTATCACTTCGATGTGTCTTTTAGGTGGGTGCATTATCAAATATTTTCGCTCGATTATATTATATGTTATGGATCCTATAAAACAACTTGTCTGACTGGCGATAGGATGACTATATGTATTCCTGCAAAATTAAAAATGTTTAGCTATATAACTATATTAAATTAAAATATTTTATTAAATTTAGTTTATTCTTTATGTAATAAACGTTAAATTGGTATGATATATTAAGCAGTTGCTTTTTAGTAATATATGTTAAACGGTAGAATTTTTTAAAGTGGTGTTTATTTTAATTTCGCAGCTGTATAAAATATTTAATAATTGCTAATTATAATGCTTTACGAGTATTTACTGAATACTGCCTAATGCAAGCAATAATTTTAGTTATTTTTTGTTGTTAGTTGCATATTTTTCAAGTCCTTAACGAAATATGAAATGTGATTTCTGTAGCGCGTGCAGTTGGCGCCAAGTTGGAGCCGCTCAGCATCATGAAAGACCCGACTCATGGCCGAAACAGGTAGCAAAATATGTTGAGAGGACGGGAACTGGAGAGAGACCGGGTCTGGGTCCAGAGATGGGCGCAACAATTTGGCGTCTTTTCATAATTTGGTTTCCCTTTTATCTTCGTTTTTATCATAAGAACGGTATAAAATTTATAATTTGTCTGGTTGCCGTGTTGACGACGCGACTGAGATGGAAGTAGAGGACAAGCCGAAGAGGCTACTGTGCTACGTAGGAACAGTCTCAGTTGATGCACAGGTAGTGGCTGTTGCCAATATCGACAGCAAAATGAATGATTAAAAAAGGCATATCATCTACTTGTCATTGTCGACAGTTTGCAGTCACGTTTTGCGTTGCCAAATCACTCGCCAACAACTAGTAAAAGTTGAACCAACAAACTGCAACAACAGCTGAGAAGAGATATAAAACAACAACAACAACAACAACAACAGCAATTGTCGCTGCTATTAAAGTGTAATTAAATTATTATCTCGCCATTGCGCCCATTGCATTCGATGGTGGGGTGTGGCCCAAAATGCAAACAACATCCGCCAATTTGTGATTTTTGTCGTTACAAAAATCGAACCACACTCATACTTACATCTTACATGTGTGTGAGTGCTCTGAATTTCCTCTCGCTCTTTTATTGAGCTGCTCGACTGTCAGACACCCTGCAATAAGCTACATATTTTTAGGAAATTTGCTTAATTGCCTAAAGTCACCCAAAGGCGTTTGTTGCCGTTGGATTTATGCAACAACTGTTTATTTATTAATCCAATAGCAATCGCCAATCTAACCCAATGTCAACAAAGATAACTAAACCAAACAATTCTCAAGTTAAAGCAAAGTTTCGAGTTGCTTTCCTATCAACAATTGAGCCTTGTGAACCAGTTATTTTATCCAAATATCCAACTAATGACACAAGCTGAAAGCAAGGCACAAAAGTTTAATTTCTAGTTGTATTGTTAAGTTCTAAACAAATGAGCAAATTCGTTGATAACTATCTTCCTTACACAAATTACAAATTAATCAATTTCTCTAGATGGATTAATCTGTTGCCAACAGAGAGGCAGCTGGTGTCATTGTGGAATAGTTGGTCGAACAAATTGAGCTGCTTCTTGGAAGAGACAGCCGTATTATTTACCTCAACAACTCATGACACACATCCGCCTAGCGTTGTAAATCTTCTGGCAAATACTCGTATGTTCGTACAGTATTTTATGGCTTATAAATAGCCGCATTAATCGGTCTCGTTTGCGTTATAAGAATGTCTAAAAATATGTTAAATAGCCTGTGCTTTGCCGTGTGGGCTGAACAGGCAGCAGCGAGGGGAATCCGAAAGCAAACAACAGGCAAAGCAACCTGCAGCTTGCAGCTTGCAGCTCGAGTATATAAAATTATTGCACATTTTGCACAAGCACTTAAGTGATTTTTATGAATGAACAGCGAATGCAGCTATTGAGGAGCTGCTACACAATGCTGGCAGTGAGTGCTAGCGGGCGGGTGCATAGATCAGCCATGGGAACGACTCAATGGCTTGCTAACGGCGGTTACTGGCTTCTCTTAAGTGTCAGTTACTGCAGCCATGCGAAATGTGGCCATAAAAACGCACCAAGCTCAGACACAGACATAGACGCAGACGCCCACAAAGCACAGCAACAACAACGGGCAGAACCTGTAAGAAGCTAAACCGTTAAGCAGTTGTAGCCATAAATCGCCAGCCCATTGGCTCGGTTGACCACCAAGCAGAGCTGGAATTGAAGTTGCAGTTGAAGCTGCAGCCGGCGAAGCTGTCACTTGAGCACACACTGAAGCTCAGACTCAGCTTAGCTGGTAGCCTGTAATTTGTTACTTAGTTGCTTAGTTACCAAGTTAGCTCCTCAGTTGAGTTGGCTGCTTGGCTTGGCGAGTAAATGGCGTGTAGCGGCGACCTGAATCAATTGCTCGAATTACCGTTATCGGTCAGCCCAGCTCCACACCCCAAACCCCAATCCCCAGCCACCGGCCATCGCTCAGTGGAGCTTTGTCTTCATGCTCAGTCGCATTTCATGCACGCGCGCGTTTGGCTAGCGTTTTTAACCGCACACAGTTTGGCTTCTAATTGAATTGTTCAAGCTAATTATAATTATTGGCATAAGCGATATTGCATGCAACAAGCGATTGATACCCTTCAATGTAAATGCGAATGGGTGTTATATCCAAAATGAACCAAACGCTATTCCAATCTTTTATTTTTGCTCGAATATGGACATTGACATTTATTAGTGTATGGTTCTTTATTGCAGTATTGCTTCAACTTCTTAATAAATCTAAAATCTAAAATAAACTTTGCAAAATTTGCTTGTTATATTAAAAGGTCTAACGCAATTTTTGGGGCATATATTAATTATTAATATTAATAATAATATAAATAAGTCAACAATAATAGTTCTGTTCCTTACCATATTGAATGATTCTATTGGACAAAACCTTCGTTTCTAAGACAAAAGTTGTATATATTAACTTCACTTTAAAGATAAAAACGCTAATTTATTTCATGCTTTTCCTTGCACCTATTCTCCAGTAGGGGAGCTAGAGCCATTATACGATGCTTCACCTCACACCTTTATTATTATTAGGTTGTTAGTAAAGCCGTGCCATATGTGAAATATATTTAATTTGAAATATACTTAACTGTACCTAAAACTTAACTCGAACTCATTTAACTATTTTCCAATTTCAGCACGCTCTCTGCGCTGCTACTGCGATGGAAGCTGTCCGAACAATGCCAGCAACGGCACCTGCGAAACACGACCTGGAGGCAGTTGCTTCAGTGCCGTCGAGGAGGTGTACGACGAATCGACAGGACTCTACGAGGAGGAGCGCACTTACGGCTGCATGCCGCCAGAGGAGAATGGTGGTTTACTAATGGTAATGCTCTCATCATTTCTGCTTTCGATTGTCATACTCATTCCCCTTTCTATTTGCTTACAGTGCAAAGTGGCCTCAGTGCCTCACATTCATGGCAAGAACATTGTCTGCTGCGAGGGCGAAGACTTCTGCAATCGCGACCTGCAACCCGCCTACACACCCAAGCTGACCACTCCGGCACCGGAGCTGCCAGTGAGCAGTGAATCGGTGCATACGCTAGCACTCTTTGCCTCCATCATTGTCTGCATGTCCGTCTTTATAGTTGTGGTGTTTATCATGTGCCTCATCTATAAGCGTCGCGAGAAATCGCGAAAGCAACCGCGCCTGATCAACTCGATGTGCAACTCACAGCTGTCCCCTTTGTCGCAGCTGGTGGAGCAGAGTTCGGGCTCGGGCTCAGGACTACCTCTGCTCGTACAAAGAACGATTGCCAAGCAGATTCAAATGGTGCGTCTGGTGGGCAAAGGACGCTACGGCGAGGTGTGGCTGGCCAAGTGGCGCGACGAGCGTGTTGCGGTCAAGACCTTCTTCACTACCGAGGAGGCGTCGTGGTTCCGTGAAACGGAAATCTATCAAACCGTTCTCATGCGTCACGAGAACATCTTGGGCTTCATAGCCGCCGACATCAAGGGCAACGGTAGCTGGACGCAAATGCTGCTCATCACTGACTATCACGAGGTGGGCAGTCTACACGATTATCTGTCCACGTCGGTGATCACTCCACAGAAACTGCAGCTGCTTGCCTACTCACTGGCCTCGGGACTGGCCCATCTGCACGACGAGATCTTTGGCACACCTGGCAAACCGGCCATTGCGCATAGGGATATCAAGAGCAAGAATATCCTGGTGAAGCGGAATGGCCAATGCGCCATTGCGGACTTCGGACTCGCAGTCAAATACATCTCGGAGCTCGATGAGATTCACATTGCTCAGAACACACGCGTTGGCACACGACGCTACATGGCCCCCGAGGTGCTTAGCCAGGCACTAAATCCGCAACAATTTGAGGAGTTCAAGCGCGCCGACATGTACTCTGTTGGCCTTGTGCTGTGGGAGATGGCGCGTCGCTGCTATACGCCCATTTCGAACACAAAGACGACAACGTGTGAGGACTACGCGCTGCCCTATCACGATGTTGTCCCCTCGGATCCGACCTTCGATGACATGCACGCCGTGGTGTGCGTGAAGGGCTTCCGGCCGCCAATACCAGCGCGTTGGCAAGAGGATGATGTGCTCGCCACAGTCAGCAAAATTATGCAAGAGTGCTGGCATCCCAATCCCACGGTGCGACTCACTGCGCTTCGTGTGAAGAAAACACTCGGTCGACTTGAGACGGACTGCCTCATCGATGTGCCTATGAAGATTGTCTAAGCTGCAGTCCAGTCCAAAATCATCAACTGTTTACTAACACATGTTAGTCGATTCTAGTACCCATATATGTAGTACCCATAGACTGTAGTTCCCTTAGTTTAGGTGGGTTTGACCTAAGTTTCATTTACATATACATCTTCGCCGAATAATTTCTGTTCCATTGTCTGTTCATTTGACATAACTTGATTTTTTGCATATCAATTATGTTTTCATTGTGATTTCTATTTTTCAATGAAGAAATTTGTTTATCATATTTGAAATAGAGTTAGTTATAGTCTCTTGCATGAGTTCTTAGAGAAGTACTACACTTTGTGCCTAGTAATAAGCTTACGCGCAGTACTGATTGTATGTTCATTGGTTAAAAAAATGCTTTAACTATTTGGGAAATATCAGTTGATATAGTTGTATACACATAATACTTACAATGTACATACATGCAATTCTGATCGAAGATGAAGCTTAACTATTTAATTGACTTTCTGTGCCAGCCTTATTCGTATGCTTCTAAAGTGTACTCGTTACCGTTACTATTACTATAACTTTTACTATTACTGAAGACCATCACTCAACGATTTATTGTCACATACAGTCGCTGAGGGGAAAGAATGCATGCAACATTTGTAAACTCGATGGAGAACTACAATTTTTCTTCAGTGCCTGCATTTGCTACATCGTGTGAAATAGATAGACCAAGTTATTCTTGTATATTATTAAGCAATCAAGTTGCAACTTGTTGCCTTCAAGCAAGATAATGCTGCCTTATGTAAAATCCACTGAATAGTTTTTAAGACATATACAAAAATGAACTATTATATTATATTCTACACATATTTCTATGTATATGTAAAGACGAAAGCTGGCAAATCATTTTGTCCAATATTTCACATACTTAGTTGTATTAAATTTAATTTCAATAATTTTAAGTACTCTAAGGATAAGCTTACCTCCCTTCCCCATCATTTTGCTAACGATTCACAAGATTATATATTTTTTTTATGCCAACTGCTTGGCACAAGTTAACTCATTTGCATATCATTTTGCTTGTTTCCTGTTTTGTTTGTATATATAGACAAATAGTAATTGATTATAGGCAAGTAACTATATATGCGTAGTATATAGATTATATATTGTCGTTTTGAGCGATCTTGTAAATAATCTAGATGTGTCTTCTGATATGGTATGACAAAAACACGTTCTTAAACTTAACTCTTAGACTTACGCTTGAATTTAATTTTAAGTCTAGACTTAGCATCAACTATATGGAAATGTAATTATTATTAATTGAATTTGATTTAATTTGATTTGATTTCACTGTATGCTTAAGTAACCCACAACAACTAAAGTTTGATTTAAAGCGTTTAGTTAATTTATTTAATAATAATAAAAAAAACTATTATCATTAAAAAAAAGCCAAATTTTACACACACTCTTTTCCGCGAGCCTCTCTCCGTCGCCTCTTTACAGCTCTCTCTCTCGTTCTGCCTATCTGGAAATATGTTTTAATCACCCGTCATCATTTCCATGAACTCTGAAAATTATATTGGTTTAAGAGAGTTACAGCTGGCTGTTGTTATGGTTGATAAAACCTACCGTCAAAGTCAACGGTGCCGGAACCATCAGTATCGATTTCCGCAATGATGCCATCAAGATCACTGGAAGACAGCTTATCGTCGAGAGCGGCGAGAATCTCTTTGAGTGTGGATGTTGTTATGTAACCATTGCCCTCGCGATCGTATAGACGAAAAGCCTCCTTCAGCTCTTTTTGTATGGCTTCGGCATCTTCCTCTTCCAGGAAATGGGCAGCAATATTACAGAAGCCATCAAAATTGACTTTGCCTGTATCCTCGGGATCATTCTCATCGATCAGATCCTGCAACTCGCTCTCCTCGAACATCTGACCCATGCTGTTCAAGATGGTCTTCAGTCGCAGTGTCTCAATAAAGCCCGTCTTTTGGGTGTCGAACATTTGGAATGCCTTCCGCATGATGTCCATTTTCTCATCGTCCTCCTATAATGTTATAGACACACAATTGTATAGTACGTCCGTGTGATTCCATATGATAGCATATGATATAATACCCGATGCCATAGGCGATGCGTACCATGATTCCGTTTCTGTTGTGTTCGAGTGCGCGCTGCGATTATGAATGCGGTATGCGAAATGGCCGAGCAAGTGCTTGGCCAAGTGCTGAGTGTGCTGAGGTTGCCTGTCGACGAGTTTCTGCGTTGGACCGCGAGCACCCACTAATCCAATCGTCTGGCCAAGATCATTATTTATAAACAACAAAATCCGCTTAGTGGCCACGTCACTCGCATTCGCACTCGCACTCGCACTCAGTCTCACAAACACACACTCAGACACACACATTCTCATCCTTCAGGTTGGGTTATTGTTGCTTTGGCTTTTCCGAAACGCTTTATTAACAACCAGCGACAACCCCTCGCTGTCCCACCGTTTTACTCCCACTACCTCCCATACCTGCAGCTGCTGCTGCGTCGGAGGCTGCTGCTCTCTGTGTGTATTGAGTATTGGAATGTGGTGGAAGAGGCTGGCCAGACACGGATTTCAGATCAAAGTGCTACAATACAACGGATGATCCGACAGCAGGTCGCTCTCGACTGGGCTAAGGTCGGGCCAACAAATGAGATCGGCGAAATAGGCGGAAAGTGGGAAAATGGGAAAATCGCGGCAAATCAGTCGCTTGCATTGCTGCCACAAATGGCGACGTCATTTTTATCGCTGAACTATTTATCTTCATTTCCATTTGGCAGCCGGAAAGCAATCATTATACAATTATGCAAAGACGTGGCAAATGGTCAGTCAGTCGGTCGACGAGACGGCGATGGGAAACAACAGCAAAGCAGCAGAACATCAACAGCAGCAGCAGCAGCAACAGCAATAGCAACAACAGATCGCCCAGTCCGTCAGTCACTTAAAATCGGCTATAAACGTCCTCACAATCAGTCACAAAATCAGCGCAATTTTCTCACGGTAATTGTATTTTTAGTACTTTATAGCAATTTTTTCCATATGATCATGAGTGGGCCAGATGTCGATGGCATAGCTGCTGCTCTAGTGATGCTGCTGCTGCTGCTGTTGCTGCTGCTGTTGCTGCTGCTTTTGCTATAGCTTGTGCTCTGCTCACCTCTCTCCGGTGGGGTTGAGTAGGTCTGAGTGGGGGAGTGGGGACGCGCAAATTGTTTTCAACTCAAAAAATGTTGATGTGGTTTTATATTTTTGCGTTAAAACAAACAAACGGGCATTTCAGGCTGGCAAATGGACATCAGAATAGTTGGACGTGCACCAAACCAATGGACAGGTCGCACGGGAGGCATGGTGCTGCAGAGGTGTGTGTGTGTGTGCGACTGTGCGAGAGTGTCGGTGTGTGCGTGTGTGCGAATGTGTCTGTATACACAGTATAACCTTCCGACGAATTGCTCAAGTTTTTCTTTTTGTGCCGCATTTTTGTCAATAGCCAAAGGCAAAGGCAAAGGCAACTTTTGATGGTCACTTGATTTTTATTATTTATGACAAAACGTGAAGCACTTTGGAAGGCATTTGCAACAATTTCTGCTCTCTGTCGGTCTGTGTACCATACGAGTATATGTGAGTTTGTGTGAGTGTGAGTGTGCGCGTACCAGGAGATACTTTGCTTCGATTGTTTTTGCATATTTGCGGTCTTAATATTTCGTATAAATAGCACATGTGGCATAAGTTCTAATTTAGTTGCTGACACTTTTTGTTGACACGAAATTTTAGGCTAGATTTACGCTCCATCTATGTATGTAATTACCAGAGTAATTACCAAATCGAATGCATAATCCATGGCCGTAGTTAATACTTATGATCCACTTGGCCCTACCTCCTCACACAATGCATAAATCACTTATACAATTGACTTAGAAACCGTATCAAACTTGATCCAATTTAACAAATACCCTTATCGAAGTGACCACATAACAATGGGATAATACTGAGTAGACTCGCTTAAGAAATGCATTTACTGCCAGTAGTTAACTATTCCTGACCATCTAACAGACTGAGAGGAGATTGCTTATCACCCCCAGTGACTCGCATCGCATCTCATTACATTGGTATTCTCAAGTCGAGCAGCACAATTGTCTCATATAGAGCTTTTCTAAAAATATTAAGAACGAAATATGCGCGCACCACTGACGCCAAATTGAAAATGTAGAATTGAGTAATTGGCGTTCTAAAATAATTTCAAAATGCAGACGAGAATAAATTATCCGAAACGAGTACTAACGCAGGCCTCGTGAAATAAAAATGTTTGTCTATTCAATTTTGATTAATTGCAAACATTGATCAATCCTTTTTATACCTAGAGCATAATTGAACGCGACAAATTTTCGAAATTTCCATTAATGAAAGGTTGTAAGTCCTCTTGCTCCATCCTTCATTTTACCTAGCATCTCAATCATTTCTTTGGGGAGGAACGTCTGGTTTTCTAAATTGCGATCTAAGTTCAAGAATTGTTCTCCACGAGCATAGGGTGGATAATCATTGGTGGCTAAAAAGTAGTTGCCGCGTGCCGTGCGAGGTGTATTATATCCAAGTTCCACGAGGTCGTCATTGGGCTGGCATTCGCCTACAATAAACCCGTACAAATCCTTGCAGCGGAATGCCCAGAATTTAGTCGGAGAAAAAATTGATTCTGCATAGTATTCAACAGAGCGATGGTGGTAGCAGTAATTTGATTTAACTGGTTAGGAATTAATTAATTAGTCTTAGTGGGAATCGAAAATTTGATAATTACTTACTATCTTTCGGGTCTCCGCAATTGGGCTGAACGACGCCCTTGTTGGGATAGAAGTCTACGTGTCCAACGGGCTGCATAAGACCAAGTACCATAACATCTGTGTGAATGACATCCACAAATTCAGCATCACTGGGATCAATCCTCTGTTTTATGTCAGGTGTTAGGTACAGGGCCTTGGACGGATTGAGTGCAGTAATGTGAGACACCTTGGAGTGAGTACGCTCCAAGATGTTCGAAGTAAATGCAGCAGCGTGTGCGCCCAGCCCTAAACCTATAAGGTGCAGCTGATTGGCCTCCAGCAATCCGAGCGACAGTAGAGTGGCCAACAATTGTGCCAAGCAACCAGCTACAATGTGAATGTTATAGGACGATTCAGTGTAGCAAGGTTCGGGAGATAATTTCTCATAGTCCACGACTAAAATGTTCACATCGGGAAGTTGTAACAACTTTGGGATCAGCACGGAATTGGGTGTGCTATACCTGCTGCCACCCATACTGTGAATCAACACTTTCAACGACTTCGACGTTAAGGGCAGACCTGCCAAATGGAGCGTATCCACTAAGATGCCTTGAGGCCTCAGAGGTCTATCGAAATTGAAAGTAGTATTGGATTGAATAAACCTAAGGGTATACTCACGTGTGCAGCCAGAAACTAATGTTCTCATTGGGGCAGCTAGTGTATGGCGTCTTGAAGCATTGTGGCTGCAACTCCGAAGCGGTCCCGATCAGAAACTCCAGGCTTAAGTATGCTTTAGTTCAATGTAAAGAAATGATGTAAGTGCATTCGGAGTTCAAGTAAATTTGTTGTTTTTTTTAAGTACCAAATAGGATCCATAGCTTAAACATCTTTGTGTTGTTATTGGCGAAGTCAAATGGCAACTAAAGCACAAAACATTAATTTGCTAGACTTTAAGCTGATATCCACGAACGATACCGTGACTAATTCCTTAATTTGCAAGCATCAATTTAAAAATTAAATTTTTTTTACAGTGAAGATTTTTTTTTGTTGACATCTGAATCCTCTAAGCCATTTTGGCTATTACGGCAATTTCGGCTCTTTTGGGCGGACATTTCCTTTGGAAATCCATTCATGACAGTAAATAGCTTTATACTTATTATAGTAATTGCCATAACCCACTTATCTACACAAGAGCATACCTTTCAGGATGTGCAGTATATTAATCAGCGATGTCTTCTGAGAATTACGGGGCAAAGGGTCAAGGGACAATAGTTAGAGCGCATTAGAACGCTAAACTTCATATTTGGCAAATAAATAGAAAAACATGTCAGCTTACAGTTACGTACATTTGTTGATAAGTAGGTTGAGTTGCAATACAATTGGTAATACACATTTCAATCATTCTTCTATTTCATTTTCCACCGATGCTGGCAGTCTGACGAAAGCAACATCGGTGTGTCAGAGCCTTTGTTGTTGCCGAATATTTTGTTGAGCACTCGAGTCGTACGCGCAATATTTATGACACCTGCCAAACAACATGATGGTTTTGTGGCTGTACGCGTACAGTGGATAAAACTGTTAGCTAATGTGAAAATAAACAAATAAAATATACAAAAAAAAAAAACGAAACAAAGTATGAATGAGTAACTGTTGTGTCAGCGCTTGCCTGCTACGAGCGTTGACACTTCCTCTTTAAGGCTCGTTGCTATAAAACCATTTCTAACACTTCCAATCATTGTTTATCGATAACAAATCAAAATAGAAAACTCGTTTATCCACTGTACGTTTGCTTCTGAGTTTTGCAATGCATTCGACGGACACTGTAGAACTATGTTGTACAGATTTGTGCTCAATTGTGTTTGTGTGCGAAGGTGTACTTTGAAGAGTAGGTGGTACACAATTATAGAAAGCAATTTCACGCGCCTTTAGCTCTTGTTAATGCGAAACAAACTGAACTTTTCGACTGCCGCTGCGATATGGACGAGTACAACGTATCGGGGGGTTGGAGGCAACGTAAGTTGTTGTTTTCGAGGACGCACCTTCCAACTGCCGACTACCAACAAGCAACTGGCAAGTCGAAACGACGGCTGACAGTTGCCAAACAAGTGGTTGCATTCCGTAACTAAGAAGCATTCAGCGGAAGTAGTATGTAGGTATATTACTTTCAAATAGTGACCCGGCAGCAATAGAAATGCAAATCAAAGCAGGCAGCAAAGTTTGATCGATAGAATTGAATCGGCTGTAGAAGGGATTTTTGACAACATAGGAACAACAGCAGCAGCAAAACCACATAAAGAGGCAAAGAGTTCAGACCTTTGGAGGAACACAAACTAAACAAGCATGGAGGAGCTGCAGGATGCTAGCATTCATCATATGACTGCTAAAGTTATAGCAGCGATAAAGAACACAAAGTGTTACGAGCCCATTTATGAGGAACTGCAGCGTCTGGTGGCCAGTCCCAGTGTCGACAAGAACGACATGCGCAACACTCTGGAAGATGCCATTAAGGCCGCTGGACTGGAGACTGAAATTCGCAATATGATTTACAATCTGGTTCGAAGTCGCCTGGAAAAGCTAGATGTTAGCGATACCAGACAGACATCTACTTCTGTAAGTTCTACCTGATGTTTATTTTTATGGATCAGAGGTTTCTATTCATTTTTATTTTACCCTTTGCGTTCACAACTAGAAAGCGACACAAAGTGATCCCTTGGGCTATCTAAAGCGTGCTGGAGTTCTCTGGGATCGGCGTGTCCGCAAGAGCCTCAATGCTATGTGTGGCGAGTTGAAAGTTCCACTACACGGACAACCACGTATTAGTGCTGATCGAGAAGACTTTGTAGCAAAATGGAATGAACTGAGCAACTATAACATGGGTAAGTCAATTTTAGCCATTTCCTTATGTTAGGATGCCTGTGTCTGCATAACATCACACCAAATTTTGGTGTTAACAGCTCTTTATTTTGTTTATCTTAGTCGTCATTACGGCTATGCACCACTATGTACCACCATTCGGCACTAGTATCGACTAGTATACAGTGACCTTCCACTAAAATGGTAGATTACAGCCAATCCACTTTTCCAGTGCCCGTTATCACTCCTTTTGAACCATGGCTATGTGCCTTTGATCTAGAAATTGATCTTTGCTCATGCTCCGAACACTACACCATGCCGCATTTTGATTTTAACCCCTTTTTGTTGTTTCAACATAATTGCGAATTGAACTTGTAGTAATATATAAAAGTTATTTCAATTTTACATTTATATATTTGAACGTACATTAAATAAATTCAAATTTGTATGACAAATGTTGTAATTTCGAATACAAATTTAAAATAACTAAATTTTCACTAAAAAACTTCAACTTGGACTCTGCGCTAATTGTGCCCACATGTGCCTTTTTTAAAAGCATTCAAATTTATTGTAAAATAAGTGTATACAATAGCTAAAAAACGTAGGGTCCGGATTGTAGCGGTTTGTATTTTACACTAAACAATTATTTTCTATGATCAGTCTAAAAGTATGCAATCTTTTCTTGTATTGCAATAAATTGTTTGCAGTTCTGAAAGCATTGCCCAATCAAATATTTGTGTAACATAATCGAAGGTCGCATAATCACAATCAAAATTAATTGATGCTATATCCTACATGTTTCATAATCTCTAATAAAATTGGGTTTAGTTAATATTGGTTTGACTTTTTTTTTAAATAAGCAAAAATTTTGAGTTTGGATGAGAATATTTAAATTTCTCATATTCTCAAATGTTTGAAAATTATTAGCTTAAAGCACAGTTTTCAAAGAACATTATAGTCAATGGTTAGTACTAAAACTATAGAAATGGCGAGATTTAAGTCATTGATGTGAGTAGTCGTATCAGCGTATTTAATTTACTTTTGGAGTTTAAAACTTCACTTAAATGAAAATCGCAAAGTTAAATTATTAATTCATAGTATACTTTTTAACGTAGAAAGTCTGTCATTTGAAAACGTAATAAAGTTTATTACTGAATCTTAGTAAAAGGTTTTTGTCCACTTTCGAGATAACTTTCTTTTCTTGACATTAAGTTAATAAAATTCATAGCATACTTTTACACGTAAAAGTTATTCAACCAGAAACGGCCTATTAAAGCGCCACCTGTTGGTCGAGGTACCAAAATATTTAGTTGCAATTTGTTTCTTTACATCGAATTTAATTTTTAACGAAACTCAACAATTATAATTGCATTCTTTAGATCTACTTTCAATTCAATTCTTGCGTGTTTTTGAACGAAAGAAACATTATTTTATTTATATATATACTTTGGTAATTTAGCAACCTAAAAATTTAAAATAAGAGCCGCAAAAATACATGCCTTAGATTGGAAATAATCTACTTTCGCATGAAGCGCTAAGAAATATTTAGTATATTAAATTTACCCCAAAAATTCTTTCTGTACATCGCATAATTCGAGGGTTTTAAAGCATTCAGATAATGTAATGATCAAGATAGGTTTAGATATATTTTATATTCAATTTTTCAACTGTACAACACCATCTACTGGCCTGTAGCGCAAACATTTCTAAGCATAATAAATAAATTTATTATTGCATATTTTGAGGATGGGTAACTAAATAAAATTAATATATTTAAGCGCCATCTTTTGGTCAATAATAATTTTGATAACTTTATTTTAAAATCTTACAGATCTTTCAAATTATCGCCCCGTATATGCTCCGAAAGACCTTCTGGAGGTTCTACTATCACTGAAAGGACCGGCTAGAACCACCGAAAGTACTGAGTATGCATAGACTCGAATAAGATATACATTTGCATGCAATAGTTACATTATAAAATATTTCTATTGTTACACAGTCAAATACCACAATGGGAATTTTCACATATAGCACTACCCGTTAAGAATCTCTTCGAATTGCGAACACATTACGCAGATTTGTTACGCAGTGATCACTACACTGTGCCGGATCAGTGTCAACGTATTCTGGATAGCAGGCATGCCCCAATGTGTCAGCAGTACTTGAAGAAGGGCTGTACGCCAGCTCCTTATCGCGGTGCACTTTGGGCTTCTGTGCTAGATAGCAAGCTGCACGACTATGTGAGTTTCAAACTGCATTGAATTATTTATTCAGTCTAATATATGTATAATTCCTTCATCAAAGGACATTGAGTATTGGCAGAAGTTACGGAACGTCGTTTGGACCACCGATCATATTGTGGATAAGCTTGTTTTCAAGGATATCCAGTTGACGGCTTCTAACGATGATCAGTATTTTGTGTTTGAAGATGTACTCTACCAAGTGCTACTGTGCTTCTCTCGCGACACGGATATAGCCAACTGTGTGGAGTACGAACAATTTCCAGTGAAGGGCAAGACATATGAGGGACCCCCATCGGGGGTTGTGCCCTTCCACGGCATTTGCATGTTCGCCGCCCCATTTTGCTATTTGTACGATTCTCCCGTGTGCCTATATTATACATTCCGGGCATTTTACATACGCTATTGCCATAGATTGACTACAATCAATACGCATCCACAGGGTATCGTTAGCCTGTGCCTGCTCTTCGAAAAGCTGCTTCAGACTTATGAGCCACAATTGTGGTCGCATTTCCGTGAGTTGCAAATACAGCCGTAAGTATAGCAATTGGACTCAATTTAACTCATTCAATCGAATCAACTGATTTCTATGACCTTGCAGCTTACGTGTAGTATTCAAATGGTTAATGCGAGGTTTCTCCGGCCATTTGCCACCAGATCAGTTATTGGTGCTGTGGGACTTGGTAAGACCTTTCTATGTTCTTCTCCATCTCTTGACGATAAACTTATTTCTTCTTGTCCCTTGCAGATACTCGGCTTTGATAGCTTGGAAATCTTGCCACTATTTGCCATCATAATTTTAAGTTTTCGTAAAGAGAGCATAATGCAAGTGGCCTCACTAGATAGTATCGAGGCCATCTTGGCCGACTTATCGTCTATTAAAGTCCTGCCCTTGGTGCAATTGGCTTTAAGTCGCGACTAAATAGGTGGCTCATACCGAGGGAAAAAATGTTGTATTAACGCTCTAAATTTAAAGTATTACATAGATCTGTGGAGAACACATATGGTTGTTTCAATCATAGAACAAAAACTACAGAACAAATATCTTGATTTTTGCTCACCAGGAAATGCATATGTATTGATTTGCTTTATTATGATCAGTATTTAAAATATCTTAGTCACGCTCCTCAAAGTCCAACCAAATGCCGCCTTTAAGGGTGGCCATGAAATACGTTTCATCCAAGATGTTGTCGGTCCGTGTTTTTGGATTTGGCTTGATATTGTATTGACGAACGATTGCAACCAATGCAGCTTTGAGTTGGGTAAGTGCAAAGCGCATTCCTGGTGACATATAGAAGGATAGACCAATAGTATTAATATTTACGAGTAGTATTATCTTTACGAACCTGGACAAACACGAGGTCCATTACCCCACCCAAAATAGAGTCCCTGCTCACGATATTTGCGCACGCCTCCATTGTGCTCGAGAAAACGCTCGGGTTGGAACTTTTCTGGATGCTCATAGTAGTTCGGATCGTGGTGGAAGGCATAGTTGGGCACAATTACCACGTCTCCAGGAACCACCTCCACGTTGACTCCATTCTTGTTAACAAACTGAAAGGGTTCCGTTACGAGTTTACGTGCCACCAGTCCCGGTGGGAATATACGTAGTGTTTCTAGGGATTTGCGGAAGTTGCTCTCGGATAAAAGAGTAATTGGAATTCGATTCATTTACCCACCGCTTATACAGGCATCCAAATAAGGCAGCTCACTCAGTTGATCAAAGCTTAGCTCTCCTGCTGCGACCTCCTCGCGAAGCAGACGCTGCGCTTCCGGATTGCGAGCAAGTTGCAACAAAGTGTGGGATAGCACCAAGGCGGTGGTCTCAAACCCGTCGGTTAGGAAGGTCATTGTGTGAGATGTGAGCATCATTGTATCGAGTCCCTTCTTTTCTTGCAGCTGAAGCATGTAGTTAAGGAAGTCCGCTCGGTTGCGATGCTCATTGTTTTCTCGTCGCAAATTGATGGCCTTCTGCATGATATCAAAGAAGAAATATTCTACATCCTTAGTGAAGAATGGTACACAGTAGAACTTCCTGATTAAAGGAAAAAGCGATGCCAACGTATTGAAGAATATGAAGCCGAACGAGTGTTCAAAGACACGCTTAATCATTCCCACAAGCGGTGTCGGATTATCACTAAAGCTTCCCGACGAAATGCCCAACACACAGTCGGCTACCACTTCGGTGGTGTAACAAAGGCAAAGAGCTTTCGCATTTAGACCACCAGATGGCGCCATGCGCTGTTGTTTCTTTATGTAGTCGACAAACTGCTTGCAAATGTTTTGGGTGACGGAGTAAACTGCTTGAACCTAATCAAAGTAAAAAAAATATTTAGTATATGTTCATCTGGTAAACAATTGAATAAAATTGGTACCCGATTTGGTGAAAGTCCAGGTGTTATTTCAGCGCGTCGCTCCTTCCATTTGTCACCCAATAGCAAAAACGGATTGTTTGCCAGTATCTTATCCACTTTCTCATTGGTCTTTAAAAAAAAAAATTAAATTATAACACTTCTGTATTCTTTCATTTAATTTCCACTCACAAATTGAGACATTTCATTGTCATGAAATTTTCGAAACTCTGTCACGTAAACAGCACGCGCATATTCCGGAGTTAAGATCAACAGTTGTGGCGATCTGGTATTCAGCACGCCTACGATATTTTCAGTATCTTTATACTGGCTGAAGGGAAAAAGAGAGTCTTTAGCAAAATTTTACAATAATATTTACCACCATTACTTGTATATATCTTGAATTTCATATGCAACATTTCGCTTTTGGGTAAACACACTTGGGAAACTTCCAACAAGTGGCCACGATTTAACAGTTTTGATACCACGTTTGTTCCAGTGGTTGAAATTCCATATCAGAAAGATGTAGATCAGGCCTATCAATAAGGCCAGTACTATCAATGCTAAAGTTATCGGACACATAGCACAACACTACAGCTAGACGAGCACATTCAAACTAAATTCCAAATACGCTGATGATTGTCTCTACGCTGATTGTTTGTGATGAGCGAACTCGTCGCTGTCAATTGGCATGATGATGAGACTGTCACTTGAACCTGAAACCACGGTCTTGATTGTTTACATCCAGGGGCGGACTACGCCAAAAGATTTATATGAACACATGTACATATATGTTATACTGATAAGACGTAGTTGAGGTACAGCCACGGTTGCCACTTTTGGTACAAATGTACCATAACTGGTACATTTTTTATGCGTTGGTACATTGGATCACTTTTTTTTATTTTGGTACATTTTCAATATGCCTGGTCTATAATTTAAATTTTTCATAAAATTTTATGTTCACACATATTATTTTAACAAATGGCTCTGTTCCACCAGACACAAATTTTGTATCAGTTAGAAATTGAACCATGACTAACACTGGAAAATATCGCATACAGTCGATTTGCGTCGTATTGTGTCAATTGAGAAAATATGAATGCGCCAATCTAAGGTCTATCACTACGTAAACAGTTATATAATATATTGTGAAATACAAAAAATCTTTCGTGAAAGAATTTATGGTGCATTTTTGCTAAAATTGGTACATTTTTTCAAAATTTTGGTAAAAAAAATTTTTTTGGAGTGGCAACCGTGGGTACAGCTCTCTAGTAAACTGGTAAACCTATGTCTTTAAAATTTAACATTCTGTTGTGAAAGAGCATGCTCGAACCACTAACCATACAATACATAGATGCTTCATTAAAAACAGTATTATTGCAGCCCCAGTCGGGCCGTGCGCTGCGATTCGAACACCGAGCCTCTTCGGCTCATTCGAAAATTCGAAGTTCTAACGCAGCGCGCAGCGTTCAGTTCAGTCGCAAATCAAATGCGGAGCGATGAGCATGGGTGTATTTCGTTGCGCTCTGCTTTCGTTTCTATGTATGTGTGTATGTATCTACGTGCTCGCCTATATCAGTATGTGTATGCATATGAAGTTTTGCAACGTGCAGTCACGAAGTTAACCGTTTCAGTATTCGGTTATCAATGTTATCCGGTTAACGATTAAATATTCGGTTAACCGATGTTAACCGATCACTTAAGCGTTTATATCGCGCTTAACCGATTATACAAACGGTTGATTTATGTTATCGGGCTTAACCGATTATTTAAACGGTTAGCCAATATTATCTCGGTTAACCGATGTTTTACGGTTAACCAATTGGTGTTATATAATTCTTCTTCTAAACACTTGGAATCGAATATGAGTTACCCGTTTTAATAATAGTCAGTAAGGAGGTGAAAATAAAAAGTCATATCAAGTAGCGTTGTAATGAGTGTAGATAATATCTAGACAATTTATTCATTTCTCAATGTAAAAACAAGACGTAAATAATAATTTGAAGTAGTTTGGGCATGGGAAATAATAAAAGAATATTAAGTGCATAATCTATTAATATGCAATGCATATAATATCAACGCATCTTTTGCTACGTTGCGCACATGTATAGTACAACAAACAGCACACATTGCGGTCACTTACCCGAGTTTTCTGACAAGTTAAGAGAAATGGGTTGCGCTGGTGAAATATCACTTAACTGAGTGAGTGGCAACACTAAGCAATAACAAATTTATTGATCAGTGGTAAATAACCACTGGTGGTGCAATACTTCCGATGGTTGAAATTGGAAATCGATCGAACACACAAGGGTTCAATTCCTTGCTATGGTTATTGGGATTGCTTCGCATGATTTATAAAAATTATAAAGCCTTGCATACTTTTCTGCGTTTTAAGAAAACAGTCCCATGTTATTGTTTACTTTTTTTGTTTCCTTTTATACCCGCCGCCCATAGTGTTAACAGATAGTTAATAACTGAAGTTTAAATACAAATATGTGTTAATAAAAAATACTTTAAAAATGTCAAATGAGAATATATTTTTTTTAAAAATAAGTTTAAAATCAAATTTACATGATATCAAAACACTTACATTCTTTCTACATATAACGTATAAAAATTATTATCACATATTAAAAAGTTAAACTAGTGGTATTTGTATTTTAAACAGTACAGCTAAATTAATAAACAACTTAAATCTAAATTATTTATCAGAATCTACAGATTTTTTTATATGACAAGAAAGCTACAGTCGAATTAATATACCGTAAATACCAAAAGCTATAATTGTTATTCAACAACATTCAAAATATACCATAGAGTACAATATATACCAGATTATCAACTCAAGTAATTAAGATCCGAACGCACTAGCCTGATTTTGTAATATAAAAGTATATCTTGAATATCTTCTAAGATTTTTATATTAACGAAAATTTTATACGGGTTTTTTCCATACAGACAGACCAACATGGCTATATCGTCTCGGCTGTTGATGCTGATCATGAATATATATTCTTTATAGGGTCGGAGATGACTCCTTCTGCCTGTTACATTCTTTTGCTGGAGGGTCAAAGTTATATTACTATTCTACCGTATGAGTAGCGCGTATAAAAATTGTGAAAAATAATTTGATTCTTAAGATCAATCTGAGCCATTAAGAGGTGTTCTGTACTTTACTCGCAATCATGACCATGAGCCTGGCAGAAACGCCAAATCTGAAATTGAGGTTTATCCAGGGATATTCTGTATCTTTAAAAATAAATTGAACTAGCTTCTGCAACGTTGTGAAGAGCTCTATCGATTAAGACAATCATGTTTGTTTTTGTTTCTAACCGTTACTTGTATAGCTTTAGCTTTAGATTCTCTTTGCATCTGTGTCACGCGGCATTTTGATTTGTATCTGCCTGATTAAACTATTTTATTTTCCTCGATATTCTTCCTTCTGTTAACCGTAATTAGATAGCGATTAAATTAAAAGGCTTATCACCATGCGATTTATTATTATTGTTCCTTTATGTGGTTGCTACCTCAGCATTTGCCCGTTGGCATATTACAACGTCAGTGTGTTCGACTTTCAAACAAATTATTATTTATTTGTTACACCGAGAACAGTATAGGAAGTTGTAAATAAATGTGCAGTGTCAGCTTATTAGGTATAACAGACAATATGCTAGCAGCAAGTTAACATGTGAGTTTTTAATTGCTCTTAGCATTATATATTCCCTCAAGTATAGGATATTGACTGTTAGCAAACGCTCGCGACATTAAGATATGCATGTTGTATTCCCTTGTTGCCATTTGTGGGATCCTTCTGAGTGCTTATGTTATGTTCTGGGTATCTTACGTGGGTTATTGCTATCGATTGACTACTATAGTATGATTAATATACTGTTCCTGCTTTTCGAGGCTCAGTTATTGTACTTTTGCCATTTACCACTTATGAACATTGCAATGCCTTGGAGTTTAATAGCATTAAACAATCTTATTCGAAGTTAGGTCAAAACTTTTTCAGTGCCTATGTTTATGGATATGATTTGGAGTTCAAATAATGATCGAATTTAATTAGTGCAGGTTTAAGTTAGTTAAGTGCAAAGTGCATTTCTAGTGATAGAACAAGAAGTTTAAAAACGATTCGAACATATTAAAGTCAAATGAGTGTTCGAAGACAAGTTTAATCATATCCTTAAGCGGTTTTCGATTACCATTATGTGAAAACGAAACCGAAAAATATTTCGTTGATGTCCAATTGGAAACTACTTATTTACTTCTATTCTGATATATTAAAATTCCTGATGGTGTTTCCTAATGAAGTTTCGAAACTTAAAGAATTCGCCAATTACCCGATATCAGCTTCACACGACAAAATCGTGTAACTATTATGACTTGAGATCTAAACTTTTCTAAAACTTATAAAAAAATTTATATTACTTTTTAATGTATTTTATACTCTTTGCCATCTATCAGCTTTGCGATAAGCTTCAATAAACCTGACAACACTTCCACTCAATGATAAATATGATTAAGAAACCCTATCTTATCGACGTGACAAGAAAGAAAACTACTTCTTTCAAATAAGAAATACCCGGTAATGACATATACATATACATATGGGCTAATTACATACGAAATCTCTTTTAGATTAAAACCTGAAAATCTTGATGGTAATTGAAAAATTTTTTACATGGGGCTTAGAGGGATTTGAGTGTAGGATTGCGGACAAAGGATTGAGAGAAGAGGATAATATATTCCATAACAAAAAAAATTATAATACAATATATATAGATCTCCCAAAACTAATCTGCTTAAATAAATCCTCAAACAAGCTAGAAAAAGAGAAATCTAACTAGAAATGCCTTTTTGAACGGCGTGTTTTACTCTTGCGGTGTCGTTTACCTATATACCGATATGGAAATCTAATGGTTTATAATAAAATTTTTTAAATTATTTAAGTCGTGGTGGACCTATTCGTGAATATATATATATTATATATATATATATATATATATATTATATATATGTGTGTGTGTGAAATACATACATCTTCTTGGACTCTTCATTTTGTTTCAATTTTAATAAATTGATTTACCTAACTCATTACTTAACATCAGTCTGATAATCGTCGTTCAAATCAGCCGCGAGCGCACTGGCAGCATAAAGTGTACTTTATTGAAAAACTTATGAATAATTTTTCATCAAAAAGAAACCCTTGTACCCATTTGTTATTCGGTATACGTGCAAAGAGGTATTCACCACTTAAGAATTATTTGGTATTCCCCAATTGCGTAGTACTTAATTTTAGAGATTATAAATCGAAATATGGTATAGTCTAGTGACTATTGTTAATATTCTTTAATGAATATCTGTCAGCAATATTTTATTAAGACTTTTGTGAGGAAAAAATTGTATAAGACAAACGATTTTGTCGATTGTATAAGACAAACGACAAGCCTCTAGATTTTTTAAGGGCACTTCGGTCGCTTTTAGCAAGCTATGCATAGGGTAGAAGGGTGTTATAACTTTGTGCCTGCAGAAAATTTATCTAACAGACAGAAAGAGGCATCTGATCCCATGAAGTATATATATTCTTGATCAGTATCAACAACAAAGACGATATAGTCATGTATGTTGGACTGTCTTTTCATATGAAACAGCACTTGTTATTGTTGCCCGCAGATCGAATGTCTTTCAGATTTGTGCCACGCCTATTTCCGCACCGCAAAATGAAAAATAGTAAGCGTAGTTGCGATTAGATAAAAATATATAATTTATTTAAGAAATTATTTTATAAGGCAAAAACGTTGCTGCTGTCTGGTCTTAATTGTTTAGGTTGTCAAAAATTTGCTATATTTTGTATGGTATTTTTTAAACGTACTATATAGATATAATCAATAAGCCTTCGGTCCATTAAAGTATTTTTGGTATGTTAAATTGGTATATTTAAGGAATAATAATAATGTTTAATTTTTAGCGTTCCTGTTTTTATACTTGCCCTATGAGAACAATCAAGGGGTAGTCCTTTGTGTGTGTGTGTTTTTTAAGTGTATTGTTGATTAGTTTAAAAAACTATTTTGTATATATATTTTTTTATTATATTTTAAAGTAAAGTAACCAAGGCATCTAAGTTCTTATATCTATCTATTTCTAAACATATCATATCTTCTCGAGTATTCTTATATTTTCGGCGAGTATTAATATTCTTAAGTACACATACTTTACATACATACATATATGAAAAAGGCTTAATTTAACAATTACAGAAAATTATTAAATCTGCTTCCGCTTTTTAAACTTTAAATATTTCCAGTCTCGAAAGTTGTATGTAAAAGTAATTTTTTTCTGTCGCGATTCATGAGAACACGGGCTAGCATATATTTCTCTTTTACGAGCGAAAACAATTCCTGTTGAAAGTATTCGTGCTGATCCTCCTTGCAATTGTAATACCGTCGAATTTGGTTATCCCTGCGCTGGAACTCAAGCCATAAGATCTTTAGACCCTGAAACTTATTTTTAATGAAGGTTATCGTCTTGCGATCGGTCGGTGATTTTTTATAGTTTTTAATCGCATGAAAGATAAAATTTGCATTTATTTTTTGCTGTAACGCCAAATGGTTAAGCGACAAGAGATTGCAGGAAGGACATCCAAGCTCCTTAAATGGCTGATCAGGTTTCAACATTGAGGATACCACGTTCGTCATCTTCGATTATTGGCGATTTTTACTCTATTCTACTCTGTCTTTGCTCAAACTTAATACTAAATTATTTACCAGCGCTGGTTGTGTATTTATACAGCATACAGTATATATAATCAACATTTTTTTTTTGGAATTTCCCTTCAGTCTGATTGTTCGATACGTAAAATCCAAGTTGATGAAGTTCAATGTGAATACATAGTATTATCAGTTTGGCTGCTTCGAATGAACATACATGCGCCTGAGGTACGAATTTGTGTTGATTTGAAAGAGCCTCAGCAGGTAAATTAAATGTATTACGATTATTTGTAAACTAATCACTTATCAATGAAATATGAAAATTAGTTATTTGGTGACAAGATTTGACTTTCTCCCCTATTTCTCTATTTGTAGCATTTACGATTTGCAATTCGAACAAACAAACAGAAAATGTGCTCGAGACTCCGTAAATAACAAGTGCACCAGCGATTTCGTAAAATCGTGTCTTCAAAAATGCACTCATTTCTGTATTTCTATATTTCACTATATTTTTTTCTTATTAATTTTTCCTTACTTCTTGCTGTGTATATTTAATAGGCCAGAAGCCAACATTTTTGTGGGAGACCATAAAAGTTGCGATTTCCGTAAGTGAATACTATATTAGTTTAATAGGATTAATGAAAAAGAATAGTACACCTTCTGTCAATAGAAGCTCTCACATTCTTTCGATGTCCTATCGTTCTTATAAGTAAGGCGAGGAAAAGTGGTATTAGGTATTGTCTAATACAAATTTAGCATGATTTGTGAATGTGGAAAATGCGTTGCATACTTTTCTGCTTGTTAAGAAAAGAAACCAAACTGCTCCCCATACGGCTAAAGAGTGATATAGCTTGGTACCCATAGGACTTGTATTACGTATAAGGCAAAAAGAAGCATCTTTAACTCCATAAGCTCCATGTTAACAGCCGTTCGATAGAACACTTAGATTAAGAGGTAGTGACGTCACGCCGCTTATTGTCATTTAATATCAAAAGACGGATGATGTATTCGAGTTTGCCTGAGCATGTCCATGCGCGTTTTCAATAAAAGCAAAACAGTTTGAAAAAATTTAAAAATTACCCCAATGTTATATTTGGTATTTCGATATACTATTATCGAAAATATATCATTAAATACAAAATATATAGATTTTTAATCAAAAAGAATAATAGTACTCTCAAAAAAAATGTTACCTTTATCTCTATGCGTCTCGTCTGTTGACGCTGATCACGAATACATAGACTTCATGGGGTCAGGATCCTTTTTTTCTTGGGTACATTGACGGATATAAAAATTATTTTATATTTGGGTAATATTTATTAATTATTATTAGTACTTATTTATTTATTTTACATTTTAATTCGGATTTCGGTCTTATAATTTAATGCTCTAAACATTTACGGAAATCGACATTGTGACACAACTGATGATACCGATAGCTTTGTGTCTATCGACTTGCCAATGTGGGTCGGCTATTGGCTTAGAGGATCAAGTCGATTGGATTGAAGTGCACTGATACGCAATATGTTGGCAGAAGTGAGATCACCAATCAAGACAGCAATAACAACATCAATTGCTATATATTTGCAACCCACTAACAACAAAAAAAGTTAAATGGCGAGTTGCAGTCTACTCGATTCAAATGATTAGCATTTGGTCAATATACTACACGCAGCAGCTGCAAATGCAACATGTAAAACATAAATCATATATTAATATATATATGTGTAATGTAATAGAGAGAACGAAGTCCACACAGATGGGAATTACTACGACAGGATGAATACGGCGGATAAGATCGCACACACATACACATTTTACCTAAAAAAATAATTATTCATAACTTTTCCAGCAATTTCGATGTGTTTTTTCCTATTTCAACGTATATTAAATATAAAAAAATGAATTGCAAAATTAAAAAATCAATCAAGTAATATGTGATTTAAGTTTGTCCCTTATTCAACTTTCGTTTATTCTGTTTTAATTGAATTGTGACCTGGTGTGGCATCACATTGACTGTCCCTGCTGGTGAGATTGTGTGAACTGTTAACATAATTGCAATCTGTTGGCGGTCAACATGTATTCGTTCACACAATATGTGACACGCACTACCACAGTCTTGCTTGACTGCTGATGATCTTAATCAGTTGCTTCCCCTGGGGCATGTGGTAGCTCTACTACGCATTGTGTTCAAAAGAGGTGTATGGTGATGGCGGATATATGACTTTACAGTTCCAGTGCCGCAGCTTTGAAACAGCTTCGCGATTGGGATCGAGAACGGGACGGGGAAGGCCAATAGGTGCAGCAACGGAAACGGGAACAGGAACGGGAGCAAACCTTTCGTATTGTGGCACAACTATCGCAATTTACGATCAGTTCAATTAGGTAGCCCATTGTCCACGATGTTTATGCAATGCTTCTTGATTTTATATCAACATCAGGCATGTGTAACTCTGCCGCTTTGGTCTTTCTTTATGGCCTTTGGATGGGCATGTGACTTTCGCATTGCAATCATGTTATCTTCCTTCGCCTTCTGCTGCTGTACCTTGCAAATATGAGATTACCAAAAACGTGATGTCAACAAATTGCTATCCTTAAAAAGCAAACAGATTTCATAGTTCCCAATCCTCTACTTCTGTTAAGAAGAGACTATATCCTTAAGAAATTCCCAAATGGTTTCATTGGGTCACCACTATCTTTAAGGCTTCAGGAGCATTTGATGATCAATTTGGATACATTTATGTTTCACACGATTGCCAAAAGTACAAAAATCAGCAATGCACTCCACGACGCCTTTAAGCATGACTTGTTCTAGCCTTATCTGTAGATCCCACAAGGTTAGGTTGACTTTCGTTTTTCAGACTTCCCAATTCCGCAGCAAGATTGTGGCCAGATGATCCGTTGATGCGATGTACCGATAAGGCAATTTACCGGCCTGCCTTCTGTGTTACCCAGAATGTGTGTTACCGTGCCTCAGTGGTGTCCGCGCCAATCCCAGGCTGATTGCACATCCAAATCCCAGTCCGCTGAATCTGGCACAAACAGTAACAATTACCAATTGTTTATTTGTTTTTACAAAGAGTTGTTGTCGTTGGTGGCCCCTCTGCTTGTGTGCTGCAAACTGCAGCTTGTTGATCGTTTAGTGGCTGGCTGGTTTACAGCTTCGATGGCTTGGTGTGTCGGTGGCACGTTGGGTTTGTATGTCGATGGCGCTGCGAATTCATCAATTGCTCGTTATCTTGATCGAAAAGAGTTGCAAATTCGCCACCATATTCTAGCCTTCAATTTGTTTTTGCTCATAGTGAAACTTTCTTTTGACTATATTTTGTTCTCTTTCATGCATTTTTTTTAATTAATGGCGAATAAAGACAATACAGTTGCAATCCAATAAAGGTTGAAAGTGTTTTAGAAATTTCAATTTATTACAAATTGATATGCGTAAATATCGCAGCCTGATAATTGTAAATACAATGTACATTGTTAAGTCCACGTTGAACTATTTTCTTCAACTGAAACTAAATTTTAACTTGAAAGTGATTCGCCTGAAACCCAATTTCGATTTCCATTTAACTGCAATAGTTGCGGAACTTACATCTGTTTAAGTGCATTGTGATTCCAGCAGTCGTAAATCTAAACCAGAAACAATTCTGGAGACCAGCCCAAATTCCTTCTGCAGCGAGTGTTCGTTCGACAAAAAGTATGCCAGCAACATTTGAGGCTTTTCTGATGCTAGTGCAGTTAAAGTGGCACGTAATTGTTGTTGTTGTTGCACGTCGCTTGTCGCATGTACTTTGTTACTTGCTACATGTTGAATACCCCAAGATGCGATGACACATTAAAGTTGTCGTCGTCAATTAGTTGAATGGCTGTATAAATTTATGTTATCAGCCCTCAATCGTAATATGCTCAAAGCGTCCGAATAACAAAAGACTAAAAAGTTAAAAAAAAACAAAGAATCGATTAGCTTTTCCCCTATTCAAGCATAGCTTCTTAAACTCATTATAAGGCGCATGTATGTGTGATTACATAAAAAAAATGTTTGGTTCTTACATTTTTGCTATATACAAACATGATATGAATATAGATATTATTTTTTAATACACATTTTTTCAATTTTATAGAAAGACACTTTATTTTGGTTTTCTGTTATTCATTTTACTTTGACAACAATAAAATTAATTTAGTGTTTACTATTTGAGATGTAATATCAAATAACTTTTGACCAGCCATCGCAACACCGGCTCGTTGGTCTAGGGGTATGATTTCCGCTTAGGGTGCGGGAGGTCCCGGGTTCAAATCCCGGACGAGCCCAAGTGCTAATATTTTTTTATAAACATTTTGGAAATTTTAAATTAAAAAATAATGGTTTCTGTTTTTTAAAATATAAATCACTCTTGGGCTCGTCCGGGATTTGAACCGGGACCTCCCGCACCCTAAGCGGAAATCATACCCCTAGACCAACGAGCCAATATGTTTTGGTTAACTTTACATTAAAAATTGGCCAAATTAATATAATAATATTAATATTTATATCTTTTCTTTAAAATTTACATTTTTTAAATTTGTTGTATATGATTTTACATAGTAGCATTAATAAAACACAAACGTCATTTTCATTTTATGAAAAAACCAGTATTTTGGTGCCTTTGCCTTAAATATCTTAGTTGCCGCCAACCATCCAATTGGCTCGTTGGTCTAGGGGTATGATTTCCGCTTAGGGTGCGGGAGGTCCCGGGTTCAAATCCCGGACGAGCCCAAGTGAAAGACTTTTTTTAATTGTGTAATCAAACAAACTATAGACATTGTTTTATAAATTTTTTTTATTATTTAATTTTGTTTCACAAATAACGACTTAATTTTAAATAATATTAAATGTATTGTATTTGCCACTAATATGGTAAGCTTAAAATTCCATCAGAAGTAAAATATTTCATTAATACCAATGGTTAACAAAACAAATATGTATATATGTGTATTTAGAGTTCTACATTTACATATTTATATATACACACATACGCAAAGATATGCATGCTGCAAAACAATTTAGATATAGTATTAAGGACATAAACACAACAAGTTACATGCAATGCCTTCGATGCATAAATACAATAGTTGAGCAATTAGGTTGTATAGTATGTATTAGTTATTGCTCTTCGATTTGATTTGATTTCAATTCATCTAAACACTATATAAATAAATGACACATTGTATGGACATAGAAAATTCTGGTAAACGTTACAGATTCAATAATAGAAAAGCTGTTGATAAATACATAAATTTAATGCTTTTTTGCCAAAAGAAAAACTATTTTGTCTAATAACAGATAACAGATACACGTACTGTTATTATTGTGAGTTGTGAGTTGTGTTATTGTTGCTGTTGTCATTAGTCATTCCATTGCTCAACGTCCCTTCCTATATCCATCGGAAGGGGGTGAACAGTCGTTGTTAGCGTTTAACTCAATCTTTTGCTGTGTAAAGTTTACAAGAAGCTTTGCTGCTCCGCTGCTGTTGTTGTCAACATCACCAACATCATCTTTGTTAATTTATAAAATGATTTTCGCATATTTACATGTAAGTGTGTATTCTTGTTTGATTTTTGCATTTGGTTTAGTTAATTATATGTTAAATAATTAAAATTATTTATTTATTTATTATTAGCACTAATTATTCTTTGGTTGTTCCACTGGTTCTGTTGTTGTTGTTCGCTCTTGGTTATTTGTTTTATTATTGTCGTTATTTCATTGCATTGATCATTGTGCTTTTTCTTGTTTTATTGCATTGTCTGCGTGTTGCTGTTGTTGAATATTAATAACGGCATCTGTCTTATAGATTCGATTGTGACTGGGTCCCTTTTTGACGGGGCTCTGTACTATTATTGTTGCTGTTCTTCGTGTCTCTGCATTTGATGGTGATGTTGATGACGACGATGATGATGCTGGTGATGGTGATATTGATGACAATGATGCTGGTGATGTTCTCGCAGTGGATTTTCTTAAATTCTTTCCAAACGTCGAGTTGCTTTTCAAACCTTCAATAAAACGTAAAAAGACATTAAGGTTTAGCACTGTGCATTTCTGGATATTGGTTAACTGTTATATTCTAAAACGAATATTGTGTTATTTTTGTGGAAGCCAACAGGTGAGTACTTAATACTAACAGAAATGTGCTTACGTATATTTAGTATGTATGTATGTATGTCCCATACCCAAAAACAAAAACAAAATAACAGCGACAGTGAAAGACGAAGGCAACAATAGATGAGAAAGAGGAGGATTATGTTGTGTTGAGGAGAGTGTGGGAGTTTTGTATTGTGATCAAAGTGTGTACGAGAGCAAGAGAGAAAGAGAGAGAGAGAGAGAGAGCGACAGAGAGAGAAAGTAACGGAGAGACTTAGAAACGAGAAATGCATTTCGTTTACCTTGGAAACAAAAACGATTCTGATACAGGGCAAATATATCGCTCGGCTTGTAGCACGGTTCATAGACGAGCTCATCGATGTTATCGATTCTATCGAATTTATCGACATTAACGATATCAATGCCACTATCAGGTATGCTTGCAGCAGACACTTGGCAATGATTTTGCCTATGGTAGGGTATCACAAACAGGTTCTGATCCAATTTCTCGGGCACTCCCGATGCAGGGGGTTCTATAGTTGTTCTTCTTGTTCTTTTACTTGTGGTCGTTGTTCTTGTTCTTGTTGTTGTGTTTGTACGAGTATCAACCATTATTTGTGGTGCACACTGAACAGGCTTTGTTTGTGATCGAAATTTTGATATTCGATTGTTTTGATTGTTGTGGTGTTGTGTGTTGTGTTGTGGAAGATGGTAATAAAGTTCAGTTAGTTGCTTGTTTGTCCTTTCTCTAATATTAGGGTTAGTCACAGGTATTGGTCTTTCTACCAATAGGTAGAAATCACTTAAGCATAATCACACTTCACAAATCCAACTCGCATAATCAGAAGAATGCTCACCTCGCTATCTTCACAAGAAGCATCGTCTTTGGAGCCAGCTGTTAGGCCTTGGACGAAATGCACATCGCTGCTAGGATCGTCAGATGCCAGATGGGCGCGAAATTGTTGATTTCTGCGATATGAAATTAATGATGGTTAGTTTCTGTTTCTCTGATCAGTTCTGTCAGATTGAAACTTACCTGAGCTCCAGCTGTTGCATTTGCTGAAAATGCCTTAACTTCCCGTTAGCCAGATGCAGCTTCTCCTCCAATGCTGCGTTTTCCACACACTTGATGGAATATTTTTCAGAAAAGGACAGTATCTCCAGACGTAACTCGTCGAGCTCCTCTCTGATTGTTGTTTAGAGTTCAGAATAAAATGGAAGTTAGGGGTATTTCATTGCGGTAAAAACGACTTACTCTTTTAGCTTGGCGCCATCTCCTCGCATGTGCTCACCCCGTTGCACCTGATGCAAAAACTCAGACTTGAACCGTGAAACCTCTCGTTGCACCTCACTCTCATGCGCCTTACGCATGGCGTCCAAAGCGGCCAGTGTTGCCTAACGAATTATAATCATTAAGATGTAAAGAATTTGAATGGAAAATTGAAAGACAGTTATCAAAAATATCAATAGGTATAGAAGCAGGAGCGGGAATTGTTTTCAGCAACGCCAAAATGATTCTTTTAAATATATATCCTGCTCTATAACATGGATCAGTAGTATTTATATTTGATATATTGATACCCAAAGTAAGGCACCAATATGTCAAAGGAGTCTTATAATTAAGTCATATAGAAAGCACTGATGGCAAGAGAGTAACATAAACCTGTGTCTCCTCAGCTAGAGCTGTTTCCTTTTCCGCTAGCAATCGATCAATTTCTATCTTGTGCTTCTCCTCCATATCGCATATAAGTCGGCGATGTGATGATTCCATGGCACTGAGACCCTTTTCGCAGAGTGTCTAAAATGAAAGTGTCTCTCGTTAATATCGAGGGGATATCAAAAAGGGGACCCTATTTACCCTCAGCTGCTCAATCTCAGTCTGGTAGCGCTTACGGAAACTCTGATCCTCTGCAACATTGTCATGCTCATGACGGTATACCTCGCGGAGGCACTCAAGTTGCTTGCCGTGCTCCCTTTCCAGAAGATCAAGACGCTTCTCAAGTCGTTTGCAGCGCTCCTGTTGCCGACCCAGTTCATCGCTGAGCTCATTACGCTGTTGCAGCAAAACTTGCTGCTCATTCTCCTGGCTGGCACATTTCTCCAATGAGATCGCTAGTTCTCCCTCGCGCTGTTCCAGCAGCTGCTCACTACGCTGCAAATCTGTTTCCGTTTGTTGATGAAGCGTCGTCAGCTTCTCAATGCGCTGATGAAGTTCGCTGCACTTGTGGCAGGCTTCCTGCAAGCAGGAGAGTTCCATCTGCTCGGTGACCAGCACACAGGTCTCGACCAGAGCTCGTTCCAACTGCCTGAGTCCATCTTTGCGTTCATTTAGCGGCGATACGGATCGACGGCTGCGCTGACCAACACGCAGTTGCTGCAGCTGGTTGAGACTTTGCTCCAGACGCTCCTTGGTGTTCAGCAACACATGCTCCAGACTGTGCAGGCGTTGCAATAGATGCGCATTCAAAGGTGATGATTGACTACTTGAGTCCCCGCTGGACTCAGTGGTGCTTGCTGTGCTACAATCGCCGGACTTATGCTCAACAGTTTCTCTTTGCAGCTCACTTAATTTCAGTTCCAGCTGTTCCTTGCCCTTAAGAGAGAGAGACCGTCTTCGTTCGGACTTGGCTAGTTTCTGCTTCAAGGCACGTACTTGTCTTTCCGATGTGCTGTACTTGATGGTCAGATCCTGAATGCGTGCTGCCATCAGCTGCAGCTGGGCGCCGTCTTCCATCTGGCAGCGTTCTAGCTTTTGTTGCAGTGCTGTCTGGATCAGTTCCAGAGCATCGTACTGGTTCTGTGACTGTTTGAGTTCTCGCTTCATGGCTCGAATCTCATTGACTGCCTTTTCGAATCGAGTACGCAACTCATTGTACTCCTCGGCAAGGGAATCTCTCTGCAAGCAGTAGGGATCAATGTCGCTAATAGTCGTTAGATCGCTTAGAGAGTCCATGCGCTTCATCTTGTGACGCTGCAGATTGCTCAGACTGGCCACTTGGTTGTTGTCCACTTGGAAATCACGCAATCTTTTATATAAGCTTTCGTTCTCCTCAATCCCCTGGGCCAGACGATCCTCCAGCTGTTTGATCTTACACTGGCTCTCTGTTAACTGCAGGCTTAGAGTGTGGACCAGCTCCGCAGCACTCTGTTTGGCACTGGTCAGTTCTCCATTCAATTGCTGCTGCTGCTCCTGCAGACGGGCCGTGAGTTCCTGCTCGGTACGTTGTAGTGTTGTAAGCAGCTCGGACATCCGTGCCTCTCTTATCTTGGCCTCGGTGCGAAGCGTCTCGCATTGTTGCTTTAGCTCACGCTCTGGTCGAATCTCCTCCGGCACGGCCATTAGGGACAGCTCATCGCTTGTCACGCTATCCACGGTGCTGCGGCGTGAGCTTGGTGGTGAGCTTCGACTGCGCTTGTGGAGACTGGCCAGGCTCCGGTTTCGCAGACAGCTCCGTAAAACGGGAGGAGATGGGGACAGCGGAGAGCCCCAGTCTAAACTATCACGTCGTCCGCCTTCTGATGCAGTACGATACTCCTCGTCCGACGAGAAATGTGGTCCATTTGCCGGTGTACACGGTGTTCCTGGCGTTCCAGGTGTAGCTGGACTTGAGCTGAGCGGATGTGTTGAATGTTGTTGCAACTGCGCTTTGATAAAATCTTGCTCAATGTCGCTGGACTTTATTATGGCTGCAGATGATGTCGCTATTGGTGTCGTCGTCGATGTCTCTAGTTGCTGTGTCAGACCTGCCGCACTCCGCAGGATCGCTAGCCAACTATTACGTGAACTGGGTGACAAGCTGGCCAAAAACAGTCGCTGCTTGTCCCAAGTGATCAGCTGAAACGCATGCTGCTTACTGGCACTAGGTTCCTCAACTACAGTTGATAGGCTGTTGACGTCCAGGACACCATCGAGAACGCCGCGTTCTTCGCAAAGCGGATCGCGATAATAGAAGAGTGCTGCTCCACTCAAGGTGAACCAATGCTTGCTCCATTCGCCTGTTCGGTTATCCAGCTTCATTAACCAGCCCTTTTTGGCATTTAGCGATTCCTCAACACTTTTACCCAACGTCTTATTAGCTGATGCTGCATTCTTGTTGCTGTTGTTGCTTAACTTGCTAACCGATCTCAGCTCATCCGATTTGGACATGTAGTTGGCGCACAGTTCGTCCAGATTGCAGCCACCATCTGGATCCCCACGTTCATGCTGATAATGCTTGGCCGATTTCACTTGTAACTGCAGTTCTAATCGACCAGAGGACTTGTTGTTCTTCGAGGTGTCTTCTTTTAACAGCTTCAATGAGTGTTGTTGTTGTTGCTGCTGGGAGACGAGTACCGTGGGTATCTTCTTGACTACTGCTGACACAATTGCTGGCGTCGAGTTAGCGGCTAGTGGTAGTGACTTTGGCCTTAAATTAACAATTGTCTGTGGCTCACTGCCAACGTTAAGAGATTTGCCCGAGGACATCACCTGGAAATCGGTCTCGTCGCAAGATGTATGGTATTGGTAATGATGTTGATGTTGATTATTCAACGCATTGTTCACAGCCATTGTGGACCAGCGTTTGCTTTGTTGTTGACTTAGGTTCGTTATTGTGTTGGCTATATCCTTGATTGACTTTTCATCCCGCCGTATATCCTCGATCAACAAACAACCTGCAAGATGGGAAATTTAATAAGTTTCAAATTAAATACTAGTTTTTTTGTTTAATGTAACGATTAAAGGTTTTTATGTATTAGGTATTAACTCTTATATTTAAGAAAATAAAAATATTTTACAAAATAAAAGGTTTATTTCGCTTTCAAATAATCATTAAATTTAAAATTTTAAGAATGTTATGGCTGTCATTGCAATGTTTTCCAGAATAGCTATTATTTTTGTAGGTTAATTCGATGTCAATAATTTCTTAGCTTAACAATATAAAGAACTTATTTCACTCTCACGAAAGAGGGCCTAACAAGGATAAGTTAACAGCCCTTATTTCCTTTAGCGGACCCTGTCGATTGGAATAGTCCCATCCCTAACGATTTTTTATGGCAACCATAAATCCATAAAACGCAGTACTGTTAAGTTATTCGTGGGCAAATATAATAAAACGATGAAAACAAGTTGAATGGTAAGAGGATCCTCCTCAGGTGATGTGCGATAAGGCGAACAAGTTTGCTCATCTAGTCTGTCAGGAGATTGAGTCGATAAGTAGCTGAAGGGAGAGCACCTGAGCAGGTGAGGGACCAAGATGGAGACATAATTTTATTAACACTCAAGTAAGCTGAGGATCCATGGGAAGAAGTTGTCCCATAAATATGTATGATTACAAAATATATATTTAGACAAAGCTGTTCTTGTCCTCTGGGCAGACCTGTTTAGGTTTATTATGATTATGATTCGAATTTCCGACAGACCATTAAAATCTTTGTGAGTCTGCGTGACTGACCGGAGTTTGAGTTCGAGTTTTGATTTTGAGTGCGATACAATTCGGTCAGTCGAACAGGTTGCACTCATAGCGAGCAACACGACGAAAACAGCAACGCAGCGTGCAAGCTTAATTTTTAGACATTTCGGCCAATCGAACTCCCTGCATTTATCTCGATTAGTTGGCCAAGAACCATAAGAGGAAGCATAACTAATGGAGCATCAGGCATGCTGGCTGGCTGGTTGTGTGAACTCCTTTGACTGACTGAGTGACTGACTGAGTGACTGACTCACCTAGCAGGTTCAAGGTTACTGTGCTAAATGCTGAGCTCTATACCTTTAATTGGCCGACTTGTTGGTCCCCAGTCACTTGCTTAAATAACACGACACGACAGGGCAGGGACAGGGACACAGACAGAGACTGGCAGGAATTGAAAACTGGGGCTGGTAAGGGGACCACGACGCCATCACTGATTATACTCAGCCCGAAAAGCTATGAGTATGTCCAGTATGTCTGCAATGGAATTTATAATGCTTATGATATTATACACACTGGCATTCAGGCAGGCTAGGCCTCTTGGATGGAAGACGGAGGAGAGATACTGCTTCGACGATTTACTGTCAAGTTAAAGCCGAAGCTATTTTACTCTCACCATTCCATTGAAAAGTGTACTCAAGATTGATTTGAATTCTTTAATTGCGAGCTTTATTGGCGGATGTGTGGCTAAAGTTTCACAATCGAATGATATTATTTTCAATGATTTGATACCAGCATTTAATTTTGAGGAAATGAGTTTATGATTGATTGAGTGGACTCCGTAAATATTGCAAATGGTTAAAAGACGCGTCCTTTCTCTTTCTCCTGATATTTTTTAATTAAGCATATTTGATTAATTATATCGACCATTACGACAAACTAAGGAACCCACTTAATCATGGCCAAGTGCTTCCTGTAACTTACAAAACAACTCCGCCTTTTCATAATAAATAAATAAAACCATTTGCCATGTTCTAAGCTAGCATCTTTTGAGGCAATGAAACGAAATGAAAGCGAAAATTGCTTTTGCAAGAATCTAACCCATGCCACTTACATCTATACTACATACTCCATACTCCATGCTTCATTCTTCACTCTCCTCACCTTGGGCAGCTCACATGATGACTTTGAATAATTTCTAACTGACTGGATCGATGCATAAATTGAGCGCCAGAGCTTCTTGGGCAGGAACGGAGTTTTTGCACTTATGAATATTTATTGCTTGCTGCGATGCCAAGCCGGCAACTCTTTTGAGTCTCTGGGGTCTCTCGTAAATTATAAAAAGCGTGTCTTTGGTCATAGTATTCGCCATCTTTGTACTCTTCGTCTCAATTCAGATATTGAACTATCGATGCCAGTTTCTATTGGCAGTGTAATCCAAAACTTGATGCATTATGTTCACAAAGTACGTTTTGATTTAGCAAAGATTTCTTAAAATTTCAAGTTTCAGAATGATCCTACATTCTATGGTATTCTAGTCATCCGACTTTTGAGAGCAATCAACATTCGAAAAATCCATTCTCTATCGCTCTACCCCCTCAATTAAGGTTTGCAGCACGCCAAGATATATTAGTACTGTAATTATTCACTTTGTGGCAACTGCCGTGAATCTCGCCCATTACAACTTCCAACTGGCCACATGCATCCCGGTCTACGGAAATGTATAGGGCGGAGGACTATCTAGAAATGCCAGCTTCAGCGAGAAACATACAGACATATATGCATTCATTTATACAAATGTATGTTCTTATGTGTATGTCAAGAGTTTGTATATCAGTTTCAGTATGGGCCGCCTAAGACAGCCGCAAGCCCCGAGGACATTAGGTGAAGACAGTTTACAATCTTTGTCGTTGTGCATTTTCAAAGTGCTCTTTCATCGCGAATGTAGCCAGAAAGCTTCTGTCTAGGTCAATAAATTGCCTCATTTGCTGGGCAATTTGGCTCTCTGATGGAAAATAATAAGTTTGTGTCAGCTGAACAATTCATAAAACTGCTTTCAGTAGTAATAAACGATAGAGCAGGTGATAGTAATAATAAACTTAATATTTGGAATAGGACACAAAATAGAAATGGAATTGTCTTTGAGTTATCAAAGAACCCAATGAAAGATGGAAAATGTGAAGCAAACGATTTGAAAATTGCAATAAGCATTATATCGATTCACGAATAATAACTTGTAAATAGATCGAGTTTAAATTGTTAATTTTGTTTTTGTAACGCATTAGCATTTCATGACATGTTAAAAATTTAAAACTCATATGAATCATATAACGCTATGCGTACGTATTTTTGGGGCATCAGAAGGTATGAGTATGTTTGGCGGATACACTATAATTTAAGCGTGAATATCATTTTTCCATGAACAAGTATCCTGCAGCAATGCATGTGAGAACATTCACAGTATCTGCAATTACGAGACTCAGCTCGGTCAGCGAGTCAGTTCTGAAGCAACCTGAGCTGAGCTGAGCTGAGACCCTTCTGAAACCCCTTTTGGGCCATTTGGGCATAAGCTATGAGGTAGAAGAAAGACTCGCAAATACTCGTAAGTGTGTGCATCTGTCTGTCCGTCTGTTGGATCTAAAGAAAATTTATGAAGCCTACCATTAAGTAGGGATCTGGGGAGAAGCTGGCCCTGCACGTTTGTGCCTATTATTGTTGTTGTTGTGGTAACTGTGCGAATTCAAGGTTAATTTTGTAGCTGCGGATTTAACTAGCTGCTCCGCATTGCCCTCTTTGCCAATCAGGAAAGCATCTACCGCCGCAACCGCCGCCCTTATGCCACCCAGCTGAGAATGTGTCTGGGCCCTTCTGGTTGATAATTTTGATTGCTTGAAGCCATAAATGATCATAAAAATTATAACAGTCGGTGCAAAGAGGCCAGCAAAATGTGAAAAAGGCAAAATACAACAACTAAATACTAAAACAGCCTGCGAAGGGTGGGGCTTAAGCAGAAGAGAGATGGGGGGAGAAAAATAAAATCACAATCATGATGCAGATTGTGCAAATATAGGCTTTGAGGCAAAAGTAAAAGTCGCTTTATCATCTTCTTAATACATGTTTATATGAACTCGTTGCTGTATTTTAGTTGGCCTCAATACAAAGAGATCCTTGACCAACTGTTCCATTATATATATATATATATATATATATATATATATATATAAATATATAATATATATATATATATATATTCCTTGTGTACCCGCTACCCAAAGGGTAGATATTATCATTATCAAATCAGAAGGAAGTATTTCCGACGCCATAAAGTTTATATATTTTTGATCAGCGTCAACAACTGAGGCGTTATAGCCATGCCAGTTTTTTTTCGATAGCACTTGTTATTTTTTTTAGATTTTTAGCAGTGGAGTATTTATGATGTTAAAGTATGTTGATATACCAAACAAGCCTTCGGTATATTTTTGTATTTTTCGGGTATGAATGATTTTTAATTTTATCAAAATAGAGTTTCATACCTCGATTTGTAATTTCGTTGCCTGCATTGCGATTGTTCTCGTCCTGTCCTCCGATGCTGCTAGATGATGATGTGACTTTGGCTTTTCGGGACGTTGACACTTGTTGCTCCTCATCATCATCACCATTGTCATTTTCGTCATCATCCTCATCTTCGTCCTCCCCAGTTTCAACACCATCATCTTCATCATCATTGGGTGTTGAGTTTCTTGAACTGGGACAATCAAGATTACCAATCAAACTTGACGCGGACTGTGAGGACGTCAGCGTATCCTTGTGATATGAACTATGGCGATTTCCCAACTTGATCGCCAAGTCTACATTGGCGGATTGGCGAAGACAATTGATCTGACCACCCGGCAATGTGGTACTCCGCTTGTGACGACCCTTCGACTTTGGAAACGCTGTCAATATATTCAGCCACCATTGCGATTCCTCTGAGTTGATGCCCTTCACATAAGTCACTCGCTCCGGCGCTGTTATGGCAATGGAGTTTGTGTGGCCGGTTACTTCCTCCGCGCTGCTTACTTCCATAACTTTGGTCATATCAATGCAAGCCTGTGGCACCGTCTCGGGCTACACAGAAGATTTTGGTTTAAAATGTTTCAAATAAATAGTAAGTTTACTGTTTACTTACAAAGTCATCCACTGAGTAAGTGAGCTCTCCATCGTCATAAAGCACAAACCACCGTCTCTGCCAACGCTAAAATGGTGAATAAATGGAAAAATTGTTTGTTATTTATAACGAAGTCTCAAAATGTGAAATAATTAGATTATAAAAAATGTTCTGTCGATTTTTATCAATTATCACAATTATTAATTTTTACTATTATTATGGTAATATATTACCATGTGGTGCCTTACTCACAGCCAGAGCCAGACAAATATCCAGAGCCTCAGCCATACCTATAACTATGGTCTTGGTTGTAACGCCTCCACAGAGGAAATCAGCATTCATATTTCATTCATATGCCATCGGGTTTTTTGCTGACGATCCCTCTCAAAATTGCGAGTCAATGCCTACGTTTATCTTAACACGACTTTGATTATTACTGTTGTCACGAAAGATTACAACAACAACAAAGATGGTGCATAGTCTACACCTAGGCGGAGAACCGTCTCTGCTCGGACTGCAGAAAATTGCAGTGATGGTGATATTTATGCAAATTGCTAAAAGTCAACACAAATTAAGCCAAAGATTCAAAAAGATGACATTGAAATGTTGCATCGTCTTTTAGTTCGTTCCTAAACTGTATTCCATATATAACTTGATTTTCCTGCCTCCCACATTAAAAGCACAACAAACTATTCAAATAATTCCAAGTATATACATGTATTCGTGTGAATATGGGCGTGTCCGTGTGAGGTGTGTCGAGTGATTTATTTTTAAACAATTACTATTCGCCAAGTTGGTGAGCATTCATTGCCAGCCTATCGCCTAAAATATGAATTCAAAGAAAGTTTTTTTTTGCCTCCTTTTCAGCGTAATATCCAAATATTATCATATGTTATTTATTCCCGAAAGATGGTAAGTCCATTGAAAACTAATACAGTCTGAGCAAACATATTTAAAATAACTTCTAGAAATATTGCTCACTAAATTTTCGAAAAAATATATTAATCTACTAATCAACTATGTATAATAAGGAAACTAATGCTGATAACTCTCGGTATGTACTATTGGGAATGATTGATTACGAGTATGCAATTTTCAATGTAAATTTAATTATTTGGAATATAATATAGCTCAGTTGCTATGGCTAAAAATGTGGCAATACACATGTGCTGCTTAAAAGGGGCATTAAGTGCAGCCTTTAGTGTCTGAATACTAATTAGGGCTAATCTCAATACTGATTATAATAATTACTTCACTCATTGATTAATATATAAATGAGAACATATATGACAAACACTTTCTAATAATATATAATATCGGATGGGTCAAAATAATGTTAAAGAGTGTAGTTCGGCAACGATTTTCGGCAACCGCTCGCGGCTGATAAGAACCCATATCGCCGCCAGACGTCTGAGGTTTCTTTTGGGTCTCAATCAGTCGATTACATAGCTCGAAGCTCATGGCTCTGCACGATGCAAATGGCCAAAAGTGTTGCTAAGAGAAAGAAAGCATTTATATATTGAAATTTTATGTTGCGATACTGTTTAATATACTTTATGGCAATAACATGCGATATAGAATGTGTAGATCATTTTAAAATGCCATATGATGTGCTCTGCATAAAAGACCAATAAATTTACTTAACTACACTTGAAGTGCGTATATAGTATTTAATCTGCTGCCCATTCTATTTACAAGCATATCTCTCATATGTATAAACAAAACAGGCAACACGAGCCCACTCTTTCGACTCATTTATATCACAGATTGTAAACAAGTTTTATTTTTATACTCTTTAGGAGGGTCTAGTAAATTGATTCAACCAGAGTGATTATAAATCCAATTTACCTAGGCAATTTGTTGTGTTAGGGTATCTCATTTTTGTAGAGTCTTTGCACGATTTTTCCTTGCTCGTGTATTCTGCGTCTATTTAACATTTTTCCGCGTTCTATCTCTTTCTAAGTGTCTATTGCTTTATTCTACAATCCAGTATAGTTTCTTTAACCCTATTACGGTTGCTGAGCTTCTATTACTTTGATTCACTTTATAAAGATATCAAGATTAAATATAGTTTTTACAAAAATGAATACATAAGGAATTAAAGCTAATATATTTTATTTCTATAATAAGTCAATTAAACCAGAATTTATTAGGGTTAAGACTGATCTCTCCATGCACATGGCAAATTTATTTTTTGCGCTCTTTGGCGACTGTGGGCTCGGCAATTTAAGGCAGCCTGATGGGATGCGTTTCAGCGGGGAGAGAAGGTGTGTGCGGGTGTGTCTCTCTGTGTGCTCGTGTGTGTGTTTGTGTGGTCTCCTCACCACACAGTCTGTCTTTGCCTGTCTGAGTATGTGTTAAACTAGTGAGAGGCCAAGCATGCTGATACCCGTCTTGATGCCCCCAGCCAACCTAACGAAGTGCTGCTCGGCTATGCAAATGAGCCGATGTTCAATTTGTGACCACAACAAAGCAAAACATCTTGCCTACGTCTATTGATTTGACTTTCAGCGAAGGTCAGATCTACAAGCGTGCTGCTATTTATGTACTCTCAGTCTTTCCTTCTGTCTATCTATCTCTCTCTCCTTCTCTCATCCCTCCATGTTTCATATCGTTTGTTTGTTTTCGTTTTACACTTGCACATTACATTATACATGCACACATATGTATATACAAAGTATGCTTGTGTGTATGCCCGACTTGGATAGCGGCTTGGACTTGGGCGTATTTAAGCCGTTACTTGCTCTGAGGCAAACGATTATTGTCAGCACTTTGAAGGCAGTTAGACCGGACTCATAATCTAAGCTAAGTAAGTAAATATTATTATTCTAGCACAGTGCCATGTGTTCCTTCATCTAACATAAGATATGAGTGCGATAAACTAGTCGAAAATGTGGCGCGTGCAGACTAGATATGTCAGTGGTTTATAATTAGATAAGGCCTCGCAAGGGGCATTTAAAGAGGAGTATATGTGTTGCACAGAAGGACAATTAATCGCAATTATAATCGCAATTGAGGGCTAGAACCTTTATCAGTCGATAGATGGGCAATCCCACCTGCAATCTACATCAAAACGACTTAAGAATCATTCTACCCGCGAACAGCAACCGAAAAATGGGCAAACGCACACGAGCATAATAAATAAAACTAAATATATACGCCATGCGGCTATATAAAGCCGGCGAAAAGTTGACTGGAAAAAAACCAAAACAAACGAAACAAAAACATACGTAAACATACGACAGCAGCTGACGGTGACATCGACAACGTTGACGTCGACGTCGACGACGCACTGAACATCGCAGTCGACGTCTGCTGCGCTGTAGACATCTCTGCCGACAACACGCGTCGGCAGTGATAAGCCGTTTGCAAACGAGACGGTACGGGAGCCACTCGGAAATCTATAGAGAACTATTTCAGCTATAAATAGAAGACTTCGTCTAGCGAATCTAACATACAGTTCTTCATTCTCAGCCCATACAGGTGCTCAGTTGAAAATACGCAAAACAAATTCAGAATGGCAATCGCTAACAAGAACATCATCTTCGTCGCCGGTCTGGGAGGCATTGGTCTGGACACGAGCCGGGAGATCGTCAAGAGCGGCCCCAAGGTAAGTGTTGCACACTTTCCAGACGTCACTGTGAATGTGTCCTTCATGAAAATTCTCCGCACCTTATGGTATTTTAGAACCTGGTGATCTTGGATCGTATTGAGAACCCCGCGGCCATTGCCGAGCTGAAGGCAATCAATCCTAAGGTTACCGTTACCTTCTATCCTTATGATGTTACTGTTCCGCTGGCGGAGACCACCAAGCTCCTCACCACTGTGTTTGCCCAGCTCAAGACTGTTGATCTCTTGATCAATGGCGCCGGCATCCTTGACGATCATCAAATCGAACGCACCATTGCCGTCAATTTCACCGGTCTGGTCAACACCACGACCGCCATTCTGGAGTTCTGGGACAAGCGCAAGGGCGGCCCAGGCGGCGTTATTGCCAACATCTGCTCAGTGACTGGATTCAACGCCATCTACCAGGTGCCCGTTTACTCAGCCTCCAAGGCGGCTGTTGTCAGCTTCACCAGCTCATTGGCTGTAAGTATCATATATCAGGAATTCTAGGGCTGTTTTTTTAAACTTCAGAGTATACAATGAAATATTCTTCATACAGAAACTGGCCCCTATTACTGGAGTGACTGCCTACTCCATCAACCCTGGTATTACCAAGACAACTCTGGTCCACAAATTCAACTCTTGGCTCGATGTGGAGCCTCGCGTTGCCGAGCTGTTGGATGAGCATCCCACTCAGACTACTCTCCAATGCGCCCAGAACTTTGTCAAGGCAATTGAGGCTAACCAGAATGGTGCCATCTGGAAACTGGACTTGGGTCGTTTGGACCCCGTCAACTGGACCAAGCACTGGGACTCTGGCATCTAAAGTGTTTAGGCAGTTTAGAGCAAATCATTATTGCGCAGTAGGTTAAGGTTATAACATATATTGTAAATATTCACGTATCTCGCGTTCCACTCGTTTTTAATTCGGTTCGAATCGTTCACTACGTTCTATTGTATTTTGAATATGATAATAAACATAATAAAAAAATCCATGAAATTCAAACAACAAATACGAGATAAGTGTGCTCAATTAATTAAATAGATAAAAAAATGGACTAGATGGGTTGCTTGCTCCACTTAAAGACTCCGTCAGTGGTAAACCAGAACTCGAATCGTCTAGTAGGAACAATGTTCGATTTAACGGGCAAGAATGTCTGCTATGTGGCTGACTGCGGCGGAATTGCGCTGGAGACCTGCAAGGTGCTGATGAGCAAGAATATTGCTGTAAGTGCGAATATTCGAAACCCGAGCTCTCTCTGATTTAGAAACTGTTTTTTATTTTAGAAACTAGCTATGTTGCATAGCGTGGAGAATCCTCAAGCGATTGCACAACTCCAAGCCATTAAGCCCAGCACGCAGATATTCTTCTGGACCTACGATGTGACCATGGCAAGAGAGGATATGAAACAATATTTTGACGAAGTCATGGTCCAAATGGACTACATCGATGTTCTCATCAATGGAGCAACCCTCTGCGATGAGCAGAATATCGACGACACAATCAACACAAATCTCACGGGAATGATGAACACCTGTGCCACGGTGCTGCCCTACATGGATAAACAGCAACTGGGCAAGGGCGGGCTGATTGTGAATGTGACCTCTGTGGTTGGATTGGATCCGTCCCCTGTTTTTTGTGCCTACAGTGCCTCCAAGTTTGGAGTTATTGGATTTACGCGCAGCCTGGCGGTAAGAAAGGCGAAAAATATGCTTCAATTTTTCAGACGCTAAGTGCATCCTTTTATAGGACCCACTGTACTATACTCAGAATGGAGTGGCTGTAATGGCGGTTTGCTGTGGACCAACCAAAATGTTTGTCGATCGGCAACATACCGCCTTCCTCAGCTATGGACAACCATTCGTCGATCGTCTACGCACAGCCCCTTGCCAAACGACCTCTATATGTGCCAAGAATATTGTGAAGGCCATCGAATGTGCTGACAATGGTCGAATATGGATTGCGGACAAGGGTGAACTAGAACTGGTCAAATTACATTGGTATTGGCACATGGCTGATCAGTTGGTCAACTATATGCATAGTCCCAGTGAAGATAAGGACGACGATTAAGGCAGACAGTCAACGGGGATGTATCTGTAGTTCTATTCCAAAAATAAATGATAATGTGAGTGTGCCTAAAGTATGCTTTGTATTTCTAATCAAAAACAACCCCAAGTAATATTCTAAAGCCCATTAATATTTGTGGCGCACAAAAGTATGCATTCGTATTGAATAAGTTAAAAAATATATATTTCATGCAGAACTATTTTGTAATAGAACGAGGTCGTTAGTAATGAAATTTTAATGGAGTTTTTGCTCAATGAAGTTCCTTCCACGAAAATATGACATGTCGTTGGCTTACATTCAAAGTCGCACTTAAAACCAATACAATTTGGAATGAAGTAATGAATCAGAAATCAACTTAGAATATTCTCATGCAGATTCTAATCTACGCCCCTGAAAGTATGCTCAAATCTATTACTAAAATATTTACCCACAAGTGTTTTTAAAAAATGAAAATAACCTCTTACTCGTGTTTCTCATTTTACAACGTCACAAAGTTAATCGAACTTTGGCACATTTCCTGAGTTTCGCTGCGAATCGCATGCAGACCGAGAAAAAAAAATTATGAGAAGGTATTCGGATGTTTTCTTGAATAATCAATAGCCATTAGCCGTAGGAACAATAAAAAAATAAATAATAAAGCTACAGTTGAGAGTAGAGATATGAATAAAAGGAAACCAATGCGGTATTCACTTTAAAGTATACAAAATTAATATGCCGCAAAAATACTAAACATATACCGAATGCTACATTTGGTATATTGATATAATACTACATTCATAATATACTGCATACAGTCCAAATATATCAGATTGTTAGCCAAAGCAAATAAGACCCATTGCAGTAGGAGTTTTTCCCCATATGAAAGTATTTCTAGAATAACTTCTACACTATACTATCTACTATAGTTATTATTGTATGTAATAAAAATCCGCTCTCTTCAAAGTTATGCTTGTTATTCGAGTTTTGTCCTTTTGTTGGACATGAAACAAACTTGATCTGCGTGCAAGCATAACAAATGCTGTCGAAAAAAAAGCATAGCTCTATCTCTTATAGTCTCTGAGATCCAGTGTTTCATACGGACAAAAAGACAGCCAGACGAACATAGCTATATTGTCTCGGCTGTTGAATCTTATGAATAATATATGTACATACATATATACCTTATGGGATGAAAGATGTCTCCTTCTGCCTGTTACATACATATTCTGCAGTTATAATAATTGTCATTTACAACAACAAAATGTGTTAAAAAAAATTATGAAAGCATATTTAATATTATTTTTTAATAGAAACTAAGCAAAGCTTGCAGTCACAAATTATTTTATGTAATAATAATAATAAATACAACAAAGAACGGTGAGAGAGAAGAGGGAGGGATTGGTAGAAAAAGAGAGCGAGAGCGAGGTAGTGAGGGAGAGAGAAAAAGAAAGAGAGAGGGAGTGAGACAGAGACAGCAAAAGAATGTACGATGTTGCAGTAGGTGGAGATTAATCAAAATGCTGTTTAATTTGCATTACGTGCTTGGTCACCAGCTATTTTTTATTAATTAACCTGACGGATGAACGTTGAAGCAACGAAAGATTATAATTATAGTATTACGAGTACGAGCACGGGTCGCGAGTCGAGTCCAAGTGCACATAGCATGGGCCTGTCGACATTCAGTTGATATTATGCATTATCTACATAATCATGCATACTTTTCATAAGCATTCCTATAGCACGAGAATTTTATAATGAGCAGAGTGAGTGACAGTCAAAAGGAATTAATATTGTTGCTTGCATATGGAAGGCCTTACTTCTTAGTTAAATACCTCTTAAGTGAAGTATTAAATAATACTTAATAAATAAAATTGAGTATACATATATCTGTTCTGATAAAGTCACAAAATCCATATCTACCACCAAAACTCTTAGTGTACATATTGTACATATTCTTAATATTGAAATTAAATATAGTTTGGAAGGGATTTTAGTCAGAGATGAAACGTTTATGTCTTCTTTGTTAAGGGATTCGTTGGCACGTGACTAAATTGTTTGGAAATTGTTGGGCTGCGATCAATGTTACTCATTACTCATTTTTTGTGTGCAGAGTCAGCTCAGGTATGACGCTGAGCAGCTGGAGCAAAAAAGACAGTCTTCAACCGGTCTACAGAAACAGGAAGTAAGTTTAGTTTTGGATGACTTCGTTGTATGTCCCGTCCCATCCCGTCCATCGTCAAGTTCATTGTCATAGAGTTGTGCAATTGATCTGGGCAGCAAGCGAGCGTCACCCCAGACTTGACGATATCGATGATGTTAAAGTTGTTGGGCGAGTCCCAAAGCCTTTTACCGGTCTCAGTCCTGCTTGGGGCCTACTCGGTATGCGCTTTGCGTGCCTGCCTGCCTGGCTGCCTAATAGAATTTGCTTGATGCGATAGTGCCACAAGTATGTTACCTGCTTCAACCCCTTATTCTCGATTACTTTTTTCGCCTGCCTTCAAAAAAGGCAGCTGCATTGTCTATTGTGTGAATAAACTACCATTCTTGTAGATTGGTGATGATGTGCGACGCAATCGTTGCATCAATCTTGGCCAGTAGTTCAACATTTACTGTTATTGGTTGCACTTTTATGCAATTCTTTTTGGGTGTGTAAGATACCAAGAAAGGCGATTGGCGATCTTCAGAATAGTGTGCGTAGAACAAAGTTGAGATGCTCACAGAAAAATTGTGGAATGCGGCAAATATGAAACTGAAATAATATATTAAATATATCTTTCCATAAAGAATTGCTTGTCCTGATTGACTGATTCATCCATTATTGTTTTGATTGGGGTTTGAAATATATCTTTGTAATTGATTTTCCTTATTAACTGATTAAGCCGTTGAACTTTCAGCACGTAGTGTTATTATTAACAGCAATTTCTGCATATGATATCAACAATAAAAGCTTATCGAAACTAAAGACACTTTATACAATTGATTTGTAATTATTATTATTAATGTACCAAAAGAAGAACTACGTCAGATTAATACGTTGAAAGTGTAGGTTTTTGAAAGAAAAGCTGCGCTTTTGTGTGGAGACAAACAATTTTGGGGTAACGGTGAAAAACTGAAGCTGACCAATGAAAATAGAGTAAGTTCTGTTGCCACTAATTTGTATTTGATTGCTAATAGTAAAGTAATTTAATGGTATAGGGTGACAAAATTCAGTGAGAACCAAAATATATAATTTTTATTTTTGGAACGACGCGAATATTCTGAATCGGAAGGTTTTTTATCGTTTAAAAAGAGTCATTCAATAAGCGCTAGAACTCGTATAATATAATTTGATATCGTTTTGCTTATATTTTTATATATTTTGGCGTATAAAATCATTGTGTAATTGTGTATCTATTGGCTGTTTAATTTAATTTTAATTGAATGCCAGCTTGAAGTTATTTTTATTGTTTTTATCGTAAAGTTAGTACAACAGCTGCCAGCTTTTAAGGAAACTAGTGAAAAACCACTGAAGCAGAACGCCAATCAAATGTTGCGTGTGCGGCAAAATTATCTTGTATTTTACTGGTAGTATTTACTGAAATTCAGAGAGGAAAATCTATTGCGAAATGCTTGTTTGAAACAAATGTTGCTGTTGTTGTAGTCGTTGCTGTTGCCGCTCATTTCGAAGGCAGCTTTTGGTATTAGGTACTCTATACATAGATAGACAGGCCGACAGACAGCAGACGGAGACGGAGACAGAGACGGAGAGAGACACACACACACCCATAAATGGATACCACAGAATGCGGCCCCAAAAATAAAGTCATCGATGTGTTGCATACATCTGTATGTGCAACGCCTCGCGTGGAATGCTGCAACTGCAACTGCAACCACCTGGGAAATGGCATGGCATAGTCGAGTACTCAGTACTGCGACTGCGAGTACGGAGTGTAGCGCAAAATGCATCTACCGTTTACCTTGCTGGTCGCTCGTTTGCCGCTTGCTTCTCTTTCCCGCTGGAAAACTCATTCAGTCATTAAATGCCGTTATCTGCTGATTATACAATAAAAGCAACCATAACAAAAACACAGCTATAGCAACTACGGCAACAACGGCAACATTGGAGGCAACATTGGAGCAGCAGCAAGTGGGCGCTACTGGGTGCCCAAAGCTAAAAAACCCAATTGAAGCGCATCTGTAAAAGAAGAATTACGACAGCAGCAACAACAGGCAACAACAACAAAAGGCAAACGACAACAACAACAACAACAACAATAGTATAACGTAACATTTAGAACATCTTTGTTGCAACTCGCACACAACAAGTAATTTTTTTAGCTGGCATCATTCGAGTGGAGTTGCCTATGAGACTGGAAATATGGGGTGGGGCATGAGGCATGAGGCATGAGGCATGCAGCATGCAGCGTGCGGCATGCGGCAGGCCTGCCAGATTTGTTACGTTTGCTGTCTGTTTTCGTCTGTCTTCCTGTGCTGCGGCTGTCGCCTAGACTAGGACATGTCAGAACAACTTCCCCAAACTGCCACACAATTTCTGTTGGATGGTGCCTTTCACCACGCATAGCTGTTTTTTGCTCTCTCGGATGGCAATCAAAAGTGCGCAGTACTAAACTAAGCAAGCACGCACACAGCACATACGGTTGTATAAATAGCTGGATACATAAATACTATAACGCATCCGTACCTTTCGTAAGCACTCATTTTGTCCAGTTGTACAATTCTAATTCAGCTACCATACAACAATAATTCTATATTTTATTGATTAAACAAAATGTGATAAGTACTAAACAAATAAAATTAAATAAACAGACTATTGTAAAGAAAACTCTCTTAAGAGATCTAAAAAATAATACAAAAACATGTTAGTGATATACATATCGAAGACACATAGATTCATATCAATTCTAACCCACTTGTATGTGTATGCAATAATTGAATGTAAATGAACTTTACTCTAACGAAGGTCAATTGCTTTTAGCGAGTGTGTCTCGATGCTGTCATAGTGCTATAACACTCAAGACATCTGGTCGACGATACTTGCAAAATTCGAAAAGCTAATTACGAGCTCGGCGTTTAACTCTTAGACGTTTCCATTCCCCTCGCCACTACAAAGAACAAAACTGATTGAGCCGGGAAACAATACACGTATTGAGTAACGTTGAAAAAATAGTAAAATAAAAAACACATTGTGGCAATTAGTAACAGAGAACACAGAATAAGAAACAGGTGTGCGAAAAATTATAAATCTTTCGTAACTTACTGGTTAATTCATATAACGATAGCTTATAGAGTTCACCATAACTGACATTTATGCAGAAACCCGACCTTAGATCTCTCAATTACGAACAGTGCTCTCGATTAAGTACTATTTACTTAATTGACTGGAGTTTGCACGTCGATGGTCACGTTACTCACCTGAAAATAAATGAGAAGAACGAAAAGATCTATTAATAATGTGAATGCATAGAATATGAAAACATTTAAATATTTCTTCAAGTTAAGGAAGCAAATAAGATGGTTAAAGTTAAAGAGTTGAAAGTAGCCTAATTTTGCAATGCTATTAAAAAAAGCAGAGTAAAAGCAGTTTATGAAACCAACGAGTTTTAAGTAACGAGAGAATTAGCACCACAGCGAGAACATTTGATGAATTGTCAATCATGATGCAATCTTTAAGTAATACAGCAGGTTTATAATGGTATTCGTCTCGTTTCTCTTTCTCTCTGTGACACTGTCTCTCTTTCTTTGCTGCGTCGAGAGCAAAGAAGTACACGGAAACTCTTGCAGCAACTCGAAATGATCATGCGTTTCAGACATTTTACCGCTTGGCATGCGGCGCTTACACAGATCTGAAAAGAATGCCAGACTGATCATCATTTATTTTACTTTGGACACAACATCTGTGGCACAACTTTAAAAATATTGAAAGTAAACTCTATTGACATGATTCTTTGGAGCAGCTATTTTGATTCGATTGTTTCTGACCATAAACTATAACATGTTGATAAACGCCCTGGGATACCCATCATAAATCCCATCTATGTATGTATAATTAAAGGGCAGCGAAGAAAAAAACTTCTTGATTTGGTTTTATTGTCATTTACAATAGAATACTTAAAACCGTTTTCTTCAATTGGAGTTTATAGTTAACAAGTCAACTTTCCTCGATGGTTTGATGCATATTACCATCGTTGTATATTATTAACTAAGCAGTATATATGTATGTGTTTTTTAAAATTGCCAAGTCTAGATCAATAATTCCTTGAACTCTTTGAAATATTATATCCCATTTTTCACATTTAAAAGTTGTATTTCAAAATGTTATTTGTTCTCTGCCAAGCAATTTGTACATAGATACCCAACTATTTATTTTTCTTAAACATGCTAGTGCATTGAATCAAAATTTACAAATATGGTGTCGATAAAGCTGGTTTATTTCTACAACTTCCATGGCACCGAGTGCAACCAAGCTCAACATTTGTTTACACGAAGACCTAATACTCTTGTGTGTTGGTCAACTGAATTGCCAAGCGGAAAGTCGATTATCGATTATGTCATTAGCGGAGTTGAGCGGTCTAGATTTGAAAAGTGAACTCGCACGAGCTTGCGTTCAAGCATATTGATATTCGTTCGGTTGATTGGCGGCTGGAGAGCAGCTGTCACAACAGCTTCCTCTGGACTATTAACTTGTCAGTGGTGTTTTTTTCTCTTTCAGTAATTTGCGTGCCTATTACAACAAAACAGTGCTATATAGCCACAGGTAGGGGGTCTCATTTTAATACCCCGATGGTCGCCCAGTCGCCCAGTTGCCCCGTCACACAGTCACCCAGTCGTCAATCATTTTCGTTCATTCGTTTTGTTAAACGTGCCAAATAGCTCGCAGCGGAAATCGCTCACTTTTTATGGGTCTCTGATAGCGAGTTTATTAAAAACGCTTTGTATGCCAAATGCAGTCGGTTGCAACATCACTTCGCTGTAATGCAAGTGACTGCCACGCCTAGAAGCGAAATGGCTGACACTTCAAGTAGGCATAGTGTATTTGCATTTGTCAAAGATTGGCACTAACAACAAACCCATTTCGCAATTGAATATGCATCCTTACCATTCTTAATGACACATTTTCATACGCTGTATTCATCTAAGAGCCAAAGTACAAAATTAAGTTAGAAGGCTACTGACATTAAAAATCTTTTAGTGACAGCACTTGCCAGCACACATCGTATGTTTAAAACCAAAGAAATCTATTAATATTATGAATTTGATTATAATTATATATATATATATATATATGTATATATATATATATATATATATATATATATATATATATATATATATATATATATATATATATATTATATATTATATATATATTATTATATATATATATATTATATATATATATATATATATTATTATTATATTATTATTATTATTATTATTATTATTATTATTATTATTATTATTATTATTATTATTATTATTATTATTATTATTATTATTATTATTATTATTATTATTGTTATTATTATTATTTATTTTATTTATTATTTTATATTGCTGGAATGGACTAACTGTACTTGCATTATTCATAAAAAATTCACTCATTGCTCCAATCTCTTTTATTCTCAGATTAATGGCAAATTGTGCACATAACAGTTGGATGTTAGCTTTGTATGTAACCTTCTTTTCTATTACGCCTCAATCTCTTTTCCCTCTATCTATCTCTCTTACAGTCTCTGTCCCTGTCTTTGACAGTTTGTCAATGTAACCACACGAGCTCAGTTACCTTCCAAGTTACCTACTATGCACTTCCCCCTAACCATGCGAGACTTTGTAAAGCCGCCGTGCGCCGTTGCCCAATGACAATGACGGCGTGGAAACCGAATACGTGGATCCAAGTCAACGTCATCCCCGTTAGACGTACAGACATATACACCTATACATTTACGTATATGAGTCGTACGTATGTCTATGCCTTCCGTTTATGTAATTTTAAAAACGAGAGGGAAAAAACTCGACAAACTGATGCGCTATCACGTTGAAAGCTGGACGCAGAGAGTTGCCATCTTTAAATATGACTATGAACCATATGGAGGTGTCATTTTTACGTCAGTTGTTGCAGTTATGTTTTGCCACATATGAACTGAGTGATGGCCTCAAAGGCTGGCGAATAGTTTTTCTTCATCTTTCCTCATCTTTTAGCATTAGTTGCTAGTCATGCAATGCGTTGGCGTTGACGTTCGCGTTCGCGTTGTCTGTCTGCCGCTTCCCGTTAGGCACCCAAAAGCAATTAATTAACACACATCCCAAGTGACGCCTACTCTGTTGACAGTTACAAATACATTTTAATCATAATATGGCAATTGCAAGTGTATGAATGAGTAGGAGCTAATTTGAAGTTGGCTGCTTCACGTACTTCCAAATAGATCTACAGTTTTGCATTTAAATTTATGAATGAAACTTGATAATAGGAAATGACTGAAGGGGAGTTGTAGGAATTGTGCTTGTGTGTTCATTACTTGCATATTGAAATGAAATTCATTTTCTAACCAAGGTCAGTATGCTCCGTCCAAGTAGTAGCCGCTATTGCTGTTTATGGTAAAGAGTTTAACACGCCAAGATCTATTAGCATGTTAAGCTAATTGTAATTTATTAGAGGAGCGGTAGAGAAAGAGAGATAGACGCACAGATAGACAGACAGTCAATCCGTCAAGCTCTCTGCCTCATGCTGTTCAAGCTTCTATATGCAAATTTGCTGCATATCTTTAACCCACTTGCTGCTTAATAGAATGACGAGCAGATTAACAATTGTTTGAAAACAATTATTTACATATGTACGTACATACGATCATTTTAAGAAAAAGGTCCACCGGTACATACATACATATATCAGTACATATTTCTATATAGTGGATATTTGAATAATTAACTTATGTTCACATAAGATACAAAAAATTCAAATTATCTCGAGTGTGCTGGACTGTCAATATAATGCGGTATTACTCATATACTGAAAAATATTGAAAATATACCAAAGCCTATATGTGGTATATATATACTATTAAATTTATATTATTACATTTTAAATAAATTATACAGTACAAAATATCTCAAACCGATTTTGTGCAAACACAAAATGTATGTAACAGGGAAAGGAAAGCATCTACAACCCCATAAAGCAGTGTCGATATAGATTGGACGGTAGACTGACCTTTTGAATGAATATGTCGCAAGAACTTTAAAAGATAAATCTACAATTTTTTTTTACATTACAAATTAATCTTCTTTTTTTGAGTATTTTATTAACTATAAAAGTTGGCCACGATCAAATCAAAATGTCAGGACTTGCTTTGGTTGACAATGTGGTATGTTTTCTATCTTAGGTTTTTGAATGTAAAACTATATCTTTATAACAAATGATTATATTTCAGTATTTTTAAGTTGCATTGATATATTTTAACTATAATAAATACCACTTTACCAGTTTTTATACCCGCTAGAAGGGTATTATAACTTTGTGCCGGCAGGAAATGTATGTAACAGGCAGAAGGAGGCATCTCCGACCCTATAAAGTATATATATTCTTGATCAGCGTCAACAGCCGAGACGATCTAGCCATGTCCGTCTGTGTGTCTGTCCGTCTGTGTCTCCGTCCGTCTGTCCGTATGAACACCTAGATCTCAGAGACTATAAGAGATAGAGCTATAATTTTTTTTCGACAGCATTTGTTATGTTTGCACGAAGATCAAGTTTGTTTCAAATTTTTGCCACGCCCACTTCCGCCCCCGCAAATCAAAAAAATCGAATAACAAGCGTAACAATAACAAGCGTAGCTAGAGCTGTGAATTTTGGTATATACTATAATTACTATAGTAGTTATAATTCCTGAAAATTTGGTTGCGATCAGATAAAAATTGTGGAAGTAATTAAATAAATACTTTTGTATGGGCAAAAACGCCTACTTACTAGGGGTCTGAGTTGCTTTGGCCGACAATCTGGCACATTGTGCCGTTTATGGTATATTTTGAATGCGGTACTATATTGATATACCAAACATACCATTTGGTATATTTTTAGTATTTTTAAAGTATTTTCGGTATATTTTGAAAATAATACCGCAATATTTTGCCCTTATTAAAAATGGGTAGCGGGTATCTCACAGTCGAGCACACTCGACTGTAACTTTCTTACTTGTTTGTTGTTGTAATAGAAAATAGGAAGTGGGTATTTCACTGTCGAGCACAACCGACTGTTATTTAATATATTATAAATATTAAAAGATAAAACATTCTCTCTATATAAAAAAATCATTAAACATGCATTAATTTAATTTCCTAAGTTCCACCAATGTACATAGGTTATTTGTCATTTCATTTCATTGAGATTTGATTCAATTAGATTGCATTAGATTCGATTCGTTTCGTTACACTTGTTACACCCACATGCTTGTGGTCTGAGGTCTGGCTACACGTGAAATAATTGCAGTTGGCACTACTCTCTCTCTCTCTCTCTCTCTGTATTTCAATCCCATAGCATTACATGTCAAATTGTTGACTGTGTCTAATGAATTTGGTTGCGTTTTTCCGATATCTAAAACGTGTTTCAGATGTAAAAACCAATTGCAAATGTAACGGACTGTTCAATTTATTTCTCATTTCTTATTCTCTCTAAACAATTCCACTCCCTTTGGAGAATTGTAATTAGTTTTTCCAATCACTTAACAGGAAATTACTACTACGCATTGTGGGCGTATCATAAAAAGAAACCAAAATGGCCCCACCTAAAAATCATAAACGTTTTTATAGTAAATGCTGCCATCAAGAAGACTATAAGCTGAAACGCCTCAAATTCCAAAAAGCAGCAACAAAAACAGTATAATACGCAACATTTTGTGTAATTTTCATAGCGCAAAACCATTTCCTTAATAATGGTAAGACATTCCCCACAACCGACGAGTGAGTAGGACAGATTAGAAGAGAGGGAAACGGAGATGGAGGGGACCAGGAAGAGGACGGAGACGGAGACGTTCCACTAATGCGTGCATAATTTTTAATAAATATTTCAAGTTCTTGGCATGACTGCAAGCCTAGCTGGTGTCTCGAAGACAGCCTATGAAGTCTCGGGCAAACACTTCCTGGTTTAATTAATAAGCCAGACACGGATCGATGACCGGACCACGCTATGTTGCAGCGAACTGACAAAGACCTCGGGACTTGGACTTGTCAATCAACAACATTTGTGGATAGTTGCCTTACATAGATGATTGTGATTATCATCAACTGCATTACTCAGATCAGAAATCTGGAATCTGGACACTTCACTTTACTCTACACTGGCACTGGCGTGGCAAATACTTCCGTTTTGACGGCCAGGTACGTTGAACCTATTTTTAACAGCTCTTCGCTTCGGTTATCCTTCAAAGCAAAGACCGAACCAAACTACGCCGCACCACAGAGGACCCCTACTTCTTTCCTCCCAGAGCTACAACCGATCTCATCTACATGTTGGCTTATCGGTTGCTGCTCAACCAGCGCTTAACTTGGCCCACGTGTTGTGTCTCCGGTTATGTGCGTTTCTCCCTCTCTGCCTCGCTCTCTCTCTGTCGTTGGGGCCCCTGCTCGGCAGGTTTTCTTTCGAATGAAAATTGTGCACTTTGTATGCAGAAAAGCTGACTCGTCGATAAAAATCTACATAATTCTGAGCAGTACGTTTATTGCCGTTTCCTAGCGCGTTAAAAAATGCTCTTCACGGGGGAAAAAGAATGGTACAGAGTGGTAACCTGTTACTGCTAGTCGTGAAAGGTTGGTAAAGGGGCGACGACGGGAATTGAAAAGGGAGCGGGATTGGGGACACAGAGTGAAATAGTGCTGTGAAGGGCCGTTGCATGTCCCTTGAATTCACTGCATTCATAATTGTAAGCTGTATTACGTTATATGTGTATGCTAAACTATCTTAACAAAATTGCACCAGTGCAGTTCAGATTTTAATTTATCTTATTGCTTATGATGGAAGTTCTAGATTTACGGCCTCTCTATAATATTAAAATGCAAATGTTAAATACAGATGAGAAACCAACACTAACATTTAACAATATTCGTTGGACAATTGAACAATACAGAAAATTACTGGAGAGTGTGTTCGAGTGTGAGATATCCGCTACACATTTTCAATAAAAGCAATCATAAAGCGGTATTAATATTCCAAAAAATAGTACGAAGTTGTACTGAGGAAAAAAGTATCGGGACTGTGGCCCACTGACTTTCTATTCGTTTTGAGTTTTTAATTTCATGGCCATTAAATAGTCCTCACAACATGCAATAATCTTTTGACAAAGATTTTTTCAGTGTGCACAATATACTAAGTGAATTGCAGAATTCAATTTTTTGACTGCATTTCCATAAATTATGCGTGTAATATTTCATTAAAAATATCCGCTTTTGGTTTCAATACACCGTTGCTGAAAAGGCACTTTTTTCACTATCAAGGATGGATATATCAAAAACTAAAACGTATTTAAACTAGTAATCTTTAACGAACATCTATAACAGTGTTGCATTTTTTGCTTTTAGAATTGCGTTGAAATAAAACCTGCACAGTCCCGACACACAGTAGATATCTGAAATCATTTTGGGTGAAGGCCTTCAAATATTAAAGAAAATGTAGATAACTCCACACTCTAATGCTTTCAAAGATAATGCGCTTATAGTAATTTGACTTGCGAAAAAGAATGTACTGATGACTTAAAGGGTTTGCGATATATTAGATCTCAGTCAGAGAGACCACCTGCTAATAAACTATTTAAGGTTACCCAGTGCTGGAATACTTTCTAAAAATGTAGTATACTCGAAGTCACTAAACTTCACTGTGTGTACAAAAATTGATAACTAGTTTTTATTTTGCAATAAAAATGTTTTATTTTATATAAAATAGTCCATTAAAAACAAATTCTAATCATATATGTATTAATGTGTCGACGTTGCAGTGTTTTGTTTTGTTCACTTTCGCGCTCTCTGTTTCTTCTACTATCTTGCGCTCTCGACGCTGGTTAGCTCTCCCTCTCTTTGCATTGTTGGTGGTTTTTGTCTATCTTGCGTCTCGCTCGACCCGCACATACTCTCTGTGCTTGTGTTTTGTGCTCTTTGTAAGTACGGATCATAATAGTTGCAATTTAACCCTAGAGTGCCAATTTTAATTTTATTTTATTGCATATATATTATTAGGCAAACGCGGACGAGCTTCAGAGATGTATCGCGGGCTTTAAAAACTCTCGGATAGTTTCTTGACTTTTGGATTTTTGGCTTAAAAGTATGGACTCTTGATTGAATCTCTAAAGCGCAAAAAGGCCAAAACGCATATTTCCTTGAATGAGTTTTCTGTCCCTGATGATTTTTCCTTTTTGTCTGTACCATCTGCTGGGAAACTAACGTCATTTAGTTCTCCGTCTCTTCAACCCTAGGTAGTTTTTGAGGTTTTACATAACGGCATTGCTTCGATAAATGTCGAAGTGCCTACTCCCGCACTGATTTTGGTGTTTGCAGAGATGACGACGGCTGAATAAATTCAATCTTCATGACTCTCTGTCGAAATCATTATTCCTTCAACTATTTAAGAATCGACTCTAGCTTCTACTTTAGTTGCACATAATATGTTAGTTGCGGTGCACCGCTTATACAGAATTTTGGTTCAAGGCTTACTCCTAAAACGACATCTGATGATATTGGGGTAATATTAAACCAAATCTCTAGCTATTGTTAAGGCGGACAAATTTATTAAAATAAGTGAACAATTTAGCAAGATTTGCTGCAAAGAGTTTTGGCCTAAACACCTATTATTTAAAGAATTTGTTGCTGAGAAGAAAAATCAGCCTCTGGTTTTAATTCTTAATAGTAGCAGTAATTATAATTCTAAACTTCCTTCTGTCAGTTCAGAAAACTAACATAGTTATTTACACCGATTTTAGGAAAGTTTTTGATTCGGTGAATCATTATCTCCAAATACTGTAGTTGTGTACTAAAATTCGAGTAGAGGGTATACAAATTAACAAGCAATTATGTATCAATATTTCATTCATTCATTGGGAGACAAAAAAAGAGGGACTTGGGTTAAAAAAGAAATGAAAAAGATAGTGAGAGAGAGTGTGCCTCGCATATCCGGTCACAATGATATGCTAAGTCTACCCCATGAAGAAAATGTTAATTAAATACCTGTCTAACCATGAAAAACATACAACAATTTATGCTGTTAACTAGGAAATGCGCATTTCGCATATGCACAATTTTATTATTATCAGAGACGTTGATGTGGATGTTGATGTCGATGTGAGCGTTGATGTTGACGTTGCTCAAACTTCAGTTGAGCACTTGGCCATTTCAATACATATTTTCCCTCAGTCTCCCTCCTCTTTAAAGAGGCATTTGCATACGAGTTTTGTCGCAAATGCTGGCGGCTTAAATGGTGCCTTGCTTGCTGTTGCCTTCAGCCTGCAGCCTGTTGCAACGCCGCGACGTCATTCGCTAATTGGTCGAGATACACATCGGGAAGAGAGAGAGTCAGTGAGTAAGTGAGATAGAGCGAGGGGTGGAAAGGCGTTGCCTGGTCTAGACGAGTATTCGCAGTATTGAGCATCGAATACCGGATAGCCGAAAGCGGGTTGCGGGCTGAGATGCCATGCCAGGGATGTCAGTGTCATGGTTTTTCGACACCATACCACATCACGCCATATTGTCGATGCCACTGCAACGAACTGACACTTTCTTTATCCAAATAAACCAAAATCTAAAAGCTAAGCTTGCAAATTTTGCAGCATAGTGCGGTTAATTCGTTGAGTTTTGCATTATGATTTTTGCAATTTACTTGTACGTTAATCTACTGGAGTTTATAAAAGTGAGCAACTACATCTTCTATGTTTATATCCTGGATTTGCATCCTATATATCTATTTCTAAGTAATGACACACTGATTAGGAACAACATCAAACTCACCTTTGTTCTGTACAACGGATTGCTGAAATCCCAATCTGGTGCGACAAACAAATATCCACATTTGGAGACTTTTCGCGATGCCTGCAAAGAAAGGTTGGTAAATTACTTTAACATATTAAAATAAAATAAAGTGAGACTCTGAATTTGTTTTCTAACAAAATATGAGTAACAATGTTTGCCTTAAAATATAACATATAAAAATAAACATGCTCCTGACGATTAATTTTTATATAGAGTCATATGATGTTTAATTAAATATTTCATTCGTGGACACATTTAATAAAAAAAATCATCAACTTTATTAAGAATTAAACAATATCACATATGAATTTTATGTACAAGCACGATAACCTCAAGTATGACTAATGGAATGACGTGTACTTATTTAACTATCTACGAGTTTTTACTTGTTATTTTTGGGCGCTGGCAAGTCCCATAAATTACCCACGATTTCAAAGTACTCGAATTCTTGACAAATAGATTAAATGTTTAATAACTAGCCGCCTTTACTTAAGTGTCTAGGCGAAGCAAGGCGAGGGGCAACAGAAGGGAAAACGAGTATGTCTGCGTTGGCACCACTTGGTCGAAAAGACAATAAAACACAATTGGCCGCCTTAAAGTGGATTTTGACACTGATAGTTTGTCATACCAGTCAACTCGGAATGGTTGGCTATTAAACCTTATATCCTCAGTCTATCTGATCTGAATTTCAGATTTAATTAGATAAGTGAAGCTACATTCTATGTAGAAAGTGAACTTAACGATCTTAAATAATTCAAAGCTTAACTTTGGAAAGCTTTCTGTTTTCGATTTCAGAAAACCTTGCTGTCTCCAGTTTCTAAATTTTGTAAGATCCGGAGTTTATTGTTGTATTACCTTTCTACATTAGGGTATGCAGGGTATGAATAGATTTTAATATGAAAGTTTATAAATAAATATGTATTTAATTGTCTTCCTCAACATTATAAATTTTGGAAACCATAAAAAAGACAATTGTCTTAGTGTGGTTAAAATTCTTGGAATTTCAATTAATGCCAACATTTAAAGCTAATAGCATTATATCAAATGGGGATATTGTAGAATAGATAAAGGTAATTTCAGCGCCAGCTAGAAGAATTTGACAGCTCTTTAACTAAAATTACTGGGGGTAATTTCATTTATCGTTTTTCTTGCCATAATGTTTTTTCTTGTGAATTTTTGCTAGCGTGTTATGTATTGTAATTTTTATGTTTATTCGCACGTTTTGTATTTAAATAGGATGAAAAGAAAAAAAAAACTTTGCTACTGTGTTAACCTGTATTTTTGGCCAAAGGGAAATTTACATGGCTGCAGTTACCTTCATAATTGATTTTTACAACTCCAACACTAAGCACGTTTTTCACATTAATTGAAATAGAGTTGGCGATACAAGATGCCTAATTGGTGGCAAACGTGGGACAACTACAATTTCCTTTATACACCTTTTGAATACGAGTATTAACGACTACTTATCATGATCTACAATTCTCACATTTGGAACTGGAATGTATATGATGCAAATTCAATTTATTTTACCAAGTGTGTCATTAAGTTTAAACATATGAACATGGCTTAAAGTGTCTAAAGACTAATGCAATGCCAATAAAATCTTTGCGAGCTAATGGGTCCTAAAATATGTATGTATGAAGCAAAAACAAAACAAGCAACAGCACATTAAACTGCCAAGAATAATGAAGTAAATTAAAGCTGCTCTTAAAAAACTATGTATTTTGATGTACCCCTGGTTAGATGTTTATTAATAAAAAATGTATATTACTATTTAAAATAAGTAAGTAATAAAAGGAGAAGCCGTGTGCCTTATTCTTATCATAAGACGAAATGAATATACCACAAAAGTACTGAAATATGCCGAAAACTATATTTGATATATTGATTCAAACTAAAGACTACCAAATTGTCAGCCAATACAAGACTCGTAGTCATTTTTTTTCCATACAAGAGTATTTCTAAAGTAACTTTTACAATTTGTATCTCCATCATAAAACTGTAGTTATTATTGCAATCGCAACTCTATCTCCAAACTGACTCTCGGCTGATCAAAAAAAAAATATATATATATATATATGTTACAAAGATTATTATACTCTTCCAGCCTATGGGTAGCGGATATTAAAATGATAATAAAGATAATGTTTACATAATTTTACAAAATACAAAAAATGTATGTAGGTAATTGTATTTTATTGTCTACACTTATTCTTTCCGTTGCAATACAATAAAAATACATGAATTGTCATTTTTAACCGAAAAATATGTCACAGTAATAAAAAGATTAATTTACAAATGTCTATTTTTAAAATTATCAATGCACAAGCCTTCACAAATAGTGTATATTTTATAAAATGTTGAATTAAAGTGTGGGTAATTAAGTTTTGTGATGTACATTAATGCGTAAATTATACTGCGGCATTTCTTTTATTTTAACTTCGACACATGCACACATATGACACATTCTTCCATGCAAAATATAATTGTTATAGCATATGTGAATGAAGTATCAGTGATAAGTTCATAATTCCTTTTTCAGTTCATACTTACGAGTAGTGCCAGAGTCTTTAAAGACTGTTTTGTAAGCGTGCAAATGCAATATAGAATGCATTCGATTAGTTATAGAATACATATAGTTATTGTAAATAACGAGAGTGATGAGGGAAGAGGGCTGTGTGGAAGACTTTGAAAGCTGCAATATTAGCTGATGATGATAATGCATGACATTTAGTTAACTCTATGCTGAGATGACATTCAAGTGGCGAGCCTCGAAATGAATTTCAATTGCCATCAACTTGTTTTCGATTTAATTTGATAACGAGCCAGCCAACCCATCGCTGTCGTCTTATGACTGCAAAATGTCAAATCAAAAGTCACGTTTTTCTCGAAGCTTAGCCAAGCCACTATCAGAGCAGTAGCTTCAGCTTGAGATACAGCTTCAGTTTGGGCTCCATCTTCATCTTTATGTTACTAAGAGCGTTGTTCATAAGCCGAGCTATTGCTCGAATAAAATTTCACTTTTTCTGCTGAGACCGCGACTAATACACCGATTGACAAATAAACAATTTGTGGCGCACACAAAGCATAGCGCATAGCACACATAACAAATACAACGAAATAGATACATACACACGAACTAAGTGTATACTTATGTATAAAGACTTATGAGACTGCTCAGACATATCGAGAGAGACGCACGCACACGTGGACGTGTGTCCAGGTCCAAATCAAATCCATCTCTAAACTCGCCACAGCTGGTGGAAAGTTGTTTGCATTGTTGATGTTGTTGCTGTGGTTATTGTTGTTGTTGTTGTTTTTGTCGTTGTTGCTATTGTCGCTATGAGATACTTGGGCTTTTAACTCAATTTCAGGCTGGTTTTGTCGTCGGCTTTTTTGCTTCTTTATTTACACAAATGTGTTTTTGTATTTTCAATGCTGTTTAGTTTTCGAACCGTGGCTTAACAAGCCGCTAAGGCAGTAGCCAAATCGATTCACAGTAAAGCCACCAGTACCAATATTAAAACAACATCAACAAGCTACAGAGGAATATTCTCGACTGTGAAATACCCGCTACCCCTTTGAAATAAAACCAGATTCTATTAATATACCTTGAAATACTAAAATATACCGTACTCTACATTTCATAGAGTTTAAAATATACCAGATTGTCGGCTAAATCAACTAAGACCCACTTCCAATTCATGTTTTTTGCCATTCAAAAATAATTGTAAAATAACTTCTACTCTTTTTATCTGAGATATCTGATAATTATTATATTTTTTTATTTGCAGGGCAAAAATTTTAAACAAACTTGATCTGCGTACTAAAAAAACGTACACCTCTATCTTTTATTGTCTCTGAGATCTTAAAGTTCAAATGGATGGACCCACAGACAGACGGACATGGCTATATCGTCTAGACTGTTGTTGCTGATCAAGAATATATATACCTTATATACTACCCCAACGAGTAGCGGGTATAAAAACCAACAGTTTTGGTTACATGTTTATTATACTTATACAATAGTAATTATCGTAAAAAAATTAATAATTTCTATAACGTAAAATTAACAATGTTTATTCAGAAATCGTTTTTGTGTAATATAGTTATTTGAGAAAAGTACAAAATATGTAATATCATCCGATCAACAGCAAGTAGAGCGGATACTCGGTTTCAAAACAAGAAAAACACCAACTCCGATCAAATGTTTCATGAATGAAATTTCTTTAAACAAAAAATACCATAGTGAATTCCAGTTGAGGATCGATGATTGCTGTGCCAGTGCACGTGTGGTCGCAGAGGCAAACTAGAGATCGGGTCGAACAAATCGAAAATATTTCAGAAACGAAAGAAAAACCAGCCTTTATATTCGTAATTAATGTGTGAGAACAACTTTCCAACGATCAATGACGACGGAGCGGCGCATTGTAGCTGTGACTGAGACAGAGACAGAGGTGGAGACTGCGACGACTACGACTGTGACTCTCTGATCATCATCTCCGGTCGAAAGGCTGACCATGACTTGACGTGAAATAAAAAATGAAAGTGGTCGCCCGATGCGTTGTCGGACAGAGGCAAAAGACCCAACCAAAAACTCGGTGCGGCGAGGCAAGTTGATGTTGATCAAGGGCCACTCTCGGTTATTAGTCGCGATTAAAGCGAATGGAGGCTAATCTTGGATCATTCATAAATACCACACATGAAATTGGAAACGTCGCGATGTCTGCTTACGATGTGATATGATTAATAAGTTTCGCACGCCTATTAAGCTTCCCCACTGCGATATGTAGAAAGTGTCTGTCTGTGTTTGACAAATCTCATACAGAAAAGCAAAAACGAGATGCACTGTGAACTTACTGATAAGCTGACATCCAACAGGTTAACATTCAGTGTCAGTGACCATAACGCCCAAGAGGTGTACACTAATTATCGTTTCATACAAAAACGTTAGTATAAAGTAAGTATTTTTATAAATTATAAATTGCTCATCTGCCTAAGATGATGATTGAGTACTATCGCATAGCTATGGCGAACTTTAGTTGGTTAACATAAACAACGCGCATACCTTTTTGGATTTTCAAGGGTATTAAAATCGAAAGCATAAAAGAAATCGAAAGCGAATGTGGAACGCCATGTTAAGCTACACCGTGGAACTGTGGATCGGAGTCAGAGTCGCATTCGCCGTCTCAGTCGCAGCCCGAGACGAACATCAAGTGCATCGAACGAAATGAACCGATGAGCAAGTGCATGCGAGCCGAAACAGAGTAGAGAGAGAGAGAGAGAGAGAGAGAGAGCAAGCGAATGGAGTGGGGAGAAACTAAACTGCGCGAGGTGTGGAATGAAGTAGTAAGGCAATGGCACAGCACAGCACAGCAAGGCACTGCACGACATCATGGCATAGTCAGAAATGTGAGTGACCATCTGAAGCGACTGCAGCGCGAAATGAAAGCGAATGTCGTCGCTGCTGACGCTGCCGCCGCCGTCGCCGTCGTCATCGACGGCTGTGACTGAGACCGCGGTCGTTGTGGTCGTCGCCCCGCGGTGCGCAACAGTTCAAGCTTCATTAAAAAAAAAAAAAAATGTGCAGTTTTTAGATCACAACATCTATTTTGGTTCGTTTGGGTTCGGGATTCGATACGAAGATATAGATAAAGCTGTTGATTACTTTTTGTTGATACTTCAAGTGCTGTTTCTTTTACGCATTGAATGAATCAAGTCAACGCCCTGTTTTTGGTTGTGGTCTCATTATCATCTAACCATCCGCACTTATACAAATTATGAAACTAAGAATATTTTCACTTTTATTTATATTTTACATCTAACCAAAACATAAGTATATTTGAATTTAGTGAACACTCTCAAAGGGCAAGAGTAATTTAAAATGTATTACAAATTTAGAATTTGTCGGAACTTTCGTTAGGCATTAAGTGTTGTGGAGATTATTTTTATTTTAATCTTATATGAAAAATAAAAGTAAGAAAGCTACAGTCAAGTGACAAGCTTGACTGTGAGATATCCGCTACTCATTTTTAATAAAAGCAAAATATTGCGTTCAAAATATACCTTAGAGTGTGAAATATACTAAATTGTCAGCCGTAGCAACAAAGTTGGTTACAATTTCTATAAATACTGTAGTAAAGTTATGCTTGTTATTCGATGTCGAAAAAAACCAGTAAGAATGCTACAGTCGAGTGTGCTCGACTATGAGATACCCGCTACCCATTTTGACTAAAAGCAAAATATTCCGGCATTATTTTCAAAATATACAGAAAATACTACAAAAGTACTAAAATTATACCAAATTAGGTATTTGGTATATCGATATAGTACCACATTTAAAATATACCATAGACAGTACAATATACCAGATTGTTGGTCAAAGCAACTAAGACCCCTAGTAAGTAGGCGTTTTTGCAAATACAAAAGTATTTCTTTAATAACTTGCACCAATTTTATCTGATCGCAACCAAATTTTTAGGAATCATAATTACTATAGTTATTATTGTATATACCAAAATTCGACACTAGCTTTAAAATTACGCTTTTTGTTGATTTGCGGGGGCGGAAGGGCCGTGGCAAAAATTTGAAACAAACTTGATCTGCGTGCAAACATAACAAATGCTGTCGAAAAAAAATATAGCTCTATCCCTTACAGTCTCTGAGATCTAGGTGTTCCTACGGGCTGACGGACAGACAGACAGACGGTCATGGCTAGATCGTCTCGGCTATTGATGCTGATCAAGAATATACTTTATAGGGTCGGAGATGCCTCCTTCTACCTGTTACATACATTTCCTGCCGTCACAAAGTTATAATACCCTTCTACCCTATAGGTTGCGAATATTAAAAGTCATCACAGGCTACATATACAAATACACTCTCAATTACATGGGTGGAGAATAGCAAAGAGGGAGGGATGTAAAATGCGTTTGTTATCGCGTCAGATATTACAAGAGAAAAGATGTTTGAAATTGATTTTCCATATGAAAACTGTAGAGAGTTGGAGTAAGACAATGATAATAATAACAATGGTAAACAAAAGATGTACAAAAACAGAAAATCAAAAAATACAGCTGAGCAACATTTCACTTTCGATGGGATGCGAAGAGATCTCAGTGCAGCCCCAAAAGCGAGCCCGAGGCAATCATTTATATGGATGGTAGTATGTAGCCACATAGCTACAATACGATAGATGCTTGTAGATAGATATACATATGTATATGGAAAGTACATACTCGTACACATTTAGTAGGTAACTTCATCATCTCTACCGCAATGTCTCTCTTTCTCTATCGCTCTCGCTCTCGCTCTCACTGTGTTTCTCTAATATATTTTGCTCTCTCACACACTGTTTTTGTCGATCTATAACTCCATCTATGTATCTCGCATTTTTACTTTATGCGTTAAGCTATTGTACAATTGTTGCTGAGTTTGTTGTCTCTTCAATTATGCCATTTGAAAGTCGAAGTCGGCACTTGAAATCGACGTTTTGGCTGGTGGAAAATCGTGCACATGAGCTTTTACTAAGTAAAAGTAAAAATCACCTCTCCCCAACACCAACCAACAACATTAAGTCTGAGTCTAACATTAACTGTTTCGACTTCGACTGTTTGACTAGATGCTGGCGGATTGTTGTTGTTGTTTTGTTGTTGTTGCTATTGCTATTGCTGTTTAGTTTCGAATTGTTTCTCTGAATTTGGGCGCCGTACTCGTATTCGTATTCGTATGTGTTTGCATTTTGTGTTTTGTGTTTTGATTTTTATTTTAACTGCCGCCGCACATGAGCTTGCAACTTGTCTTTGGAATGGCACTCTCCAGCTGCTGCAGTAGATAGGCATCACAGTTCGTGCCTGCTAGCGACAACAACAAAAACAACAACAAAAACAGCGACATCGACAACAACTACATCAACTAGTAAGGCATCGACGACTACGAATACGTTGCCAAGCAAGGCGAGTCCATGTCATATTACAATTCATTTAAAACTGCATTTAAAAATACATAAAATACTTTGAACACTGACTGCAGTGTATAAAATGAAAGTGAATACTTGTACGAGTAGTATGCCAAACGAAAAGGAAAGTTTTGTAATCGCAAAGTGTGACCAGACTAACTGTTTTTTTCGTTTTCTTCTTTCATTCCGTCAGGTGAGTTAAACTGTCGTCACACGTTACACTTTTAAAATGCACATTATTCATGTCCAGTTGTATCTACAGTATGTCGTATAGACATCCATAATTATAGCTTTCATATTAATCGATGCAACTGGTCAAATTGAAGAAAGTCAACAACAATGATAACGACAGCTTCCATCATTATTTACGGCGATTGCACAACGTTTTTTTCTGTAAAAGGACCACCCGGATAAATGCTCAAACAACTCAAATTAATCATCTGTCCAAGTCGAAAAGCAGTCAACAGTCAGGAGACAACAACAGATCATACAATCGGACTTCATAAATAACAACAAAATCGTTGTCGTGCCCTTGTGTGTCAAATCCATCATTAAATGTCAACGCTTCGGGCGACCTTATCCGAAAGTCTGATGAGTGCAGCTTTTTTCTTTACATTTTGGTTTTGGAAAACGGGAAAACTGGTAGGTTCATCTAAAAAGGTCAACAGCTCGTTTCCAATTTAGTAACTTAACAAGGCGGCTGCATTGCTCAAGGAAAGACCACAAATTTCATAAGCCGAACCAAATATGCGGAACGCTCACGATGTGAATGCTCGACCAGAAGATGCCCTATGCTATATGCATATATGGTCAATGTAACTGTGTGTGTGTGTATACATTTATTTTAAATATTAACAATTATAATTATTACATTTCACTTATATTTTGCTTTTGAGTATTATTTTTTTGAAACCTCAAAAATAAAATGTAATATCGATTTTTATTATAAAAGTCGAAAAATAAAAGTTAATTTCAAATATTAATGATAAAAATTATATTGATGTTTATACATATTGTCTATATATAAATGTTTTTATATATGTGCATAAAAGAATTGGCTTATTCAACAAAATTATGAATGAATTCCTTATTGTATTGACAGTTTCTTTTTTCTTTTTCTTTTACTATAACAAAATACTTTTTTGGCAATTCAGAGCATGAAAGCTGAAAGAATTGCGATAGTTAGGAAATTCGCAGGACAGTTCGAGATATCAGCAAAGCAACTCAAACTTTCGTTTTCAATATAAAATGTGAAGAAAGAAAAGCGAAAAATGGCAACGAACCTTCAATAGACGGACAAAGTCAAGTTTCCCGCATAAATTTCACAGTAACTGATTGGGGGGAAGACGACATTCCCGGTGGAAGTAAGAGGCGAGGTCGTCAGAGCAAAACGAAATGCTGCTTGCTGATGAAGATCAATGATTATCATCATCAGCATCAGCGTCGGCTTCAGATTCAGCTGCAGCTGCAGCAGCAGCAGCAACAACTACTTTATTGACACTAAGTGAAAGTGAACTTGATGGGACGTCGTCATCGTCATCGTCATCGACTCATGATCCATGCTTGCAAAATAAAGGAACTTTTTGGAGAGAGTTCATAACCACAGCTAATATATATTCCGTAGTTAGTTAGTTTGGGGAATAGAAGCATGAGGTAAATTACCTGAAATTAATGCATTTGAAACTTATTGAATCTATTTTCTTTCATACCCTCATTACATAATAGTTAACTTGTATTTATGGGTCTTCAACAGACTAGTAGATTCCAAATGTTTCGTCTTGACCGACATAGATAAGGCGAATGAATGGCATTATCGCGTTTTACGCTTGGATTTAAAAGGTGCTCTTACCTGAAAGTAGATAAAAAGTACACACAATTAGGTGGGGGCTATGATAGTGTTATGTACGCAAGTATTGTACTAACATATATGTAAGTAGTTTGTGCTTCATGAAGAGAGTGCGTTCCAAACGGGTCAACTGACCGCTGGAAAAGTGGCACAAATGTCTTTATTTGAAGAACAGCCCGAAATGGTTTGCTTATTCGTTCATTTGTTTGTTTGTTCGTCGTTCGCTTTAACCGCCTTATGCTCGCTGTGAGCCAACTTGGGCCGTTGTGATACGATGCCGGGCCGCGGCTAGCGGTATTGTTGTAATTACAAAATTGAGTGTGGCGCGACTGAATTGAAAGCTAGGCCTCTTCCTCTAATGCCTCCATCTCAGCAAACCTGAAGCTACCGCAATTCTTTTCATTTTTATGAATGAATCCAAAGTCGGTAGCCAGACAGTTGTTTATCTATTTATGGCCGCAACATGACTTTATCAGTTTGGGTAGGATTTCAGATTTCATTCACTGGAAAACCGTTGATCAATAAGCGAGAACCGAAAACTGGAACAACTTACCTCAAAGACAAGTCTATGAATGTTCATTACTTCCTTTTTGCTATGTTACTGTATACAACAGGAATCTTTGAGATTTTGCACTCGGGACTATTTACTTATCTATCCATTTAAAATATACAAAATAATGGAATTCGAGTTTTTGTGCTTAGTACAGGAAATAAATATATCATGTAGAAGGAGGTATCTTTCACTCCAAAAAATATATATTTATTCTTGATCATAGCGAACAGCCGAGACGGTATATGTCCTGTTGACTGGTTTTCAGTATGAGCACCTAACAATTTGGTATATTATGTACTCTATGGTATATTTTAAACAGTAGTATAACTTTATACCGTATATGATATACCTTTTGGTATATTTAGTACATTCGACTATAGTCGAAGGTAGGCAAATTGTAATGTACTGCTGTTATATACATATGTATGTATATTTCGATTTCAACAAACCTTCCAAGCAAAAAGTTCATCTAACCCCATTTTTATAGTGCGTATTTTTAATTGGTTTTCTGGTGATCCAAATTTGAATTCACATTTATTACCGCTTACATATTTAGGTATCTTAGTGACACTTTTTTTTTGTTAGGCTATTCAAGCTGGAAGTAATTTTACAGTTAGTATGTCAGTGGGTCGAGCGAAGCGAAATTTAAACATTAAACGAAATGTAACTGAACTTCATGGTAAGTGGTCGTTTAAGATAAAAAAGGGAGTGAAGCCGGTGTATGAAACCAGCTGCATAATTACATAAACCATCAAAGTGCTTGGGGACCCAACTCAACTTCCGCTTTGTGACCATAGCCTACATACTTTCGCTCTTATTTATGGGCGTAAACTGATCTCGAATCCCTGTGGTAATAAAGGTAAGAAACAGGAATCTATCGAATGAAAGGAATGGAAATTCAGAATGAAGGGCGATTGTTAGGAATCAACAAGTTAGTTAAATATCATAAAAATTCTCACAAATAAATAATTTTAAATCAGTTTAATATCAAGGATGATCATGATCATGATCATTTGGCTTGTTGAAACGCCGACATTCAAATAACATAAATGCATCTAATTATACATACATAACTGGAAGTTGTAGTCGAATGTGTATCTTATTTTATACCATAGTTTTTAGGATATATATAATGTATATTATTCACAATTTTAATGATATCTATTACACACCTTATCGGCTGGCACTAAGCAATTACGACGTACAAAAATTAATTTTTGCCTTGGAGTGCAACGTTGCAAACAACACATGAGGTAGAACGGTGCAAGACGACGCAGAAATTGGTAAAGCGAAATTACTAAAGCTAGAAAAAGAACCTGCTAGCAAGACTTGTGACCGTATTTGTTATTGCTTAATAGTTGTTTTTGTTCTTATTGTTGTTTCAGCTGCTACTGCTGTTTCTGCTGTTGTTGTTGTTGTTGCTGCTGTCAGGTTGGTTATTCAATTAAATGGTTTTCTTAGGCAGAGAAAAAACTAGTTGGCTACTTTTCAAACTGAAGTAGGAGTTACTGACTGGAATTGCTCAATTTGTGCCTGCGTCGACTGCGACTGCGGCAGCGGCAGAGGCAGCGACTGTGGAAAATACATCAGAAACAGTGGCAGCGTCAACAACTCAGAATAAATAAGTCAACAAACGGTTGACAACATGGCGACGCTGGCTGAGACGTTGCCAAGCTGCTACGTTGCTACAACTATCAACGCCGCGTCGTTAGCAGTCACAATTGCAACTACAATCGCAATAGTATCACCAGCAAACAGCAACATCTGTGTGTTAAAACAAGTTAGCCTAACACCAACGTTTCATTCCGAAAATGACATACAGCAATCTTTGGTCTTAACTCTACAGTATCGCTAGAACCCTTTCTATTAAAAAAAAAAACAATCAATCAGTTTATTTGTATGCACGCTACGACAGAAGGAGTCACTTCCGACCCTATAAAGTATATAAATTCTTGATCAGCGTCAACTGCCGAGATGATATAGCTGTGATTCAGTACTTCTGCCCAGCAAATAAATATAAGTCGAACATCAAGCATAATTTTGAAGCTAGAGACGCGATTCTTAGTACATATTTATGGTTATACATATATCATGATGATATATTTTGAAAATATTTCGATATACCAAATATAACCTTCGAATATTTTTTCAAAAAGGTTTTATTGACAATGGTTAGCCAACATTTCACAGTCGGGAACAACTCGACCGTAGCTTTCTTATTTGTTTTTATTTTTTTTAGGCAATTAAATTACGTACGAAAATAATTATAGCGGCAAAGTGCATATTTACACTAGAATACTTTTTATAAAGTTTAAATTATTGTTTGTTATTGGAAGTTGCGATTGTTATTATGCAGGTCTTAGTTACAAATTTTAAAATTGTTGGTGTATATGGTAATAGTTGATTTGGATTTGTCTACAAATGGAATAAGCCAAGATTTCAGATTTTTATATCGGGAACTCTGACTAGAACAATACCGTATAGAACTGCATGTGCTTATATAACTATGAAATACTTGATAACATTTTATTTTTCATTCTTTTATTGGTTTGAAGTCAGTTTCAATTTGAAATTGAATTAAAAATTACGGCTTCAGAGGTCGCTCTCGTCTCGTGAATCGATTCAATGAATTTAAAATGCATTTAAGTTGAAATTTAGGTCAAAAGTAGTTGTTGCTGTTGCTGTTTTATTGGAATTACTGTTTGCCGCCAGTGCCGGTTACCGGTTGCAAGATGCAAGTTGCAAGTTGCAAGTTGCTAGGTTGCTGGTACAACTTGCTGGTTGCTGCTGCTGCTGCACGTTCGTCAAGTATAAAATATTCTTGCATGGCATTTGGAAAACAACTTGCGGCTTAGAATTACTGGCTTGGGCTGACTGCAGATTGCCGACTGTGGACTATGGACGCCGACTGGTTTCTGTGGAAAACTCTGATCTGAGAAGATTGTGTAGTGTCGGTAAAGTGCGACGGACTGCAAACGGTGACTGCATACAACAACTGCTTGAACGAACGGTGACTACGACTGAGACTGCGACTGAGACTCCAACTCTGTTGCCCTACGCCCCCGTGCTCCTTTATCTCTTGCGCTGACTATTGCAGCTCATTCTAATTGCACTTTTAGCACAGTCTTAACTCGGAGGCCGCTAAGAAGAGATCCAAGTGTCCGAGCCTAGGCTTCAATCAGATTCTGACTCCAAGTTGCAGACTTCGACTCCAACTCCAACTTCGACTCCGACTCAGAGTTTGAGTCTGTCTTCGACTGTGTCCATTTACAGCTGGGAAAACTTGTTTGGTTTTGTCAGCGACTTGCGATTGTGTGTTGGCCGTAAATATTTATGAGTTAAAGTCGGACTTGGACTCGAACTAGCAACATGTCTCAGGCGTATAGCGGTAGCCGGCTAGTCATAAAAATAAATCAACTAATATTTCGCTGATTTTCAGCTATTCAAACGGCAAGTGAAAATCTGTCAGTAGCTTGCGCTTAATTATACGAGTTTCATGTTCTATTTGTCTTACCAAAATGACAAAAAAAATAAATTGAAACGAAAAGCAGGTAAAAAACTGGATTACAAAATCTAATATATCAATGTTAATTAGTGGCTTGCTAGTAACTTTCACACTTTCCAGTTTCACACTATAAGATTATTAACTAAAAAGAAAAAATAAAATCAAGATCAAAATACAAAACGAAACCCAACCTTAGAGGTATTTTTTTTTAAATTCAGTTAACAGACTTTTGCTGTATGTTTGGCAAATTAGATTATTAAATACATTTTGCTTCACGAAGTATGAATTTGTAAATTTAAATAAAATTTAAATGTTTAAATTCTATTATGAAGATATGAATTAAATATCGGACGTAGACAATTCCGTTAGATACACTTAAAAAATGCTACCAAACATGAGCGAAGTGAAAGACAAAGGCTAGAGGGAAGGCTACACAGAGAAAAAACCGAAATTAAACAAATGTTGACTTAAGATATTTTCGATCTTAAAATGAATAATCTTGAAATAAGATTTATTGGTTTAAGCAATCTTAAATCAAGATTTTTATGCGTAATTGGTATTAAAGAATAAAAACATCTTATTTTAAGATTAAAATTTTGAATCAAGAAAACTTTATTCCAGAATGAAAAGCAATTCTGGACTTAAGACCTTTTCGATCTTAAAAAACAATAATTTCGTTCCTGTTTCTTAAAATGTTGGAGTCCCTTTCTTTAAAGTTAGAACCTAATTTTTGCTGTTGTTGCTGTTAGCTCAGTAGAGATGCCGTAAATCGGTTCCTATATAAAAAAGGGGTAAATGTTAAAATAAAACTTAACTAACATTAAAAATAAGTAAATATCACACATAAATGTGTTAAAAAAAACACAAAATCTATTATTTTTTGGTTTATTTTAATCAATCTAAGTTTACGATTATTTTTTGGTTTATTTTGATCAATCTAAATTTAAGATTATTCTATTTTTTTTTAAAGATTTTGCCTTCTTGGTTTAAGATTTTTTTTTATTCTTTAAACAAGATTCTTATCTTCAATTTCAAGATTTGGCAATCTAGTTTTTTGTATATTTTCGATCTTGATTTAAGAATAAACCTTTCTGGTTTAATTTTGACATAAGCACAATCTTGATTAAAAAGTTTATTCTTGATTTTAGCACGTTTTTTCTTTCTGTGTAGAGGAAGACCGTCACAGAGACCAGGAAGCAAAGAGCATACTGTGAGTGCATTATCAAAATGGTAAAAGGCTTCTGAAGCAGTTTTGTGCTGCATACTCTGACGATGTCGGCGTACCGACTTGTCAATCAAGCTATTGACTCTTGTACCAAATCCTAAAGACAATCTCGATGTACTCATCCAAGCCAAACGGTGACGATATCTTCGCTGAGTGTCTCAGCATGCTAGGCACAGTTCCAGTTGCAATTTCAGCGTCAGCTACAACCTCAGACGCTGCCCCGGTCCTAATCGGAATAGCAGCTTTAGTTGCAACTGCAATCTAAGTACCAGTCCTCGAGTCCATTCCAGTTTTGGTCCATTGTCCAATCTAATAAAAAAAAACAGCACTGTTGGGCTAGAATATGCCATTTCTTGGTTTACGTTAAGGCAGCAGAAAAAATATATTCCTTTGCCTAATTTGGTTAAAATGGAAATTCCGCACACCATATTGTACCGAGTACTTTAAATGACAATGTCTTTGTCGATAAGAACACAGAAAACACTCTCTATACCTCCGCGGAGTCGAGCTTTATTTGGTACGAGTATTTGTATCCAAATTTCAGAAGGAAAGAATCACGTCCTTGGATTTGTTGTCGGTTGAACTATGCTATCATGAGCATATAAAAAATGTTTTAATATTATCCTAAAATATAATTGTTTGAATATAAGATAATAACAAGCCAGTAGACTAATTATATTACTTACTATTATAGTTATTAATGTGCATACATATTTAAACAGTACAAGTTCTAAATCTGTTAACTCTACCTATTATTATCTCAGCGCTCTAAGTGTTTCTATTAATATATTGATATTGTTATTGCGGGTGAGTTCTGTGTAAGAACTAATGTTTAACATTTTTCTTTTACAATATTTTGTAGGTTATTTTTTGTCACATGCCACAACGCAGTGTGACCTTATCATTGAGTGTATTTAATAGTCTAACAAGTAAGAAAGCTACAGTCGAGTGTACTCGACTGTGAGATACCCGCTACCCAATTTGATTAAAAGCAATATATTTTGCGATATTTTTCTCAAAATATACCGAATATACTGCAAATATACTAAAAATACTAAGAATATACCAAATGGTATGTTTGGTATATCGATATAGTGCACCATTCAAAATATACCATAGACGGCACAATTTGCTAGATTGCCGGCCAAAGCAACTCTAGGGGTCTGAGTTGGCGTTTTTGCCCATACAAAAGTATTTCTTTAATAACTTCCACAATTTTTATCTAATCGCAACCAAATTTTCAGGAATCATAACTACTATAGTAATTATTGTATATATTATAATTCGCAGCTTTAGCTTTAAAATTACGCTTGGTTTTCGATTTTTTTGATTTGCGGGGCGGAAGTGGGCGTGACAAAAATTTAAAACAAACTTGATCTGCGTGCAAACATAACAAATGCTGTCGAAATTATAGCTCTATCTCTTATAGTCTCTGAGATCTAGGTGTTCATACGGACGGACGGACAGACACACAGACACACAGACGGACAGACGGACATGGCTATATCGTCTCGGCTGTTGACGCTGATCAAGAAAATATATACTTTATAGGGTCGGAGATGCCTCCTTCTACCTGTTACATACATTTCCTGTCGGCACAAAGTTATAATACCCTTCTACCCTATGGGTAGCGGGTATAAAAAGGACACCCAAATGTGAGGGCATATTTTTAGTCTAACTCGGTGCACTCCGACGATGTTTCAACTTCTGTCGATAATCGATTTTACTTTTACCTTTTATGAGCATTCCTTGTTAGTTATAAAACCTTTCTACTATACATTTCGCCCCCAAAAATTTTGATTAGGCAACACTTTGATTTCACACGCTTTACTGACTAGGCAAATAATTCAAATAGATGAATGAATTGTATCGTTCTTAACCTTTTGAAAGTTGTCTTATCATCTGTCATGTCTTTACTCCGTCCACATCACAACGTTAATACGAGTATATGAATAAATTATGCAAGTCAAGACAAATTTCAATAAACATGCGGTTTTGAACCCGCAAATTATTAATATCTCTGGGCGGAGAGTCAATAAAAGTAAAAGTAATGCCAGAGTTACGGAGAGGCCAAACAAAGCCATTAAATTTGTGTACCGAGTCGATCTCGGACCTCAAAGACAGATTGAGATACCTCTATAAATGAAAAGGAATACAGATGCCAAGCTCGGGCCTTGGGCCCAACGCTCAAGTCGAGCCATAGCCCAACTCATGTGGCAAGCCACATTTGAACTTTAACACACGATCTCGAGAGACGAGAAAGAGGAACGACCCAATGAGTGGTCGACGACGACGACGACGGCGATAAAATACCACAAAAATTTCAAGTTTGCCAGACGGGGGGCCACACGGGCCGGCACATGGCCTGTCGCCAGATCTGCTGAACCGGGGTCAAAATTATAAAATCGTTTCAGTCAGCGGGACAGCGCAAAATACAAAACAAAAAATGAAGAAAATTCAACAAAAAAGACAAAAAAAAGGCATCAACAATCAAATTATTTATGACCAAGTGCATGGTGGCTGCTTAAGTTATGGCCCAGGCCCAGAGTGCTGGTCTGCGACAACGACAGCAAAGCGTAGAGTAGAGATGGAGTGTGTGAGTGTGTGTGTGTGTGTGAGGGGAAAGGTGATGCTGCAGCTTGGAGTGTTAACTGCCTGATCAGCAATTGCAACTGCTTGCAACTGCAACTGCAACTACGAGTACAATTGTCATTTCAATTGCAATTACTGCAATGGCAATGCTCCAACAATACGATGACGAATCGTCTGCGACTGCATTAAATATGCGCTTTCGTCGCTAAAGGCGAAGTGCCTTCAGAACATGCCAGCTATAATGTGTGCGGGGTACTCAGAAACACAAATAAAGAGCCAAATAGAGCACGAACAAAAGAGAGAACGAAAGAGATGCCTCGTGTAATGCAGGAAATTTCTGCAATGTAAGGGAGGTGCCTTCTGTTTCTCTGTGTTTTTATTTCGTTTAGTTTCCCAACATCAAAAAGATTATACTACTGACAAAAGCAGCTGTCTCTTGCGATTCGATCTGACACCCATCGCCATGTGGCGATGCCATCAAATCAGACAACATTTCAAAAGATTGGGAGAAAAACAAAAATTAAAGTTACACATTTTTGGCAATATCACAGTAAAAAGGGATATTAAAATACATACATTTAAGTTAACATAATTGACCCTGCGATATTTTGGAGTTCAAATTGTTAAATTGATGATGATCAAGAGTATATTGATGCAATTTGTATGGTTGCAAATGTCTCCTTCTCTCTGCCTCATGCACTAACTTATTACACCCTTGCACCTTTGCTTACCGGTTTTGAAAACTGAAAAAATGAATTGCGAAACATTACAAAAGCAAATTTCATATTCAGCTTGCAGTTGCTTCATAAACAGGAAATAATCGCTTTTTGACATCTGATTGTGAAAGAAAGGCTGAACAAAACAGAAATAGAAGGAGTGCATGAGTGAGATTAAGTAAGATAAACAGAAATATTGTGGAAAATTATAGCATTGGCTTCATATGGGTTAATTACCAACAGACAACAGAAAAAAACTGAAATGCAATTCTCTTAAATCTGTGTCATCCAGATGAGCGCAGACCTGATGCTAAAAATAATCAAAACAATGCAAAGTGACAACTCAAAAACAAAAAAAAAAAGAGGAACAAAAATGGAAGAACTTATATGGAAACGCTTATAAGAGAACTGTTTATAAAATAAAATATCGACTATTTAATACTCTTTCTTAAATGTTTAGTTCTGTTTGAAGCTTGATCAAATTATATAATAGCATATCCTCCAATTGGAACATGTTAGCTATATATTTAGGATTTAAAATAATTATAACGTCTTGGTTAAAGCATCAAAATATGAAAACAAAAAGACTTTTACGCTGATGCTAATTATTTGGACGGCTGTGTCAGCTTTTTCAGCAGCTGCATGAAACAACGTATTTATTTAATGTGATTCTCTGAAGTTGAGCACAAAATGCATTTTAAAATGTCAGGTCGCTTAACCTGAGTTTATGTTGATAAGCTCCAAAAGAGGGAACTTTAATAACAGTAACTACTATTTTTAACAACATTTTTAAAAAGGAAAAGTCTTAAAATTAGTATGCAAGCAGAATTTTAATGAAAAAATGCAATTTGATTTTAGATGAGTTCGTGAACTTGCAAAAAGCAGAATAGTTATTATTGAAATATTCTGCTAATAAGAGTTATTGAGTTAATTAAAGGCAAAAGAAATATAACCAGCCAACTAAGCCTTAAGCTTAGAAAAGTCTATCATTAATTAACTGTGTACCGCTATGCTATGACAATGACATGATTGCAATCATTAGCGACTTCAGGGGCAACACACTGCATAGAATGGGTGAAGTCAAGGCGTTGACTGGGTATTCCGCATAGCTTTAAGCTCTTCGGCTGGCAGCTTATCGGTCGCATAAATCTGGATTTCTATTTCCGCCAGAGTTGCGCGTAATCGAATGGCAAACCTGAATCGCAATTTGTCAGCTTTTGGTAATAACTTTGGACATTTACCGTAAGCATCTGAACGATACTCTTGCAACTTGCAACAAGAAGTTGTGATAAATTGAACTTGTTATGCTTTGGGGGCTTTCATTTGACTCTCAGGGAGATAAGCGCTGTAGATAAGAATAATTTTGTCCAAAAGATGCGTTCAACTTCGCTTAATTGATTTTAGCATGTGACGTGACTGCATGACAATTTGATATCACACATGCAATTATTGTTATTCACAAATTGTTACCTCGTTATCTTTAGGTTTGGTTTTATGTCTTGGGATTTGGGTCCGTGCTGTTCAGAATAGCCTTGCATCAGAGCTAGGCATAATAAATCCAAAAGCTAATTTCTAAATTCAGGAACAGAACCTGTATTCATAAATAATGAAATTATGTTAATCCATATTGAATTATTTAATTCTATAAATATACTTCACAATAAAGCATTATTCAAATTTCTAGTTTGATCCTTTTAAGCAAACTTTTGTGTGCCTAAAATAAAGGTAAGATGAAATAAAACTCATCACTGAAACATTCATCTATGAAATGAATGCAAACGTTAAAAGAAACAGATAAGAGACTATATCCCAATCAAATTTTATTGTAACTTGGTTTTATTCACAAATTTTATTATTGTTAATTTCCCTTGAGGAGAAAATGCCTAAACATGTTTTTTTCAATATTTTCAAATTATTTTTGTATCACATGCAATTTTGCACTCTAATATATAATATATTTTGATTATACTATTACATAAATATACCAAATATAGACTTCGGTGTATTTTAGTATTTTTGGTATACATTAATTTCTGAATTATACCGCACTGAATTGCTCTTATTCAAAATTTCCTGTCTTACTTGTTTCTTATATGGAAACAGTACTTAAAGTTAAAATATTGTTCAGATCTTTAATATTGGTGATTTTTATCATCTGTATATATAAGCTTGATGGTCCCCACTTACTGAATACATTACGTCGCTGTAACTCGTATGTATCTGTTACAATACCAAATGTAATTACCTATGGTAACATGGAAAGATCTCTTGGTAGCTGTATCATGATTACACAATCCACATTGCAATTTACAATTTGTTTAACATAAACACGTACCTTCTTAGTGGTTGTGGTACTATCTTATTTAAGAAGTTACTACTAAGCAGACAGTTTTAGTTTTTTCTGTAAGTTCATTTTATATTTTTTGTTTTATTTGGTTTCGATGTGAAAAAGAGTCAAGTGAGGTCAACAACGACAAAATGTAGCTGGGGCTAATAACAACTACCTTCATTCGATTGTTGTTTTTGCTGGCAGTGCTGCTGTTTGTTTTTGTTGATGCTATTGTCGCTGATATTGTGGCTGTGATTTTTTACTTGTAATTTAAATTGTTACTGCATTTATTTTTTGCAGCTTGTAATTGATGTTATGTATTATACAATTGCCCTCAAAAACCAAAAAAAACTATGTAAAATTCAGAAGACTAGTTTTTGAATACCCTATCAAAATATTTTGATGTTGTGCTAAAGTCTATAAATGAGCTGTACTATCACAATGTATAAAATATACTGAATATTTAGTATTTTATACACTATTTAGACATAAATCGGAATAACATTTAAAGGGTATTTAAACTTTGTTGTGCCTATGATTTTTTTAAAACTTGTTTTACTTGTTGTTTTTCTTTGTTTCGACTGCTTCTTATTGCATTTTTGACATTTTAGCTGTGCGGCAGCTGAAATAAATGTGTCTGTGGCAGAAGAGGGGAAAGGGGTCGCAGCTTTCAATGATATTTGTAAAATTTTTCATTGGCGAAATATTTAAGATTTCGACAGATTGGCGCACTTTAAGCGACCTCTGTTGTTTCTCGAACGCTTTGTTCAAAGTTGTGGCTCTGATTTATTGATTTTTCCAAGAAGATAATGTGTGATTTTTCTCATAGCTGTTGCTTTTGTTGTAGCTTGCCTAATGTGAGAAACTTTTTACTTGTATGCTAAGATCTTTTGTTGCAATTTCTGCTAGTGATGCTATTGTTACATAAGAGTTTCAGAGCCTGTCGATGACAGTGTAATCTGATGTATTGTGCACATTATGTTTGTTTTTATAAGCATGATGTCTTAAACTAGATCTGAACATTGGCATTTAATCATAATATATTGCAGATCTCTACCCTTGGTCTTACTACAAGTAAGACTCCAAATATGAAAGATTTTTGAATAATCGTTAAAATGTACAATTTGTAATAAAAACTCCTCAGTTCATACAGATGAATTAAGAATATATTTAAGAATCAAACTCAACTTGTGGTTTCATCTGTCAAAAAAATACATTAAAATAGATAAATATACGAACACACATATGACACATAGTATTGTTAATTACTATGAGTATGAGGCAAATGAAAGCATCCGACCTAGAAGGCATCATAAATATTCTCGATCGGTGTAATTAGCTGAGATGAACACACGATAGCTCCACTAATTCTTCTTTTTTCAATTATGTTCTATTTTCTACCGTATCTATATGGATGTTCAATAAAACACATATTGATTGTATTTAAATTCACTGCAGATATAAAGTATACATTATGTAAGCTCCACTAATATAATTGCTAAACAACAAACCAATGTTGGCGGCATCTTGAAAGAATGAGATTTGAAAAATTTATAATTGAAATACTTTTAAGGTTAAATTAAAAACAAATTATGTTACTTAAAGATTATTGTACGGGTATAGAAAACAGAACAAAAGTAAAGAAGAAAATAAGACGAGCTATTGAGTAGATTTCTGAATATATTTGGGCGTGTCTTAAATTTCAATTCATTTGTTTTTTATAGGCATTAACCTGCAGGAAAGAAGGTAAAAATGCATGTTTGATATGAATTCGTAATTAATTAATTCGCTTCAAGCATCGTTTTTATATTTCTAAGATTCAGCTTTCTTGAGTTTTTCGATTAAGCTTTATCAATTATTTCAGTAAAGTAAGTGAAAGTTGTTTTAACTTCTAATTACAAGGAAATCCCCCGGATAGTTGCAGTAACTGATTGACAACTTAATAAATTACTCTTGTGGTTTTGGCAACGATTTATAATTAATATACATTATCTATTGGTATCGTATTTTAACCACTATAAAGAGAATAATTGCCAGATGCTGTATTTTTGATGATTCCTAATAAAACCAGCGAGGACAAGTCTATGCTATTTTAGGTCTCATATGTTTGCAGAATTAATACAATATGCAGTTTTTTATTAACAACTAAAATGTTTTCGACGGATATCGACATTGAGTTTAAATGTTGGATTTCAAGGAAAAAATATTTCAAAGACGGAACATAATAAAGTTATATAAATATGGTTAACGTTTTACTTAATTACCTTGTTAAAACTAACAAACATCATTGGCAAGTTATTGGTAAAAGTATGAAACTATCAATTTAAAAAGAAAATCATTCTGCGAAAACAGCAGCTGAGAAACGGAAAATTACAATTAAATAGCTTTATGATACGAGTAAAAGTTGTACATTCAAATTTAGCACATACGGTATGCATCCACCTCTCTCCCCTTTGTGCTGAGTTTAGTATACAAATATGGAAATGCGATGATCAACAATGGTGAATGGTGGTTTTACAATTATTTATTGCAACCGTAATTCAATAATTCAATGGGTATGTGAAAGTGCAGTGCAGCGAAAGGTTTGAAGAGGTAATTAACATTGCACTCACTGCCTATAACAACAAACAGCATTGAAAGCTGGCCTTATTAAACTAATTAGTTGCAGGTTCACGTCGTAGACAAATCGGACAAGAAAAGTAAAAGGCCCTACAAAAACGAAATGATTTCAAAAGCGCAGCAACAGCTAAAACTATTGGTGGGAGTTCCCCAAATTAGGTCATGGTAATGCTTAACTTGAGGTCAGCAACAAATGCTAGCCCGTTAATAGCTGCTGACTAAACTAAAGATTGTGGATTGTTAATCGCATCTCGCAGATTCCTTAAGAACGTGAACGTCAATTTACAAATATAATCGGTATCGGGTATAAAAATACTGCATAAATATATAAACATATTCATCTAATATAAAACGAACTTTACAACAAATATTATTTGAGTTCTCTTAATCATGATGATATGCAGGTAACGTGAGTTAAATCCAAATATCATTTCGATGCTGAACTACAATAGGTCCTTAAATCTTTTTTTTGATAACTTTTGTACATTTTATAGAGCACATTACATTGCACATTTATTAAATAATAAACGTAAAGTAAAGGTAAACAAAAACAAAAGAAAATAATACCAATAACGAAATCTATTTAAACTCGAAATATAAACGAAATACTGAAATAATACTCAAAATATTCACAATGATATTTTCAGTTTTGAGGAAATTACATAAGAGGTTTAAGCCGCAGTCGTTGCAGTTTAATGAAGTGGAAAATAAACATAATCGTATATGTGTATGTTTGTAACATATATCATATTGTGGAGCGAATAGAGGCCTAGTAAGAAAAGTTCATAGAGTAAGCAAAGCGGAAAATTTAATTAACCAAAAGAGTTAACGACATTTTCCAAGTTTACATAACATTTGACTGTCATCATTACGCAATTCAAGTTGTTTTCCATCGTGCTTATTTCGTTGCTGTTGGTTCAGTTCTGTTGAAGATTGTTATTGTTTCTGTCACGGTTGTTGTTCTAGTCAAATGTTCATCACCTTGCCAATGTTCCACTTGTTAGCGTCATTCGATTGACATAACTAGAAAGTGAATGTTATAATTAAATACAATGGATTATTGGCCTTACAAGAAATATTTGACTGACTTTTAGTAAAGGGCAGCTTTTGTGTTCCAATATTCGCTCGTTACTTTAATCGATATATCACATTCACAAATCGTTTTAGTCATACAAACCATGACTAACAAACCCCCAGCCGGTCACCTAGTTAACTGGTCAGCTGGTCAATTGGCACACACACTCTTAACACAATCGCATAAAGCAAATGTGGCTTATGTCAGGGGCACAAGTTGAAGACTGTGAAAATTCTCACAGTGCCCACAATTCGACGCATATGACATTGTGCTCTTTAGCAATAAATAATTTATGCATTTTGTATTTCACCTTTACTCACTTGTACTTAAACATAAAATATATTTATACATTTTTTTTGCACAATACCGAAAGAAATTAATAGCAATTGACAGGCGCGATGCAATTGATTTATTGACGAGATGGAAACGAACCAATGCTTCGTGTGGCAAAGAACATAAAGCGGGACACATAGGTTAAGACAGATGATTTATTGGCATTTTCTACAGTTAAGCGTGTTGACTAAGAATGCGAAAATAAACACCTTCATTGTATTGTCAATAATCTGTTCTACTATCTCACAAATGTGATCCGTATTTATTTTCTAATAATAGAATTGTTATCATGTTTCAAATTAAGTAGGGAGGAGTAAAAACATATTTATGTTACCCTCAGCTTGAAAATAATTTTGGTAAATGAACTCGAACTCGTCTGTAGATACTGAAAGGGTCAGAAATACATTTATGCACTTTGAACAATAATTTAATGAAAATTTTCGAACACACCTTTAAACTTGACTTAAGTTATCTACTCACTAAATAAATGGTATTAGGCCTTTGTTCCTAATATTCAAATAAAGAGATAATTCTACCTGAAGAGATATTCAGCCATTAATCGCTTAATAGTTTGAATTTCCCGTAAATTTAAAGGCGACGACTGAAAGAGAACTATTAATTTGTGGTAAGATCAATCCCAAAACCAGTCCATGATAACACATTGTGCTCGGGACGTAATTTAAATCATGTTTTAAAATAAATAAAATAAAAAAACTAAAAACAACAACTGAGGCTTCAAGAAAATAATTACGAAAAGGAGTTTAAAAACTCTAAATCGAAGCTAAGAAGCGTGTTAGTGTGGAAGGTCTCAAGTTAATTGACATCAAGATTTCATTATACTCGTTCGATGTTGATTAGAATTTGCATAGCAATAACGAATACCGATTTCTGACTCTCACTTTGTGTACTCTCTGCGTAAAATATAACAGTAAAACGGTATGCACAAACAAAAGTCCATGAGCGAGTGGAGTACATGATAATAATAATATTAATAATAATAATATAATTTTCTATAGTAGAACTAAAAGTACGGACGGTCCGTGGGATGAAGAAAGATGGAGGGAGCGCCAGACACACTGATGGACGGGAACAGAAACGAGCACAAAAGCCAAAGAACAGCCAACTGATTGAGGGAACAAAATTGAAACCAAGTTGTACAACAAGTTCAACAACCTTTTGAAACCGTTGAGGAGAGAAAGAAGCACGGAGAACGAGAGAGGAATGAATACTTACAACAACATTTGAGGCCAGAGCCAGAGTTGCTCGCTATGGTTTGAGTGGCAACTACGTAGTACGTACCGATTACTTCACATACACAACGCAACACAACACAACACAACACACACACTCGTGTACAACTTAGCAAGAGAGCTTTGAGACTGTCGATGTTGATGTCAATTTCGATGATCACGATGAGGAAGCGCGAATAGCCTACGAAAGGGCGCCAACGGTACATGAAAGTTGAGTTCTTATTCTCATTCTCAGTCTCATTCATATACTCATTCCCAGTGCTTTGTCTAAGCAATTTCGCAAATCGAATCAAAGTAATTTGCCCGCCTCGAAAATTGATTCCTACGACGAGTTTTAGTATCTATAGATACTTACTTTACGAGTTCATAATATTTCAAGAAGTTGAGCTTGTATCTGCAACCTGAAATTGTTTGCATGCTATACCCACAGTAGCTCCTCAAAACAATTATTTGATTTTGGCAGCAAACAAATCAAATAAGTAGGTAAGAGAGTTGTTAACTGACGATCGAAGTTGAAAACCTGATCAGTTTTGTTCTTTCGTTGCGGTTTTATAGAAGTCTTTATTTTTGCTTCATTTGAATCGAAGCTTTCTATTTCACAACTGATTTGTTTGTATATACAACAATCAGTTTAAATGTTTAAGTTTTATGACACACTTGTCAGCATTCAAAAATTTCAGTGAGTCCGTGTTACCAACCTTTGAAGACCTAAATTTGGAACGGAACTTTTTATGATCACACTAAACTCTATTTATTATTATTTATTTTATTTTGAGCTTTATAAAAATGTTTGAAAACACACAAATTTAAAATCATTTTCATTTAATTTGAATATTGTATTCCCATTAAATACCAAATAATCTAGTAGTTATTAATTTTCCAATAAATGAATAGATATTAGAGAATGAAGAATTGGAGAGTACACATCAGCTCGAGTCCTTTGTATACTGTTGTATGCTTTACTTTTTACTTTACAAGTTCACATGAGTACTCGAATATTCACTGCTCCAATGATTTTACCCGCGCGTGTGGGCTCTGCGAAAGAAATCTGAATGACAGCCAATCCAAAGTGAATATAAAATCAAATTGAAATCTGTAAAGCAATCAATTGACCAGTGATCCAGAGCAATAAAAGCCGGTCTGCTCTATGTGTGACTGTCAGATTGTCGATCTGTCCCAGAGGCTGCACCTAGACCTTGTCAATAGTCAAAAGCGAGTTCAAATGCGACTCTAATGAACACAGAAAAACAATGAATTGGTTTTTAAAAACTTACAATTACTAATGAACATAACAAACTTTATACACCCTCTATTAATATGCATATAATATAAATAATATCGTGCTCTTTAACAACAATATATATATAAATTCATATACCATCTATGCGTATGTACACATATAGAACTATTAATGTTTAAATAAAATCAGGACAAATATTACAAATAGTTTGCTGATACTAAGTCAAATGGAAAGTTTGTATTGGAAATAGACAATATCAATATCTGATCAAATTTATTGCTGGAAATGATCGATTCTATTGATCGTTCAACAGCAATTAATCGCTATTTGCAGTCATAATTGCAATGAAAGCTATAATGATATTCGAAAGAGTATCGATATTTCAGTGCAATGAAGTATTCGTATAATTTTCTTCACATCGATATAACAAGCACCTAAACACAAGCTAAATGAATGGAATGGAAATAAAGTAGGTCACATACAGCGACCTAAACTTGTAGACATGTGCGAGTTTATTGTTGTTGCGGCTATTGCTGTAGCTGTTGCTGTTGTTGTGGCTGTTGCTGTTGCTGTTACTGTTGCTGATGTATTGTTGCTGCCACATTTGTCAACTCGAAAGGAAAATGAATGAAACGCATTGAAATGCTACGCCGCGTGGGGCGGTCTTCAATTAACAATCAATTGAACAGTAACTAAATTAAATAGCCTGAAAGGTGTTTCTGTAAACAGAATTCCGTGTGCCACACCCACTTATTCTTTCACTGGGCGGTGAGAAATCTATGCTAAATGCAAGATAATTTGATTAATTACGAGAAAATTACTTAATACGATAGATAGTCGGAGACTTTCACATGAAGCGACATTAGCCCAATTCGCCATCATGATTTATGATTTTTTCTAGGTTCTGTAAATCGTTTTTACTGTTTTTTTTCTCTCTTTTGTTTCTGCATCTCGTTCTTCATCTTCATCTTCACATTCAACTTCATCATTTCGTTTTTGCTATTTTCTGCTTTTTCCATTTTTATTGTTCGTCATTGCAAATTAATTTCTCTTCGCGGTTGCCGGAAGTGGGTTAATAAGTGATAACGTGGCGAAAATGTAAACACAGTGAACAGAACGTGAAATACGTATTCGCTAAGTGATAAACAGTTAAATAGCAATGGTGTTCGAAAAGCGCACAAAAACCTGTAAAAACAAACGAAAATTGCTGATAAACGAGAGAAATCAAACAACTTTGACACAGTTTTTCCTCTCAATTCAAAACTTAGGCTCAATTTTGGTCAACAAAATTTCAACGTCGTTCTACACAATTTATTTGGCCATCAACATCATCAAAAGCTAACAGCTATCATCGCTCAATTTATTTACATAGATATGTCTGTTTGTGTGAGTAGGCGTAGGATTAATCATCAAATCATGTTTCCGCATTATTTGGGCATGCAATATAATTAATTTTAATTAAAATTGACAATTAAGGTATTTGTGAACCCTGTACAAAAAACCAGACTTTGGCAATTTTTTTAAATTAAGCATCGAAAGCTGAAATTCTCATTTCAACTTACATATCATTCATGATATAGATCTCGTAGTTGTAAACTATTTTCTGAAACTTTAATAAATGTTATTAATAATGGTTCCATCGTGTAACAATACCTTAATTTAGATCCAATAGATTACGATATAAGTTTAATTTTGACAGACATACATACCTAAAAATGAAAAAGAAAACATTGATTAATACTTATCAAAAATAAAGTTTTACATCTAGTACAAATATGTGAGAATGTCACTGTTGAGTGAACAAGCAAAAATAGAGTTGGTATATTTTACCATTATAGGGGGGATAATTCCTCACTACGCTTCCTCTACATACACTAACTATATTCTAGTATGCTACCCAATGAGTAACGGGAATATTAAATGGAACAAAGTTCCGACCTATACAACTCGAAGCAAAACGGTTGATAATTGGCCAATGCGCTTAGATATTTGCTTAATGACTCGACTGGAAAAAACACTTGCAATTGACCAACTAGAAGGGCTAATTATGACCACAGACTATTGACCTGTGCTGCTCCGGAGGTCAGAGTAGTTCAAACTAGTTTTGTGATAAATCAAGTTGCAACTGGGCCGAAGCGAGCAACGCAATGTTGAATTTTGTAGCCAAAATATTTCGGTCCAAATACGGGCAAGTAAGAAGTATCATTCGCAGTCGTACATCTGCGATACCTTTAATTAAAAGTACAGCCGTATAAATTATGCAAGACTTGCTCAAATACGGCAAACACCTAAATATTTCATGAGCTGAATTCCAACTACCATTACCATCTCAGCGTCTCAACGTTCCCCTTTTGCTCTAACTCATGCACACACATTTAGATTCAAACAATGGCGGCTCGGTCTTACGCTCGGGTGTGTCTATCGTGCCACATAGTACAATCTCTAGCAATTGTGCATGATTTGCTCAAATGGAGCTCGCCCAAGCTACTTTGGCCAGGCCATAGCTGTAGCTGTAGCTGTAGCCATCGGCGGTGGCATAGTTATTTGTTTATAGCTGTTTTTTGTCGCCACTAACAGCAACAACAACAACAACAAAAACAAAAACAAAAAACAAATAAACTGCACAACAGCAACAACAAGAGCACTAACAGACTTTACTACATTTTGACTGTGGCCCACGTACGTGAGGCAAACAAATCGAAGACAAAGTTGAACAATGTTATAGTCGGTTAGAAAGGAGTGACCAAGGAGACTGTGAAGAGAAGAGGGTGATGTGTGTAGACGCACCACCCACAAGTAATGCAGCAATGAATTTTGTATCAAAACTGAATTTAAATCATCAATACATGTGGAGCATTATATAAAACCAATCACATGACTTCAATGAAACAGCGCTTACCATTCTTTGATAGCGTTATACTAATATTTTCTTGTCAGCACTCATTTTTAAAATACTTAGATTATGATTACATATTCCTATGCATTTCTACATTTTTTTCGTCTCTTTCTTTAACCAGCTCAATTTTGTAGGTCTCTAAAAATATATAATAATAACAGCTTGATTTTTTTTTTTGGGACAACAAATTTATTTTATTTAAATAAAAATGCACTCGAGGGCAGCGGCCGCTAGAAAAAGGTAAAAATGCAGGGAGAGACGTTTTTGCTGTTATTTTTTGGGCGCGACTTGGAAATTGTTTTGTTTTTTTCTTTTTCATCTGGTTTAGCGGTGGAGGAAACCTTGGGGGTTTCTCAGTCTCTCCCAACTCTCTGGCAGCAGTTTAGAGACTATGTTTGGAGTGTCGGTGTCTGCAATTCGAAATAATCGCGTCCACCTACATAATTTAGCATGTGTTGTTTGTGGTGCTGCTGTTGCTGTTGCTGTTTCTGTGGCTGTTGCTATTGCTATTGCTGCGGTGGCTGCCTAAATTATTGGTTGTAAATAAAAGCATTGACGTCGTTGGGGTCCGTTGTGTTGTCTATTGCCGTAATTGCCTAGACTCTACATTACAAGTTCATATATAAAAAAAACTTTTGGAGCTAATAACTGTCTGTTTGCCTTTTGTTTGGGTCTGAAAACACAGATTTCAAACTGGAATGTAGATCCACAAACTCAGTTCTGGGCACGTTAAAATCTGTTTAACAAATATTTAGCATCAATCTCATTGAATATGCAAAATGTTTTCTACGAAAACAAAAAATATTCAAAATTATCTCAAAACGTAAAATATCTCATAACAATCAAAACAAGAACATTTCAATCGCGGGTGCTTGACTTCAAGATACCCTTTCGTATGGCTTATACTCATTATCAGATTAGAAACTGAGGTTTTTTAAAACAGATTTATTGTTTTATTTATTATTATTATTTATACCTGTGTATAAAATGTTTGTCAGCTTTTCTCAAACATAATATACTCCACTATTTTTTACGTACAAGATTAAAACAAAATATTTAATCAAATTCAAGATTGTCAAATAAAAGGCAGGGTTTTAAATGATTTATCGTCTCGCCAAAATACCAAGCGACATCAACAGCTTTAGCAGAAATCGCATCGTCTTCCTGGAAGTGCTAAATTAATTTGCAGAATTCGGCCCGTCACCTGCCTCGGGTTTTTTGATCGCTCGATTGCTCCTTAGCTCACTCACCTTGACCGCACATAACAGCCAACAGCAATATCAACAACTACTATAAGAACAATACAACACGAAAAAACATCACATTTGAATATCGTAAATAAAAAAATAACGAATGGGCAAATATTTTTGAGACCGGGCTACCCAGAGCGGAGAAGTTTAATATAATATAAATTTGTGCTGATAGGAAATATACGAAACAGGTAGAAGAAGGCACCTCCACACCTTATATATAATTTCCCCGCTAAAAAATCACCCCATTTATGAACTATAGTAATACATTAGGAGACATCTAAAGTATATACATATAATAAACATGTTCAGAGATACTTTACTAAGCATTAGTAACTTAATAAAACAAAATTAAAAAGGGGTGATATTCTTAATTTTGTAACTGAATGAAAATTCTTAGGCAAAGCTAAATATTTACAATTTTTGGAGATACCAAATTTTTTAACATTAATTTTTAGGGTTGCACGCTGAGGAAGTTAGTATTAGAACTTTCGTTTCCGCTTAGCAAATTGAAAAAATAACAACTTTAAATGTGAAAGGTTAATTCCGGTACATAAATAAAAAATCTATTATAAGTGAGATACAATTCGAAGTTAGTTCGAGTCCAGACACAACGCAAACAGCTCTTTTTTTTGCACCTGACCAAAATGAAACGATTATTTTAATTAGTTATTTGCACATCACAACATTATTCCTATTGATATATTCGTTATAGAAGAATGGGCAAGACTGATGCAATAAGTGAAAAAAGATGCGAACTTAGCTATTATTTTCACTAAATGACTTTCTTATTAAACGTTAAATTTTGAGGTTTGAAATTTGAAAAGTAAACATTAGACATTAGTAGACATTAGCTTCTACCGAATAGTGACATGCCCAAAGATGAAACTGTTGTTAGTTAAACATTTGATTAAACTTGTTTTTTGCATTTTGTATTACTGTTCTATGATATGTTGTTGTCTTTGTTATTGTGACAGCAGACTGAATGATTGATGATTTGTTGTTTGTATAACATGATAAGATTCGCTTGTCTAAAGCAACTATTCGTTGAACAAATCTGGCAACTCTGGCCATTGTCTGGGGCAACCTTGCTCATGTTGAGTGACAGAAAGGTTCGTGCTGATAATTGTTGAATGCAAAAATACGAAAGAGAAAAATATATGAAGACTTCGACGTACAACTTTGGAGAGGGGAATTTGAGAAAAAGGCAAAGTCAACGAATCTCAAATCTTTACTAAATAATTATATGAATAGATACATAGATAGATAAGATAGCTGCCACAAGGCAAAAAATATAGGCAACATTATAATAGCTGGCGATAAGGAAAATTTTAACGATAATTCTTATCTGCAGATTCTCTTACATTTAGAGTCTAAAATGTACTAAAACAAGTAAGAAAGCTGCAGTCTACGTTCTTTAAATAACAGCAAAACAATACGGTATTATTCTTAAAATGTACCAAGTTAATACATCGAAAACATTCTAAAATATGTCAAAAGCAATATTTTATACTACTTTATTCGAGATATACTTTAGTACTATATACAAAATATTTATATGAGATCAGTGTCGAGAGGTCTAAAAATATTTATATTATAACCAAATCTTTGGAAACGAAGTTACAGTAAGAGATAAAGAGAAGCATTTAATATCTATGTACATGTATTGCCTCGATGTTTGACGATGATAACAAATGATTAACAGATACCTCGAAGTATCAGCAAAAATTCCATGTTAAAATTAAATTTAACACACTTAGAATCTTTAATTATCAATTATCAACTACTGCAATTTTGTTTAAGTGTGTTGTTTACAGTGTTAATTACTTGTTATATTATAAAATACATATTCTAATTTCTAAATAATAGTTCACAGATACTAAGCATATTGTTAACGCTGCTCACAACCTTCTAGAAAAGTTCACACTACGCATCTCTTCAAAGTTCAATGCACCTGTCTAACTAATTAACCTAGAAAAATGCAAATAGCCATTCGCACAGCAACATTGCCCTCAACACGCCCCTTAAGAGTACAATAACGTCAACAGCAACAACAAAATCTAAGCCAAACAATCAATCAACGCTGTCGCAACAGCAACAAAGTTCTCTTGAGCACGTCGTGCAGAGAGACCGAATCGCATCTAAAAGCACACAACCCTGTATAATTATATAGAAGTATGAACGCACTCATTCTTTTTTAAATACAGTTGCATGTCGCATAACAAGGTGGGTTAAGATAATGTTCATGCATGTAAAATTATTTTTTAAATTACTTCTATGTCTGTTGTGCATCCAACACTACAACATTATTTTCATTGGATTTTTAACAATAAGTGACCTGCTTTGTAGCCATCTCTAATGTCAACTTTTCATTCGAAAATGCAGATCATGGAATATGGAATAAGAATGTTGCAATATCCAGAGTATCTCAAAGACACTAATTGATATTTTCAAAAGTTAATTCACAATTCAACATCTTAGAGACGCACCTAATCAATGTCTTTTAAGTGGCCCTCTAAGCCGCCACCGTTGACTGTTTTCTAGTAGTTGACTGTAGATGGTCACATTGGTAATTCGAGAATTAACTGAGATGCAAATACAAACGAGATGCATACAGAGCAATTATGATCACATTATACACAGTGACAGGCAAGACAGGGGCGATTGTGCAGAGGAGAGCGAAGACAAGAGAAGAAAACTTCGAGGGTAGTGAAAAGGCAAAAACAAAAGCAAAGTGCGTCTAAAATTAGATGAAACGTCTAGGGGCACCGTTTTCCTAGGGCCCTGTGCCTGGGGTCGATCTTTTAGGTGATTAACCGCACAAGGCCCCAGCAAAACTCGACCGAATGCTCGTATGCTTCTGACTCTTGACAACCAGATACGAATGCCTTCTAATTGCAGCTGAGCAAGAGAGAAAGACTCACTATATCTATTTTTATCTATAACCGAGAAATTCAAGGAACATTATATGCTACAATTCACGGAACGTCATAATAACTATTACATTATATTTTTTAAGCTAAGATAGATTAAGAATCACTTTATATGATGCAGATTATAAATTACCCGCAAATGGTATAATTATAGATCATAATAAAATAATACAAATAATACTAACATTATTTACAATACAGACAGCATCACAAGAAGTCACACTTTAAATATTATATTTTCGATCTTCTTGCTTCTACGTCTGGGGTTTCTTTAACTATTTGTAGAAAACCATGTAAATTGATTTAACAATTTTAAATAAAACTGCGTGCCAATCTTAAGTTAGTATTTTTATATAATTTTCATTTTTATCTTTTTGCTTATTTTTGTTCAATTTATTTATTATCTTTTTTAGAGACCAGAAAGACGTCTTACATTTTATTGGCAATCATTCACTGAGAAATTATTTATTTCTGTTATTTTTGTTTATTTATTTGTCTTTTTTTCGATATTTCTGGGGATTAATAAATTTTGTATGTCACAAATAGTAAAATTTGTGTAAATTTGTTCGAGGTAATTACGCTTTTAGCCGGCAATTGGCATAATTTTAATTGATGTGATTGCAGTATTGGATCGCCTTGGGCTGAAATTGTTTCGACGGGACAAAATTTGTGCTATTTTTGGGCTGAATGTTGAATTCAATTATTTTGCTCAGACCATCGAGCTTCACAGCGAATAATCGGACAAAAAAACTGTTAACAAAATGCTTTTAAAGTAAGCATGAGTAGTACACTTCAGTTCAATTCACTTGGGTTTCCATAAATTCACAGTTCGTCTTTGAAAAGAGTGAGACTCTAAAGACGATAAGTTGGATGGCCCTCAAAAATTAGCACAAAGCACAACAATTGTTGTCGTGAGAATAGGAAGTCATAAACCGAAGCCGAGGGCAAGTTCTTAACACCAAATGGAGCACTTAACAGATATGTCAATACTTCGTTTATTGGTATAGCTGCTCCTTTATTTACATATACATTGTATACCCATACTTACTACTATATCTTGTTAGATATTTACAAAAATGAGTGCGGGTGAGCAGAAATACACCATGAGTCTTTTGAAACCCATTTCACTCAACATCTGAACTGAAGTGGCAACTGTTTTAATAAGGGACTCAACTGCGAAGTAATTCTGTTGATACAAAAGATTATGGCTAAAAGTATTCAAAAGATTTACTCAATTAACAAGCTAACAATTTTTGTTGTTGTCAAAGCATCATGGAGAGAAATGAATACAAAATTCTTTAGTTTGTAGTACTTTTATATACAAAGTAAACTACATATTTCCTTTTGCAAAAAATGATTCACTATATTCTACAGCATGATTAAATTCACTCTCATCAAAAGCCAGATTTCAAACTTTTCTTCTATCCACCTAACAAAAAAAATTTCAAAAGCCCTTTAAGACAAAATCAACTTTTGCCTTTTACGTTTCTAAGAATTTCAAGCCGAATGCGGTCAACGTTTAATTAAAATAACAAAAAAAACCAATCAAAGCATTAAATTGTAAAGCTAGCAGTTCATGGGGAACCTAAAGGTATACGGGAAAAAGTGAAAATCAGTTGTGGCATTAAAATTTACGACAAACTGAAAAATACAAAAGTATTTTGTATACATGTTTTAAAAAGATTAAATTTCTATTGGACAAATTTGAATATATTTGTTTAATATTTGAAGACCCTTAACTCTTGGTAGAAATAAAAAAGGATCTACAAAATGTGCTGCTTTAAGTGTACACAATATATATATTGAGAATCATCAATAATACTGCCAGAGCATGCTTTGGTATTTTGTGCGAGTTTATTTAAGAATCGGTTGAGCTGCTTATGTGATAAACAAAATTTCATAAAGATCCAATCATATTCATATAAAGTTTGTTTTAAATTTGAGCCACGACTACTTCTGCCCTGGCAAAACATAAATCAAATGGCGATTGGTTGCGATCAGCTTAAAATTGTAAAGAACGGCTGCTGATTCGGTTCACAATCTGGAGTTTTTTGTAATCAATGGTGCATTTAAACCTAAATATATATCGAAAGCCTTCTGTAAAATGTAGTATTTTTCCGGTATATTAAGTTGCTAACATTTAAGAATAATATTGTAATGTCTTGATCTTATGGTTCCAGTTAGTTGACACTTACGCACGATCAATTTTCTTATATTGAAGTACTGTATAAAACGAATAGTTATTTCGATAGTTTTTAAAAAATGAATTATCGTGTTTATTTATACCAATACACGAGAAAAGTTTAACACCGAAGCAGAGCCCAACAAAATCAATTATTATAGTTTTTATATTACATTATTGAAATTATATTGATTGAAGTTATTTTTATTTGATATGAATTAATGTTATGATAAACTTTTAAATTTGATATACAGACAAAATATCGGTTATCTGTGAATTATGGATAATAATATATAATCCCTTACATTCCCATAGGCAGATTATACAAATTTATTATTTCTAACCTATTTCCAGTCGTCAAAAACTAAAAAAAATTGAGTTAACAGTGTGGCTACTACTTCAGTGGAATAAGATGGGAACGCAGAACGATCTTTTGGTAACATAAGAAAACCATTATGAAGAATGCTACAAGTCCATAAAAACAGCACACAAGATATACAAACTGCATCTAACAATAAATATATGTGGTACATACAGAACTAGTGAAAAAGAGACAAGGATAGAATGTATCTATGATCCACACATGGGATCCTAAATTCTCATTTATCGCCGACACTAGTGGAACTCTTCTGTTCATCCACCCCACCTCTCCACACCATCATGTTTTACTCACCCTATTGCATTCCAAGGCAGCGGCACTGTGCTCCTCCCGTTGACGAAAACAGTGGCTGCATTTGCTCTTGTTGAATATATTTGGTGAGAATTTACGACAGTCCGCGGTACGTCCGCAACTCGCAGTCAGCGGGGGCGTTGAAACTGCCGTTGTCGCTGCTGGGGCTGCGGCTGCTGATGTTGTTGTTGTTATTGTTGAAGTTGACATTTTCTGCAGTTGCGTTTTGATTTTTTTTCTCAGCTGCTGGACCGTTGCAATTGGAAGTGAAAGAGAAACGAACGAGCAAGATAGACAGAAAGAGAGAGAAAGAGGCAGATAGAGCTCACCTCAGCGTTGTTGCTTTTGCTCAGGGCTAAGCGGCATTGTGTTCACATAAACAACACACAAAAACGCACACGCACACTCGCACACACACTCGCGAAACTGCAAATACGCGAAAAGAGCAGCAAAACACAAAACACAATTGGAATAATTTTGCACAATTTGTGCTTTTTATCTCTCTTCTTCTGCTTCTTCTAATTTATCTTCTTCTTTCTTGATGTTTGTCGACACTTGATAAAAGGTGGAGCGCAAGCAGTCGCAGAGGGGCTAACAATATGACACGGGAGGCGGGTTCTGGCAGCCTTACATATTTATGCAAATGCGCCGACCGACGACGCAATTGATATTGTTATTTTTGCTTGCTGTTGTTGTTACTTTGCTGTTGTTGTTGTTGTTGTTTTTCGTACTCCACAGAAGCAACGGCACAGCAGCCGTAAGGCTTTAGTGTTGCTCTTGTTGTTGTTGCTGTTGCCGTCGACGTCGACAGCGACGTTTCGTTGTTGTCGTTGTTATTCTTTGCTAATTGCTCCAAAAATAGCAGCACAATCGCTGAGTCGGCTCCTTGTTGCTGTTACAATACACTTTTTAACTTGAATTCGCTAACAGTTATGCGCGTTTGCTTTGCCCTTTAGATTTTTATATCAACTTTATATTTTTTGGCATGGCAAGCAAATAATACGAATATATATGAATACAACCGAGAAAACGGAAAATACACAAACACATCCACATGCACAAGCACATTTACTCACACGCAACGCGCACACACTACAAAAATTATTCAATTTTGCTTTGCACTTGGCTTCTTTGGGACACACCAACAAAACACTTGGCTGTGGCTGTGAAGTTTCGCTAGAAGCTGCTGCTATTGTTGCTACTACCGACAAACACGCGTTCGTTAAATGTTGCTCTCGGTTCGAATGCACACACGATACTGACTACCAGACCCAACAACAAGTCGAGCGGCAGCCACACGAGCGCCAATACCAGAGAGTACCCAACCATAATAAGAGAGCGCTTTAACGCTATGTCAAAACCAAGATGTCGAGAGACATTAGCAACGCAATTTGGAGTCGGCTCTCTTGGTGGAGGCTCTCTCTCTCTCTCTCTCTTTCTGTCTGTGGCTCTCCGACGCTTCGGTCCGTTGTACTTAAAGTTAACAGGGTATTAGTTCCAATACACTGTGCATTTGATAACTGATAAAATGGAATAGCAATGAACAAATTTACGTGTAAAATAACTTATTAATAATATGAGACGATTACAAACAGAGTATTAAGAACTGCATTTCAAATCAATCAAAATACCGTCATACATTATATAATATATTACTGCTTTATTTATAATTTATGTAAACATATGTACATATGTATGTACATATTTACCAGTGCATAATTCTTAAAAACAAATTGTTAAAAAATCAACACGAATACTGTAAAGTTCTGTGACATCATGCTCTCTGCTGCTCTTCTACAAGAGAGCAAGTGCGCTCATACTTAAGCTCGGCTTCAAACTTGGTTCGATGGAGCTGTTGCCATCGTAGCGGAAAAACCACTATTTAGCCCCGCTAAAACGCAAACGGCTAGAAATACATATACGATTTCCAAGTTATAGCTTAAATTTACTGGAACTATACATCCTGAAATTACAATGTATTACCAAAATTCAAATAAAGTGTACAGATATTTAATTTATCTAAAAAACACTTTTATTTGTGTAATCAAATTGAAATTCTTTACTCTTACAGTTCTAATGAGTTTTTTAACCTGTTCTTGGCACTCAAATTGTTCTTTTAAAGTGTAAAAAGCAATGCAACCATTATCCAACCATTCTCCATACTCGATGTACTTCCCGAATCGATTTGTTTACAACAACATCAATCTAGACACAGCAACAATAACAGCGGCAACTACAGCAATTAAGTGCACGCTTCATTAAGAGAACCTCACACAACAAATTTTCAAGTGTGCTGCAAGAGGCGAGAGAACGAATGATTGAGAATCGGCGAACCAGATATGAGGAAAATGGTAATGCAAAGGTAAAGGTGAAAAGAAGGACAAGGTAGAGACGTAATTAAAATACCACAAAAATTGATTAATTGCGCCTGTCATTCTCATGAGCGGCTTGAAAGGGAGGCAACAGACGAAAGGTGTTCACTATGCAACTTGCAGGGGTAATGTCAAATATTTTGACTGATTTTGGGTTCTTGGCGCTAGGGATGATAGAATACTTGTTTTTAGGATACAATAATGTAAAATAGTTACGTCCTACAATTCTTCTTGCTTCCAATTCTCTGGCCCCATTAAATCTAGTTCACGACTATCTTATGTCTTTCGATTAGTGTCACGAATTTCGGGATTTCTATAGTCCTTTGCTGAGATATCTGGGGTGTACTTTTGCAAAAGGAAATATTTTGCAGCTCGGGAAATTGAATCATAAAAATTCTTCGTAAAACAAATGTTTGAATGTATAATATAAAATAGTATTATAATATATTATTTTTTATTGTAGACTTATAAAAGAAATTGAACTGTCGATTGGGTAATTAGTTGCCACGTGTTTGCTGATTCAACTGCAGCATTAGACATTCCATGGGGTCATTTAGTATTGTGGCCTTTCAGTCAAAGATGCCGAAACATGTTGCATGATAATGGATTCTTTTTTTTCGGGAACTGTTGTCGCATTCGCTTCGACTTACTGCGACTGTGTCAGTTGCATTTGTGAGAAATACCTGCAACACGGCTTTCAATTGCATTACTGCATATTGATTTTTAAGGTAGCTAACAATTGTATTTGGCGTTATTGTTGTTGCCGGTGCTACTTCAGTTATTCAGTTTGCTGTCTGCTCCTCGTTTTGCACATTTTGCACTCTCATTCAAATGTCAAGCGAGTCACGCGCGTCTTTGGACTTCACAAAATGGTGACAATAATGAAACCCAGTTATACAGTTATTTCTGAATCTGAATCAGTATCTGAATCGGAATTGGAATGTGTGATTATCTATATCTGTATCTGTATCTGTATCTATTCACATCTTTGCATCTGTTTCTATGACGGTTATCTATTTACATACATAGATCAACATTTGTTTCGGAATAAATGTTTTATATGGGGATAATTTTGATACAACTTGTTGTCAATTCAAAGTCGACGAATCGAATGAGGGGCGAGGACAAAATGCTGCACACACGAGATTGCAGCTTGTTGTCGCAGTTGTTGTAGTTGTTGTTATTACTGCTGCAGTTGCTACATATTAAATTCATTGCAGCTGCGAGCGGCAACTCGCCAAACACCAAACAACAAACACCAACAACACGCTTTCACTTTTCTATGCTAATTGAAAAGCCAAAAAATAAAACGATCCAACAAAATAAACAATTTTCATAAGGCGCATTTTATGTATTCGAAACTGTCCTTTTACGGGTTTGAGGGAGCATTGACTTGGCAGATTTTTATGGCAACCACTTTCAAAAATCGCCTATGGTTTGATGGGGTTTCGACATTTTCCTGCTGCTGCTCTTGTTGTTGTTATTGTTGTTAGTTTTGTGATGTTTTCAGTCAGGTTAGAGCCGTTTGATTAATTTATTTTTAATTTTAATGCCACATTCGAGAATCCAATCAAAATATTTGTCTTGGCCCGGCAATAGCTCAAAGCGTCGGTATTTTTGGGATTATTCTTCAGAAGTTTTTCTTCTCGCTACCAAAAATAAGTACACGGGCATATTAATTCCATGCTGATTTGAAGAAAACAGAAGAAATGAGGTTATTATGGCATTAGATAAATTTAGGGAGAAGGTTCTATACTGACATACAATGTGATACGTATTAAATTGTAATTAGGAAACAATTGTTTCTATTCTATTTCAGTATTCAAATTAGTTATTTAACACCACATCGCAATAATCGAGTTACCGGGTATCTTGAAATCGAACACTATTTATTGTCTTCACCTCTACCACTCTTACTATATCGAGATAACTTAAAAAAACAATGATTTATGTTGAATTAGCGACTTTTGTTTATTAAACGTCCGTAGAGCTAACAAAGCCTACAACATGAATTACGAGAGGGCGATACTCGAATAGACTGTATTTTCGGAAATAGCTGCATGAATTGTATAATTTTATTGACTTCGTTTTGATGATGAGTATGAAAGCATTTTTACTGAATCATACACGATTTATTTACCTTGAATGAGGGAGTATGACTTCTAGAGCTAATTTTAATTGAAATGTCGAAATTAATAAAAAATAAAATAAAGGGGGAGGATTATGAAAATTATTACTAAGAGTTGTGAGAAATAAAACTGAATCTATTAAATAAGTAGCCATAGGATACCTGAAAGTAGCTAAACATCTGTATAGCTGACGTTTCAGTTATTTTTACTACTTTTACCAAGAGGATTGTAGGAATTTGTAGTACACTTTTAAAGAAAATCAAAAGAGAGAGAGAGAGAGAGAGAGAGAGAGATAGAAAGATAGAAACACTGCAACTCGATTCACATATTGTCCACCTGCAAAACTACCGTTTCAACAGGTAGTTAATGCGCAAAAGAGGCAGCCTCGAAAACTGGCTCATCAAAAACTCATTGGCAACAGCACTTCCTCGATGAGGAAGCACTATAGCTAAGCCAGACATGGGCGTCAGCTCATGGGCAATCCAAGCAGTCCAAGCAATCCAGCTAACTAACCAAACGACCAAGCGATCTCTGACCATTATTTGCCTGCCTGTCTGACGGCAACCACCTGCGAATAATTTCCCATAAGAAAATAATAAAAAAAAAAAACAGAAAAAACTCGTGAAAAACGCCGCAAATCGACGTCTGACAGTCTATGGCTGGTACCAATTTGCCGTCGATTCGCAACTCACGCTATGCCACAGAGAGAGAGAGAGAGAGGGAACGAGGGGAGGAAATCGGGGAGGCGTCCATAGACCTTTTGTGAAAGTGAAAATTTTTCATAAAGCATGTGCTGCAACAGCCACAGCAAAAGCAACAGCAAACGCAACAGCAACGAAAACTGCAACTGCAGCGACAGCTACCTAACTTCAGCAGGACCACAAAATGATTAGATACCCTTTCCTAAACGTATGCCCTAACAATTTTGCCTTTTTTCGCAGGCATTAAAACCGGAACTAAAATTTCATGTTCGATATAATATTCCCATCCAAATTCTTTTTATACCCGCTACCCATAGGGTAGAAGGGTATTATAACTTTGTGCCGGCAGGAAATGTATGTAACAGGTAGAAGGAGGCATCTCCGACCCTATAAAGTATATATATTCTTGATCAGCGTTAACAGCCGAGACGATCTAGCCATGTCCGTCTGTCCGTCTGTGTGTCTGTGTGTCTGTCCGTCCGTCCGTATGAACACCTAGATCTCAGAGACTATAAGAGATAAGGCTATAATTTTTTTTCGACAGCGTTTGTTATGTTTGCACGCAGATCAAGTTTGTTTCAAATTTTTGCCACGCCCACTTCCGCCCCCGCAAATCAAAAAAATCGACTAACAAGCGTAATTTTAAAGTTAGAGTTTTGGTATATATAATAATAACTATAGTAGTTATGATTCCTGAAAATTTGGTTGCGATCAGATGAAAATTGTCGAAGTTATTAAAGAAATACTTTTGTATGGGCAAACACGTCTACTTACTAGGGGTCTTAGTTGCTTTAGATGACAATCTGGTATATTGTGCCGTCTATGGTATATTTTGAATGCGGTACTATATCAATATACCAAATATATTATTTGGTATATTTTTAGTATTTTTGCAGTATATTCGGTATATTTTGAGAAAATTATCGCAAAATATATTTCTTTTATTCAAAATGGGTAGCGGGTATCTCACAGTCGAGTGCACTCGACTGTAGCTTTCTTACTTGTTTTAAATGGAAATGGATTTAATATTTTTTAATTTTTTTGATTGAACTGATTCGTTACTTCGAAGCAAATTAACTAAATTAACAAAAAACTCATCACTTAAGAAATATAAAGTTGGTTATAGCAGAATATAACAGAATATCAAAATATTGGATTTAGGGTGTCCTTATTGATATGGGCATTTCTAAAACGATTACTGAGATTAAAAAATAATATATTAAAATTATATACAAGCATGAATGTTTTTATTTTAAATATTTATTTCAATATTAATGAGTTAAAATGTTGCTTTTGAAGCGAAGTTACATTTAAACTCCTACTGTCGTCGTTGCTTGATAAGTATAATTGAAGAACACTTAATTTAAAATCTATATCATAGTAGCATTTTGTACGTAATTTAGCAAATATTCGTATTACACATAGAGTATAAATAAAGCGACTCGTTACCATAAAATAGCCAGTTTTCAAGTAGTGCTTTTCATAATTGAGTTCAACCGCGTGAATAATATCAAACAACGAGTAGTTAGGAAATTGCGTTTCATTAACATAGCAAAATCGAGTAAAAATAAAAAAGTGAATTGAAAAAGCGATAAAAACTAAAAACAAAATGCGAGAAAAATAAAAGGCAGATAACATGTGATGTGTGACGGGATGACAATGTCAAAATTGTCTCTCCTAAGGATAACGACAAAATGCAACACAGGATTTGGGATTTCTGAGTATCCATTTTTGTTTTGTTTTGGGAAAGTGTTACGAATCACAAGAAAAACGAACATATTTATTTGTAAACATTTTTTTATTAAGGTGACAAGAGCATAATTTACCGTTAACTCTTCGTCATATGCCACGGAAAATCTGAAACCCAAAGTCAAACTCAAACTGAAACCGAAACTGAAACTCAAGTTTTGCACGCAGAGGCAAATGTGAGGCGATGGTTTCCTAGTTGGTTTTTCGACCATTTGGCGTGTCTTATGATTTATTTGACATGACAGTCAAATGAACAGAGATTTATTTTCAATGCTGCATTTTTAATGATTTTCTGTTCAGCTCGTGGGGCATTTCAAATTGAACAGCCAGACGAAGATTGAGACACAGGCAGACGGATAAAGAGACGGAACTGTGGTCGTAGACGTAGACATCAGCCGTAGACAGGGACAGAGACAGAGATAGAGACAGAGACACGCAATTGCCGCCCAGTCACCCATGTGTCCAGTTTGAATCTATACACCTTACTCGGAACTGTGGCCAGTTCCCGATATAGAGTGTCTCGTGCTTCGCAGCGAACTTATTGCAATGTTGTACTAGCATGTAGCATGTAGCATGTGGGCCACATTGGTGTAGCTCTAATTTGTGCACCTGCTGGCAAAAGCAAAAATCAATTATAAACAGCAAGAGAATTTCAAATCGAAATGCACCAGGCACAATTGCTGAGTGAAACCCAAACTCAGCGAGCTATAACAACATCGATATCTTGTTACTCTTTCTTCAAAAGTTTACTATTTATTTTCTTGTATTTCATTGTAAATTGAGATCAACTCCTAACATTTCAATTGGACTGAGACTGTTCTAAAATTACCAATATAAAATACACAAACAGTAAAAAAACGAGTAAAAATCATCAATTCCATTTGTATCTTAAATCGTATGCGGTTTCCAAAAATATATTCCTATTTTAAAATGAAACCCGATAAAAGTAGATTGAAAAAATAAATTATTATAAAATATTTTCAACATTTATACTTAAGCTGGAGAAGAAATTAAATTTTGATAAGTGTATCTTGATCGAGTGCATCTAATAGAAAATTAAAGAAAATATTAATTTCACTTTTGGCTGCACTTGACCCACTCTCCACTTAAGTAAAGGAGAAGTGTGAGTATGCGTGGCAGCTGCGTTTTCATGACTCAGGTTGCAGATAAATCATATACTAAAATGAACACAGCGGGATATTCGCCAAAGGGGCTGTCTAATTTTTGGTCTTGGATGCAGATTCAGATTCATTTAGACTGAAGATTCTTAATGTAGAAACAGAGTCTAGATCATTCAGATTATATCAGCTGTTGAGTCATGGATAACAAAATTAAAAGCCAACTCAAAGACATTGGAGAGACAACAACAATGACATCAGTAAATAGCAGGAAGAGAAGTATCTACCTAGTTGTAAAGCAAATTGAATTAACCAACACGATGATAGGAAAATGTAAAGTAAGAGTCAAGCCCGAAGGAAACTCTCATTAAAAGGTGGACCCCATAAAGTTATACATTCCTGATAATAATAATAATAATAATAATAATAATAATAATAATAATAATAATAATAATAATAATAATAATAATAATAATAATAATAATAATAATAATAATAATAATAATAATAATAATAATAATAATAATAATAATAATAATAATAATAATAATAATAATAATAATAATAATAATAATAATAATAATAATAATAATAATAATATAATAATAATGAAATAACAGCACACTTGAAAGTCGTTTACTCCCGCCCGTTATATTCTTATTTACTTTCACATAAGCAAAGTGCACAATGTGGCAACAGCATTTGAATACAATTAGTAGTTATGATTTTCACTTTTTTATAGTCAGCAATTTAGGCATTGTTGTTGCTGTAGCCATTCAAATTCATGTGGCAATGCAAAACTACAACAACAATGGCCAATGGACACGTGTGTCTCGCCTCCGTCTGGGATGATTGCCTGGGATGCTGGATTGTTGGGCATGGTAGTTTCATAAGAGCAAACGATCAGTTCAGCTCAGCTCGAATCATTTTCGATTGCAAAACGACAACAACGTGTTGCACATGGGGCAAGCAGACAAAATGAATGCCCAAAATGATTGTTACGCGAGGTTGCAACAACGCCAAAGGTGACCAATGAATGATTCAATATGTGAGTATACTCGGACTGTCGCTTGCATGCGATACGGGTTGCGGTTCGTTTTGCCATGCGAGAGAAACAACCAGAAACCTTTATTTATAAAAACATATTTCAGCACTTTATCGCATTTGATGATCTATTTGTGTTTTTCATAAGTATTTCAACAACTAATTAGAATTTAATGTATATTTTCTTGAGTGATTTTAATTGCTTTTGTCGTTTTATTTATATTAATTTTGTTTTCTAGTTTTGGTAATTTTAAAAATAAGCCAATTTTAATAATCATACAATTTAATTAATAGATTTTATTTGAAAACTATTCGATAGGCCATTAACACTTTCAATTTCATTGTCTGCATAAGAGCAAAAGCTTTTCAGCGACATCTGTGCAAATCAGAAAGAAAGTATTGACGTGTGAAATTTAAAGAAATTACAGAAATTATCATTTGATGCATAGTTGTAGATAAAATTGGAACTGAGTTGCGCAGCATATTATGTTATAATTGAATTATTATCAAATTATTAGTTTGGGTATTCAAAACCTCATTTTTGATTATTAAGAACAATATTTAATGATAGGGTTATAATTTATTCACTTATTTTTCTTTGTTAGTTGGTTCACAATCTGGTATATTTTCTGCTCTTTACTATATTTTGAAGATAATAGTATATAGATATACGATTTATAATCTTTGGTATATTTAAATATATTAATAGACTGTTTTGGTTTCATTAAAAAACAGTCGAGCAAGCTTTCTTATTTGTTCTATGAAAAATTAAACGTCACTCCAATCCGTTGTTAGTATTATTAATAAGTAACTGAAGAGAAGATGTAATACAATTTATTTCTAAACTTCTAAAATCTATTCGGTATGGTAAACATTACACGAAATTTACAAAAAAAAAAAAAATATAGTTTGCAGAGTTATTTTGTCTCTTTTTGATAAAGTGTAATCGTAGAGTCGGTACTCGACCTACAGAGTTTTGAAAACCATTTGTACCAAAATATTCCATAAATTAAGAAATTAAAATATTTCAGAGATTACACACACTGATCTCCATGCAGAAGCTCCTGATTATAAAATGAGTACGAAAATAATATCGAAGTCACATCATTTGTGATTTGCTGAAAGGGGCATGGCTAAATCGATATCAAATCATCATCTACTTATCTGCGTGCATTCATGATATCTGATTTTAAGATGTTTTTAAGTGTAGCGATTGACAGACAGATTGCTTTTGTGGATTAATGCAGACATTAGCTTCAACTTCTGCTCTTGTGCATTAGAGACATCAGATGGTAAAACTACTGCACGTGGTAGGAAATTGTTGAAGCCAAAGTCTTTCGGCGTTGCCGACATCGTCAACTTGACCCAAACACCTCAGTTAAAAGCGTTTACAAATTACGACTTAATCGCGTGCTGCTTGAACCCTACAACAACCGCAACAACAACAGCAACATCAACAGCAACAAGAGAATCAACAACGACCGCAACAACTACAATTACTAGTACAAGCATAATGACAACAGTAACAACAACAACAACAACAAGCAGAACAAGTTGCCAAGTCAGCTCCAAGTTCAAAGCAAACCACATAGCAAACAAACTTGGGAAAACTGTCTACAACTGTCTGCAGTCATTGAAATTCTTGCAGTCTTACTCTTGACTCTGTCGTCAGTCAGTCTGACCGTCAGCGTCACCGTCACCGTCACCGTCAGCGTCAGCGTCAGTCTGTGTTTTCGATTTGTACTTCAACAATGGCAAATGCTTTTCTAGACTTAATTAACACGAACTTGTAAATAAGTACAACAAAATAACGACAAGAGATCGAGACTTGAGACATGTGTTGAGGTTTTACTTGGGCGTCTGACGCCCGAGTTGACCTTGTCCCATGGACAACGAGATCTCTTAAGAGAATGGCTCCTTCCAGCTTCCCCTTTCATGCTGGCCCATCGCCTACATAACATACAAAGCTTAATTATTCTAATTGTTTTGCAGTTTACCTGCCGAAACAGACGAAAACGAAGAGGAAGACAGAGACGGAACTGCTCAGACTCGATTCTTTCTTTCACACATTTTGGCATTGATTGATGAATTTCAAATTGGTTTAAGATGATCATCATGGCACAACAAGCGCCAACTCTCCTCCAATCATCCAAGGCGAAGTGAAAATTAAGCCAATGACAACAACAACGACAACAATAACAATAAGAACAAGTAAGAAAGTTACAGTCGAGTGTGCTCGACTGTGAGATACCCGCTACCCATTTTTAATAAAGGCAAAATATTGCGGTATCATTTTCAAAATATACCGAAAATACTAAAAAAAATACTAAAAATATACCAAATGGTATATTTGGTATATCGATATAGTACACCATTCAAAATATACCATAGACGGCACAATGTACCAGATTGTCGGCCAAAGCAACTCAGACCCATAGTAAGTAGGCGTTTTTGCCCATACAAAAGTATTTCTTTAATAACTTCCACAATTTTCTTCTGATCGCAACAAAATTTTCAGGAATCATAACTACTATAGTAATTATTGTATATACCAAAATTCGTAACTCTAGCTTTAAAATTACGCGTGTTATTCGATTTTTTTGATTTGCGGGGGCGGAAGTGGGCGTGGCAAAAATTTGAAACAAACTTGATCTGCGTGCAAACATAACAAATGCTGTCGAAAAAAAATTATAGCTCTATCTCTTATAGTCTCTGAGATCCAGTGTTTCATACGGACGGACGGACAGACGGACAGACGGACAGACACACAGACGGACAGACGGACAGACGGACAGACGGACATGGCTATATCGTCTCGGCTGTTGACGCTGATCAAGAATATATATACTTTATAGGGTCGGAGATGCCTCCTTCTACCTGTTACATACATTTCCTGCCGGCACAAAGTTATAATACCCTTCTACCCTATGGGTAGCGGGTATAAAAATAGAAAGAGCAAGAGCAAGAGAAAGAGCTAGTTGCCGTGACCATTTCACTTGTCCAGTTGACCAAAATCTAAATATGCCAGGCCAATTTCACACGTCAACTCAAACAGCAATTCAGTAAGAGAGGACAACACGAATATGAATACATTCATGAATATGAATGCATGATGAATGCACTGTCCGAACGAAGACGTACGAATTGCCTCAATGAATGACCGAATGAGGTGGCACTACGTTTAGGTGTGCGGTACTCGAGTCTCGAGTCTCGAGCACAGTGGAGCAATGTGTTGCGAGTGTGGGTTGAAAGCAATGTGCGGATTTTTTAATTCACTTCGCTCCACTGTAACTGCCTGTGGGGTAAATCAAAGTGAAGTGGCCGTAACGGCAGCAGTAGCAGGCCGCCTTTTGGGGTCTGTCATACGCCAAAAAATGCCGACCCCCAAAACAACGATGAGACTCAGGCTGCTACAATTGAATTGAAATTGGAATTGCGGCTGGCAAATGTGGCTCACAGTCATCTACGTATGTATGTATACACCTACATTGAGGTGTATGTTTGGTGTCGCACTAACGTATCATGTGAATAGTTTCCCCGCGAATTTGCATGCTTTGATTTGGATTTGGATTTGGTTTCGCGTTTGGATTTTGATTTGGATTTTGACAGTGGAACGGCCATGAGTTGTCATAACACCACTTGGCCAGCTATGAGAGTTCATGGGGGCAGCAAGAAGTGGGGGCCGGATGAAATTGCAATATCCAACCGCGTCTTTGAGGCCTCCGAAAGTTGTTAGTTGACATGTTGACGGCAATTTGAGCGCTCTTTAATTAACTTCCATGTGTATAACAAGAGAGTTTTCCTTGAATTCATTTGCATTACGAATAGAAACGTTTTCATTTCACACTTCACAAGGAAAAGATCTTAGTTTTCCGATTATACAGCTTTCGACACCTGTCATAAATAGAATAAAAAGCTATAAAAGCCTCACACGAACATCAAAAGACCGATAATAAAATTAGGCATTCATGGCGATAGCTAAATGTAAAGTTTGATCGAGGAAATATCATCTGAGTTGCATAGAAATTTAAATCAAGAAAGAAAACTTAACTTTACCTTATGAAATTGTCTTTGTGTACATAAATATTTGTTTGGTGTATTTATCTGATTCGAAATAAAATTGAAGAAATATTACATACTCTTCGAATCTATTGCACTATGTAGGATGATAAATTAGATTTTGATAATAGTGGAGAAATAAGTAATGGATAGTTATTTAAAGATATTAACAGATTTCTTTCAAATCGAGTGGGATTCTGAAAATATTACAAATTAATCTGAAAACACTCGTAATTAGTCGCAGCTGAAAATGGTTGTGATTCATGATCAGATTCCTTTTCATTTAGCGCTTTGTGATCGGTTCATATGAGTCCATTAAATGCTATAAATACAAGAAATATGCAAATAAAAAAATATTCACATAAACAAATAGAAATCTCAGTCGCAGTCGCAGTCGCAGTCGGAGTCGCATTCGGACCCAAACAGAATTCAAGCCCAATGAGAAATGCCAATGCACGTGTCTTGATCATAAATTTAAAACATGTTTCAAATGCAGCCGTCGCCGCGTTGTGCCGCGACCAGACATCGCTGCTGAAGGGGGGGGGGATGGTGGGTAGATGGAGACGGCGGCAGAGTCCACAAAAAGCAATAATAAACGCATGAAAATATGCCTGAGGCGTGCGCCAAGCGATTTCACCTACCAACTGGTGGTGGAGGAGGAGGTGGAGGTATAGACGCTGGAGGGGCACTTGGAGGTGTATAGGCGGGAGAAGGTGTGAGCAGTGAGTGGGGACAGGGAAGAGGGGACTGGGGACTGGGGACTGGGAAGTTGGCTTCGTTGTCACTTTTTGCATAAACGCACCCAATTTTCAATGTTGCCGGGGAGGTGCGTTCCATGGAGAGTCAACCATTGGCCACATGCCAGTGCGTATGCTTGCCGAAGTGGAGGCGACTCGCAGAAGAGTGCAAGACAGAGAGGGCGAGAGAGAGAGAGCGAGAGAGGCATGGAATTGGAAATGGAAATGGGTTCGAGCGTTTGCAGAGCCGCGCCTTAACCGTGGGCACAGTTCGCCTCAGGTCTATTGGAAGCCAAGAGCTTGCCTTTGCCTCGCTTGCCACTTTGCCACGCCGCGCCGCACCGCGCCGCTTCGAACTACTTTGCGTTCGATGTGTTGTTAGCTTGGCTTTAATGCTTCTGTAATGGCGTACAAATTGCTATTGTTGTCGAGAGGTCTTTGAGCTTGGCTGGGATCGTTCCCAACGCCATGTAAAAGGTTCGTGCTCTGCATTGCCGATTGGCTCCGAAACATCAGACGTCAAATGCCACAGAATATTTTTGGTAGCTAAAGTCATCGAATGGCTTGGTCTACATATGAAGACACTACAAGTATACTTTGATGAATTAATTTGGCGTCTGGCTGCGCTTAATTACGATTTCCCCATGCAAATCACTTTTTGTATTAAGAAAGTTCAGCGAATGCAAATATTGGGGTGACCAAATTTATAGACTATGTAAGTGCGACAACTGCAAATAAATACCTGACTATTTCAATTTTATAGGTCAAACATTAGGATCAGTTGTCATGAGTTGACCACATATTATTTGATTATAAGTAATCACAGTCTTAATTTGAAAACAACTAAGAAAGCTATAGTCGAGTGTGCTCAACTGTGAGATACCTGCTACCCATTTAAAATATACTAAATTAATATACAAAAATATACTATTTAAATATAGTACATTCAAAATATACCATAACGCATAAAATAACTAGATTGTCAGCTAAAGCAACTAGAGCATATACGAGTATTTCCAAGTTTTTAGGAATCATAAATAAGTATTGTTGTTCTACCAATACTTTATGCATGCACCAAAAATCCCGACTCCAGCTTCAAAATTACGCTTGCTAATCGTTATTTTTCGATTTGCGACACAAAGCTATAATACAATAAATAACCATAGGGTGAAACAATTTTAAAAATAAGTAAAGGTTATTCTTATAGCTCTGGAATAAACCTATATTTAAAATAAATTCGAAACTTTTTCTATTATACTATAAAATATATATAGTAAATTCTTTTATTTGTGTTTTTCGAACGGGTTTGTTGATTTTCGCAATAATCTTATAACATAAAAATAATTCCAAAATCATGATTCGTTTTAATAAAAGTGTCAATCAAAAGCTGAATTATACTTTAATGCTTTTTTAGTAGTATTCTATAAAATTATTTTGGTAAGTAAATACTTCGAAATAACATAAATGCGATATTTGGTATATTGATAAATTATAAAGTTCGAAATATACCAAAGAAAACAGATTGTCAACCATAGCATCCCGACTGCAGCAGCCATTTTTTGATATTTAATATTATTTTTTGAAAACATTTAAAAATGTTATCCAACCATAAATCAGAAACCATAAAGACTTAAGTTATTATTGTAAGTACATCGCGACTCTAGCTTTAAAATAATATTTTCTTTTTCTCTTTGCGTGCAACAACAAGAAGTGTTGTCGAAGAAATTATAGCTTTATATGGGACAAATGTATAAAACCTTTTTTACGTTATTGGTAGCGGGTGTAAATTAGTCAAACCCGATTGTGACTCCTTATTATCTATGGAAAATAAATAATACTCGTATCTGTAAATACTCCAAGGTGGAGATATACAATAATTGGCTGCATTTCACATTTCGCGGCAGTCGAGAAATCAAAGGGATTGAGATCGGCATCGACTTATCGGATTGCAGTAATTAGAGTAAGCATTATAGAGAGTAGTCAGTCAGTGGCAAGTTGCGAGTCGAACGCAAGCGCATTATGTTGCAGGCGTTGGCAATTAAGGTGGCCATGAGTGCATAAAAAAGACGGAGAGATGCCGACATGACGAAGACTTTCGAGCGGCACTATACCAGCTTCTAACGAGCGAAAGTGTTGTTAAATATTTTTTCAATTTTTTGTTTCGTTTTGTTTTTTTTTTATATAGATTTTGTAGTTGAGTTTTAGTCGCATTTGTTTGGTGACTTGCGTCGCAAATTGCACATTTTCAGTTTTTCCCATTTATTGTTTTTCTTCTCCACCATTTCTATTTTCATTTCCATTTCCATTTCGATTTCGATTTTTAATTGCATTTTGAGTCGCTCTTTTTTCTCTGTTGTGGGCTTGCCCACTCGCAGTCCCCCAGGTTCCAGGTCCCAGGCCCCGCTCCAATTTGTTGACAACAAACAGTTAACATTTTTCACCTCATGCGATGCGTCACAGTTGATCGGATTGGGCAACACTCGGCGAACTGGGTGATAGGGAGGGACACGGGAAGGTGATGTTGGGTGTTGGGTGTTGGGACGGGGTGTTGCTAAGTCGCTTTCCAGTTATTTATGCGCTTAATTAATTTTCGTCTTTCTGTTGTTGTGAAAATAAAGTGTAGAAAATGCAATCTTTGGACTGTGGAAAACTTGTTGAAAATCGCTTGTCCGTACTCGTAAGCGTTTGAGGCTAAAACTCTTTCGCCAAATTGCTACCAATTACTTTCATTTTCACAATATGCACTTTACTCAGTTACTCAGCTACTATTGCAACTGCAACTGCAACTGTTGTATGCATTTTTATTAAATTTTCATTTGATATACATAGCTTTTGTGTGATTGTTGTGATTATGTGTGAGTTGCTGAGAAATAACACAGGAGCCAATTAAAGAACCCGTTGAGTTATTGTAAATCAAAACCTTACGCTTAGTGTGACTCATTTCGCAATTGTAACAGACTTTAATATAAATAAATGCTTTCATTTTTAGACCTACTGAAATTGTACTAGTAATTAAAATAGCTTGAATCATTTAATGATTCACTAAACAATTTTATAAAAGATTCTGCTTTAATTCTCTTAGTCCTAATATACTATATTGCTGTTTTCTGAGTTTTGAATTTAACAAGTAAGATAGCAAAGTGAGAGATAACCGTTTTTAAATAAAAGCAAAATGTTTCAGTATTATTCTCAAAATATACCGAAACAAAATACTACAAATATACTAAACGTGGTACGAATTTGAAAAAAACTTTATCAGCGTGCAAACATAGCAAATGCTGATGAACACCTAGATCTCAGAGACTTTAAGAGATTGAGCTATCATTTTTTTCCGACAGCACTTGTGATTTTTGCACTTAGATCAAGTTTGTGTTAGATTTTTGACACGCCCACTTCCGCTTCCCAAGTCGACAAAAATCGAATACCAACCGTAATTAAGCCAAAGTCATCTATCTATACATACAATAATATCTACAATATTTATGATTCTTGAAAATTTGGTAGCGATCGGAAAGAAAATTCTCGAAATACTGTGCAAAAAAACAAATTTACTGTAATCGAGTCTAAATTGCTTTGTCTGATAATCTGATATGTTTTGTACTCTATATATTATATATATATTAGTATATTATATTTTGAATGTATATTGTGGTATATTTTAGTATTTTTGGTATTTGGGTATCTCACAGTCGAGCTCCACGACTGTATTTATATGTAAGTCATTTTATTTCACTTATAAATGTCTTCTAAAAAAGACCTAGACGTAAACCTTCTAGATATAAATAATTCCTATAGCAATTCATCAAATAAACCAATTCCCCAATTTTGCACTTGACAGTCTTCGTTGTGTTCTTTTGCGAGAAAGAAACTCAATTTCAATTTAGTCAGCCTTCGTCCCCTCTCTCCGTCTTCCGTCGATTCACGTTTCTGCGAAGATGGAGGCGGGTGTCAATTGCTGGCCATAAATCTTCATAGAACACTTGACTGGCGGCGACAGTGTAAATTTTCATTAAAATTTTTGAATTATAGAAATGCAATAAATCAAAATCTCGTTAACTGCACGCGACGTTTGAGTTTCGTTTTAATTCGCTTTAGATTAAAAATCAAAGCGTACAAGAAGGATGCTGAAAATAGTGAACGAATCAGAATTGAATATAGTCAAATTGGTATTTGACTAAGGATGCTTAGTTTCATGCTTATAGAAATTACTGTGCTTCTTTGATAATCCACATCTCTGTCTCTCTACTTCACTTTCTTTCTCTTTTTTTTTTCTTTGTCTTTCTGCTTGATGATTAATACTGTCGAACGATATAACGACAAGCAACACCCAAAACCACCCAGTGGATGTGGTGGCATGTGCATGTTCAGTCGTGTGTGTAGCATCAACATCAACAGCAACTGCAACATCCACATCAACAGCAGCAACTGCAACAAGTTCCCGTTGCAATCAGGCAACAGTCAGCTGAAGCTTGAAGCTTCAAGCCAGCTAGGCGGCTTGTTGCATGCAACCAATGATTAAAACGCGCAACGCCAAACTTAATTCTAAGGCATTTTCACTGAATTGTAAAATATAATTTCCAAAGAAATTCTTCATCTCCAAGTTGCAATTACTACTTTTCTCTTGTTATTTTTCCAACATACCCTGTTTGCAGTATTGTCATGGAAGAGAGTATACCAAACTATAACTGCATGCATTTATTTGTTATATGTTTTATTGTTAAATATTAATTTTAACTTGAGAGACAAACCAAACCTTTTTGAAAGTTTATTCAACATGTATGAAATTAAATGTGTTCATTTTATAAGTATAAAATCGATGCAGGGTATTTGCTAGTCAATGACATGCGACTAGTGCAATGTTTTCTTATTTTCTCAACTAGATATTGTGCTCGGGTCTCCATGGGCGACTTCATTTAACTGTGGTTTGCATGATTATTGCTCCAGTTACCAGCGACAACAACACTCGCAAAAACAACAACAACCACAACATCAGCAGCCACAACTACAGTATAAAGAACAACTTTAAAGACGGAGGCCAACTTTTATATGTATGTTGAACAACAGAATCCAAATGTGTGCCCACTTCCACTTCCACATTATCTCTCAGCAGCAGATCGAAAAAAGTAATACTTCATCTATGAGTCAATACAATATAAGCCGAAGAAAACTTTTGGCATTTTAATTATTATTACTATTAAATCAACTAACTAAGCAAACCGAACTAAACTCTGTCAGAACTAGAGTAAATTTTAGTATATCGATATCGATATACAAACTATAATATATTTATCATTGTTGTGTGCCAATTAAAGTTGGCATAATTCTTAAGGCATTAGACGACACTATTCTCCTAATTAAATACACACTTCAATTAATATCGTATGTAGTCTGAATAGATCATCTCCTGCACTTGGGTGGGTCTTTTTAGAGCAAGTTTTCATGCTCGTTATCTGTTGTATTTATGTCATCGTTAAATTTGGCTTCCAGCTGGTTTTAACTTGGCTCAAAACAAGCGCAATACTCACTCCTTGTTATGCCACAGGTGTGCCACGAAAATATTTAGCATAAAAATTAGTAAAAAAAAAAGAAAGAAAGAAAAAAAGAGGAAAAGAGAAGAAAACTAGTCTAATCACAGAGCACAAGTTGCTGCTGCGCGTGTTCTTCAGATAGCACTTAGATCATTCACAATAGACTAGCTACGTTGCAAGCTGCACTTGATGTGTTATGTTTTTACAGATTTGGATTTATAATGAAATTGTAGTCGTTAATCATAAGTTAGATAGAATATTTTGTAGGTTTACCATGCTGCTCAAAATAAAAGCAAATAAAAACCACATAAAAAAATCAATATTAAGACTATAAAAAAATTCACATTACACATTACATTACATTAATCTAATTATATGAAAACGGAAATTATCCCTAATTATTAGAATCAAATTCTATTGCTGATGAGCGAGTATATCGCAAGTGCAAATGATTGATAGGATGGAGGAATATTTTCAGTTGGTTGCATGGTCACTGCCATCAACTAAGGGGTTTCATCATCTAAGAGATGTTTAAAACTGGTTGCCTTATTTTAAAGCCCGCGAACTTGCAATTTGCATGCTGAATAAGCCAAAAAAAAGGGGATTGAGAGAAAGAAAGGGGAGCGAGAGAGAGAGAGGCGCTTAACACATTTCCTGAGGCCTCTCAAGACTTCGAGATACTCAAGAGAATGAACTAAGCTCGGTCAGAAAAGGAATATCAATAGTTGACCCAATTAAACATGAGGAAAGGGCGATCCAGAATGACATCAATCATTGCATTATGAGACACTCGCAACTCGCAACGCTCGATGCGATGTGGGTCAATTAGAAATGACTCGGCAGCTTTTCTTGTCTCCCTTTAGTTTATTTTGTGTGAGTAAAAGTCGAAACAGAAACTGCATTTCAAAGGTTTTCTCTGATGAACCCACATTCATCAAATCCACATAGCGGTAGCTAGTGACAATCGATTAGGGTCAGTCGACTGCAACAGCAACAGCAACAGCAATAGCAACTGTGACTGTGACTGTGACTGGTGTTACACTGCTGCAAAACACAGTGATGGGAATGGGACGCGAAAGTAGCCTAAGATTTGCCAGCCAGAAAGACCAACAACAAGTCAAGTCAATCAGCCCAGCAAGTGGCGCCCCCAAAAGCCACTCCAATCAACCAAGCGAAGCATACTAACTCACGCTTGGCCGGATCAGCTTCAGATTCACCAAGGAGCAGCCAGTGACTAGAGTCGCTAGTCAAGTGGGCGCAATGGCGACGATTTGCATGACCGGCTGACTGGATCAATGGGTACTGAATACTGAGTACTGAATACTGAATACTGGGTGCTGGGTGCGTGTGGCGAAGCCCCAATTCCAAATATTCGAATGTCCAACTGATCCAAGTGAAAGAGCGAAACCAGAGCACTTCCATCTCCACCTCGTCAGTCTGTCGAATGTCCGTCCTCTGCACTCATGCAAACCATTTTTACTAGCCAGTTGCGAGCCATGTTAACCAAATGCTGCTGGCATAGTGAACCACTTGATCATTTGACCATGGAATTTGCATACTCCGAAACAACAAGAATGCAATGCAGATTTTCTGTTCTGCCATTCCATGTTTGATCACCAATTGCCTCAGGCTGCAAGTTGTTAGCGAGACATCATAGCTACTTGTATATTTTTTGAGGTTTTGAGGTTTCTTCACAACTAATCCTATGCAATTAATAATTTGTTTTTCTTCTATAAACACTCTATTCGTTGTATAAATTTGGTCATTAAACAAATATGTTTACATCGTAATCAGAATCTGAATAACAAACTATACAGAAGTGAAACGATTTCGAAAGGATCAATAAAATTTAAAGGCAGACCTTCTCTCTAGTTTCTACTCGTTTTATTCAGTTTATAAAAAATTATATTTCTCGAAAATGTATTAGGAAATTTGCTAAAACGATGAGTTTGATATTTTACACAAGAATTTGAGTTTTCGAATTGCTTATTATGATGCAAAACGGAAATATGTAGAGTCGATTAATGAATAATAAACTGAATTCTTATAAACTTATTCTTTTTCAATTAAAGTATTCATATTCGGTTGATATGTTTGTATTCCCTTCGATATTCTTCTTCTTCTTCCTTCCTTTTGCACCCTTAAACAGATGTTTAAATGATGCAACTCTGGCTTAAAAAATTGGATCATAGAATCGCTTGATTGATCTAAATTAAGTATTATGGATTCTTTCTAGTTGAAATATTATGTAGCATGTGATAATAGTTTAGTTTAGATGTTAAGAACTACGTAATCATTACTTAATGTAAATGTTGATGAACCGATATCAAATTTTTATTTCAAATAAACAATTTCATTACATATCATTTAATTTTGATTATAAGCATTAATCTTATAAGCTAATAAATAAATAATATAGTTATACTTGAAAATAAAATAGACCATTAAAAGTAGTTCAATCATAAGTTGGTGACAAGCACCACAATTTATAAGCTTTAGCTTGTAAAGTTAGCAAACAAATAAATTAATAAACTAAGTTTAAAAAAAGGCTAAAAACACGCTCGGCTTGAATAAATTGACTCACAATTTGTACATAGAATTTAGTGCACATTTCTTAAGATTATTAAGGGGAATGAGAGGAAACTGTGAAATTAAATAGCGTTTGCATTTGGAGACACGATGGAGTTAGAACAAGTTAAGTGAAGTTCCTTTCGAGCCACTTCCTCAATCAGTAAATTATAAATGGCTGTCAGTAGTGCGATTTGCAGCTAACTTCATATGAAAAAGACCCATTGCATTGGCTGTTGCACTTTTTCAGTTGAGCTGTTGACTAGTTGCAGTGTCTCGTCGTTACTTTAGTTAAGTATGCCAAATTGCTGGCAAGTTGCCAAGTTGCCAAGTTTGCAACGTTTTGTTGGGTTCTCGGTTTGACCATCTATTGGAAAGATATGCTAAAAGCCCAGCGAGTACTTCAATGTGTCCCACTCTCCTGCTCTTTTACACTCCCCTCGCTGCAGCTCTATTTCTCAATCTCGCTTGGGTGCTGCAAACACTTGGCTTAATGACACTCGTCTCCCCAGCTGCTTCTCAGTGTTAATTTGCGGTCATTAGCCAAGTTCTTTTTCACTGTTTACTCGTGCGTTGCTCGCGCGAAGCCTTTCCACACACTCTCTCAACAGGCTCAATCAATTTGCGTCTCTTAGACGACACGTGCATTTTTCTTTTTGGTAAAAGCCTTTCGCAGACAATAAGCTTTTGACGTTGCTGTTGCCGTTGCCGTTGCCACACAATAGGCTTTTGTTAACTCTTAAATTACACTTGATGCTGCTGCAGCCTTTTGGGCTAATGATGCGTGTGTGAGTTTGTGGAAAGGAGAGAGGTGGACAGAGGTGCGAGAAGGGTTGTGTAAAAATGCTAATTCATTTGCACTTTGACTTGCGACAACTGCAGAAATATTAACAGAAAAACTCAGAATGCGGGAGAGACAATAAATAATGAAAAAGTGAATGTTAGCGCTGCAAAATGGGTCAAGTTTTTTTTATTATCGAGAATGTGTGTGTGTGTGTGTGTGTGTGTGCAGAGATACTTTTTGCTGCTGCCACGCCCCGTTCTAACCCAATTTCCAATTGCAAATTGTGTTGGCGCTGCAGCGAACTTCCTACCAAATTGACCAAAACACCTGCTGTCTGTTCAGTTGGCCAACAAATTTCACTTATTGCCAATTTGCTGCCAATGAAATAAAATACTTTTTATGCGCACTTCTCCGATAGCCAAGACGATCGAGCAAGAAGGCCCCGAACCACAGTTGGAGTTGCGACTCTCCGCATGGACTTGAACAGCAGCCAACGCGGCTGAGCAATAAATAAATTGCAAAATTTATTTGGCAGCACTTATGCGTCGCTTTTCTCATCGAATGCATTTTCCACATTGATTTATTTGCACGGCCGATGGATGCCTGAGTGCTGGAGCATGCGGGGAGCGAGACGCATCGAATCGAATCGAAAACTGGGCAGCCAACTCCAAAAACATATCTCAAAAGGAAGAAAACAAATTCTAGTCTATAAACTGACAGAGATGAGCACGTTCCTTGGCAGTTACTTACTTCGCTACTCTATAGTTAGTCTTAAACTGAAATTACTGAATTTACATCTTTAGGAAAGAAAGTTTGGTTAGCGCCATCTATTGGTCGAGGCTACTTATGCTTCAAGCGTTCAAGGCACATTTCGAAAAGTGTCCCACAGCATTATTAGCTGAGAGAACGAAAACATACCAGACACCACTTGTAGGGGAAAATATCAGGTAATTACGCAGCGAGTCTCAACGTCAAGTACCTGTTGGCAGCCACAGATACTAAGTCTATGTCTGTGCCCAGGCAGGCACTGGTTAACTAGCTTGGCCGTGACTCGGCAGTTCAGCGCTGTTGCTTAGCTCAGCGTACGATACTCGTATTGTAGTCAGATTCCAGCTTCCAGCTGCTTTTCCGCGAATCCGTCTCCTTGACTGCTTGGCGCATCGGCCTTTCGGGCAATTTCAATTGATTTTGAAATTTATCAAACAGGAAGCATCTTGTGAGGACGCAGCAACCGGCTGCAGAACTTGTTGCATTTACCAGTTGCCTGCTGCTAGTTGCAAGGTGCGAGTCGACGGTGCGAGGTGCGTCTCCGTTTAACGGCACTTAGAGGCTCAGATTCATGGCCAGGCGCGAGAAGTTAGCCACTTGTTGGCCAAAAAGGCAAAGTGTTTTTCGCACCATAATTTGACGGCTTGTTGTTTTTTTTTTCATTTTGATTTTCCTCTTCCAAATAGTTTTATTTTTAAATATTTAAATTTTGTAAATCTTTATTTCTTTGTTTAAATTTATTTCGTTTTAATCAATCAACTTGCAAATTTATCTAATGCTATTTAGATAATTCTAGTTCACTTGCGCTTCTCAAAGCTTTTACTTAAATACTGGGTGTGTGTCCAGGCTGTTCAACATGCAGAGGTTTACGTCTTGGCTAAAGTGCAGTTCTCAACCAACGTGAAGTTGGCTGCGCAAGAATTGATGGCGGTTGCGCAGTGCGCACTGCGCACAGCATTAGTTACATGTGAAGTTGGCTGCGCTTAACAATTGAACGGCGCCAAATTTAAAAATTCACTGGTATTGGTAAATTCAGTAATGTTTTGATAATCAATTGATAAAAACCTTATTATTATTATTATTTATCTCTAATATTTGACGTATCAAGTTATTTTTATTTATTTTTTTATTTGCATGGAAACCACTTTTGAAGATGGAAGCAGACTAGATTCCCAAATCAGAAAGCATATTCCTCAAATCGTAGCGTATTTTTGTATGAACATACGTATATGTGTTTGTATTTTATTGCAGTACTCGTCGCTCAACTGTCACTCCCTCTCAACTCGCATCCAGATCATCCCAATGGGTGGCTTTTCTTCCGCCTGTCTGCATACACGTCCTGGCTGACGTTGACATTGATGCGGCTGTAGCTGTGAGTTGTGAGCTCTGAGTTGATGTTGTTGTTGTTTTGTAAGCATTCGCCATGCGTGATGGATTTTAGCAGCTTCCACAGTGTGACTCGTGACTGCTCTCCTACCCGCGAAAGCAGCAAGTTGCCAAAATGATTAACGACTCTTCAAGTGACTTGCAGCAAACTCAGTCACATAACGAGCAGAACAGAACAGAACAGAACAACGTATCGCTGTAAGGATCAAATTTAGCTGCCGACTAAAATAGTGGGCGTAACCCAGCTACAAATAAGACCTAGACAGATTCTATTCCTCTTGACTTGCGTATCCCAGTGTGCGTGTGTGGGCACTGGGGAATTAATGATTTAAATGACTTGAGAGAAAGGGGGATGGGGGATGTAGGAAAGAGCGAGTTGGGTTGTCGGTTGTCATGTCATTAGGCAACACTCGCTGTGCCCATTTTCACCTGCAGCTGCAGTCATTTTTCAACACTACTCACGACCACGAACACGACGAGATGATGGGAAAGTGGAGGATGAAGGGAGAGGGGGCAGCAGAGGGGGCCTGAGCACATCCGTTAATTGCAGGCAAACGTCAAAAGTCGTCGTCTGTCAGCTGCCCCCAAGCCGAAGCGTTCCCGTCAGTAGCTGTCAAGCTCCAAAGTATACGAGTTATATACGGATGGTCATGGTCGATAGTTGCTGTTGCTGTCGCTCTTGTTGTTGTTGCTGTTGTTGTAATTGTTGTTGCTGTAGCTGCCCACTTTTGGCAACAACAAAGATTGATGTGTGTTGTACAGCAGCGGCAGGCAAAACGGAAAATAAATGATGTTGGTGATTATTTTTCTTCATTGAGCGCAGAGCTCTCTCTCTCTACCCTCATTCCCTCCTCTTCTCCTCGCTCTCTCTCACTCTCTCTGGCAGACACTCTCTATATTCGTTGTTTCAACAGCCATTTTGGCCATCAATCTCAGGAGCGTCAAGCAGGCAGCAGCAGAAGGCTGCCTGCCACATCGTGTGGCTCATTCGTTCCTTTATTCCTTCATTCATTCGCTCGTTCATACGCAGCACATTTGAACAATCTATCAACTTGCAACTTGGAGTGGCGTCGAACTTCAGAGGTGTGAGAGAATCTCTGTTTGTTTCCACAATCTACAAATTATCACTATTTTATGTATTTTATGGCAGTTTCCAGGAGTGCAAAATATTTTCTTGGCCGTATCACAATGCTAATAGGAAAACAATGAAAGCCTAAAATGATTAAAACGTTGATCCGTTGGTGTTTCTGCTAACTAAAATAATCCAAATTAAGCTTTTATTTACTAGAATTATAAAATAAAACAACAATCAAATTTATTATAACCTAAAGAACAAAAAAAATATCAAAGACATACTCGTATTTATTGAGAATTCTTCATAATAATAATAATATTTTAATTAAAATATTTCAGTTTTATGGTACCCACTTTTTGTGTTCTTAGAATATTAGGAAATTTAATGCGATCAAACAATTTACAGTTTAAAAGCTTTAACTATTGATCACGGTTGTTTATTAATACTTTAAATCGGTGCTTTTTATAGAAAAAAGTACAAAAACAAAAAATATATTTTAAGAATATTGCATATTTCATATCATTCATATCTGAGATCGAGGATTTAGTACAAATATGCAGACTTTAAAAAGATAACCAGAAAGCTTGTAATTGTAGATTGTGGACTTATCTGCATTGGGAATTGAGTTGGTTGGCCTTTACTATCATTGGTTGAGACTTTCAATTTGGAGCCACAGAGTTTGCGAAATAGAAGTTCAAGGAGTAATATATTCGGTTGGAGCTCATCCACAGTTGATTCAATTCGGGGAAAAGTGCAGCATCATCAATTACTCGACAAATTTAGTACCATTGGCGTTGAGAACGAAGGAAAATAGTCAGAGAGAGAGAGAAGAGGAGAGATAAGGAGAGTGAGAGAGAGAGAGAGAGACAGAGGCAGAGGAAGAGAAGGAGAGAGAGAGAGAGGAAGAGTGGTAAAACGAAATGTCCGGATGCAAACAATAAAATACATTTTCCGGTTACTTGTCACCCACTTTTCCAACGCTTCATTTTCCCGTCGCGTCCCTTGCTTCAGCTCTTGCAGCCCTCGTTTGTCTCTCTGTGCGAAACCAAATCCCCACCAAAGTTGACACATGCTGTTCCTTCAGACAAGGCAGACAAGGGGCAAGACCCCAAAGTCCTGGCAACTCCTCAGCAATTGCCAACAAAGCATTTCACTTTTGGCCAACTCGTGTAGTTGTTCCTGTTGCTGCTCCTGTTGTTGTTCTTGTTGTTGTTGTTGTCCAAAGTCATGTCGACAATGGCTTTAGCTTTGCTTTTGACACTTGGTAAATGGTGCCGCCCGTTGAGCCCGTCCGCAGCTGCAACAAACATTTGCCCAACTGGGCGTGGTCTGCCTTGGCCTGCCCTGCCCTGGCATGCCCTTCTTTGGCCCGCTGAGGGCGGTAGTTCATGTCGTGCTCTGTTCCAGCAACAGCTTCTGCTTCTGCTTCAGTTGTTGGACAGCGAATTGTTTACCGCTCCACTTACGCGTCGCACTTGAAAGCTGCCGGACACTTTTCTTCTTTTGCCCACTCGGGAGATGGAATGATAAAGATAGACCAAGAGAGGGAACGAGAGAAGGGGACAGAGGATATATGACAGAGCGAAAGAGAAAGAGAGGGAAAGAGAGAGAGAGAGAGAGAGAGAGAGAGAGAGAGAAGAGAGAGAGAAAGAAATGTGCTTTGCTCAATGTCCTTATTGCCTTTTAAATATAAATTGCAAACTGCACACTGTTCGGCTCCAACTTCTTCCTGATACCTCACCTCAAACAAGCCACGTCTTGTCCTTTCATCGCATGCCACGCACAGCAATTTATCATGTGCATGGCAGAAGCTTGACACAAAAATTGATGTCCTTGTTGTGGGATGTGTCAAGTTAGGACTGCAATCGATGACAGTTGATTGAAGAAGATAGACAGAGAGTAGCTTCGGAACAGGGCCACAAAAACACGACGCAAATCCTCGCACATTTGTTATTACTCTCTACGGAAAGTGACTCCAAATTCCGTAGGAAATCAACGTAGTTTTGCAATCAATCATAGTCAGCTCGTAAAAAAACAAATTACATTTTCCGATAGCCAATTAATAAATTCTAGAAAAAATCTAGCTGATTCTTAAGATTGCAATTATTCATAATGAGTTTAACATGCACATAAAAATATCCTAGCTAAATATATATGTTATATTTTTGTTCTCCAAATAGATAACAGCAACATTTTTGAACTCATACAAATAGCTCTCCGGATGGGGAGTTGTAGGCTCAAAAGGGGGTGCTATTGGTCCTATGGGTTTCAGTAATCAACTATCTCCTTTATAATGTAATTTAAAACTTTTATGAAGTGACTGCAAATGGATAGCATTAAGACCCCTGAGAGCCAGATTTCTGAATAGAAGCGATCGTGTCATTAGTGTTTTACGAAGATTTGGTTAGAGATTAGAGATTAAATATGTATGCATTCAATAATTAATATTATTATAGTAATAAATAAGAATCCAACTTATATATATTTTTTTCTAGGGTTAAAATATGCATTTTCCTTCTTTCAGTTAAATATCAAATGGGAAGAGCAATCTAATTAATTCAAATAAATATATCTAAGTAGTCGTGGATCGTACATTGTCTAGTATTACAATAGTTTTTTCAACCACTACTGTGTCACTTGAAGCTGCTGTTGTTAATTTGTACCAAATGAAGACTTTACAAGAGCGAAAAGCCCGAAGCTTGGGTGTGCAAAGTAAAATGACCAAGATAGAGGACAACTTCATGGATCTGTGAGTAGATGTCATAAAAGTGTAATGGCCCTGCCACACTTATGAGAACTGCAGTTCCACTCTTCGTGGTGTCCAGTCAAGGCGGGAGAGAAAAGCCAAAAAGAGAAGAAAAATGGAGAGCATAAATCTTAGCGGTAAGTAGTAAATTTTCATTTTCACACCTTTCAACACTCTTCACGCTAACACAACCAGAAGGAACGTTTTGCTGTCAAAATGTGAAATGCAAAAAAAATGAGAAAGGAAAAATAGGAAGCAAACTAGTCTAGTCTCTCGTTCCGTCTCTCTTTTCCTCTTCGTTCCGCACTACATCTGTCTCCTTCTTTCTCTACACAAATTCTGTCATACGCAGTGTAAAAAGCAAGGCGAGCTGCTAAGGAGGCTTGGGCTGAGGATGCAGCCGAGGATGGGGCTGATGGGGTGGCAGCTAGTCAGACAAAGTGCCTCTGAGCGTAAATAAATTGGAAATGTCCTTTGGCCTGGCACTGACTGGCGTTAGCCAGAGCTGTAGTCGTTGCCATTGCCATTGCCGTTCACGTTCACGTTGCCGTAGCAGTAGCAGTAGCTCGTTCTGTCAGCTATATCTATGGGGTCCTTGCATTGCAATGCGTCCGACGATGGAAGCCGATGCTTCCATTTTAATATTAATTTTACCCCAAAGCGCAGACGGGGACCCGAATAGCATAGAATGGGTATATAGGGATGAGGATGGGAATGACGAAGATGGGATGGGGACTGCGATTGCATTTGGGATGGGAGAAGGCCAAGCGAAAAGTTATTGCCTTGGCAGTCGGCAAGCAAGCAGTAATCATGGTGCAAGGTTCCTCGGAGCTGCTGTATCTTTATCCCCCTCTGTCCACCGCTCATCGCCCATCTAGTAGCTGTAGTTGCCTCTGTCGTTGTCAGTTGAAGCAATTTATGTCAGTGCATATCCGACAGGCTGGCAGTTGCAAGCCATGCCATCCATGTGCGGGGCATAGCTCCTACTCCTTAAACCAACACCGAAGTGTCCTTGTTGGCAACAACACAACACAACATAAGAGAACACAACGCAATACAGCGACGACAACGACAAAAACAACAACGAGAACAACTACAATGCAGCACCTATCAAGTTATCAAGCTGGCAAGAGTCGCCTGCCTGCCTGCCTGCCCACTGCATCCTTAGTCCAGCTCATCCTCGCCACGTTCTCAGTCTCAGTCTCAGTCTGTCCGCGAGCCTTGTTGTTATCCTGGCAACGACATCGAGCAGGCCAAAAGTTTAGTGCAACCTTTGATTTATATTTCTGCTGTTTCCCTTTTCCTCGCCTTATCTGCAGCTATGCGATGCAGTAGCAAGGCAATGGCAACGAATCGCTCTATTTTCAGTGCGACATCTCTGAGCACCGAGTGCAGCCATCTCGACTCTCGACTCTCAACGCTCGACTCGCTCGCACATCCTTTTTAGTACACAGGAAGCTAAAAAATATTTATTAGTTTGTTAAATTGTGAATTGCCCCGGCACGTTGTTCATTCTTAGCTTTTCTTCGATTCCTTTCTCCTTTTCCTACTCGTAGTTCCTTCCATTCCTTCTCTTCGCTGTTCAGTTTTCTGCTTTGGATTTCATATTTTAGCCTTCTGGTCTTTTGGCTTTTGGCCCTGCTTCTGTTCGTTTGTTGTAATGACTCTTGGCATTGGCAAGGCTCTTGGTCCCGTCCTGATTTGTGTTCAAAAGGGATTTCGTTATTCTTTTTCATTGACATGCTCTTTGACACCAAAATCTGTGAATTATTCTCGGTAATGAGGCTCACTAGCTCGATAGGCGACTATTTAATGAAACTTTCGATCGTACCAATAATAATAGCATTGTAATTATATTTGCTTACGAAAAGAAATTGAAAAATATTTATTGACTGTTTCACATTATAACATATATTGCTAATTAATTGAGATTTTATTATATTAAAATTACCTAAAATTTGTGTTTAAGCAAGTTCGAAAATATTCCAACGAGCTTTGATAATTAAGGTTATCTCTTAGTGTTTTAAATAATGTTAAATAAATAATGATGGGTTGAGATGAATTTTCTCAATATTACCGAAAAACGCAGTTATCGTTAGTTAGGTTATGTTTAATTAGTTTTATGATCTGAAAATGAAAAACCAAATTGAGAACAGTTTATAGCTGATAAATATGTTTTGCAGATTAAACACAATTGGGTTCCAATATATCAAGTATATTAATGGAAATAGCTCATTAAGAGCGAGATCTGGTTCATGGGGAAATGGCTGGTTCATTTTGATATATAATATTTTAATTAAAATGTAAATCGAAATGATTAAGTGTTTCCAATTTATATGTAATTTTTCATAAACATAAAGCACTGAAAATTGTCGGTAGAATACAAAAGGCGCATAATTAATTACTGCGCCCCGAGCAGCACGAACGAATGAAACGAAGGGCAACAACAACAACAACAACAGCAACACTGAGCTAATGACAAACGAACAGTCGTAGTCCAAGCTGCCCGCCCTCTCTCCACTCTCCACTCTCCGCTCTCAACGAATCAACTCTCCACTCCACTTCTCTCCCCTTTGACGGACCAAACGAATGTTGGGAACAGCAGCTGATTAATGATGGGCAAGGCATGCCGGTTATAATGCGAGCAAAAGAGATGGCAGATGCGGCTGACGAAATGAGCACAACATCATCATGATAATGAGCATTATGTGATAAATCAGAGAGAAAGAGAAGAACAGCAACAACAATAACGAGCGCCGCACAATAATAAATTAATATAAATGATACTTAATATTATGATTAATGATATTGATGAGTTTCCACTGGCCGCTTCACGGCTTGCCCACTGGCCACTTCGTCCCTCTCTTCAGCGGCCAGCCATCAGCCATCAACCATCAACCGGCAGTCGCCACTCGACGGTGCGAAAGGGTCGAGGAGTCCCATGAAAAGTTTCAGAAATTTATCAACGATAAATCAGTGAAATTGTTGGACCCTGCGGTAGGCTTTCTTCCCGTATAATGTACAATAAATAAAAATAAATAATACATAATTACAGTGTTTGATTATACGGTATCCCCCCTTCCTCGAATTGATGGGCTCCACTGACGCCATTGACGCCTTTGTCTTCGTTTTCGACTTCGACTTCGCTTTTGGTCGATTCGAAGTGTATTTAGAGACCGCAAAAAGAATTTCGGTACTCTTCCTGAGCCCCCCTCTGTGTGTCTGACAAATGATGTGCCCCATTTCGGCCACATGACTCTTTACTCTTCCCAACCCCCTTGTGCACACTTCAAATTGATTGATATTAATACTCGAAATTAATATTTATCGTTTTGTATATTTTTTGTATAATTCCCCCGAAAACAAATTTATTTTTGATGAGCGCCAAATTGGCAAGCAAGATATCTACAATTGTTATTTTATTCTCATTTTAGATTGTACGATTTACTCGATATTTAGTCAATAAGTATTTTTAATATTTTCAAATTAAAAGCCAAATAGAAATATTTGAGAGAAGAAATAAGAATTTCGAATACTACAATATTTCTTTATAGATATAATAAACTTAAAGATCTTAATTGATGATTTGGTTCCTACATTTTGTATGTTAGCAGGTGGTAACTCATCATGGACCATGAACGAGTTCAACTACAAATGGTGAAGAAAACAATACTCGTATAGTAATTTAGAGATTGCGTAAGTCACTCAAGAGGAAACTGTCAACGGCAGTCGGAAGAAAAGTTACGGGTTGGGTTACAAAAGTGAAAAGTTAAGCGAAATGAAAAGCAAGGTTAGACAAATTCGCAATCCCTTAGTCCTTCGTTGCTGGGTTTGTCACCCGAGTGGAAAAATGCTTTCCTTTTGGCATTGTTTCTATCATTTGTTCCAACAAAAGTGCAATTTGCACCCAACACAGCCGCAGCTGGTAGACTGAGATACAGAGGACGAAGGTGGAGAGGCTTTGGTTGATAACCAGACAGAACAGTGTTGACAATGGCAAAAAGAACAATGAAGGAAACAACATACAATGCAACACAACACACATGACAAAAGCAACGGCAAAGAAAAATCTCTTTTGTACTGTGTAACAGCAGTATAAAAAATCACGAAAAACTTTTCAAAATGCCAAACTTTCGAGTGTGTGGCATATGCTCCGGTCTGTGTGCTTGTGATGTCTGTTTTTCTGCAAGTGTGTGTGTGTGTGTGAGTGTGAAGGACCCGCAATGGAGAAACTGCTGCCGCTGGAAACCAGCGATAAAAAGACAGACAGCACGACAAAACGGCCAAACACAGCAAGAGAAAGTAAAAAACTGCAAAATTGCAGTAACAGCAACAATGACAATAACAAGAACAACAGGAGAGACGTCAACTGGCGGCAAAGGCATCATGACACGCCCCCCAAACACTGAACATTTTGGATGGAACAAATGCGTTCGTGATACTTTGGTGGCTCAGATATAAGAACGTCACATAACTCAACGTGATTAACGTCTTTTGACGCTCTCGGCCAGACCAAGCCGGGACTCCTACCCGATCCCCAATATCGAATACACAACCTTCCTCCTCATATACATATACATATACATATACATATACATATACATATACATATACATATACATATACATATACATATACATATACATATACATATACATATACATATACATATACATATACATATACATATACATATACATATACATATACATATACATATACATATACATATACATATACATATACATATACATATATACATATACATATACATATACATATACATATACATATACATATACATATACATATACATATACATATACATATACATATACATATACATATACATATACATATACATATACATATACATATACATATACATATACATATACATATACATATACATATACATATACATATACATATACATATACATATACATATACATATACATATACATATACATATACATATACATATACATATACATATACATATACATATACATATACATATACATATACATATACATATACATATACATATACATATACATATACATATACATATACATATACATATACATATACATATACATATACATATACATATACATATACATATACATATACATATACATATACATATACATATACATATACATATACATATACATATACATATACATATACATATACATATACATATACATATACATATACATATACATATACATATACATATACATATACATATACATATACATATACATATACATATACATATACATATACATATACATATACATATACATATATATATACATATACATATACATATACATATACATATACATATACATATACATATACATATACATATACATATACATATACATATACATATACATATACATATACATATACATATACATATACATATACATATACATATACATATACATATACATATACATATACATATACATATACATATACATATACATATACATATACATATACATATACATATACATATACATATACATATACATATACATATACATATACATATACATATACATATACATATACATATACATATACATATACATATACATATACATATACATATACATATACATATACATATACATATACATATACATATACATATACATATACATATACATATACATATACATATACATATACATATACATATACATATACATATACATATACATATACATATACATATACATATACATATACATATACATATACATATACATATACATATACATATACATATACATATACATATACATATACATATACATATATATGTATACATTTTTCTCCGCTTGAGGATGACTTCCAGCTGTGTTTAAGTCAACTTTAATGACACTTGAAGCGATCGACAGCGCCGGTTGGCTACTGGATTTCTAATACACACACATCCAGGAACAAAGGCTACACATGGACTCACACACAGGTATAACTCACTTAAAATGCTCAGACATTAATCATTAGCAATGCGGTCCCAGCAGTATTGACTTCAATTCGAACATCGCAATCGGTTTGTGTGTTGTTCACACATTTCAACTTGAATTAGTCGACGGGTTTCATGAATGGAAACTCAACTCTTAATATGGTTTTAGGGCGTCTGTGGACTGGTCTTTGGGCCACATGCGGCTCTCGCACAATAATAAAGAAATCTGCCGACAAAAGTGCCCACAGCTTTCGGTATCATTGAGAAATCAAGAAATGCGCAAAAGTAATGCACAGCAATCGTCATCATTATTATTTTGTAACGTTTCACGTTGAGTTCAAGAAATTGAAAACAGCGTGAGGCCATCGGCCAGAGCAACCAGTTAGACTCGGAGACCCGGAGACCCAGAGACCATCAGGCCAGACCCATCAGTGATTTCAGTCCGCCAGCGGCAAATAGCTTTGTGTGTAATCGGTTATACTCGTATTCGTAAGCATTACCTGCGGGGGTTTATTTTCTTATTCCAATGTTGGGAAAATGCAAAGCTCTTTCTTCTCGATCCAAAGTGGTTTCATTTACAATGCGAATTTCTATTGTATTCAACAATTACTTACGCTCATCAAATAGTTGGCAGTCACTCAAGTATATGTATTCTTTCAAAATGTTAAAATGAAAGTTTTTCTTAATTGCTATTCACAAGAATATTGAAGTAGCGCTGAAGACGCACTCAGAAATATTAAACTCGCCAGTCAATTTTAACCCAAAAGGTAAAATTATCCGAATAAACAGAGTAATTATAAATTTTCATTTAAATGCACATTCTTAATATTTACTTTTGCTCTTGGGATTCAGGAACAGTCCTTATAATGTTGGAGATGGCTCCTGTTATATACATTTGGTTAAAACAAGTATATTTTTAATAGACACAGGGGAAAAAACAAAATAAAACAAATCATATTCAGCAAGTAATTAAGCTACAGTTGAGGCTGTGAGCATGTACCATTTTTAATAAATCCAAAACAGTTTCATATTATTCTTAAAATATACCAAAAACTCTAAAATTACCGAAGGCTATGTTTAGTATGTCGATATAAAACACCTTTAAAATATTCCAGATCATCGAGCAATAGTAACTACGACAAGACAGAAACAGATTTTTGGAAATCAAAAACTAATACTGCTGTGTAAATGTTCGGTGCTATTACGAATTAAAATAATAAAATACGAGCACATTAACCTATTCAATACGCATCTAAACAAAGGTGTTGTGATAACGGTCATATGGCTTCAGGTATGGCTCTCGGAACTGTTCTAGTCTAATCTCACTATCCGCTATTTAATACTCCCTATGTGCCACTTGCCAAGAAATGTAATTAGGCCTGACGCCATGTGGAACGCATTCGCATTGCTCAGCAGAATACGGAGCGTAGTGGCACAACTAAGAAAGCCAGGGCTCAGTAAGCAGATGGTTGCAGCTTCGGGCGCACCGCTGATGCAGTTGCAAGTTATAGCCTGCAACCAAGAAGCATTTGCATTCCCCAGACTGTGCCAAATTCGCACAGCAAATTACAGTTTGGTTAAGCAATAACGGAACAAGGTGCAGCCAACAGCGCATCAGCTCTTCGTCTCTCTACAACTGTGTGGCATTCGCCAGCACTTCATGTAATAATGACATTATTAAGTTTCGTTACATATGTTCATGGGGATCCTTGCAATAACAATTTAAGACAAGGGCGACAATCACAAGAATTATTTTAACAAAAACCACACATTATTATTCCTTGAGTATCAACAAATTCTATTTTCATTGTTAAGACCATTATTTAACAAAAATTGGCAATAACCTATATATTCGTTAGAAGGGACAGGTAGGGTAACAGTTATAATTAAGGTGCATCGATTCTTCGAGTATTGGGATCATCTTTATCGAGCTGTTATAATTATATCAGGACCCATAAGGAAGAAGAGATTTATAACTTTGTACCGGCACGAAATGTATGTAACAGGCAGAAAAAGGCCCACCCTATGAAATATATATATTCTTGACCAGCGTCAACAGCCGAGAGGGTATATCCATGTCTCTCTGTCCGTCGGTCCGTATGAATACCTTTCTGAGACTATAAGAGATAGAGATAGCACTTGTTATGTTTGCAGGCAGATCAAGTTTATTTTACGCCTACTTACGCCACCGAAAATCAACCTAAATTGAATAACAAGTGTAATTTTATAGCGAATTTTTCTTCAAACAATAATATTTATAGTCTTAGTGATTCCTGAAAGTTTAGTTGTGATCAGATAAAAAATGTCGAACATATTATAGAAAAACTTTCGTATGGGGAAAATGCCTATTTACTATGGGTCTTGTTGATTTGGCTGACAATCTGGTATATTTTGCACTACGGTGCACCTTGACTGTAGTATTGTATCGATATACCTAAAATAGCCTTTGGTATATTTAAAAATTATTACCGAAATATTTTGCTTTTTTTCAAAATGGGTAGGAAGAATCTCACAGTCAAACACACTCGACACTTTCTTACTTGTTCTAATATATTTCTATTTCTGTCAAGTCAATAAAGCTGTGTACTCTGCATCCTATGAGCATGCGAGTATAGATGTTGATATACATAGTTAACGGTTATAGCTATGGTACTGCATTTCATCGCAAGGGTAATAATATATAATAATATATATAATAATATATTCAATCCCTAATTAGAATCTGTATGGGAAGCTTTCACAATGCAGACAAAAAATGTTTTAGTCCTCAGGTTTTGTTCTGTCCTACATATTTGCTGATACATACAATTCATAAAACTTTTGGCCTTCGATATACACCAGTTAAATTATAATAAATAAAATCGTCTCAAAGACTTATTGGATCTTTAAATATTTGTTGCGGTATCTTTATGAATTTTTGATCTGATAGATCAAATTTTCGTTCTTATTATCTGAGTTTCATTTAATGTTATTGTTATGGTCCTTATTATAGGTAACGGAAATAACCAAGCTAAAAATATGCAACGCGAAATCGGTAAAAAAAAGATGCAAACGACAAGAGCAGAAAAAGTACAAAAGTTAAAATGAATAGGGAAAGGAATACAGAAGAGTGAAACGAGTGGAGTGATAAAGAATAATGACCACTTTACCATCTCGTGGCAAATAACCATTCATCAAATTGTCCAAATTACAGACATTTCACAATGACGCCAGCGCTCACCTCCCCCCCGCGTTTTTCCTCACCACCTGCGAATTGGACAGCCTTCCCTTCCTCTGATGAGTTGGCAGTCAGTTGGCCGCCGTCAGAATGGCGACTGCAATTCGTTTACACCAATTTTATGGTAACAAGCTTCTCTGTCTTCTTTCTCTGCCTCTTGCGCCTCTTTGTCATTCTCACTCTCTCTCTCTCTCTCTACCTCTTTCTCTCTCCCGCAATCATTGTTCGTTAGTTCCCGTGGCAGCTGCTGAGCTGAGTTTGAGTTTGAGTCCGAGTTGAAATGCTCAAATTACCGGCCGCATTTTAGATTCCCGTCATCGTATTATAGTGAACCTCGAATAAAGCTCACATGAAACATGAATCAAATACTACGAAAACTAAAGGCTCAAGGTAAAATCAATTAATTTGTTTAGATAGATATTTATTAAGGGAAGAAACGGTACAATAAAAAAAACGTACTATAACTAATACCCTGTGAGAAATGAAAACTCGATTAATATGCTGAAAATATACTGAAAAACTTAATTATTAAATTATTCATGAAATTTCATATAAAACAGCCCTCTAAAATAATTAGGAGTATTAAATAGAGTGCTTTAACTTCAATTCTCAGTGTTAAGATCATGTTTTCATTCTTGTTGGGCTCTATACCGTGTTCTCTGTAAGGGGAAGGACAGCATTCAATTTCATGGATCGTCGCTGGCAACAACTGCAATTTGGGGACATTAAGTTTTGACATTGAATAATCACTGCTGAAGGCGTTGACGAGCTACACAATATTACTAGGCTGCAACAAACACATACTCACTCTCTCTCTCTCTCTCTCTCACTCTTTCATATGAAATCGCGGCCTATAATAAATTCCTCTCACTCATCAACGCCGCAACGCTCATGAAACACTCATAAGGGAGAGTCGACTCAAAGCAGAGTGTGGACGTATAGGGGGAGCAAGAAGGAAAAGGAAGGGAAGGGAAGGGAGAGGACTGTCGCTGCTTAGACTGGCCAAAGCCGAGACGGCTTTTATTTTGATTTATTTGCCACAGACACGACAGTTAATTTGATATTTTGATTAACTGCAACAACAACCGCACTGCATTGCCAAATGGAATTGGGATTGGGTTTGGGATTTGGATTGGGGAAAGGTCTCTTTTCGGAGGTAAGCACAAGGGCAGCCAAGGGTCAGTCAGCTGTTGCACTCAGCTAATCTCAGGCCATAAGGCATAACAGCTAACAAGTGCTGGCGACCCTCATATACATATGTATGTGTGTTATGTGGTATATTCCGAGTGGGCCCATGTATGAGTTTATAGCACATCGAAGAGCGAGAATGAAGTATGTTTTCGGTTCGTTTCTCTCGCGAAGTCTACAAAAGAGTTCGAGGAATTTTGTAATTTTTATTCACTTTGCGAAAATGTGAAAATAATTGCAGTGCAGTTAATTTATTATGTCGCTGCCAAGTCAAAGAAATTGTATGGAATACTTACCCCCAAATCTGCTTAGCCATGTCACGAGTAGTCACAGTGGTCTAAACTGAACGAAAATGTGTCGCAGCATGTTCAGTAAAATGCAATGCAGTTTTTATATGAGTTTGTTATTAAGTCGATGTTATATTGCTTACCACTTTTGTTGTGTTGCTTTTGTAGATGCACTTTAGTGGGCCATTAAATTGATTTGTTTCGTCACACTGTGCGCCCTGGGCACGCCTGGTGCTGGCAACTGTTTATTGTGAAAATTGATTTATTATCGCGATGGTCGGGTTTCTGTTTCTGCGCCTCCCCATGCACACACCACTTGCATACAGCTGCCAGTCTGTCATACAAAATTGGAGTGGCTGCCGCTGTTGCATGCACCACCGGCAACGCAGTCGATTGTTTATGTTGCAGTTGCTGCTGTTGTTGTTGTTGTTGCCGTCGCCATCGCCATCGCCGTCGCATATTTGCATCGATTAAAATAAGAATTTTACATGCGATTCGTGTTGTCGTCGCCTGGCTTTGTCTGCCACTCATTGGACCCGACACAGACCCCCAGACCCCAGAGCCCAGAACTCGAACCGAGGCGGCTTAATAAATTTATAAAATAGCGCCAAGGAGCGGCGAGAAGGGGCATGCCGGGGAGGAGGGAGTTGCGAGAGGCGAGGACGAGAGGCAAGTACTGCTAAAAAATGCATGTATGCATGAATTTTAACGAATTGCTGATGAAAATGTCGCATCATAAATTATTTCATATTTAGGGCTGAGCAAGGAAGAGAAGGGAGCTGAGAAACTGGGGGAGAGAGATAGATTGAGAGGAGTGGGGACGAGGATATTTTCCGATTGTGTTGGGTAAAAAGCCGCGTGAGATAAATTGCACTGCAACTGCGTCCAGCTGGCTTCCACTCTCCTCTCTACTCACTCCTCTCTCCCGTTTCTCATCTCCTGTCTCCCGTCTCCCATCTCTCTTTTCACGCTTCGAGTCTCTGTCTCTCTCGCTGTGTGCATGCATAAATTAAATTTATATTTTACTTTCGAGTTATGCGTTTGGGTAATTATTTTATCTTTCGGGCCCCTGTACACAATGCACCAAGGGCTACGTGGTCATGCATGGCATTCAAAGGTTAATTGGCATTTTCGAGCTTAATTGCCTGCCGAGTGGCACATGCAGCATGCAACATACTTACACACACACACACACGCACAAATTGCACCTCACGACTCAATACGATATCATCATCGACATCTCCAACCACCACAAAACACTGCTCTGAGGATGACACTCAGTTGATTGATTACCTGGCGAAAGTTGACTCGACTGCGTCAACTTATGCAATTTTACCTTCTTGGTAATTGGTATACCTATGTGAGATTACCGTTAGCTAAATTAAGTTCTCTTTTCCCTTATTTTAATTACGATATGTGTGTTAAAGTACGTTTTAATCAAATTATATAAGTTTGAATTGAAGTTTTAAAATACCACTAGAAAACTACTTATCACCTTATTTGTGAAAATTAAAGACTGATTTAAATTTTAATGACTACAGTCTTTATGATATCTGCTTTCCAATACAAATTTATTGAAGATTGTTCACTATCCGGAATAAAAATGTATCATAAAAATAAAAATAAACTAAATACGTTTTCTATTTTCTAAAATTTTAGTATTTTTTCTGTAAGTCAATTTGGAATACGATTGTACCGTTTTTGCATTATTTTACTTGTTAAACTTAATAATATCAGATATAGGCTCTGGTATATTTTACTATTTTGGCGGTATGTTTGTATATATTTTAAGAATATAGTTTTCTTGAAAATGGGTAGCGGGTATCTTACAGGCATACTTAATTTTATTTCTACTTTTTTATATTCAGGCAATGGATTGAACATAAATTTAATAATCAGACCCCTCTTAAGTGGATTCTTCGTTTAGTCCGGTCGGGAATATCTTGTAAACTTTCTGTGATATGCAATTACTTTCTGATGAATGTACAATGGAAATTATGCGACAATGCAACCGTGACTTAAAGATTTGAAAAAAATTGTTTAAAAATGTGTTATATGCTATTTCATATTAATTTACTTACAGGATAATTTTTATTGTTCACTAAACAAAAATATTTGTGTATAATTATTATGTGAATATTTATTTATTGTCTAATTGGATAGTTAGACTCTAACAATAAAGGAATTTGTTAGTTAGTCTCAATTTGAGAAGGAAAATTTGAATATTTGTGTAATATTTGTATAGTTTACTGCTAGTATTTAAAGATGGCGTGCAATGCCAAATGAACGTCATGCCTCTTACCCATAAAAATTGCAATTGAGAGAGAGACCGAAAGAGAAACACATGAAGAGGGATAATAAAGATCGGCCCCAAATGCAATCCTCAACTTCATCTCCAACTTCAACAGTGTGTGATGGCCGTGTCGAATGTTGTTAGGGGCTGTCGTGTCTCGGCAGGCGTCAACACTGGCGCGCCAGAATTGGCATTAATGAGTAGACAAAGAGCCAAAGCCAAAGCCAAAAGCAACAACAACGGCAACGGCAACGACAGCAACATCGACATCAACAAGAATGGCCACTTAGCAGCAGAGCGGCGCAGAAAATGCGTCGATCAAATTAACAATTTAATTTCTAAGAAAACTAATTAAAAATCACGCAACGCGCCGAGCTGTGCAGTTGAAGTGCTGCTAACTCCTTCTTCTCTTCCCCTTCTCGCCACTAACTACTATGCTGACTGCTTACCATTTTCTGCTTACCTCGCTCCTCCCTGGCAGCTCTTTTGATTGCTGTCTGGCTGTCTGGCTGTCTCACTGGCTGAATGACTTGGCTGAACTGTCTAAGCGTTGCCTGCTTGCTGCCAGTCTCTCATCTCTTCGAGTTGTTGCTGCTCCTGCTGCTGTTGCTGCTGCTGCTGGTGGTGCTGTCTGTGTCTGAGCCGAGTGGCTGCAACATGCGTCAAGCATTCGCAATTAGCGGAGTTGCAGCCATCAGTCGCCCATTAAAAGCAGGCAAACATGCGCACACTTGATTTTCCAATCAGAACGCCACAAGTCTCGACTCGGGGCCCTCGTAGAACAGAGCCCGAGACGTAGACGGAGACGGAGACGTCAGCCACATTTGTGCCAGACTCTTGCCTCTCGTGTAACAACAACTCTCGGAACAGCAATGGCAACAGCAACTACAGCGTATAGTAAGCTGAAATATTATACGGGGAAAATCTACCAAAAGAAGTAGAATATTGAATACCCTCAAGAGGATGTTCTTACTAGTCTTATGAGTGACGACTTGGTCTCACTGCTGAGCCAATTGACCCCATTTGCCATCAGAGTATTTCCCATCAACGTGCAACTTGCAATTGCTGTCTGCCAGCGGCTGATGGATGGATTGCCTGTTTGACTGGCTGGCCTGTAGCCTCGCCTCACTTCGCCTTTAGACCGAATGCGTCTTGCCTCGCCTCACAGCTTTGGCCTTCTGCGATGCCACACATGCTAAACTATTTCACTCCCTTGACGTCGCCGCCGTCTTTCAGCCTACTACTGCCCCTACTTAGGAGTATGCACGCCCCTTGTTTGTTCGCACTCGTGTGCTTGCTTGTGTGTGCCAAAGAGTGTGTGGCAGCCACTGGGAGCGGCATTGCAATGTGCGATCGGGTGGACAGATCACTCGTCAGGGGAGGGGAGTGTGTGTTTGCGTTTTGGGTGTTACTGCTTGCTGGTTCTTGGTTGTTGCTTGCTGGTTGTTGGTTGTTGGTTGCTGGTACGTCGTCAACGTTGACTGCTAATAGACGCTCACGCTCATGCTCACGACTTGCCACACATCAGTCAGCCTCAAAGTGAGTCGAGAGCTGTTGTGCAGGGAATGCAGGGAACGAAGGGAAATCAGGCAGTCGGAACGTTACTTGCAGCTCGAGTTGTTGATGTTGCATATAATTAATTTATTATGTTGTTGCCGCACTGCAGCCTTTGGCCATATTTTGCGACATCGCATCCTCTATCAATGGCAGCTTGTGTTTATGACGCATTTATGGCTGCATTTATAATCTTGGCCAACCGAGTCGAGTCGAGCTGTCTCTGTTATTAGTTTTGCATTTGAAACCACATACAGGAAATTGTGTGAGGAGAGAGAAAGAGATAGAGAGAGAGAGCAGTGAGAGTTGGAGATGACAACTAACTGGGCTCTCGGACCAGCTGCTTGTCGGATGGCCAAGAGGAGTAGATGGTTGATGATGAGTTGATTTGCAGTTGTTGCACTTGAGTGGTTAATGGGCAATTTGTTCGTGCACATTACTTAAGCACCGCTCGACATCATCGAGTGGCAGCTAACGAGTAAAATCTGTCAGCCCCTTTGCGAGTCAATACAGCTGTCAAGTTGGTTGAAATGGAAACAATTGATGTTTGAGAACTAGTTGTCTTAATAATTCTTTTTTGGTTTTGTAGAACCTGCAAAATCGATTGAAGTAAGCTAATCAACAGTCAACACCAATTTTAAATAGGATAGTCAAAAATATAAACCAAATAAAGGAGAGTGTACAATATTTGAATAAAATGTGTTTTAAACGTATTTATAAATTTGATAAAATATAAATAAAGTTTATTTAAAATATAAATTAAATTTAATGTGCAGCTCAAAATGCGGTAAGGTTGTTCTGTGTATGTTATTACTCAACTATGCTTAATTATTCCTTTCCCCTCTAAATATTACGTCGCTTAGCTACTTGCAATGTTGGTCAAAGGAGCAAAGGTTATCGATAATTGGCGTTAAATTGTGCACTTTGCCGACGAGAGCTGTCTGAGTTGGAACGGTTGTCGCCGCAATTCAGCACCTGCTCAACGTTGCAACGGCAACTTGTGGCAAAGTTTCGACTGCAGTTTCAATCAATCAAACGAGGCGCTGGCAACGGACATGGCACTCACGACAGACCGCAGCAAAGGTCAAAGGGCGCGTCAAGGGGCGTGCAACACACAAGTTGCCACACACACACACACACACACACTCACACCCAATACACAGCACAGCAATAGCGACTACAACAACTACCCACAACAGCAACGGCAACGGCAACGGAAATGGTGCATGCAACGCGCTGACGTGGCCTGACTAAAAGTTTCTCTGCTTTCCGGCAAGAGAGGCAATTTAATTGAGGGACTTTCAAATACGAGTTTCGAGATTGACCAAAACCGCAGAGCTTTTGGGTCGGTTTATTAAGCTGGAAATTGGATTTGTTGGCAGATTGGTTCCTGGCAAATATTTGCACAGCCAATTTATCATTTCATTAAATCGCACAAAACTGCAACTGCATTCGACAAACATTAATCATACGACATGTTGACAGCTTGTCAACACCGTTCCGGATCTCCTTCCACCTTCCCCGTACAAACCCCAAACATATAGGTTGCTCAACTGAGCAACATTTACCATAAAGATACTAGTTTTAGGCTCAAGCACTGTAAAAGGCAGATAATTATTTTAATCCCTCAACTGTTAATATACTTAACATATTTTTAAAAGTTTTAAAACAAATGTTCAATTCAATTGATTTATTTGTCCGTCTTTCTGTCAAACAATTTAAATACATAGATCAATCTTTACAAAACAAGCTACTTTAAAATTGAACAAGTGAGAAAGCGCTCGAATGAGATACCCGCTACCCATTTTCTAGTAATATACCAAATTAATATATACCGAAAAATACAAAAATTTTGTCTTTCGATGTAGTCCTACAATCAAAATATACCATAGAGTGCAAAATTTACCAGATTGTCTGCAAGACCAACTAAGACCATATTGCAACAGCCGTTTTTTCCATACAAAAGTATTTATACCCGCTACCCATATGGTAGAAGGGTATTATAACTTTGTGCCGGCAGGAAATGTATGTAACAGGTAGAAGGAGACATCTCCGACCCTATAAAGTATATATATTGTTGATCAGCATCAACAGCCGAGACGATCTTGCCATGTCCATCTGTGTGTCTGTCTGTCTGTCCGTCTGTCCGTATGAACACCTAGATCTCAGAGAGGTTAGAAAGTTACAGTCGAGTGTGCTCGACTGTGAGATACCCGCTACCCATTTTGAATAAAAGCAAAATGTTGCGGTATTTTTTCAAAATATACCAAAATACTAAAATACTAAAAATATATCAAACGGTATATTTGTTATATCGATATAGTACCACATTCAAAATATACCATAGACGGAACAATAACACAGATTGTCAACAAAAGCAATAAAGACCCCTAGTAAGTAGGCGGTATTGTCCATACAAAAGTATTACTTTAATAACTTCGACAATTTTTATCTGATCGCAAACAAATTTTCAGAAATCATAAATATTTTAGTTATTATTGCATACACCAAATTCGCAGCAATAGCTTCTAAATAGCTAAAATTACGCTTGGTATTCGATTTTATGGATTCGTGTGGGCGGAAGGGGGCGTGGCAAAAATTTGAAACAAACGTGATCTCCGTGCAATCATAACAAATGCTGTCGAAAAAAAATATAGCTCTATCTCTTATAGTCTCTGAGATCTAGGTGTTCATACGGACAGACACACAGACGGACAGATGGACAGACAGACAGACGGGCATGGCTAGATCGTCTCGGCTGTTGATGCTGATCAAGAATATATATACTTTATAGGGTCGGAGATGTCTCCTTCTACCTGTTACATACATTTCCTTCCGGCAAAAAGTTATAATACCTTCCACCCTATGGGTAGCGGGTATTAATATACAGTTTGGCGTTTTTTGTATTTTTAGTATATTATTTTGGTATATTTCGATTATACCGATTTTTTTGCTTTTCAAAATGGGTAGCGGGTATCTCACAGTAGAGCACACTCGACTATATCTTTCTTATTTGTTCTAATTATTTTGAATAGCATTTCGAAGAACTTAATTTGTAAAGAAATTTGGGACATATTCTACTTTACAAGCGAACTCTTAAATTTGGCATTCATCAGCAGATTAGTAAAATTTCCCAAAGGTGATGAACTCAAATAAATAATAGCATTATGAGTAGGTTTAGTGCTTTGTCAGGTTCATTTTAACATAATTATAACCAAAACATGCCTTCACAACATATTTGTATTGTAGATCTTCATAAATTGAACGCAACATATCAACATGAACAATGAAGAATAATAACGCTTGAAGAGTGAAAAAAAGAGGAAAAGAAAATGGAAAGGAACAGTGCAGGAGTACATAATAAGCTCGTTAATCATGTGGCACACACATTTTCGCAATTTCTCATCATCATTTTAGTTGTGCTGACACTCAGCTTAAAATGGCGTGGCACAGCTGTCAAAGGGGAAATGAAGGGCTAGAAAGCTGAGAGTTGGTGAAACACCGTGGAATCATTAATTACAAGAGGAGCATTCAATGAGGGCTGCTGCAGAGTGTCATTATCATCTCCAATTGGAGTCACATCATATCGTCAAGTCGGACAAATTTGTAAGACTAACAATGGCAACAGCAACAGCATCAGCATCAGCTGGCATCATCGCTTCCGAGGCATCATCGAGGGGTAACGAATCAGATAAAGTTTTCCAGCCATTTCCGTTTTGCTACGGATTCTTATAAAAATTTTCACATTTTTCAACGGCTGTCAGGATGGGCAAAAGAACATCACCATTGCATCGCATCGCAGTCTTGGCTCATTTATAAAACTTTCGGCTGGACAAAGGCACCGGCATCGAGTCGAGATGTCTGACAATCCATCTGTCTGTCCGTCCGTCCCTCTGTCAGACGGTTGAACGTCTGTCAGTCTCTCAGTCTGTCAGCCGTGTCGACGACTCAGTGCGATGAGATTTTTTGATTGATGGCGAGTGTCACGTTGTGCAGTTGCTCTCAAATTTATATAAATTATCATTTTCTATCGACACAGCAAACAGCCAACATATTTTTCATGTCAGAGGCGTAGGCCCAGCAACTAACGTCTAGCGAGTAGCGAGTATCGACTCGCGTCTCGTTCCATTGTGCAAACTCAGACCGCCCTGCAATTGATTGATGAAAATGCGAGGCGTGTTCGAAGTACGAGTAAAAGAAATAATAATATTAATAATGATATATCTATGCAAATTACGTACTGAAATTATTAGTTTCGTGTTTTGTACCACGACGCGACGTTCCACATTTATACTCTGATGAATTTAATATTAATTTGCCAACCATTTATCATTGCCCCCATGCCACGTTGCCGTGGGTCTCTGTCAGACTATTATCCAATTGATTTTATTTTTCGGATAGGTAATATGTTACTCGAGCTCTTGTGTGGGTGCATTGACATCCTCTTTGAAGGTATTCAAATGAGAACTCGACTTTGTTATTGTTGCAATATGAATTTCGTATTGCAACATAATACAAAATGTTAGATTTCGATCCAAATTTAATAAAATAAAGTGAAGATTTACAATTGATGTCATACTAATGAAAAAAATTAAAACTATATACAATTTATTGGAACATGCACACTCTAATATTTTGATGTTGAAGAGTCATACTAATCAATAATTGCAAGTTCTAGCAGTATAAAATTAAAAACTACAATAATAATGAAGCAAAGTATTGACCTTAACTCGGTTGAGATAATCTAAGATCATGCTCGTTTCCATAGCATTTTAAATCTACTTTGTTTAATTTTAAAAGATTTAGCTGTTCGAAGCATTCGGATATTTCGCATTCTCAGTTAATTAGTCTTTTCGAACATTAAGTAATTGAGCATTACAAAGAAGATGTGATACAAATTGATTCACGTGATTGCATAGCAATCTATGCGGGGGGAAGGTCGGCAAGTCTAAGGACATTCTTTTGACTGAATCTGTGTGCATTTCAACAAGTTCATTTTGTGGTTTTTGCCAAATGCAATGTCAGCAATGTGCCAACCATACCAAATTGTGGTATTGGGGATGTTAGTTGTGGTGGGTCAAAAGCAAAAACAATAAGTGATTCAGTATTTAAACTCACTCTCTGCTCTGTGGAGTTTGCTCTGATTGCGGCTAAAGGGGCAATAAAACTATTTACAGTTCAATTTGCTATAATATTTGCAGTTGAAACCGCAAACGACAAATATGCCGACAACAACAGCAAAAACCGCAGACGAGCCAAGAACGAGACTAAGACCCAGACTCAGACCCTGTATCCAACCTCGACCACGACCACGACCCAGATCAAGATCCTTGTGCAGACGCCGTTTGCGCAAATGACGACAACAACTTTTTAGAAATCGTTGGATGGGTTGGGAAGGGAAAAGAGATGTGAAGATTATAGACAAACCAACATACACGCATATATAGTGCAGTAGACTGTGCTGCATATCTGAGAATCTACAGACAATAATCCAGTGTATGGCAAAGGGATATGCCACAAAAGGCAACTCCGGACACCATGGACATCCTCGACACTTTCCATATCAAAACCTCATGCCAACAACAACAACAACTACAACAGCAACGATAGCAAGTGACAACGACAACAACAACTGGCAAGTTATGCAACCAATTTACATACAAAAACAACTCAATAAACGTGCGAAATGCTAACGATTTGTAAAAGTTGAATCCTCTACACAAACATGTGCATATGTACATATTTAGTTTGTAGGTGCTTACTGGAGTATATGTGTGTGTGCGTGTGTGTGTGTGTGTGTGTGCTATTGGATTGGTCTCGATGTGGCAGGGCTCTCGAGGCATAGCACTGCCCAGGCAATTTAGCAAAGTATTTCCTCGTCGCCCTAAAAAGTTGGCCACTTTTTGCTACACTTACACGACGATGCAGTCGAATAGTATGTGAGTATGTTACTCGCCTTTCTCCTTTCTCCCTTCTACTTCCCCTTTGCCCTTTTCCGCTTCCCTTTGACCCATCGGCCCCACTCTCCGCACAACTCGTAAACTTTGGGCTTATTTCTGTGGCTGTGCCTGGCCATGAAGCGGAAATTGTGCATGAAAGCTACAGAGTTCAGTCCTGACTCCCCATTCCCCCCATACACTTCACACCCCTTATCCCATCGCATTCGGCACACGGTAACGAGAATCTAACTCGATTATTATAATATTCAACTATATAATCCAATGAGAAAGTTTGCTAATAAGCTGCTAGTTGAGTGCACCACTTGCCACTTAACTTTGCCACATCCACATCCACACACACACATACACTAGCACACACCTAGACGAGGATTTTCGAGAATGTTCGTTTTTATTGTTAACCAACCGCATGCCACTTCAAGTGGCTCAACTCAACTGAACTGAACTCAACTGTGCAGCCGGTTAACAGAGTCTATCAAAAGTGTAATTTTAATTCAATTTGATGATAGGAATATCGCTTACACAAAAAGTTTTCTTCTACATTTTTTATGAGTGGAATCGAGAAGTCCATTTTTTGCTTTTGATTTCATTTTTATTGCATGCAAAGAGTCAATTTTACAATAATGAAGTTTTTAATTCTCTAAAGCCTTCTAAAAATTATTACGAATTTATTTGTGTGCAATATTTCTTTATATATTTTTAATAATTTACTGTACTTTACCTTACGCTTCTCAATTTTGTATTTATTCTTTTAAAACTTCTTAAGAATATAAAAATGATATTCTTTATATTGAAGGTATTCTTCCAATATTAATTTCGTTTGTAATTTGTTGGGCAACCTAATCAAAAAATCTAAATCGTATAATATTTGATTATTTTACACATTCTTCCATTTCAATTGGCCATTACTTGCTTACCAACTATATGATTAAAAAACTATTTATAATAGTTGTAGTAACAATATTTAACTATTATGTCAGTTAAATTGTGACGCGTATATAAATTAGTAACATCGAATTCAATGAATTAAAGATTGATTTCTATAAAAATAATACGTAATTTGATAGTAGTCGACCAAAAGTCAGGGTATACCGGCTTTTTCGGTTTTTACAAATGTTTGCTTTTATATAGAAATTATATTTTGTATATGGACCAACAGATAAATTTGTTTATTTTGAATAATACCCCAAATATAGCACTCAGAACATTTTTTAATATTATCGATATATTCATTTGGTATACTTTAAGAACAATACTTCAAATGGGTAACACGTACCCCAAGTTCGACTGATTGTTCTAAGACTGTGAAGCAACAGCAATTACTTTTATTTTCAATACATTCGTACAATACACTGACATATGAACTAGAGCTTTTCTATTTGATTTTGTTTATTATTGTGAATTGCGTAACTTGTATCTATTTAAAATCAACTTCAAAGTGTTTTCCAATCGCGTGCAATGGGGCAGCTCTGATAGCCTTTGTTGCAACGATATACATAAGTAAACATAGTTTATGTTTCTTTTGCTCAAAGTAATCAAGTTTGAAGTCCCGATGCACATACCCGATAAGCAAGATTTCATTGCTAGTTATGGCCGCCCACGCAGTTGGTGTTTAATTGCCGCTAATCACACACAACACACAAGACACAACTATGCCGAACAGCTAAAGCAACAGCAGCAACGACAGGCAACACAAGTCTTCAAGCGACTCGAACGACTTTCACTAAGCAACGTGGCATGAAAAATGACTCAAATGCATCGAGCTCAACAACAACACATAAGAAATAACAAATAACAAACAACAAGCAACAACAACAACAACAACAAACGCCAGTTGCTGCTAACGGTATTTAATGACACATAAAGTCGTCAATCACTCAGTAAATCTCGACATGTCGCCATTGCCTGCCAGTCTCGCCGTGTGAGTCGTCGTCGTCGTCGTCGTCGTTTTTGTACCCACATCTCAAGCTGGAACCGAGTTCCCAACGCAAAACCATGCCCCGAAACTGAAACGAGACAAACGCTCCCGGTAGCAACAATTTGACAGCTGCCCGACAGTTTAAACTAATTGATTTATATGTACAACGAATAGAGTGGGGGCGAGAGGGAGATAGAGAGAGAGAGAGAGTGAGTGAGTTTGTATGCGTGTGCGCGAGAGAGAGCGTCTGCTATTCTCCTCTTCCGCGCCTAACTCCCTTCGACTGCTCCTTGTTTATCCCCGAAAAGCGTTGAAGCACTCTTCCAATTAGGCAAGTGTGGTATCGAATGAGCCATATAATCGGTGTTTACCATCTTGTCAAATGCACTAATATGTTATGGCACAGAACCCTAGGGAGGAAAATCGGAAGAGATAGAAAAAAAACGGATCCCAGTGGTGTTTAAACTTATGACGAGTCAAAGTGTCGTTTTTATGTGGACAGTGCAATAACACTGTCGATATCTTTAATTATATGATGGATTGTGGTATGATTATCTTCATCGAGAGGGTGTTTTCAAGTAGCGTGAGACGCCTTCCATCCATTCGTGATGTCTTGGGGTGTCGTGCGGTGTCCGTGTCAAGTCCATAAACCTTTCCATGTTGTTCAGTGCATAGTTACTTACATTAGAGTATAGCGCGTGTATAAATCAAGCAACAAGCAGCTGCCAAGCTCAATTGACCCTGTCGCGCCATTTGACTGATGATGTCTTTACCCTGCCAGATCGACTCAACGATCGACAATAACTCTGACAACCTGGCGCTGCATTGCGCCTTTCGCTTTGCGGTGCGGCGCTGCTACCTAAAAATGCGTCAAAACTAATAAGATTGATGGTGCGATGGGGATCGATTGATCGCGACTGATCGACGCGTCGTGTCGCGTTGCGTCGCTCAACTCTCTTCGATTGCCGCGTGCTGGCGTTGCCCCACTTGACCAATGCGATAGATATATAGCTGACGACATGACAAAGTATTCAAAATTGATTCGAAATGGCCTCATGGGGCGACTTGGCGACTAAACCTTCTGCACAAGTACTCGCATTTGCTTTTGAAATGCCGCCGCCGATTGACAAGCGCTTGATTGATTGACCATGTGATCTCTCAAGGTTTAAGCCACACCACAAGTTCTATGCACTTCTTTTCGAATATTAATGAAGAGATTATTGCTCTGCTTTGTACTCAAGGGAAACAACTTCATCATATTCGTCATTCAGCAGTTATCAGCATAATCTCAGTCCCGTCGTTATTTTTATTTTTTCTTTGTGGGTAGCATCGAGGGGAACTCTTTGGCAACCCATCGCATTTGCATGCAACAAAAAAATATCCTTCAGTCAGGCTTCTGTCATCATCATCTTCATCTTCATCATCATCATCATCGTCGCGTCGCGTCTTCGTTGACATCGTCTTGTTAATCCCACTCGTAAGCATTTTGTCACATTTCAAAATCATTTATCATAAGCTTTCACAACAGCCAGAGCCAATGCCAAAGCAACCCTCACGCCCCCCGCTCCACTCATACAACGTCAACTTATTCCATTGCCATTCCCATACCCGTTCCCATTCCCATTCCCATTCCCATTTCATTCCGGTACATCTCTGTCATTGCAATGACAGTTGGGCACATTAATTTTTCAGCACAGACTTTAGAAAATTTGTTCGAGCAACAAATTTCTCGATGCGAATGGAGAGACGATACACAAGAAAATAATATACAAAGTAATTGTTCTCTCTCTCTCTTCTTCCACTCTCTCGCTCACTCACTCACTCATTCGCTCTCGCTGTCTGTGTTGAGTAACAAGTAATTTTTCATATCATAAATTTTCGAGTCAGTTAATCCCACACGCGGCGTTCGTTTGTCAGCTATGTTTTGCTCTCGTCTCTTTTGCTGTTACTGTCGCTGTTGTTGTCGCTGCCGCGGCTGCTGCCGCTGGCTCAGTGCAGTGTGTTCGTGTTGTGTCTCTTCCTCTGTGTCCCGCCTTGTCTTGTATCTTATTTATGCCTTCCGCTTGCTTCGCCTCAATCTTTATCGCCGTCTCTGTCTTCGCCAACTGTGACATTTTGACATCTCAGTGATAATTCATACTTTTGCATGTCATACTTAATTATGCCGACAGACAGTGTGTGGGTCTTTTATCATATTTAATTTCCCTCTCCGTCTTGCCCTGTCTAGCTCTCTCTCTCTCTGTCTCTCGCCACTAAATTGTTGCACATCATTATGGAGCGTACATTATGCTTAGCTCTTCTCCACGTTACTCTCCTCCCCTCACTAATTACCCCGAAACCCTTACTGGAACATTTCATTTATCACATGGCAACGGCTAAACTCGCACCATGATGATTAATATTTTGCCAAACTAGAATGACATTTCCACATAAAATATGTTTCGAGAGCACAGACAGAAAAAAGGGTTTTTGCCATGCAGCAAACACATCAATCATCAATCATCGTTGTGTCTAGCCCAGGGGAAAAAATGAAATTTGCAGCCAAAGAGGGGAAAAACGCGCTTTGAGAACCTGAAATTAGTGACATGTCAACAGACGATGACCGAACAAGCCACAAAAGAATCTGCTCTGACTTTAGTGTGGTTTCGAAATTGCAATACGCTATAAAATACAGAGACACAACTTGAAATAATCGCTAAAAGATTAACCGATTAACATAAAATAAGTTACTCGTTTTTATCTTGAGATTACTATTTGTTATTTTTATAACACCAAAAATATTGAGCTAAACTACCTTACCTCTGTTATTATAGGGTATTCAAACACCAATACTACCATTCGATTTGCTTTTTCTGTTTGCTTTTTTCGCTCGCTTTATCTACCTCGCTGACTGATGTGTGGCCATCAATCTAAACTCTTCATTTTGAAGGCTCGCTGTCAGCCATAATGACCGCAGCAGAGCAAAAAGCGCCGCACAAAAATACAGAAAAATACCAGGCAATAACTTCGTGGAGGAGACGGAGCACTTATTACGGGTCACACAATTCAGAGGCAAGTCGTCAATCATAATTTATAAATTGTTTTTGTGCCAAACGATGTATGAAGCAGCCTTATAAAGTCACACAAACATAGCCATGCACATACATATGTACATTAATACTTGTATATACATACTACACATAAACATATATAGAGAGTGTCTCTAATACGCAGTCTCTATTTGAGTCATTTGGATTGTATATCCCAGCTAATTATTCAACGTCTCATTAAACAAATAAATGTGTCAAGAAAACATTTGTTTGCCATACATCACATCAGAACATAAGATAATTTCATTGAGGAGAAGGCCATAGAAAACAACAAACAACAGAAAACAGAAAACAAACAACGTTAGCAAGAGAAAAAAAATCACTTCATATGAAAATGACAAATCAAATGAGATTAACACATAATTTTGTTGAAGAAACAAACAGACAACTCAAGCGGAACATATATATTTGTGTTTTTATTTGTATATGTTATATACTACACGGAAAGAAAAGTCTCTTTTGCTTAGATCTTTACTTTCAAAATATTTCTGCGCATTAATCACATAATTCACCTGACAGCAAACCATTTCAGCCATGAAATTAAAAAAATTATAAATAGAACCTAAAATCATGTATGCGCAAATATCGTGAATTTAATGGGCAAGAACTTATTCAAGTGTTTATCATTAGATGAAGCACAATGCAAAGAGAATGTTGTTGACTTTACTTATTAATTAAAAAAATGACTTTACATAAATCTTCTTAAAATAATACTGATGTTCACAATTATGTCTTGTTTAATTTATTTGACTGGGAGAATTTTTAGTTTCCTAAAATACACGACACTTTTTAATAAATAGAATCGACATGATTTCTTATAAATTAATTATATTATGCGATTATTCATAGTGAAACTAATAATAAATAGTCGAAGAAATTGGAATTATTACTAAATAATCTTTTTGCTACATTTCAAATTATTAATATCCAATTATTTCCAGTTATTTCGCAGATAATGAGATATAATAATCGATAGCTCAATCCGTTTAAATTGCTGATGGCGGACGTATTATAATAAAAAAACAGAAGTAAGAGTATGTTACATAATGATCTAATTGCGGCGTCCCGTTCTTGGCTGTCAACTTTCTTATCGAAATCACTTTTTACTGACAGAGACCTCAACACAACAACAACATGGATAAGAAAATCAAGAGCATCAGAAGTAGCAACAACACTAAAAACAACATGAACAACACTCGCAATGCACTCGTCGTGCAATTTATTGAGCCCATCAATCAAGTGGCCAATGGCCATTCCATGGATACATTTGTGTGGTGTTGTGATTCTCCGCAAATAATTGTTGCCATCGCTGCACATTGCACATGGCATGCTAACATGTCCGCGAGTCCATCTGTCTGCCCTCCTGTCCGTCTGTCTGTCTGTTTGTCTGTCTGTCAGGCTGTGCTGTCAATGGGTGTGGTCACAGTTGCCTGCCTGAACACACACACACGCATAGTTCGAGGTTGTTGCTGTTGCCCAGCAATCGTCACTCAACGTCTGCGTCTGCCACAAAAAAGGCCAATCATCGATCATGGTCATCATCATCATCATCATAATCATCTGGTCTCAGTATACGTTCACGTTCACGTCCACAATCTACGTCCATATCCAGATTCCCGCATTCCCTCATTCTCCAGCTCCATAGCTCTGGCCGTCCTCGTCCTTGTCGTCATTATTGATGAGCTACAGCGAAAGCAGTCGTCAGTCAGCTGCCTGCAGTCGACGTGCCCCTTTCCACTGTGGCAAGATAATATCTTTTGCAACAAATTTTTGACAGCTTCGATGCGGCCTCGTATATCGTGTGCATTGCATTGCATTGCATTGCTCTGCTCTGCGTTGAGTTGAGTTCGTTGAGTTGAGTCGAGTCGGGTTGAGTTGGCCTGCAACTGCTGCCCGATATGGACTCGGTGGACTCATGGAGAGTCGACTGCCCTGGGCTCGAGTCGAGTCGAGTTGAATCGACTGGCTGGGCTGCCTGTTGGGCCCTGTCACATTTATCACAAATTCAATGAATAATAATTTTTGCACGCTGTGTGATGTGACGTGCTAATGTTATCTGATTGGAATCGCTGATGAAGCAACAGGACGTCGATGATCAGGTGAGGAGTGGGGGGGGGGACGAAGTGCTAGAGGATACGTGCTGAGCCGGTCGGTCAGAAGAAGCTCTTAAATATTAATTATGTTGCCCATTGGTTTGGCTTTCGTCTGCCATTTTGTATTATAAATTGCATTCGCGATAAGCGGCGAGTTATTGCCATCGAGATCATAAATTTAAAGGCTCGATCGTTTCCGGCTTTAATCACGATCAACATCTCATTCAGGGGCAGAGAGTCAGACTGACAGACAACCAGTCAGCTAAGCGGACCTCTGCTCATATATCATTCCGTAACTGCCACATGTGAGAGCTCTGCCAACACAGGAACTTATTGGGAACTGGATAAAGGCACAAAATCAATATTAGTAGAACATAAATAGTGTACTATTGGTTATTGATTTACGATTCACCACAATTATGTTTGCGATGGCGCCTACTGGTATTACACTCAGATAGTTTTACGACGAGCTGATCGATCACACTGAGAATGTAAACAGAGCCTTTCTTTAGATTACCTTATCATTAGATAAAAGATTTGATTGCTTATAATATAAATTGATGTAACCACACTTGCTTAAAATGTATCGAAATGAAGAAAACGCAAATTGTTTTCATTGATCTGATGAACTTTAATGCAACAATGTTTTAATGCACAAATTGTACTATTACATTGTAAAAATGAAATAATTGACTGAGATGTGAGAAGAGGATTAGTTTTTCCGTTTCGTGATCAATCAAATTGAACCTCCCTCACGATCACAACAAATCAGTGTGTCAGTCAAGCAGTTTGTTTTCGTTTTGTTTCGTTTCGGTTCGGTTCAGTTTGTTTTGTTTTTATTTGTGAACTCAACTGATCTTTGTGGTCTCAGCTCGCATTTGGCACTCCTCACGTTTTCAAATTGAATTCGACATGCAATGTCAGCCTGTTAACCCTCAGGCTAATCAATTACAAAGAGATGCCAACTTGTCTGAGAACCAATGAGAAGAAGAAAGACTGAACAAATGGGGAATCTAAAGAGCGAGAAGCTAGCGCCAAATTACTTTCAGCGCAGTAAATCAACTAGACTGCTAAGAATTTGCGAACAATTTCAGATATGTTGTGTCTACAAAAGACTGTTGACAGTTCTTAATTACAAATGATTTTTCTGTCGAAATACTTTGTTGCTTCGTCAATGTGAGTTGAACGTCTGTACTAAAAGTGAAAATGATGTGATGAAAGACAAACGACATTCCTTTGTCTGTAGCGAAGGTAATGAAATTGTTTTATAAACATAATGATTAATTAAAAGTAGATATCCATATATACTATATTTATTTACTTTGCTACATAGAGCATTCTACATAGTGGAGTAGTTCAAGTTACTCGGATGCGCTACTGTCAAATATTCGTATACATCTGGTTACGCTGTCCTTTCTCAAAAAGAGAGTGTGCCTTAGTCGATTACTCTGGCGCTACTCGAATGCATTTCGAGTAAAGCTCCTGGCAAAGTGATTTGCACACATACGAGTACGAGTATGACGCATGATAACTGTCAATATTTTGGCAGAGCTCAACTGACAGCTGTCACGCGCGTCGTCACTTGAGCCGGAAACAAATTTGTAAAGCACCGAGTATAAAAATTCTCTTTGTATTTGTGTTGTGGTTGATGGAAAATGAAAATTGAAATGAATGCGTCGTACGGCGTACGGCATACGGCATACGGCGTACGACGAGCAGCGAACGGCGTACGGTTCGGCTGGCAAAGTGTCTTGCAAAATGGCAACTGAAAACTGAAAAGTGAAAACTGGCAACGCGCCACGCGTTATTCGCCATGAGCGACTTGAGAGTCGAGACGCTCTGCGCTTCAGCTGGCAACCAAATATTAAAAACTTTGCCTCAGGCCCAACAACAAGAACAATGAAATGCCCTGCAGAAAGTAATATGATAGGGGCTCTTGTGGTTGTGGTGTGGGGAGGAACAAGAGTGGGGGTAGTAATTGAAGGAAAGGGGTGAATGCGAGTGCGAGTACGTGAGAGACTCGCATGTGTCGCCGGCTGTCAAAGTGTCAACATACGCAAATAACGGTAAAGGATTTGTCACTGCCAACGCCAACTGAAATTCCAGCAACAACAGCGAAGCAGACACGGACACACACACGCACACACACCAGTGGAATAACGCACAACAAACGGAAAGCAGAAAAGTGAAATCTGTCACAGTGTTGACTAAATGCAAAAGCAAACGAAATACTCGTAAACAAATAACAAGAAAGAACAGATAACTTTTGCTAAGTGACTAGTAGATACTCTTATCGAGATACTATCTTTTTTTTTAATGCTTTAGTATCCACTGTTATGTTAATTGATATTCTTAGTATTTATTGTCGTTTAATATGTGTGTGTGTATTTAACCAGTTTTTTAAAGATACTTAAGACACAAATTTTACACACACACAAATTAAACAATTTTATGTTGTTCTAAGCTTAATTTCCTTCATGATGCATCAATTCAATATTATTTTGTGCTCATTAGGAATTTTTGAATATCTCAACTTGTGATTGGTTTTGGTTCCTTCCACAATATTTATGTATGTGTTATCTCAGAAGTTCTGTCACTTGGAAAAAAATTAAACCTTCACTGCTTGATATCATGCAAAAATCTATAAGACACATTACGTACATAGGCTTTGTTGGCTTTGAATATTTGTAAGTGGAAATGTCTGTCATCGCATTGAAATGACTGATTGATTGACTGAGCGAATGTCTGACTGAGTGATTGATTTGCCGAATACGAGAATACGAGCTAGCATTTCAAGTGATTGCAGCGCATGACTCACTTGCGTCACGTAAACAACACAAAAAAACGTTTACTGCTTATCAATCTTATCAGAAATATAATGACATTTAACATGCCGCATCTAAAGAGTCTCCAGAGCAAAGCAGGCAAGTACCGACGACCTGAACAGAACCGAAAACACGAAGCGTCGGAGCTCTCTAATGTTGTTGTTTTTTTGGTGATGAAATTGATTTTCCAATTGCTGCCGTTTGACATGTTTGCCTGGGCTACTGCAAGGCACGCAAGGCATTCATATCGACTATTTCGTATCGTAGTTGGTATCTCTGTCTCTGTCTCTGTCTCTGTCTCTGCTCAGCTCTGTTGAGAATCGTTTTCCATGCCACAATATATATATATCCCGTTGTTGTTGTTGTTGTTGTTATTGGCGTTGCTGCTGTCGCTGTGTGTAATTTATGCGCTAGCTCGTTCATTTGACATGTCAAAAGTTGTGTCGCTTGATTGATGACTGCTGTCAACACATATTTTCTAATTTTTTCAAAGTTCTCTATTTGCTCATGTGTATGTGTGTGCCGGTGTGTGTGTATGTGTGTGTGTATGTGTGTGACCAGATACCTCAAATACGAATACGAGCAAGTCGGCCATGTGTTTGTGTTGCAGTTTGTGTTTGTGTGTGGTTAGGCCGCAAAAGGGTTTGGCTTCTAATTTTTGTTTGCTCTTTTCCATGGTTGTGCCCTTGTCTCCCTTGGTTGTTGGTTGTTGGTTTATCGATGCTCGCTTTTTGCCGCAATGTGAACACATCGCATATTTTGTTTAGACCTCGACACGAGATTGATGAGCTCAGCCCGCTGCCTGTCACATGCTTCAATGGATCGCATGGGTGTCTACAGAGCCACACAGCTTGGCACCAAGAGAAGCTCTAACTTCCAAATGGCAACTGGCAACTGCCAACTGGCTGGGGTCACAGTGGTGGTCGGTAGGACGTTGCTATCACATCTTGACAGCGGCGCAAACAAATTGTGGCGACAGGAAGTGTGCACTAATACAAGTGACTACAAAGAGACTGCAGAGCGGGGGAGCGTCGACGTGGTTCGTTGTAGGGGAGAATGGGGTCTTGACGAGTTACGAGGATTACATTACTGGTGTCCAAATTGATTGATAGCTATGCCAACGCTGTCTGACATGCAACTAGGTGAGCCCAATATTCAATTCTTTTCGTTTTTTTAGCCTGACAACTATGCTGAAGCCCATAAAAACAAATATATACGAGGTCCTATTATCCTGGCGTTCCAAGTTATCGCTATTAATTTTCATATCACTCAATATTTTATAAGCACAATAGAATAGATAATTCTTACAGAAACAATTATTCAAATTAAGTTGTTATGTTCATTTCCAGTCGTATATCCCGCCGACTCCTTAATCAATTTGTAAGTTGGTAAGTAAACAAGAAAGTAAGCTACAGTCGAGTTGGCTTATATATTATATACATAAAATATATCGACAAATATACCGCAAAATATTAAAATACTGTAGAATCCGGTTATAGCGACTTTCATGGGACCGACGCTTTTACGTTGATATACCCGGAAGAGGCACTAACCCAAAGGAGCAAAATAAAATTTTTTTTTTATGGCTGCCATGTTCGTAATAGGTTTTTAAAATAAAACAAATTAAGTAATTAATCAAAACAAAAAATTTAATTCAATAACATGTTTTTTTCATAATAAGTCGTATATATGCATAATTAAAGGCATAAGCTAAGGCGACAGCTAAAACTGACAGAGAAGAATGTAAGAACCTTCGTGTCGCTCCGACGAACACAAGCAAGAGTGCCGATTACTGATAACTCCATACATTTCTAACAGCGTCGTTCAATACCTAAATTGGTTGGCATCATTTCGCTGTATTTTTTTTTCGTCGCAATATCCGGTTGAATTGTGAAAAATTTCGTCGGTATAAGCGGTTTGTCGCTAAAAGCGGCATATCAGTTTGTATGGGGACCAAGCCATCGAGTTTTCGTCGCAATAACCGGACGGACACTATAAGCGGAGTCGTTATAACTGGATTTTACTGTTTATCGAAGGTTATATTTGATATATTGATAGTGCTCTACATTCATAATATACCAAATATATACCAGACAGTCACCCAAAGCAACGAAGACTCAACTGTTTAAACTGATCAAGAATATTTTTCTTTTTAGTTCAAAACAATGTTTACGAGAAAATTATAAGTGCTATTCTTGCTGTCGTCAAATTTTCTTAAAAATTTATTTATTTTTAATTTTGTTTTTGTAAAATAAAGGGCAAATTTTAGCTTCAATACATTAGCGGCAAACTAACGTATACACAAAAAAAAATTTTTTAAACGTTTTCCACATTAAGCATTAGTTATTTTACAAGTAAAAAGTACAAAAAATATATATTTATTTTATGAGATCAGAAATTACTTCTTTAGACGGTTAAATACATTTTCTGGAGGCACCTACAAGTGAAACAAAATTTAACAATTTTGTTTTGTACCTTTTTTTGTAAATCTTGTAAATAATAATTTTTGTTTCAATGACTTATATTTTAATTTATATTTTTAATTTTGCACTTTTACTTTACTTAGTTTTTATTGATCGTGGAAATAGCTATAGCAATAGATGCCAGATTAATCAATTATACTTTTCGTCCATTCACAGTAAGTCTATTTTATTTGCCGTCAAAGTACTTGAACATGCCAATTTATGTTTTATATGCCAGTTTTTGTGAGTTGCCCACTGTGCATGGTTTATTGTTAATATTGATTGTGTTAATACTGAAAGCATAATTCGTCATAAGCTGACATTCGACATGGCTTTAAAACTGAATAAATGACTATGACTGGGCATTAACTGAGTATTCATCACATTTGCAGACACTTCTCCATTGAGATGATCCCCCGATAGACACCTCAAGTGCAATTAAGTTGGCAAATACCGCTGGCTTGGCTAGGTAATAAATGATTATCTTGGCAAGAAACAAACCTGATGTCGAATAACACAGCAACAGCAACAGACACAGAAACAGACACAGCAATAGCAATAGCAATAGCAACAATTAACCAACAAAATTTAGGGGCACACCCCACAAATTGCACACTCTGCCAACTGGCAATCAATTTCTCGCGCTGTAAATTAACCAAGCAACTGACTGGAACCTGGGACAATGGCAGCTGCTAACTGCCCGCCACAGGATGGTGTGTACGAGTGGGATGGCATTGTGGTGGGTGAGGGGGGCGAGTGGTGATTGTGGCTTAGAACCCGCGCACAAGTCCCTGGGCTCACAATCAACGCACATTAATATGCACGAAAACAATAAACAATGCCGAGAAGAGCGCGGAGCGCCGAAGGAATCGGGGGAGGGAGCGGTTATTGGTGTGAGAGGCGTTACAGTGCCGGCAATCATACAAAAAGCAGCCGCCAAAGCAGCTATCCCTCTCTCTCTCACTCTCTCTGTCTCTCTGTCCCACTCGCGCAACCCGTCTGAACCCAACTGACAATATTTATTGCAAATGCAGCAATAAATTTCAAAACACCATTCGCTAAGCACCACATGGGGTCTCGAAAATTGAAGATAAATTTTAAGGCGGCAATTTATGATTTGTGGGCATAAGCGTGAGTCTCGTTTCAGCTTCAGCTTCAGACTCAGACTCAGCTTCAGTTGCAACCGCGACCCGGTTGCTCGATTGCTCCGTTGCTCGGTTGCCGGTTGCCCGATTGCCTCTAGTACCTGCCCCGGTCCCGGTCCCGGTTGCTAAAGTCGGCCTGGCATGGCCTCTGTATTTACCACATAGCCAGAGCACTTGGTTACCCAAGGCAGAAAATCAGTAGAGCCGCTGTTGACAAGTGTGGAGTGTTTGCTGCCGCACTCCTTCACTCACGACTCTGCAGCCAGCTTCTTCTTCCTTCTCCATCCTGCTCCCTGCCCCTCTCTCTGGCATCATTCTTCAGCTGCCCGGTTCGCAATTGTATTCGCCGCGATTATACTGCCTGCTGTGCTTTTGACAGCCGCTCTGGAGACCTTCCTCTTCACTCTCCTTTAGAACCATTTGCATCAACAGGATTCTGCAGAGTTTCCTGAGAATATATTATATTTTCAGATATATATTTTCTACTTATAAGAATATGTACAAGTTTTACAATTTAGACAATACATTTATATACATGATGGGATAAGTATAGATAATATTGATGAGAAACATCTTCCATTTTTCCCAAAATTGTTACAGCAAGCGTCTACAAGCATTTAATGGTTCTAGGCTCTACAAGTTTCCTAAAATTGATGCAACTCTCCTGCAGCTTATAACACACTGTTGCAATTATTCATTCACTTGCGCAAACAAGAAACCAGGGAAATAAACTTGGTAGGTATAAAAAGTTGAGCCGGAGTTGGAGTGGCTTGAATTCTTCTTGCGATGCAAACACAATCCGCTTCGGGTATCGGGAGCTCGAAAAATAAGAAAAAGTTTATGAATGCGCACATGAAAAATGAAACATCGTTAAGGGCAAATCTTAATAAAATACACGCCAAATCGGACTCGAAGTTGAATCGAGGTTAAAGTCGCAGTGGCTTCGGATATATGGCCTAAACAGATCTCCCGGACGAACCAAGACAGATTCTGCCTTTGAGGCTAGAAATGATTTGATTGGAATTCTTATAACTTTTAATACCCTTCAAAAAGATTGCGAATTTAATGATTGCTAATTCGTAAATTATTATTTGAGAATTAATTTCCTACGTAGAATTTATCCTATGATATTATTTGGTTTTTCTCATCTTTTTACTTTATTAATATGGAATTATTAAAATAAGTATTTTGTTCTCATCACATAATTTCCAAATTTTAAGTAATAAAATAAAATAATAAATAAAATATTTGTTTTTGTTATGTATTTTTATTTTCTATAAAGTTACATTTTGATGTCTCCATTATTATTGTTAGTTTGGGTAATAAAGTATCTTAATCTAGGGACCTATTTTACACTTTGCAGAAAGCCTACACAAAAAAAAAACCAAACTTTTGTCAAAATTTTTAATTACTGAACTAAAAGCGACAACACCAGACTTTAGTTCAACATTTTAAATCAAAGGAACAACACTATTTGCTCTGCCTAGATTTTATGTTTCTATATTATTTTATTATTTTTACTTAAAAACTCATAACAAAACAATTGATGTTTAAAATATGTTAAATAATAAGAGAAAAACATAACAAGGCACAAGTAAAGATAGAAATGTAGTCTTAAGAAATTTTTGTTCTCAAACACATGCATTGTATTCTAGATGGTTATAACTATTGTAATTTTTTCTCTCTTATGGCTCCACCATGAACCTTGCGATTTTTGATTGGGCAGAGGCTTTCTATGGATTTCGATTGGAGGACATGTTTAAATAAAGTGCATTAAAAGTATTGCACTTTATTATCATAAAATTTAAAATATAATAACAATATATAATATTTATTCGACCTAATAATAAGTGTTTTATAATCTCAGATCAGTATGCATTTGATTTATTATGCAAAATATTGAATAATTTGTATGTTTTAATTTATTTACTAGACTAGAACTAATGATCATAGCCGACACTTAGTCGATTTGAGTTCAGAAATTAGTTTATTATTGATTTCAATATAAATGTCTAAAATGAATTTTTCAACTGATATCATTTAAACAAATCCCTTCATTATCAAGTCTAATTACATGTGGTCAGTGTTGATTAAAATGCATTTTTTTCCAAGAAGCGTATTCAATATTCGGTTAGCCTATGGAGAGTGTTTGGATTTGTTGTCTTTAACATCACAAATCAGCGTACAAATTATGACTGCAAGCAGGATATTGGGTTAAAGTTGGGCTGGTAACAAAGTAAGTTGGCCCAGCTGATTCGTATTTGTGGCAACCTCTGGAATACTTGACTAAATGAAGCTGTTGCAGGCAGAGTTTGGTAATGGTAACAGCAACCTCAACGGCATTGCAAAATAAGCAAGCGAAAGGCTTATCAATAATTTCATTTTCATTTCATGTGAGCATCCCATACGATAGGTCATAAATACGAGACCAGGCAATGCGAATAAGACCATGTCTCGGCTTGTGGCTAGGGAAATTTATAGAGTCTGTTGCTGCTGCTGTCAGGTGAAATAAATAATAAATTCGTTATATTGCCGGACAGCGGCGGCTATCAACAACAGTCGGCAAGCAGCAACAAGGGGAACAACAAGAGGCAACAACGGCGAGAGCAACAAATCGAGGCAGCGGCAACAAGGGGCGTTCATGATGTTGGGCCCACGCCCACATTGGAGTCGCTCCTTTGCACACACAAACTGTGGGCACTGGCACAGCTGCAAATGTTGCGGCATCGTTGCATGCCCCCCGGCCAACAAATTTGAATTCAATGAAAGATGAAATCATTAAGTTTGAGGCAATTTAGAGGCTGCAACATTTGCCAGGCGAATCTTTCAATCGGGTGGCGAGGCAAAACAACGAAATAATATCGAGTATCGAATGGGATGACAGGAGGGAGTGCAGATGACTTTCGAAGGCGTTGTTATGGCTTTAGAATTGATGCGAGTCAACACAATAAACATAATTAAATGTATTAGCAGGCTAGTTGATTGTTGAAGGGGATCACTCAACAAGGAAGTTGGGCCAAAGAAATACCCTATAATAGACTATCGAAACGGTGTAACTTCCATATTGCATGGCATTTCATTGTACTCGATACTAGGTCCGGGTTATGGCCCGCCTAATAAATTTCAGTCAGCCGCTCTACGTTTGGTCAGAAGAGAGAGAGAGAGAGAGAGAGAGAGAGAGAGGGGCCGACGACAAAAGCGCACATAAATCAACGATCAAGACAATTGCCCTGTAATAATTTTAACTTCTTTAAGTCGCAGGCCAGCCCACACCTAACTAACCGGTAGGCAGTCAGACAGACACCTCAATGTGGCCAATACCAATACCAATGCCAATAGCAATTGCGATCTGGCGGCACATAAAATTACAGCTTATCGGCCAAGAGAATCGTGTCGTAGCACGCCTACCAACTCAAAAAAGCATTAAAATATGAAACAACAATCGGCAAAGCTGATTTCGCAGAGCAGGAGAAGGAGAAGAAGTTGTTGTTGGGGATGATGGAAGAAAACCACTCACCTCAGGTGAAATCAACAGCAGCGGCATTTTATTTAGTTTTTTTTTTTGGTGGGGGCTTCCGCAATTCCTGTTGCCTCTTTCCCAAAACATAGCTTGCCACCAGCCAACGGCAGTGGCACGTTTTCTTGGCAACAGCTTCGTGAAATTCCAAACTTGCCCCAACTACAATTTACCACCTACCGCACAGAAAGACCATAAGCCACCATCCAGCATTCGGCTGGAGAACACGACAAGATATATAGCAAAGTATAGGAGTGTATATCTGTATAGCGCCGACTCAAATCGCCATTGTTTGCCGCAAACTGTTGGTTACAGCTTACTCGACAATTCAAAATGCATGCGATATCTCAATTTGCAGGCTCATAAAAGGCAATAGCAAAAACCGATAAGCACTTCGTGGATGCTCTTTACTTTCACACTTTACGTCAAGCTAGAGATGTCTGATACGATCTTGTTGTTATTGAACTTAAGAAAATGGCAAATTATTGAGAATTCATAAAACATTATGCATACAATCTATAGTAACTGATCGCGTCAGCAAGTTTTATTACAATTTTGAATATTATCCTCTTATAGTGAGGACCTATGTAGAAGTTTAAATAACTTCAAAATACGTGAAATTCGAATAGAAAAGTATAAACATATTTATACACTTTTAAAATTTGAATTTGTAACCATTTTTAAATCAATTTATTGATTATTGAACTCAATCTAATGGCATATAATCTAGAGTAACTGAACTATTCAGCAATAGAAATTTTAAACATTTCCTTCTTTTACGAAACTTTATACAATACAATACAAGTTCAATTAAGTATACTTTAATAAGGAAGATATTGATATATTTATACATTTTTAAAATTTGTATTTTTAGCACTTAATATATAGATTATGTAAATTTATTGATTTATTTAATTGACTTATCTTGATCCTAATCTCTTTCTTCCATAATTTTTGTTCTATTAAATGTATAAGAACGTAGTAAACCTTGAAAAGTAGCTCGTTTATACCGCATAGGATCCTATTAAATCATCTCTACACATCCAACACACAAAGTTCACAAATGTTTATGTAAAATATTAGTTGTAAATTCATGTCAGCGCAATCATGGCCAGCAAGCAGCCCACATGCCAGCAGCTGGCGTATCTGGACGAGCTAAAACAGCGGCTCCAGGAGCTACGTCTTCGCCAGGAGACTTTCATAGAGGAGACGGCCGTGATTCTGCGTAATATTAGCTCAGATCGACCAGTTCAAGTCAAAGTGGTACCATCGACAAAGTCTGTAGTTCTGCCAGTTCGATGTGAAGAGGAACTCGAAAGTGCTGGCAACATCAAGCAATTGATTCGACGGTTTGAGGATCTTCGTAAGACATCGAAGCAGTTCAGTGATCAGGCCATGCCCGAGGAGCTTCTGGGTGTCGATGTGAGGAAACTGCTGAAGGGCTATGAGAACCTCATAATAGAGGGCAACATTCTGCATAAGAACTGGATGCTCCTGAAAAAGACTACGGAAAGTTGTGCGCGTCAAGGCAACTAAGATGAATCTAAGTTGAAACTAAAGATCTCAAAATCACCTTCTTTCGCAGAATACCTAAACGAAGACCTGCCCAGAACCAGGCCCGAGGCAACAACTCAACAACAGTATAACAATATCCAAACCAACAGAAAACTATTTGGTAAGGTTTAAAGTTTACGGGATGTGAGGCAACTCTAAAAATTGGCGATTTCAATTCGCTTTCGCAGAGAAACTGGCAAAGTCCCCATCGAAATTCATTCATAGAATTAGGAGAAGTAACAACTCAAATCAAATCAAATTTGGTGTGGGATCTAAGAAACTAATGTTCCCTGAACACGAAAGAAAGACTCAATATTCTGGTAAGTTAACAAACAGTGAAATATGAATGAAAATCAATACGCTTATACTAAGACTAAATAATAGACCAATTAAATACAAATATATAAGCCAAAGGAATGTAGATTTTATTGTTATTATATTACATTATATCCAAATAATTATAATATATAAATTATTCTATGTATCTATGTAACTAATACACAAAATTTGGAACTTGATTTTAATTTGCATATTTATTAATGTTAATTTAAGCAAGACTAAAATTAAGAAAGAAACTATTGTTTAGAAATGTAGAAAAATAATAAAGGGTTTCTTTTATCTTTTTATTCTTTTTAGAAAAAGAGCGTCGGCAACGCTTTGGTGCGCTGCTTCAGTTGATATTTCGTGTAAGCCCGTTCAACAAGTGCTCCATGCGGAAGACAATTTCTGAAAATGATGTAAGAAAATCCGATGTGAACAAATGAACACGGAAAACGAAGCGATAAATAGTACTTAAACAATATTCAGAAAATCCCACTTATACTGTAATTGAGCTAAGGTCCAACTAATAAATAGAACACACATCCAAGCAAATGCATTAATCAATGGCAACACCCCGCATTACACCACAGCACAGCACAGCACAGTAGAGCAGAGCACACATCAGATTGTCAATATTTTGCCTAATTAATGTGGCATCCATTTCGGGTGTCGAGTGCATTGGGGGAGAACGAAGCGAGTGCAGCATCACCACCAACTGCCACAGCAAATGCAACAGCAACACCACGAGCAACGTCAAGTGGGTCTGCACCACCGAACGGACCACCACCAGTCTCTAAAGTAGCTGTCTCTATACCAGCAAGCACTCGCTGTAAAAGGATAGACGTATGGCAGCAACTGCTGCGCTGACAGCGCATTTTAGTCGCCCATGGAATACTGAAAATAAATCTTGGCGTGCCGTGACTCGGACTGGGACTGGGAATGGGAATGGGAACGGGACTGTGGTTGGGAAAGAGAACATGACAGTGAGATTCGAGTTGGGTGCGGAAGGAGAAGAAAGAAAGACAAAATACTTTGCCCCACACGCAAAGCGAGAACTCGACATTTAAATTTAAATTAAGTGGCTTGTTTGGCGTCATCGAAGGCAACAACTAATGAGGCTCGATTGAGGCGAGTTGCAGCTGCACTGGAAAAAACAGATGGAGTGAGAGGGACGAGGCTAATCATGAAGCATCTTAGCGAGGAATAGCTATCTATGCCTGATAGCAGTTAGTTGCATCTTCTGATAAAGATCAACACCCTATCAAAGACTCTGTGATGTTAGTATGCAATGTTGGTGTATTGATTGCATATTCAAATGGATAAAAATTGAATGCAGCTGCCACCACACCTTGCCTCGCAATAAAAGCACGTTTGCCAATGATTTGTGGCAGCGCTATCGCTTCTCAAAGCCAAAAACTCAGAGCGAGACTTGGAAGCTCCAGCTGAGACCTTATCGCGACGACACGAGCGAAGATGGCGATGCCGATGCCGATGTTAATCAGCAACAAGAGTCGCTGTATCCACCATGACAACAACATGTACGATTAGTACGACAGTAACACGTGTTGCAGTTGCAGTTGCCGTTGCATTTGCCGCCACTATCGAATTTCGGTGAATGACTGCCAAATACCCTGAAAAAGGCTCTCCACAATAAAGAATAGTACTTGGATGATCATGGGAACGATACCTGCATCTATCTATATTAGAATGTAGATGCTCTTTTTGGAGTAAAAGTTCGGTATTTGTACAGCTATTAACATTGCCATTTACTGTCACATCGTTTGTCTCTGTTGGCGACTCTGTCACGACACGGCTTTGCCGTCAATCGCTGTGACCTGTGCAATTTTTAGCTTGCGGCATGCCGCATGCCACACTTTTTAGCCAAAGCGTGGATCAATCGACAGATGAAAACTCACTGAAAAGGCACAACAGCAACTGCAATGCAGTTGCAACACGCAACATGCCAGCTCATCTTACGCGTTGCATGGTGTTACCAGCCTAAAGAAGCTGTTTTATCATCTTGACTTAAAATATAGACTTATAATAATTTGTAAGCAACAAACATACCGACATATAGATTGAATCCATCACTTGATTAAAGTACTTTTGTTTTTAATATAAAGTACACAATCTTCAGTAATCATTGACTATAATACAGAAAGCAACAGGAGAGTGTACTCGTCTGTGAGTTACCCGCTACCCATTGGCAATTCTTAAAATATAACTAATTATTATACTGAAATAATTCTAAAATATACTGAAGGCGATATTTGGTGTATTAAGATTCGATAACTTTCAAAATATACAATAAATCTACTAATATACTAGTCAAGCCAAGCTACTCGACTGCAGCAGCTGTTTTTTATACCCGCTACCCATAGGGTAGAAGGGTATTATAACTTTGTGCCGGCAAGAAATGTATGTAACAGGTAGAAGGAGGCATCTCCGACCCTATAAAGTATATATATTCTTGATCAGCGTCAACAGCCGAGACGATCTAGCCATGTCCGTCTGTCCGTCTGTCCGTCCGTCCGTCTGTCCGTCTGTCCGTCTGTCCGTATGAACACCTAGATCTCAGAGACTAAAAGAGATAGAGCTATAATTTTTTTTCGACAGCATTTGTTATGTTTGCACGCAGATCAAGTTTGTTTCAAATTTTTGCCACGCCCACTTCCGCCCCCGCAAATCAAAAAAATCGAATAACAAACGTAATTTTAAAGCTAGAGTTACGAATATTGGTTTATACAATAACAACTATAGTAATTATGATTCCTGAAAATTTGGTTACGATCAGACAAAAATTGTCGAAGTTATTAAAGAAATACTTTTGTATGGGCAAAAACGCCTACTTACTGGAGGTCTTAGTTGCTTTGGCTGACAATCTGGTATATTGTGCCGTCTATGGTATATTTAGAATGCGGTACTATATCGATATACAACATATACCATTTGGTATATTTTTTAGTATTTTTGCAGTATATTTGGTATATTTTGAGAAATATAATGCAAAATATATAGCTTTTATTCAAAATGGGTAGCGGGTATCTCACAGTCGAGTACACTCGACTGTAGCTTTCTTACTTGTTTGCCATATAACTTTTCTCAAATAAATTCAACATTTTTAATCTGATCTCAACCAAAACTTCAGGAATCTTAAATACTGTAGTTATTATTATAATTAGAAAAAAAATAAGCTTACTATTTGATTTTTTCAATTGGAAAGGAGGGAAGTGGTCGGTGCAACAATTTAAAATAAACTTGATCTGCAGGGAGAAATGAAAATAAGTAAGAAATAATAAAGTAAGTAAGAAATAATATAAGAAAAACTGTGTGTAACCATTCACAAAATATAACAAAATAATATAGGTACAAAATATACTAAAGGTTAGATTATACCACAGAGTATTCAATATACAAGATTGTCCGCCAAAGCTAGACCCGATTGCAGCAGCCGTTTCTTACTATTTAAAATGATTTCTCAAATAATAATTTTTATCTGATTGCAACAAAATTAATAGAATCATAAAGAATGCACTTTTTATTTTATGTACCTAAGGGAGTTACTAAAGTTTCAAAACTTTGGCTAATATTCGATTTTTTTGAAGTGCGGGATGGATGTGGGCTTAGCTAAAATCTAAAACATCAATAACAAGTGCTGTCGAAAAAATAAAGCTCTATCTCTTATAGTATTTGAGATCTGGGAGTTTATACGGCCAGACAGACAGACGGTCATGGATATATCGTCTCGGGTATTGACGCTGATCAGGAATATCATATAGCGTCGGAGATGCATTTGCTGAAGACACAAAGTTATAATACTCTTCAACCGTATGGCTAGCGAGTATAAAGGCGACGTCGATTCTTCTGTTAGGTGATCAGAATTCGCTTGGCCTGCCAACGCAATCTGAGTTCAAAATTTTATATGTATTTTAAAAATGATTAATATTCATAAATAATTGAATTTTTAACATTTTATATAATAAAAATACTGCACAATTTTATTAGAATAGTAAATATTTAATGTCATGTCTAAAATATCATCTATTTGTTTGTAATAATATTACTTATCAACTCAATTATGTACGAACAAGTCATTTCAGAAATTCATAACAAATCGACAGAAAATGGTAAATAATATTCCGTTCCTTAACTATTAGCTCCACTAGTTAGTCACTAATACGAAATAATAATTGGGAAAATGTTAATAATTTATATGGCAAATCAGTAGCAACATTTCGTGAACATTTAATTTCGCTGTTATAATTTCAAAAGCTGGCCGTAGTGTTTCAATTAAACATTCTTTGGCCTTGGCCAATGGCTAATGGCTTTATTATGAACGAGCAAACTAGCGAGCTAGCATTTCTATTAGAATTAATGTTCGTTCAATTTGTTGCCACATCCATCTGCATATGTGAATACGTAATTGAATGTATATGTATACTTACACACGCACACACTCACTTTACTCTATATTAGTCGGTTTCTTCATTGAAAATTCGCACAACATGGCGAGGCAATAAATCATTTTTGCATTGCAGAGCAACGGCGCAAGCGGGGTGAAAGTTGATTCATTTTTTGGGGGGCCAGAAACAAAATGAATATTTTCTTTACTTCTTACGCAACACTGGTCTCAAGATTGATGTGACATTTGTGTTGGCTCTTGAGAAATATGGCAGAAATATGGCAGCCCTTGGCAGCTTCCTGCCACTCTCTCTCTCTCTCTCTCTCTCTCTCTCTCTCTCTCTCATCCTTGAGGACTGCTCGTCCAGAAATTGGCAATGAAAAATCCTAGCGCCCGACGAAACGACATTTCAATTTGAAAGTGCTGGGCACTTTGTTTCTCACTCTTTTTGTCCCTAGCTTTCTCTCTGTCTTTCCTCACTTACACTCTCGACAGCACCGCGATGACAGTGAGTGCGAGAAATAAATCGCCCGCAGCATATTTTGGGTTTTGGGTTAAATTTGCTTCGCCATCGCTGTCGCCGTCATCTTCTCTTTGGCCTGGCTGAGTTGCCTCTGCTGCCTCAGTTTGCCATGGTTGCCAGGCCATGCCAGACATTCTGGCACGCCATCTATCATTTGAGCTCGAGCTCTGAGGGTTGTTGATGCTCCCCATAAATTATTTTTGCACGACCGCCTTCCCCTTTGGACTACTGTGCCAAACATTTTGCGCAGTGTAAACGACAACGAAGACAGTGCAAATAAACCAAAAAGAAAATCGAAAAACAACACAGAAACAAGACCAAAGCCGAAGGAAAATCCAAAGCGCATTTTGTTAACTTTCAACTTTAGCTATGAGTGCGACTGTCATATTCCTTGGTTCAATATAGTCTTTTTGGTAAAGCTCTCAAAATGAATTGCTTGGGGAAGAAACGAAGACTTCAACATATCTGAAACTTCTGCAATCATCATTAGTCTTTTTAATCCCATTTGCAATTGCACTATTGCATATTGATTATATTAGGTACATATCATATGTGACAATAATAATTAGAAATCAAATTCTAAGCCGAAATCAGTATGTAAACTTCATCTGTAAGTCGACTTATTCAATTGGTTTGTTAGCTAAGTAACTACAGGAAACACTTTCAGAGTTGTGCAAATATTCTTAGAAACTCCACATTAGAAATCCAATTTACAAATCCTCTGTACTCAGACAAAACCCAGTAAAATTTCAAGAATACATTAAAAACCGAAAAATGTTGCAATTAAAGAAAAACCCCAGCATGAGAGATGAAGTTAAGCTTTTCACTCAAGTGCTACACACAAAACACAAGTTATCAAGTTGTCAAGTGGACGACCGCCCCCATTATATGAAGGATTAGGATGTGGGGCAAGTCGACCTGCACACACACGAGTAAAATGGCCCCACAAAGTCATTTTGGGCTGCTTAAAAGTTGATTCGAAAAGTTGTACACCGCACTGTGGGCGACACCATGAAGAGCGAGGTGTTTGTTACACAGGAAGCTGTGAAGGGGTCCTGGCACTTTAGCAGACGTCGACGTCTCTGACATACACACAATTAAGCATAATCACCTACACACACAATTAAACCTACTTCTCGTACACTCTTGCACTCTTGTACACACATCCGCAAGCAACCTGCCATCGTCATCGCCATCGCCATCGTTGCCATCGTCGTCGTCGCCATACAATTTCCGCAAGTCGTAAAAGTCGGTAATTTATACCTTTAGCCCCATATGCTATGGCATGGTAATTTGTTAAGTAGAGTTAAAATAATTGCTCGTATTTATAATTTACACATTTTGGCTTGGGAATTTATCGTTGCGCTGAAAGTGCGCTAGATACGACTACCCCCTTGGCTTCACACAACCACACCACCACACCGCCATCATGCCCCTATGCCCCTACGCCCCTTCGAACCACAACAACACACCACAGCATAGCACACACATGCACACACCACTTACACCACACAGCAGCACACTTTACACTCCCATTCTCCAAAGTGTAGACATAGGCAGAGAGAGAGAGAGAGCGAGTTGGAGACTGTGATGCAGAGCTTGTCTTGCATTTTTCGGTTATTTTGCGTAGCGCTTCGCAAATTTATGGCTCCGACTTGCGCGTCTCTAAAGGAAGCGACGCATCGCCCGGCCGCAGAAAGCTGCTCCACTCTTATGTTAGTCGATGCGTTTTGGTCGACTGAAAGTTCGTCGCTAGAAGCAAATCTCTGCCTGTATGCCAGACCAGCCTTTACTTTCTCTCTTAGATAGCTATCGACCTTGTAATACCCGTTATATATCATGATAAATTTAAGAATGAAGGTTGAGGTTAATTTCAAAATTTAATACTGGACTTTTTCTTAAACTTTCCTGTTTGTATACACCTAACATATAATAATCTATATAGCAATATATAGCATTATAAAAAGTTATTGATATTTTAATAAAGTAACATTTTATATCAGTTCATATTTGGTGCGAATATAAATACTTTTTAGCTTTTTCGGATTCATTATTTGAGATTGGTTTGTGGCTTAGCTTGCAGATAAACAAAAAAGCCTAAGAGGGCTATATCAACATTATAAATGTGGTGATACCTTGTGACAATTACAAAGCTACTGGTAACTCAGCTTAACATTAATTATTCGAACTTTAAACGAAATAAATTATAGTTTCATACTATATATATATATACTATAGATACTTTTTAGTTTTTTCGGAATCATTATTATTTGAGCTAGGTTTGTGGCTTAACTTGCAGATAGGCAAAACAAATCCAATAGCAAATATCATATGATCATCATAAATGTGGTGATATCTTGTAACAATTACAAAGCTACAGCTTAAGATAAATTATTCGAAGTTTAAACGAAATAAATTATAGTTTCTAGAATATACTTAGTCATCCATCTGAAGACAATTTGGTAATACGTTCGCACTTTTTTATACGAGTATCGCGACTCTTACAATTCTCCAGCAAATTACAAAGTAAACTGGCAGCACGAAATTTTCGAAAACCATAAAACATTGCGAACAATAAATTTCATTTTAATGGGTCGAAAAGTGCTGGGAAATTTCGCTACTTACTTTGTGTGCTGCGAACATTTTATAAAACATTTATTTGCTTGATTCCTAGCCTCATTTCCGCATGTTGCGTTCTTGGTTTAACTCCACCCACTTCTTAAAATATATTGTTGTCTGTCTGTGTCTGTGTCTCTGTGTGTGTGCGACCCATTCCGGCTATAATGAGGCCATAAAAAGGGTTAAATAAAATGTGCAGCATTTGCTATAAAGGCAATCCTCAACACCAATTCCTTCCCTTAGACAGGGGCTGGACGTGGCCACTGACAGCGAAAATTTGCACGCTTTTATTTTCCCGATTTTCGCGCCTTTGCTTGAGAATTATCGACGTCTTTTAGGCAGCGCAGTGGTATCTGGTGTGGGCAGAAGAGAAAGAGGGAGCCGCATAGAAATTACAGCTTGTAACTACAAATTGCTTCCGTTGCAGGCACTCGGAGGTTCTTGCTTTTGCTGTTGCTGTGCCGCGGGGCGTGTTGCGGGAGTACTTCGACTGAAAATAGACACATCAATGAAATTTATTAGTTTGCATGTTCAACTGCAGCTGCGGTTGAAAAACTCGGTGTGTGTGTGTTTGTATGTGTGTGAGTTGTGACTTTCAATTGCCGGACTTGGGGGAAGATTTTAGGTTGTGAAACTTGACGCCCCCAATGGCGGATGTAACTGGCTGCTAATTTGGCGGGTCTCGCAAAAATTAATGATACTTCGAATGTAATTCAGTTAAAGTGTTCAAGCCATTCTCTGCTTCCGATGCAAAGTTTTCTTTTTATACCCGCTACCCACAGGGTAGAAGGGTATTATAACTTTGTGCCTTCAAGAAATGTATATACATATACACATACATACAGGCAGAAGGAAGTATCACCGACCCTATAAAGTCTGTATATTCTTGATCAGCATCAACAGCCAAGTCGATATAGCCACGTTCGTCTGTCCATCCGTCTGTATAAACACTCAGATCTCAGAGGCTATAAGCGATAGTGATATCATTTTTTTGATAGCACTTCTTATTTTTGCACGCAGATCAAGTTTGTTTAAAATGTTTACCCCGCTCACTTCCGTCCCCGCAAATTGTCTACAACCGACTCACAATCGTAATTTTGAAGCTAGATTTTATAATAATAAGTAATAAGTAAGTATTTAAGGCCAATGTGGCCGTGTATGATATATTTTGATCCTTATAGTATATTTTCAGAAAATATTTATTTTAATTGAAATATTTCATAATGGGTAGCAAATATATTCATGTCGAATACACTCAACTCTTCCAATCTTTTTGTTTTTAATTGCAAAATTGTCTAGTCTATTCTAAAGTACAAGTTTTACGGCAAAAATACATATGAAACACGTTGTATTACTTGTAAAAAAATATATGTATATGCACTCTAATGTTGTCTGGTCTAAGACTTCTACAGCGCTTTGATCTTGCCGCGCATTTCACACATTTCTGAGTTTTATGAGGCAACCCAAAACAACGACATGCGGATCAGCACGGAAAATATGTACGAAATTGTCGAGAATCATATGGAACAGAGGAGTAGAGTTTTTGTTGCTTTTCATTTACATTGCTGTTTGTGAGTTTGTGCTTTATTTCGATTATTTATTTATTTATTTCGTCTATTTTCGGCTTACTTTTATGGAGTAGACACATCATATAGACTCTTATTTGCTTTTAGCAACATAAGCACACTTCAGAACCTGCCTTCTCTGAATTCCCCTTCCCTAAGTCGACTTTATGATGCCTCGAATAGTGTGATAATTAGGTGAACCGACGCGTCGGCACAACTTCAAAGGGGGCAACAACTCAAACACGCCCACTTTCTTGCTGACGCCTTTCAATCTCCCTCTTCCTGCTTTTACTACAGCTATCTGTCTTTGTTCTCGGTCTGTCAGATAATGATGATGAATTTTTAAAGAGGATTCCTCGACATTTTAAAATGACTTCAAATAAGAAGTAAATGCCTAAGCATTTAAAGCAAATATATAAAAAGTAAATGTTTCGAAATCTCTTAAGTTTGGAATAGAAAGCTGATAGTTGTTATTAATAGAATCCCATTAATTGGATTATAACCATGAACTATATTCGTTTTTATTTTATTATTTCCTGCTTAAAATTTATTTGAAAATCCTATTCTACAGACACTGATCAAAAATAGGTATTGCGCGACCTTACTGAAAATCTAGTTCACTATATTGACTTTGGACGTACGAATATTACGGAACGCTTTATTTATTTCAAAAGATAGACTAGAAGGAATATTCCCAAGCATAGATCAACCAAAATTTTAGAAAATTATTAATCTCCCTCATTTTCAATCTTGCTTAAGAACAATTTAATTTCCCAATTTTCACAATGATGAATACCCTTTTAAAAACACACTTGTAATATGCATCGATCAAATGGTATTTAGGTTTGTCAAAGCGTGCGCAAAGTGTATACAAAATATGTCCAAAAATTCAGAAAGTTGAAGACGAGTCAAAACCTCATTATCGTGCCTGACATTAATAAGTCAAGTCAACGACTGCCTAGACACCCCTCCGCACCGCTCAGCAACCATTTGAACTCTCCCTCTGCTCGTCTTTCTTGTCGATTGTGTGGCTAGCAGGCCACATTAAGCGGTGTGGCGGTCAACAGAGTCCATGACTTTATTAATTGCAGCTCATTAGCGCTCTGGGCTCATCAATCAAAGTGGCCGCAACGGGGACAACGCAGTTATCCATTGTCCAAAAATACTTTTGTACATATGTACACATGTTCGCCGCACTCTGAAGATGCAACATGGAACCCAAACGAAAGCCTGAACCCAAGTCCGGCCATGTGGAGTGGACATGACCCATAGATGCAGATAAAACATAATTTACTGGCAAACGAAGTGCAGATAAGCCTTCTGGCTTAGCCAACTGACAAACTGCGGACAGGCGGTCATCAGGGGAAGTTGATGGCGCAATTCGTGTGAGAGTAAAGCGGGAGAGAGAGGGAGAGCGGTAGGCGCCCCCCCGAAAACTTGTCGCCATTGGACATTATCGTCATATCTAATCGAGGCAGTTCAAAATGATTGAAATTCAAGCCCCGCCAACAGCAGCTCGAAAGCAGCGACAGCAAAAATAATAAATGACCCAAGGCCCACAGCAGGGAACCCAACCCGACCGAAAGACCGAAAGAACGCGAGGCCAAGAGACCCAGACGACACTTGTAACTGTATACCCCTGCTTTCCGTGGGTCGTAGTCCCCGCTGGGAGCATATGTAAACTTTCCAAAAGGAAGAGAGAGAGAGAGAGAGACGATACACTAATTAGCGCCCATTGATCATTTTGGGACTGGCGCCTGGGTGCCACCGCATCGACGATGATGACGACAATTAAAACCGAAAGGGCGACACAAATCTAAAACAATGCTAAAATACAGTAACATAAAATACGCAAGTTCTGCCTTAAATTTCATTGCAAAATGCTCTTAGTTTCCTTTATTATTATTATTATAGTCGGTATATTGGTATTATTGTTTTAGCATACCCAAAAGGTAGAGTAAGCCCTTTAAATTGAGCTGTTAAGACGAAGACCCATGAAATGAGAAATGCGTATTTGAATAATATAATCATAAACGAATATAATCGTCTTATTGAGGGTTGATTTTCCCTCTGGGAATCCACGAGTGTTCCTAGGCGTAATAGAGATGTCTGGCACAGCGGGGTCTGTGACAACACAACAGGCAACTGATCCAGCGATAAGTGACCAGAGTTTACAGTTTTAATTGGTGCAGTTTGATGATTTCTTCTAAAGAAAAGTAAACCTAATTATCATGTAGCGTACTCTGATATGAGTAAAAGCAACTCATAAACGTAAACATCAACATAATTCACAACTGAATATTCAATTGGGCAAAGCTTAAGCATTACGACTCCTGCTTGGCCCCATTCGTTCAGTGTGGCGGCTTAAAGAGCCATAAATTAATTAAACCCATTTAACATGCGTCATAAATTTATAAACAATACACCCAAAGCTAATTAGCCGACACGAAAATTGCTACGTACGTAACTAGTTCGGCCCAAAGAGCCAAAGGGGCTCAAAGTCATGGCCCAAGTGTCGGTATTACATTGTATACTTCGGGGCGCCGACTAAAGACAGAGAACAATGGGACTGACAGACGATATAGCGGCCAAAGTTATTTCGTATAGTCAGTATATTAGACATTGGTCAAACGTAAGATTAGTGTGTAGACATGCAATTATGTACATAAATTTGTGTTGTGTATCCCTCATTACAATTAGATATCCTTTGTAGTCAGCATACTATTTTTGAATTCCTTTTAGCATTGCTAGTTTTCAATGTTCATTGGTCTTGTGTGAGTGTTTTTGAAGTCTAATTTTATTATTCGACTCTTTTTTGCTAAATGAGAAATGTTTACGGTCCCTTCTATTCTTTCGTGCTTTTGGCAATGCTTAAAAACAAAATACGAATTTCAAAGTCAGCATCGGAGCGGCCACAGTTGGCTGTTGTTGGTTGGCCGCTTGGCTGACTTGCTTCATAAATAAAATGAATTCGTACTCAAACCGACAGCCATAAATAATAAAGTGCATGCTCCGAATGGGACAGGGTATGGGTCTGGGATATAGACGAAGACGGGAATAGAGATGGAGCTGGAAATATAGATGGAGATGGCCATGCCACCCAGTATAAGACACAACACCCATAATAGCAACAAGAACAACAAACGCTAGTTACTGAAGACGAGTTTTCGAGCGTGTTCAGAGGTCTCTGGTTGCCAACAGATGCCGCTACTGTTGGCCAAGTCAATTGCCACAAAGGCAACACTTTCTGCTCCGTGAATTTTAAGATTTACGCTGACACTTGGCAAGGGACAAGGGAGAAAACGGAAAACAGAAGGACAGACAGTGGAGACAGGGGGAAAAACGAAGCTCAGCTGTTTAGTCGTTCCCTGGCTGTGAAATATGTGGTGTTAGTTGAGGAATTATTGTTGCTGTGGCTGTTGAAGCTGTTTAGACTGCCGGTGCCTCATAATGAGTTGCCTAGCAATTCCTCGTCACCCTCTGGCATCTCCTTTGCCATCTTCCATCGCTGCGAAGGCAACAGCTGTTATGGAATGCATTCTAGAGGATGCAGACATTAAAGCGTCAGATATATGTATAACAACATTGGTCCACTTTGTGGGCGCAGACAGCACCATTAACATAACTCAACGAAATTGTCGAGTCAGCCCTTTTCAACCCAAAATCATTCTTCTCGCCACCACCACCACCACCCGCTATCGACCATTCGCAACTCCCCCCTCGCCGTCAGGTCGTAAACATTGTTTTCTTTGGTTTTTAATTGGGATTTTATTATGCCAGCCGAAAGTTAGCTGTCTGATATATTTATGATTATTATGTTGGCGTGCTTTTGGCTCTTTTCACCAGGGCTGCCGTATAAAGCACATGCTTGGAATGTGAAAACTTATTGCATTTTATCCAATTTTGTTAATTATAAAAATAGAAGCAAACTGTTAAAAATACTTTAAATTGTGTATTTGTGTATTTTATTTTACACTCCTTTGAAGTTCTATTTGATAATAAATTCTTTATTTAGACATAATTGTGAGATTTTTCCAAGACAACTCTTTAAATTAGTATTATGAGGTGATTTTATAAATTTCGAATTGAATAACATTATATGACACTTATTCAATATGGGAATAGTTAGGTAACTATCAGCTACACTAATAGTGATAATCAACATTCAAAATCCGCAGATAGATCATGCTATCCGGGAATTTGCTGTAGCCCTGATCTTGGAGTCAGCTTTTCAGTTTTGGCGCTGTGGGCGCATTTGGTTAATTGCTTGGATGAACAACTAATTTGATGGCAGTTCAAAAGAGCAGCGGCAAACAGATAAAATTTATATGCATGCGATGCGATGCATGTGTAACGGCACTTAGTGCGCCCCTCCTCCTCCTCCTCCTTCTCTCCCCACATTCCTCTCTGCGACCCTGCACAATCCACACTTTTAGAAGGGCCACCACAAAGATAAAACGAAACGTGGCGCTGCGCTCAGTGTATGATAGAGCGAGTGGAAGACATCAGTACATATATATTCATATACGTATAGGTAGACAGAGAAAGAGAGATATATACATATATACATGTATTCAAATTTATGCGGTGCGTCCGTCTCTTGATATTTCGGTGTGTGTGAGGATATGTGTAGTGTGGGTGTAGATGTGTGTATGTGGTGTGGGCTGCCTTTTGTGCAGTCAACGATTTTCATGCTTGAGCGATTGCCACAACGAGAGTTCTGGCCGGAGGGGACAGAGTGAGGGAGGGAGACAGAAGTAGGAACAAGGGCGGAGGCGGTGGCGGTGGCGTTGCGCTGTGACTGAAGCAGGCGGCATAATTAGTTTGAAACGGAAGCTAATTTATGTTTTGGCAGTTATGTTTAAATTAATGTTACAAAAATTAAATGCTCATAAATAAAACAAAATTTATGGTCGTTGCTGTTTCGGCTAAACGAACCCCGACAGCTATGAGATCCTTCCGTGTCGTGGGCGCTACGGAATGGAATGGAATGGAAAGGCAAAAACCCGACGCGGTTTCTGTGAGGAAATGGGAAATTTCTTAATGTGTGTGAAGCAATTTGTTCTCTTTGGTCTTCTTTCATTTGCGACCAAAAATTTCAACAACGTGTTTAGGGTCCATTAATGTGGCTCTTGCCAGAGGCACTTAAATGCCACTGACATTGACAGAGCCGACGAGACGAGCGAGTGCGTTCAGGTATTTATGAGTCTCTTTCAGGATCTGTCTGACTCAAGAAATTACGTTTTCCTCTTAAGCTTCTACAGTACATTTACTGACTGAATTAGGCGAATATATTTTCAATTAATTCAGTCATTGACATTATTCATCCAAAGAGTATACGGAAGTATATTAAAGTAATACCATTATAATGGATTCAGGGTGATTGATAAATTATTTATAAATTAACAATTGAAGTATGTATGTACATCGAACCGCATTTCGTGTTATATGCTAAATTTAATCCAATTTGAGTTTCCCATTTTGGCATCCATAAATTTAACTGATCAAAAAAGGAAGTACAATAATATTTTTCAATATAAATTCAGTAAGTTTAATGTTCGTATTGGACATTTTTACCAATGGCATTCATGGCATAATGGCTATGAAAAAAACCTTTCGAATTTGCAACGCAATCTGTCACTTGGTTTCAACAGAGCTGCCAACTGTGACCAGGCGCAATTCGCATACAATGGAAGCAAAAGGAAATATATAGAGCAAGGGAGAAAGAGAAAGAAAGCAAATGAATGAAAAATGAATTTAATTGCCCTATGCTGAGTGTCAACATTTTTGAAATGGGTTCGTATTTGTTGTATCCGACAAAGGACTTCGGACATCGCCGACGGACACCACTGACAGCAGAAGAAAAAGAAAATACGAAAATTTGGCAACATTTTTATGACAGCAACAGCAGTAAAACTTTGACCTCCGTCTGTTTCGTTTGACCAGCAGCCGGCAGGCGGAGAAGGGAGAGCAGGAGAAGGAGAAGGAAGGTGGACTGTTTGACCCACATCAGGATCTAAATCATGCATACGCACGTCGAAAACTTTAGCCCCCGACTGAGCCTAAGCCTGAGCCTGGGCTCGAGCAACTCTTACAATTGTAATATACGCACTCGTATGTAAATTGTGTGTAGTATTTGGCTTGTGAATATTTGTTATTGTTGATTATTTGCAATGCTGTCGCAGTCGGAGTCAGAGTCGGAGTCGGAGTCACAGTCGAGGCAAGTCGAGTCGAGTTGAGTCGGTGGGCATCAAAGTAAATTTTACTCAATTTGCCTGCCTCAGTCAGGCTGTCAGTCGACAAATCTCTTCCCTCTCTCTTACAGTATTTTCGGTTTTGTGTTTTGGGTTTTCCGTTCTTCGTCTTGGCCTGTTGGTTGTCTCTGGCAGAAATGGCAAAGGCAAAGGCAGCAGCAGCAACAGCAACAGCAATGGCAACCGCAAAGAGCAACATAATGAAAAGTGTTTGGTCATTTATTGTTTAAATGTCTGACAGCATGTTGACAGCCAAATGCCAAAGTAAGTTGTCAGACAGAAACAGACACAGAAACACAGCAACAACAACAACAAAAAGAGCAAGAGCAACAGAAACAGAAACGAAACCACGGCATGACCATTACGACTGCGTCTGGCGCTGGCAGGCAAACAGTCTGGCAACTGGCAACTGGCAAACTGGCAAACTGGCAACTGCCAACTTAAAACTGGCAAACCATCTGACTGACTGAGCATTTGGGAGCCGAGATGGTTCGGTTGCTCTCATCCTCGACTCGACTGCAATTTGCCACTCGCTGCCCATCACACTCGAGGATCTGGTGACATTTGCTTTGATGTTCTAATTTGATTGAGTTGCGTTTTCGTTTTCGTTGCTGATGATGCCAGAAGCCGTATTAAGGGTCAGACAATTAATGTTTATGTACTATTAAGATACTTCGTATTACAATCACAAGACCAGTTTAAATATTTATCTAATGTGGACAGTTTAAATTTATTGAGAATTCAGAACAAATATTATTCAAATTATTATGTTAATTCAATATTTCTAAAATAAGCAAGGTTCAAACCATTTTCTTATCTGATCCATTTCAAATGTACTTTCCGAACTGAACTTTATACCGTTTTATTAAATCTTTTAACCCTCAAGTACTGTAATAAACCCATATAAAAACTTTGTATGCCATCAAAGCTTTATTCACTTGCCAATAAAAGATAAATAACGCTCAATCCAAAGTCATAAAAACTACAGAGGCTTTCTAAGTGTGGAACTGCAGCAATCACAATGAGAACGATGGGTGGGGAAAATGGGCAAATAAGACAGCCAGCGACAGGCAATTCTAGAATGACAATTGTAAATTGTTTATATAAAATTTATAAGTGCCCAAATGTGTCGCCATATAATTTCATGCACTTTAACATAAAATTTATCACAATTTGTGTGCGCATATTTCTTTGGCTTTTGCCTTCTACAACGCCCCGCCACTTAAATAGTTTATGCGACCAGGCTGTCAGCTTGACAATTTGTATACCCTGTACGATTTAAACAGAAAGGTATTATGAAGCGCATGAAACGAATATATGTTTAAAATTGTTAGGTTTTAGTATTTTATTTTTATTAAATAACTCATTTAGTGGTGTTATTTTCACCTCTATATGTAACACTCTTTCTCAAATTAAAAATAGTAGCTTGGTTTTGTAATTTTACTGAAATTTTTGTTTGTTCCACAATGTTAATAATCAATTTATGTGCAGAGCATGTCTTAGCCGAGCTTTCGTATGTTGTGCTTATGTATTCTTTTTATATGCTGTGTGTATGCTACATATATGCACAATATATGTACATGTGTGTGCCGGCGAAATAACAGTAATTGAAATTTATTGCACAATTTATCGCTCAGACAGAGAGTCAAACACGAGCACGAACCAGAACTAGAGACAGAGAGAGATCGCAGCTCAATGGATTTCAATGTGTTCCGTTCCGTTCCGTTTGCATGGCTCGCTCAGTTCATACGTTCCATTGTGTTCAACCCATTCATTTCGCATGACGCTGCGGTTTCTGTTTCTGTTTCGTTTCTGTTGCGTTTGTCGTCGTTGTTGTTGTTTCAGATTCGATTCGGCTTGGGGTTTTGTTCGGTCGTTGGCAGTGCGACATATTGAAATTTATGTCAATTTAAAAAGCAAAGTTGTCGTGTCAATCATAAAACTCAATTATCGGGCTCTCGCTCTTGCTCTCACATATTGTGCTTTACCATATTGCGGCTGGGGGAGAGTACGGCAACAATTGAATGACATCGTGAGGAGGAATGAGTTGGTGAGGTGGTGTAGGAGGGGTATGTGCCTAGGCGCTTAACAACTCAATTGAAAAGTCATTTGAAAACGTTTTTACGCGTGTCTCTCTTATAGCACTCTCTTCCCGCATCGCTCTTCCTCTCCCACAGCCTTCCCCTAGTCGGTAATTCCTATACAACAACATTTGATTGCCGGCAATCAGACGCGCTTGATGATCATCATCAAAACATGCCACTTGTGTTTTGTGCGCTAATCGCCTCTCAATCGAGTTGACTGCACACACAAACACACACATTCACAGGCAAACTCACACTAGCACTCACACGCATACTCATGCATTGAGCACTTAAGTTTCTCGGGTCTTTCAAGTGGCGGCAGCAAATGCTCTTGCTGTTGTTGTTACTGTTGTTGTATGCCCTGAACCCTTGGGACGGTCGCTTGACGTAAAGTGGAGAGTGAGGAGTGAGCTATGAAGTGGTAAGAGGAGCACTTGAAGATCAAAGCGGTGGCAGACAACTCTGGTCAGTCGATAGCCACTAAAGCGATTGAGCAGTCGATTCTCCCAAAGACCTGTATTATTTCTACTCCGCTATACTATCTATTGATCTTTCTACTTTTGTAGAGTTGGTATTATTTCTGTAGTTTGTAGCTTTGAAAGTGATTCTCTCATTCCTTATTAGACTTGCAGAATTGTGCAGGGTATTGAGTGACAACAAAAGCTGTGCTAAACAGTTCTATAAGCCGCACACCTCCCCTCGCATGGCACACTCATACTCGTATACAGCAAACAAATCTCAATTAAAACTGTCACAGTCACTCAAAACAAACTGTCAACTTTATTATTAATTAAATGTCAGATTATAGTCGGTACACAGGCTTATGTGCAATACACAGTACCGAATGTCGAGTGTCGACTGTCGTCTGGTGACTGGTGACTGGCAAGGGGGGAAAGAGAAAATCCGCGACAGCCAAAGACTTCGCACACTCCTTTGAAGCGAACACTGCCACAGCGGTAGACACAGACACAGACACATTTACAGATACAGATACTGAATCTGACAAACACTTCAAATAGCTTTTTTACACACAAGGCACAATCTGCGGCTCAGTGAGCTGGAAATGCTATTGGGATTAGAGATTAAAGATTAGAGCATGCATTAAAAGTAATCGCAACGAATATTTTTGAAAGATGATGATGACGATTTGCCAATCGTCAATTGAACAGTCCAATCCACGTAATCTGCTTGATGCCATTGCAAATTGTGATAACACGAAACATGTAACATGTATTCGGCACTTCATTTAGTGGTATTTACTGAGACTTCAACACATTATATAGCTAACTTATCCCCATCTCGCCCCATCGAATCATTATACAATAACATGCTTAAGCTACAGCTTGAAGCTTAAAGCGATGAGGATAAAAGGCACATATTTCTGACCGTTAAAGGTGATTTGATTTGATTAATCACAAATAGAGTATATTTTGAAAAAGTTATGTTAATAACTTATAATTATATCCAATTAAATCTGCAGATATTGCTTTTGCCAGCTCTAATATTCCAGATCAAGAGTTAAACAAGTAAGAGAAATACAGTCAAGTGTGTCAATAAAACCATATTCTATACATATCCAAAAATATATCGCAAAACTACTAAAATATATCGAAGGCTCTATTTGGTATATATATATTGTACTTCATTTTAGATATACCATAAAGTACTAAATATACCAGATTGTCAGCCAAAGCAACTAAGGCGCGATTGAACAACTTCTATGATTATACTCGCCACCCATAGGCCAGAACTTTGTGACACCATGAAATGTAAATGCATATTCTTCATCAGTAGCAACAATCGAGACCGTCTGTCCGTCCGTCTGTATGAACACCTGGATCTTAGAGACGATAAGAGATAGAGATGTAGTTATTTTTCACAGCACTTGTTATGTTTACACACAGATCATGTTTGCTTAAAATGTTTGACACGCCCACTTTCTGCGCCGCAAATCGCGTAAAACGTAATTTTGAAGCTAGATTTTTGTTAAATACAATAATAAGAATTTAAGATTCCTTAATATATGATTCCCCTAATATATAAATTTGGTATATTTTAAGTATAATACATTTTTGAAAAAAGAATATATCGCTATATATTTTGTAGTCTGCCTGGATCTCGCAGATGAATACACGGGCAGATAGGTGGACATGGCTCTATCGTCTCGGCTGCTGACGCTGATCCAGGAAATATGTACATATACGAGTATACTTTATGGGATCGGAGACGATTTTTATACCCGCTACCCATAGGGTAGAAGGGTATTATAACTTTGTGCCGGCAGGAAATGTATGTAACAGGTAGAAGGAGGCATCTCCGACCCTATAAAGTATATATATTCTTGATCAGCGTCAACAGCCGAGACGATATAGCCATGTCCGTCTGTCCGTCTGTGTGTCTGTGTGTCTGTCCGTCCGTCCGTATGAACACCTAGATCTCAGAGACTATAAGAGATGTAGCTATAATTTTTTTTCGACAGCATTTGTTATGTTTGCACGCAGATCAAGTTTGTTTCAAATTTTTGCCACGCCCACTTCCGCCCCCGCAAATCAAAAAAAATCGAATAACAAGCGTAATTTTAAAGTTAGAGTTACGAATTTTGGTATATATAATAATAACTATAGTAGTTATGATTCCTGAAAATTGGGTTGCGATCAGATGAAATTTTCGAAGTTATTAAAGAAATACTTTTGCAAACACGCCTACTTACTAGGGGTCTTAGTTGCTTTAGATGACAATCTGGTATATTGTGCCGTCTATGGTATATTTTGAATGCGGTACTATATCAATATACCAAATATACTATTTGGTATATTTTTAGTATTTTCGGTATATTTTGAAAATAATACCGCAATATTTTGCCCTTATTAAAAATGGGTAGCGGGTATCTCACAGTCGAGCACACTCGACTGTATCTTTCTTACTTGTTTGTGACTGTTACATACATACATAGCCTATGGTTAGCGTGTATAAAAAAATACTAGGTTTACTTGAACTGCTATTACATACTCGTTGTAGATTTAGTTAAGAATCTAATCGAAAATATATGCCTCGGAAGCGTAGTTATTTTTAAACTCTTTGAATTTGTGATGTTCATTACACAATCTGATGATACGTTTTAAAGTGTGGATAATAAATAAGCTATCTGTACTATTTTGATCTGGAAATAAAATATATATTTTCAAAATGATTTCTTAAAGAAACTAACATATTTTAATGCAAGCTGTAAAGCAACAGTGCTCTCTCAGTTAACCATCTTCAAGTGGGCACGACGATCCATCAGATAACTGACGTACCTTGAGTTGCGGTACAATTTCACAGAAGATGGTCGATTCACAGTGTTCGAGATGATGCGAGCCTGAATATTTAATCTGCCATTGATGTAATCATCGGATAATTTTCTCTCCGATTCCTTAACTGGTTTCTTGTTTAGTAGGTTCTGTATACTTAGACCAAACAAACTACATTCAATGTATTTGAAGGTAAGAAGTAGAAATATTATAAATATCACTTGTACTTTAATAATCATTTTTAGCAAATAAATTGTAAATCGATGTTGACACAAAACAATAAGAACCCTTATTCGGTTGAGTATGTTTTCATTTCAAATATTTCTTAAAATTTATAGAAGAACTATGTAAGAAACAGAATACAATACACATATAATTAAAAAAAAAAGGTAGTTACAAAAGAAAAACTATTTTTTTTTGGTTTAGGTTTAAATTAAATGGTTAAGAAACAATCAACTTAAAGTATAGCTCCATAGTAAGCAAAAGTGCACACATATTTTTGCTTATGTTCGTATTCAGCTACTTAAGCGATCGATTTATGATCAGATGACAACACCTCGTAGCAACACAGTCAATATGGTCAGCCATTAATTTAAATGGAGTGTTCGATTCGTATCCCTGAGTAAGAGACACATTGGAGGCAAACCGATTGGGGAAGGCAACAAATCAATTTCAGGCTGACAACTTAACAGTCTAATCGAGGCGAACAAAATGGTTCCCGCTCTGAGGGAGACACCAAGTCGATGGCGAAGTCGAAGTCGAAGTCGAAGTTGCAATCGCAATCGAGTTCAAGTCTGAGGACTACGCCAACTCAATTGACCAGCAGCTGTCCACATAAAGTCGAAATACAGTCGACAGTTCTTATTGAGGTTTCCCTCCTTGTGCTTGCCCTTTCCCGTTGTCCATTCCGAATCTGAATCTGAAACGATTCAACTGGACTCGACTCGTATAGTAAGTTTCTCAAATTGTCATATTGCAAGCGCACGCAGGCGCAGCGTAAATGTTAAAAATTATAGTTAAACTCATAAATTACCGTCGTAGTCAGCCGTTGAAACCAAACTCGTCCCCCGCTCTCGTTTTGCCCAAGTCCGATACCTGGTAAACGCGATCGTGTCCGCTCTACCCGACCGTAGCGACCGCTGGAGGAGCCCTGACAGGTCTCTAGCTCTCTGGTCTTTTAGACAATTTAAAGGCGGTTCGTACTCAATAAACCAAATTCCGCACATAATTAATCGATGCCGATGTCGATGCCAATGCCGATTCCCGCTACCCGCTGCCCGCTGACCGACACCCGACCAAGAGTCGACTTCAAAGTCCTCACGCTGTTTACGCTTTTTACAATATTTTGTTTTGACTTTGAATGTGGGCTTGAGTGAGCCGTGTTCGCTCAGTTGGCTTAGTTCAGTTCAGTTCGGTTCGATTCAGTTGGCCACGAGAGGTGTGCGAGAGGCGAAACTTTTTAATAGTCGCGCCATAATCGTAAATCTTTTGTGTCTGATGCAGTGCAACGACATGGCAGCTGCCGGGGCCAGTTGGGGCAACAGTTGTGGCACTTCGCTTCGGGGCAACTGAGGCAGCTGGGACAGCGGCACTTATAAAGCAATGGCTTCAGCGTATACCTCTCTACAA